>NW_028095541.1:10886898-11636659 GCF_014824575.4 Sturnira hondurensis
GCATTGTTTCTTTGTCTTCCCATTGCTTATGAGACTCTTCTTGTTAGCTTCAGCTTCTTAAATTGATCTGTTCTGACTCCCTAGGTTTATGGTGTGAACTTCTGTGGTAGAATTCCTGTGAAATTCAGTGGTGCAGTCTCCTGCAGGTATCTTGATGTTCTCTGCTTCCACCTACTCCTTTCTTTGTGTGTTTGTGATCAGCTGGAGGGGGAGGCAAAATGATTTATGACAGCAGGAGAGTACTTTATGATATTTACAGTCACAGCTGGTAGAGAAGAGATAGAAGATCTTTAGGCTCTATATAGTGTTAACTGTAACCTTCAACCCAATTTGCCACCTCTAGGAAAGGATAGACCAAAGATAAGTGAATTCTCTTGTTGAGGAGGGAAGGCTTGTGAGTTGTATCTAGAAAGCAGTGAGGTTGCGGGTGGTCAGATTTTGAGGTAAGGTGAGAGTAAAGAATAGTAAATAGACAGAGCGTGTGAGCAAGTAGAGTTAATCACTACAGCAATAGAATTCAGGAACCTGTAAAGTGGGCTAAGACCCGAGAGATGTGTTGTGAAGTATTTACAGTGGTATAGAAAGCAACAAACAAACAAACAAACACACACAAAAAGGGCAAGAGAAGTGAGGAAAAAGCAATAAGTTTGGGGTGAAATGAAGAAAGACTAAAACAGGAAAAAAGAAAGGAGAGGAACAGAGTACTGAAAGATACAGCAACAATAAAATTAAAAAAAATATATACGATTACTGAAAAAAGTTTAAAAATAAAAGTAAAAAAAAAAACCAACAACAAAAACTCCTTCCTTGTTGGTTTCAAATTGTCCAATCCGGTTTTTCTGGTTTTGGCGGGTCCCCTCTGTGGGCTGGGTTGTAGGCCTAGGCACACACTCGCCCACCAGCCAAGCTACCAGACTGGGGTGCGGACGCCCGCCCACCTGACAGGGTGCCTTGGTCCCTCGGGATCTGGTACTGTCCTGTGGCTGCGTGAGAAGCAGGTCAAGCTGCCTTCACAGGAGAACACCTCAGTCCACTTTCCAGTAAAAACTTCTCCAGAAAGCGTGCCTCTCAGCCTAGCCCAATCCCCAACCTGACTGGTTAGGACAATGCTCCTCTCAAATTTCCTGGGCTGGCAGGCCGGTGGGCTGGTGACCACAGAGATCGCAACTGAACACGGCCCCCTGACCTTGCCACCCTCCCTGCACACATAGGCAGACAGGTCTCTGCCACCTAGCCCCTCCTAGATGGTGAGGGAGGGAGCCAGCTCTTCCAGGAACCCCGCAGCCGGCCCAATCCTCCACTGGATGCTGGGCTCCCTACGAGTCCTCCGTGGCACTGGCCACAGACGGAAGCCTCTACACCCCTAACACAGCGGCAGCGGCGGCTCTGAGGCATTTTGGGCTGGCCCAGGGCAGCCGGTCCTGCCACTGCTGCTTTTGTCTTTACTCACAGTTGCTGGGCTCCCGCTGAGTCCTCTGTGGCAGACGCCCCAATGCTGGCCATAGACAGAAGCCTCTGGGCCCTGGAAGCTGGGGCAGCAGCAGCTCCGAGGTCTTTACACTCCGGCCAATGGCTGCTGGTCCCGCCGCTGCTGCTTTTGTCTTTACTCACAGGTGCCGGGGTCCCAATGAGTCCTCTGTGTCAGACGCCCCTGTGGCTGGGCGCAGGCGGAAGCCTCTGGGCCCAGACCGCTGATGCAGCCAAGGCTCCAAGGTCTTTATGCGCCAGCCAATGGCTGCTGTCCCGCCGTGGCTGCTATCCCGCAGGCGCCGGCACCGCTGCCGCTGCCCTTGACTTTTCTCAGGGTTGCCGGGCTCCCGATGAGTTCTCCTTGGCAGACGCCCCTGTCGCTGGGCACAGACGGAAGGAAGCCTCTGGGCTCCAACCACTGTGGCAGCCGAGGCTCAGAGGTCTTTATGCGCCGGCTAATGGCTGCCGCCGGTCTGGCCGCCTCCGTCCTTACTCGCATCCCTGAGACCCCAACAACCTCTAGCTGTCTGGTTCGTCACTATCTCTGGTCTCTTATTTTCATAAATGCTGGGGAATTGTTGGTTGGGGAATTGATTGTGCTGTTCTTCTGTGAATCTGCCAGGATTTTCTCCCAGGTGTAGGAGAACTGCAGTCACTCCGTCCTACTCCACTGCCATTTTTTTTTTCCCCCTCTGGGCAGGTTCTGAAGGGCTCTTTACATTAGTGACACGGCTGCCTACCTCGGAGACGCTAGGACTTTTCAGAAGTAGACATGATATAGGTCTAGATGTCCTGTTTGCTTAACCAGGTCCCAAGGATGGTGTCAAGTACTTGTGGCTGAAGTTATCATATGACAATTCATGGTCTTTGACCCATAAAATCATAGAGGGTCATTACACTGATGGAGAAATATCCATGTTTAAAGCACATAATACTTAAGTGTTTAAAAATGTAAGTAATTCTGTATTTCAAACTGAAGTAATTAACTATCTGGAAAGGTTGTGATTAGCATATAATTTGAGTTTAAAATTAATATTGCAAATATTTAATTACTGTTTATTTCAGATAAAATTATTTCAGAATTCTAGTGGCTAAATAAAATGCAGTTGAATGCCGGTGGATGTTGTCAATGTACTATATTGTTTTTATTAATGAAAATTAATTGAAATTTGGATTGCATAATTAATTAGCCTGTATATACAAAGTAACATTTATAATTGCTANTGCCCTTGACTTTTCTCAGGGTTGCCGGGCTCCTGATGAGCTCTCCTTGGCAGACGCCCCTGTCGCTGGGCACAGACGGAAGGAAGCCTCTGGGCTCCAACTGCTGCGGCAGCCGCAGCTCCGAGGTCTTTATGCGCCGGCTAATGGCTGCCGCTGGTCTGGTCGCCTCCGTCCTTACTCGCGTTCCTGAGACCCCAACAACCTCTAGCTGTCTGGTTCGTCACTATCTCTGGTCTCTTATTTTCATAAGTGCTGGGGAATTGTTGGTTGGGGAATTGATTGTGCTGTTCTTCTGTGAATCTGCCAGGATTTTCTCCCAGGTGTAGGAGAACTGCAGTTGCTCCGTCCTACTCCACTGCCATTTTTTTCCCCCTCTGGGCAGGTTCTGAGGGCTCTTTACATTAGTGACACGGCTGCCTACCTTGGAGACGCTAGGACTTTTCAGAAGTAGACATGATATAGGTCTAGATGTCCTGTTTGCTTAACCAGGTCCCAAGGATGGTGTCAAGTACTTGTGGCTGAAGTTATCATATGACAATTCATGGTCTTTGACCCATAAAATCATAGAGGGTCATTACACTGATGGAGAAATATCCATGTTTAAAGCATATAATACTTAAGTGTTTAAAAATGTAAGTAATTCTGTATTTCAAACTGAAGTAATTAACTATCTGGAAAGGTTGTGATTAGCATATAATTTGAGTTTAAAATTAATATTGCAAATATTTAATTACTGTTTATTTCAGATAAAATTATTTCAGAATTCTAGTGGCTAAATAAAATGCAGTTGAATGCCGGTGGATGTTGTCAATGTACTATATTGTTTTTATTAATGAAAATTAATTGAAATTTGGATTGCATAATTAATTAGCCTGTATATACAAAGTAACATTTATAATTGCTATTAAATAACAGCTCCAAAAACATCATGAATGCAAAATTCTAAATTAATTTCATTTAAACAGTCCCCAAATGAAACTTTAATATGTAGTAAATATGTACAAACATTCCTAGCATTTATTATCTTTATATGTGGAGGTCATTCATATTTATTTTGAGTGATCGATGATACTAATTTTCTGAGAATTGCTTATTCTAACTTGAAAGTTTTTAGACAGAAATTAGTGAATCCCGAATTGACTTCTTTATTTTGTGAGTTCTGTAGTGTGAGTTTTTCTTCTATAAGATACAAGGTTGAAAGTAAATTGTCAGCAGGTATGTGTGCACAATTCATCAAATGGTTGCATATATTTTAATATATGCTGATATAATCTCTTATCACATGCAGAAGAGAAAGGATAGTTTAGGGATATATTAATGGAGGTTATTTCAAATTTTTAAAAAAATTATTTATTTATTTTTAGACAGAGGGGAAGGGGGGCAGAAAGAGATGGAGAGAAACATCAGTGTGTGGTTGCCTCTCACGTGTCCCCTACGGGGGACCTGGCCTGCAACCCAGGCACGTACCCTGACTGGGAATTGAACCAGGAATGCTTTGGTTCACAGGTCAGCACTCAATCCACTGAGCCACATCAGCCAGGCTAGAGGTTATTTTTTTAACTTTGAATTCAAGTCATTCTGGAAATAAAGACTTTGATTATAAATTGTGGTGAATTTTCTATTGTTAACAAACTAAATGGATTTTAAATCATGACATTCTGAAAAGATTAAAAAATATATAAAATTTGGTCCTGGCTGGAATGGCTCAGTGGATTGCATGCTGGCCTGTGAACCAAAGGATCACCAGTTCAGTTCCCATTCAGGGCACATGCCTGGGTTTCAGGCCATGTCCCCAGTGGGGGGCACACAAGAGGCAACCACCCATTGATGTTTCTCTCCCTCTCTTTCTTTTTTCCTTCACCTCTCTCTAAAGATAAGTAAATAACATCTTCTAAAAATTATATATATATGTGTGTGTGTGTGTGTGTATATATAATTTGTTGAGAAGACTCTCAATCTGTAGAATAAAACTCAATTTACTAAGTAGTTTAGTTATAAATATGTGATTACTTCTCTAAACAAATATTAATGTTTACCCAGAACCATGGTGTATTTTTCCTGTCACTTTCAAAATCTATTTATTGGGGTAATGTGGTGAATGAACCTCTTAGTCAGGAATGGCTTATATTATGAGTTTGTCCTAGTCCTGATTTCTCATTCTTGTCTGAACTCGGCCCTGTTTGCAATCATCCTTTAATTTCTCTTTGGCAATTCTGCCCAGTCCCAAATGGAATAGCCACTAATATCAATGTTAATATGTTAATCTCACAGTATTCTTTGTCTCCCCCTATAATCTTCCAAACCCGAGACATTCTGGTACAGAACTCATTAAGTACATTGTTACCTTAGTTTGCTGCTTCTCTCCTTACTTGCTCCCACACTGATCATGTCATTTAAAATTTCCTCCAATTGTTAACGCTTGCTTTCTGTAGCTTTTGCTACTGCACAGGGCTTCCTGGTCTTCCTGAGCCGCTGCAATAAATGGTCATCACATTGCAATGACTCATTTTCTCAAAGTGCACTATGTCTGATCTGAAAGCTTACTTAGAACTCTTATGTAAGGTATGGGTGTGTGTGTGTGTGTGTGTGTGTGCGCACTATCAGATCATTGCCAGCTCTATGGTTAACGACGGGAGTTTACTTATCTCCCAGTTACCTTATTAAGCTTTGCGGTCTAACCATTTCATATATTATTTATACACAGTCACAGACTCATACATGTTCAATGGCCATTTTCTATGGAAGTAAAACAACGAATGGAATGAGGAGATTTCAGTAAGGGTTAAGTTACAGGAGAAGGAAGGGGACCAGTATTTGTTGAGTGTGTATGATTCTCCAGATGCCGCACTGACTTCCACGTTTCTACGTTTTGTGGGGCTTACCCTTTAAGGTGCCGTTATCCACCCCAGTCCGTGAGTGAATAAATAGGCTTAGGGATGTAAAAATGGATGAAGATTACTCAGCTATTATGTTATAAAGCATAAATTAATGTCCCAAACTGTCTTCTGTGATGATTTTTTAAAGACTGCATTTTGCATTAGGTCCAGATTGTCCAGTCGTCTTATGCCACAGGTACCTTGAAAGGAGGGGTGTGGAGGTTTGGGAAGATGATCACAGGGGTATCAAGTCACAGGCTCAGAAGGGATTTTTAGGGATCAGCCCTTTCACTCCAAGTAGGACCACAGTAAATCACCTGAAAGGGCTGAGATTGAATCCTATTTATAAATATCTTTGAAGGGGGATTTGATAGCATCTACTTGGCAGCATATTCCATTGTTGGAGAATCCCCACTTAATCAGTTTGCAATTAATATGTCAACAGGGCTTTTCCGTTAAGTCTCCATAAGGTGCAGCACTTCTAAGATGCAGCATCTTCCTTCAGAGACACTTTAATGTAGTTGGGTGAGAAGGCAAATACATGAAGTGAGAACTGGTGATTCAATATGCAGGCTAGGTCCCAAATAAACAATAAAGGATTTCAGAGGATGAAGAGGGCCTTCATAACGAGGTAGAATAGAGGGAGCCCAGAGGAATTTGGAAATAAGAATTTGAAGTGGAATTTAAAAAAGGGAGTTGAACCCTTGCTCCAAATTTAAAGATAGTTCCTTGGATATAGGACACAGCCAGCCACAGCACTACCTTAGTTAGTTGTACCGTAATCACTGGCTACTGGAATGTACTGTCCTAGAGTGGGAGTTCTGGTACCCTGCCTGGATTCGACTCCTGGCTCTCCCGTTACTATACTGGAAACCTGGGCAAATGAGGTAAGTCCTCTTTAACTTCAGTTACCTCGTCTGTAAAACGGGGGCTTTATAAAACCTTTCTTATATGGCTACACTGAAAATGAAGTGAGTTATTATGTTCAAGCTGTTTATAATAGTACTAGGTACATGGTAAGATGTAAGGGCTGGGTACTAGGCACTGATGTAAGGGCTGCTGCTGCTGACAAAGATGGAGAAGGAGGAGGGGGAAGGGGTAGAGGAGAAAGAAAACAGTGAGGAAGGGAGAAAATGGAGGTGGTGATTACCCTAGTGCCCATTAAAATGATTATAGTTGGGCACTACCTCTCTCCTCCTCACGAGTGGTAGGGTCTGCAAATACTCGAAAACCCTCCATTCCTAACACATCTCATCTGGATGGAAGCAGAGGGAACCTGACTATACCACCCTCTGACCCAGTGTGAGTCCTGTACTATAGTCTCTTTGCTAACTTCGTTGTGCACCAAAGTAGTCCCTGTCCATGGGTCTCTGCTGCCTTAGTTTTACACAACAAACTGGAAGCTAGTTCTGATCTGAACCCCTTATGTGGTCCAGGCCAGCTTTTTTCTTAGATACTGATTGTAGCCACCTGTCAATAGAAAATTTGTATTTTAATTCAATACCGTGAATTGCTGCTTAAAACCCCAGTAGGGCACTCTACAGAGCATTCAGATTCCACTTCAACTGGACAGTTTCAGATACTTCCCCCCATCGAATGTGGTTTTATAAGCATGTTCTGCAGATTGTAGTATTTGATTTGGATTTTATTATATTCTTGTATCAGCTGGATTGGGGTAACCCAGTTGTCCAGTTGATCTTTCTGTGCCCTTACCAATGTCTGCTACCTAGTCCCTCGATCAGAGAACCAGCAATGTCTGCCATGTAATAGAAATGAGGCTTTTTTCTATAGTCTAATATAGTATATATACATGGATATATGTACATATATATAATTTGCACAATCATAATGCACACATCTATATGATTTGACATATCTGAACACTTGAACTATTATCTTGTACCCCAGGTGGCAGTGNAAATACTTCCCCCCATTGAATGTGGTTTTATAAGCATGTTCTGCAGATTGTAGTATTTGATTTGGATTTTATTATATTCTTGTATCAGCTGGATTGGGGTAACCCGGTTGTCCAGTTGATCTTTCTGTGCCCTTACCAATGTCTGCTACCTAGTCCCTCGATCAGAGAACCAGCAATGTCTGCCATGTAATAGAAATGAGGCTTTTTTCTATAGTCTAATATAGTATATATACATGGATATATGTACATATATATAATTTGCACAATCATAATGCACACATCTATATGATTTGACATATCTGAACACTTGAACTATTATCTTGTACCCCAGGTGGCAGTGAACATTGTAGAGTCACTATCCTCACATTTTAAAAAAGATTTTATCTATAGACAGAAGGGAAGGGAGAGAGAAAGTGAGGGAGAGAGACATCCAATTATGAGAGGAACACAGATTGGTTGTGTCTTGCACACCCCCAGCTGAAGATGTGGTCTGCAGCCCAGGCATATGTCCTGACCGTGAATCAAACCAGCAACCTTTTGGTTTGCAAGATAATGCTCAACTCCCTCAGCCACGCCAGTGAGGGCTATCCTCACATTTTTCATGTGCCTGATTAGTTTCTTTTGTGTGTGTATGTTGTTACAGTGCCCTGGGGGAAATTTGAATACAGTTAAGAAATTAATAATAGCTTGGGAAGTTGAAAAGAGTCCCTTGCCTTATAATTATCTGTTAAGATGCTTATTTCTCCTCAGCAAAGCTGTTAATAACCCTTTGCCTTGAGGTTAGTTCTCTAGAAGCAGATCATGAGGTGACGATTGTGTACAGTTAAGTGATTAGAGATGTAGACTCAAAGAAATCTTTAAGATAGCGGGCAGTGCTGGGCGGGGAGGAAGAGGATCGCAAGTTCTGGCCTCAGATGGCTCCTGAAGGGAAGCCTGGGATATAAATTACACTTAAGAATCTGTCCCACGTCCAAGGGAGCTGATCTTGCACAGGTTTATCCCATCAGCCCTTGGCTGTGGTTCATCCCAAGGGGATGTAATCACCCAGGCACTTTTGGTAAATGGCTCCAGTAGTACGGGGCAGACTTCTGCAGAGCATCACCGGGGAAGGCCAGGAGGCTCCAAGCACAGGGAGACGCCAGGAAAGGGAGGCACATGGACAGAATAGGGAATCGAGGGAATCTCTTGGGGCTTACACCCCAAAACCCCGTCTCTTTGGGTTTTTCTCTGCTGTCTGTACATGGAACCAAGCAGCCAGCCACAGTATCTGAGAGGGCACTAAAGTAACGGTAAATATGAGTTTTAAGATAAAGATTAAGATTCTGGTCTCGGGTCTCTTTCATTACTAGGTAGTAGTGCCCTCTATTGGCTTCAGAGACTGCCATTGATAAACATAATGTTAGGAAAAAGGAACATTCTTTGTCTCAGTAGTTGGGAAAAAAAGGTACTTTCAGCAATCTTCCTGCAAAAATAACTCTTAAATTAGTTCCAGATTGTAATTCACCTTCTTTATGTAATTTTCACAGCCCTCACTCTTTGTAATAAATGAACAATTTAAGTTTGCTTGCCTGGGTGAGCAATGACTGTTCTCAGGGGGAATTGGATAAAAAGAGGAAAAGCAAGCTTGGGAGAATGGCTCTCTGCTCTCCATCTCTGGTTCCCATTACCTCTTCATCGAGTAAACATGCACTGTCCTGTTATGGTGCCAGAAGCAGTGCTTAGAGCACAAAAATACAACGACCAACAAGACGTGGTCCAATCAGAGGAAACAGACATTTTAATAGTTACAACAGTGCTTCCTCATTTGTTTTGTGGGAATGGTAGTTGCCCACTTCATTCTAATTCTGCCTAACTGGTCAAAACTCTGTCCCAGTGCCTATGGGTCAGGAGTTCAGACAGAGCACAGCTGGGATGCGTGTCTTTGCTCCCCTGTTTCTTGATGAAGACCCCCACCCGTGGTGCCCGCGGTGTTGTGGATGTGATGAACAAATTCACAGGGACTGCAGAGTCCTGTGGAGAAAAAGGGACGGCATGGCCACTCTCTGAGTGAGAGAGCGCCCCTACCCTCGCCTGGACAGGCTTTTAGTGCTTTTCTGGGAGCATTACCTCAAAGAAGCTCTTCATTCATTATTGTCAGGCAATGATGACCAAACAATAGATAACATTCAAAGAACTATGGGGGCTTATTCTATGTCAGGGTCAGCTAGCTAAAGGGCCATAAAATTTTAGGAAACAAACTCATTTCATGCTTGGACCCTTATCAGAAAATTGAGGACATTCTTATCAAAGTGGGTTTCACAGGATTTTATGCATTCTTTCTCAGGCCTGAACACCCTGGGGAACCACCTGTTCCTGCCCAGGGCTGCACCACCCTCTGGCATGGTTTCAGGCTAAGTCAGGCAAAGGAAGTAAGGCAGCCAAGAGATTAGGAGACTTCTTGCAGATAGAATGAGGACTCAGGCTATGTCAAAGACAAGGGGTGAGTGTCCATCACCCACTTTTTCTATAGCCTCCCAAGTCCTTCCCTGAGGGCTCCTTCAAGACCATGCCTATATTAGGTCATCTCTCCCTTGAGGAATCTTACCCATCATTGGCTAACTAGTCATCCACCTGGGGCCAAGTAAGGCGAAGTAAAAGGGGGCAGAGGCGGCGCTCGTACCAGGAAGATAAACTTTGTCTCCTTAGTGGCTTATGGTCCAGAGGTCTCTGTACTCAGCCTTAGCCATGGGGCGGTTATAACTTCCAAACCAGGCTGGGCAGTTACCAACAGTTTCTAATACCTCAGCTGGAAGACTCAAAGCATAGTGCTCATATCAGCTGAAGTCCTATTTGTACACATGCCTGGCAGTGGAGGCTGGCTGCTTGCTGTAGGCTTAGCTGGAGTATTCACATGTGACCTTTGCATGTAGCCTGGGCTTTCTTACAATGTAGAGGCTGTGTTCCAAAAGAGAACTACACATAGTACTACTATGAGGATTAAGTTAATTAATTCATGTAAAATGCTGAGACCATATCTGGTACTTCAGAGTTAGCTATTATTATTAATAATATTATAAACAGTAAATATGCATATAAGGTATGTTAGTAATGTTTTACATAGACCCAGGGTAATTTAATTCCAATGCACAGGGGTCAGCATTTGTCACCTGTTTGGTTACTATCTAACTAACCAGTTGTTTATTTGGAAGCTGCACTTCTATTCTTTGCTAGTAACTCATAGGCTTCAGTGAGAGACTTTGGCTGACACTGTAAGAGCTCAGTACTTTCAATGAGCACTGGTAAATCTGAGTTCCAGTGAAAGAAAGCTGCCAGGAGGGATGATCAACATTATTGTCATATCACAGAAATAAACAATTTGGGAATTCTTGGGACTATGTCTCCAAGTCTCAATGTGGTGATTGGGTCACAGTCACATACTGGTGGCTTCACTTGTTAGCAATTTCAGTTTCATTTGTGATGGTCATTTCATTCAGCATTGAAATGAAATTTATTTCTTCATGGGCACAGAGACAGGGAAGGAAAATTAGCAAGGATATCTTTTGACCATAGGGTTTTTTTAAATCTAATAAATGTCAGGTACATATTATGAATTAACCTCAGTAACATTTCTTTCAAAGAACTCTTACAGTGATGACCTGTATCTCCATTACTGCTTGCTAAGGAAGAAAGCATAACCTATAGTGATGCTGATTGAGTAAATACAGTACTTATATTCTCCTGAAAATTTCTGAAGCCATTATGATTTTCTTCTTGATCTTTGGTCAATGTATTATGCTGGCATTCATTTTAGTGATCATGTTTTTTCCACCCACGGCGTAATCCAAACTCCTTTAAAGTGTCATGCACCCTCACCCTTCACTACTGATCACCCCTACTGAGACTCAAGCTTCCTCTGACTTCCAAAAGACCGTGTAAGGCATGTAAGCTGAGACTTCTGTACTTTTATACGTGTTACTTCTTTTTACTGGAAACTTTTTCTCATTTTCCATTTTTCAAAATCCAATTACTCTTTTATTTTGAAAATCTCTTCCTTTCCTTGCTTCTATGCAAAATTTCTCACTCCCTCCTCTGTGCTCCCATGACGTTGAGTCTACGTCATTTTTGTAGGGCACGTGCCATTTTATTATTGCCTGATATAGATGACTATAGTTTAGAAACTATGCCTACTATAGTTTCTCCATCTCCTCGGGTGGTGACGTCCTCTGGAGCAGGAACTACTTTGTCTAGGACCTGGCCTTGCACTCGTTAGATAAAATGCCTAGTGAATGTATTACTTAAACTTGTAGACAATACCTTGGTCCAGCCTGTTGTCTACTTCTTTTTCCATGATGCAGCCTTCCTTCTAGACTGTGCTTGTCTGTATCTTTTTCCCATTTATGTACTACTGTGTAACAGAGCACCCTAAACTCAGTGGCTTAAATCAGCAACAGTTATTTCTTTATTTATTTCTCATGATTCCGGGGATTGAGCAAGCCCAGCCAGGTGGTTCTGAGCCAGCTTTAGGCCATTTGAAAACATGTGCACTCACATACTTGGCAGTTGGTGCTGGCTGTTGACTGATACCTCCGTTAGGACTGTTGCTGGAACACCTATGTAGAATTGTTTATATACATAATGTAGGAAGTTAGTAAAAACTAGATAAAAAATTTTAAAACATTTTATTTAGCTTTTTTTTTTTAAGAGAGAGGGGAAGGGAGGGAGAAAGAGGGGGAGAGAACATCTATGTGTGCTTGCTTCTCACGTGCCCCTGACTGGGGACCTGCCCCACAACCCAGGCATGTGCCCTGACTGGGAATTGAACCAGTGACCCTTTGGTTCACAGGCCAACACTCAGTCCACTGAGCCACACTAGCCAGGGCTACCTATTCATTCTTAAATCATGCTTACATTTGTCTGTAAGGGTTTGATTATGTTGCTGCTCCCTCTATATCTAATACACATTCTCATTTTCTTCTGCTTTTCTAAATGTAAATTCATCCATTCCTTAATTTGAGCTTTCCTGGTCAACCCCTTGGTGTCTCTAATTGCTCATGACCCTTTTAATGTACCCCTTCCATTTTACTCAAGGTCTTATTTATGAAAAAAAGCATTTGACAAAATCCAGCATACTTACCTCATAAAAAACACTCTATAAACCAGTAAATTAATCAGTTCTGTATCATCAGAACAGCTGGAGTGGAAGGCAGCCCAATGCAGTGAAAGGGACTGAATTGTGGACTCAAAGGACTTGAGTTCAGATTCGGATTCCAGTATTCCTACCTCGACAAGTCACTTCACCTCTCTGAAACCCTGTCCCCACAGTGATACAATGGGGGCAGTAGAGCTACCCAAGGAGGCCGCTCTGGGGAAGGTATGAAACTGATTACACTATAAATTCCAAGAGACAGAATGAGTCGTGTTTACTATTGCCCCCATTTCTCACCCCAGACACTACGGCAGGCACACGAAAGAGGCTGAAAACACTAACTTTTATTAACATGATCATTATACTTAGAATATTGCACTCAACTGTCAAAACAGTACCAATTTCACTCGATTAAATGCTTTCCTCTTCTCTGGTTTTAATGCACCATGGGATTTTTTTTTTCAAACCCTGTATCTACTCTGTTAACCACTCACTCATTCATCCATGGAGCTATAAACACAGACAAGTAAATGTTAAACCGTGAACCCCTGTAGCACTAATGAGAATCCTGTCACTTATTTTCTCAGCTCAGTGTGCGTATTTACCGCTAAAGAGTCAAAAGGGAGTTGGAACAAGAATCATCAAAACAAAATCAATGTCTCCCCTCCTCTTTTCCTCCTTTCCCTCTCCCTGTAAACTCTCCCTCAATGCAAAATATAGAGGGAGCAGCTGACAGCTCTGGGGGGCGGGGCAGGAGTTGGGGTGGAGAAATTGAGCAGAAAAGAGAAA
This sequence comes from Sturnira hondurensis, assembly GCF_014824575.4. Taxonomy (NCBI): domain Eukaryota; kingdom Metazoa; phylum Chordata; class Mammalia; order Chiroptera; family Phyllostomidae; genus Sturnira; species Sturnira hondurensis. Next base: position 10,900,301 of record NW_028095541.1, read on the forward strand.
GGACTCATGGGCCTGGATGACAATGTGGTGATGGCGGGGGGGGGGGCAATATAAGGGGAATAAATGGTATAAAGAACAAAATATAAATAATATATATATATGTGAATAAAGAAATATTTCATGCTAATACCAAGCTTTAGTCATTGGGATCAGAAAACTAGTGGGGAAAAAAAGGCACGGCTTTCCTTGCCTTCCCCCCCCCCCCCCCCCCCCCCCCACCGACTTGAATAGGGACACATTAGAATGATAACTCTGGGGAATCTCAGAGTGAGGAGACTGGTAGCTTATTCATCAACTCTTACATCTGTGAGTCTATCCATGACTTGATCTATATTTATATCTGTGACATCTACATCTATAGTTCAAATTAGTAAATAGTCTTTAATGATAACAACCAACACACATACTTATTACTGAATACTATTAAGAATACTTGTAGGCCTGGAAAAGCCTAGGTAAATCAGCACACTTATGTGTGTGTAACTGGGATAGCAATATTAAAAAATAAAGTTTTCCTAGATTCTTTAACTTTTACTTAGTTTAGAGCATTATGGGGGTTTAATGTTTACCTTTCCTTCAACCACTGACACATAGTTAATGCTCTGAAACCAAAATTTTAAAATATAGAGTAAAGGAAAGTTAATTGTTATGTTTTAATTTTAACGGGTCTTGGGAAAATTGTTCAACCTGGACCAATAAAAGCATAGAGGGTGTTAGAAATGATGCCAGTTTCAGAATAAGTCACAAAGTGGAAAGTACAGAAAAGATCCTTTTCCTTTGATCCTGGTACAATAGAACTCTCTCTCTCTCACACACACACTCACACGTGTACACACACTTTAAATATCTGGTATGTAGAGAATTTCTGAGTCACCTATTTATCTTCCATAGTTTAATGCTTGACACATTTAAATATAAATAGATAAAGGGGAAAGGGTCAAGTCAAGGAACTTGTACAAAGGACCCGTGGACAAGGACAATGGGGAGGAGGATTGGAAATGAAAGGTGAAGGGTTGGTAGGGTAGGGGAGATTAAGGCGGGGTGGAAATGGGGACAACTGTAATTGAACAACAGTAAAAATATAAATAGATAGATAAGGGAACTAAATCCCAACGAGGTTATGTGTTGTAGACCGCTCTGCCTGGTTTTAGGAATTGAATCTGTACCCCTTGTGGCTAAGGGCGAGGGATGACCTCTGGAATGTGAGCCTCAGGGGACAAAGCTTGTCTCCGTAGCAACTGCTGCCTCAGTTCCTCTCCCTGCCCCCAAAGCTTGGTCTGAAGTCAATGACGGTGAGACTTCTCACAGCGGGGGGCAACCTAAGCCAGACTGGATCACTTGGGAGGCCTTCATTGACGGAGTGGTGGGGGGTGCTGTAACAAAGAGCAATGGATTCTCACCCCCGGCTTTGACATGGCCCAAGTCCCCATGTTCTCTGGGAGAAGTGCTTCCTGGCTCTAATCCCCTTAAGCCTGAATACCTGTTGGGGAGAGGTGCAGCTCCTTGCCTTGCTAGAGCGTGTCCTGGGGAAAAATCTGGCATCACAAAGACTTCCTGGTAAACCTGTGAAATCTGCTCTGCTAAGAGTGCTTTCATTCATATGATCAGGGTCCGAGAGGAAATGAGGATGTCTCCCAAAGTTTCTGCAACTCTCTTCCTGACAGACACTGACTCAGACTCTGAAGCCCTCAGATACCTTTGAAATGTTATCTACTGTTTGATCCTTGCCGCCCTGCATTCCTGTGTATTACAACCCAATAAAAGGCTATGGAGAAAGGCGCTCGGGGCCTTTTTCTCCTCGCGAGAAACTGGCCGCTGCTGGCCTTTGTCTCCCCTGAGAAACTGGCTACAGCCCACTCCTCCTGCCCAAGCAGATTATGTCTCGGCCATTATTCACTTTCGTCAGGAAGTCGCTCCCACAGTTATGTAATTAAATAATTTCCCAAAATAACATGGAGAGAGGTGGTTGTGTGGAATCTACAAGTCCATGTAGAATAACTTTTACATGGAATTTATTGGGAGGGAGGAGATAGTCATAACCTCTCTCCACTTTCCACCCCTCATCTAGTGTTAAATATATAGGCCCAAGAAGATTTTAATGATCCTGTACATAGCAGGCCAATGTGGGAATCTGTTTGAGATATCTTTTATTTTTATTTGGTTTTCAAGTAATAACATAATAGCTGGTAAAAACTCCTTGCCAGCAAAAGTCTAGTAAAGTACTACAGAATGAAAAATACATACACCTAAAGGTTACAATGGGGTTATATAGGAGAGCTCATTTTCCAAAGCATTGTCGCCTTTCTGAATGATTGGATATCCTACCTAATGTAAAATAAACACAGCTTGTGTTTTAACATAATCTCTTTCTCTAAACACTTGACATGAATTCACAGGCGGCATGCATCCGCTCATGGTACTGTGTATGTAGCTATAGTAACAGCTATCACTGATGGAATGTTGTTGTGTGCCAAAAAATGCGCAAAGGACTTTGTGTCAGTTCATTCTTAATAACTACAAAGTAGTTCGTTATTATTATTAACCTTCTTTTGGTGATGAGGCTATTAAATTTAAACAACCCTTCCAAAGTCATGTGACTACTGAATAGCAAGACTAAACTGAGATCCTCAAGCTGAACTTCCAAGGCCTGTGGGGTGACCACCAAGGGGGTTTGCTTTCAGAAATAACGACATAGCTTATAGAGCAAAGAGCTTGGGTTTTATGGCCAATGAAAACTGGGTTCGAGGCCCAGCTGCAACACATACTTTCTGTAGAATATTGGGTAAGTATCTTAGCCAATTTGATCCCTAGTTTCTCCAGCTGGAAAATGGGGACAACAGCACCTTGTCAGACAGGTTTGTAGGATAGGATTTAATGAGTTATTGTAGGCGCGTTATTATTTTCCTGGGACATAGTTGCCAGTATGAGAAAAAAAAGCATTTTAACTGTAAAGTTTTTTTAGACTTAACTAAACCATACCACTTATGTATTGCTCCAACTAGGCTTATGGAGAAGACCGAAGCCAGAGCGCTGGAGACCATCTACCCCGAAACAGAAAAGTGCCCTTCCTCTCCAAAAGGCTAGGAAATTCCTTATTCCCAAGGTCTGTCTAATTGCTCATCTCTCCCCAAAAGAGGCTCTGGGGGTCTGAGCCGACCTTGTCCTGTTTTTTTCTGCTGCTCGTGCCCCCCTTCCCAAACTGTGTGATGACTTGAACTGGATTGCTACCCCAAACTCACAGGCACTCATGGAGATACTGGAAATTGTTAGGAAAACAGCGATATTCAACTCTTATCCATCGCTGTATGAGTTACTGGCTGAAAGTAGTTCACATTTCCCATAGTCATTTTATATTCTGTCCAAAGTTGCCATATCCTTGGGAAGCTGGGTTTTCAACGGTGGCTGTGATAAAAAGCAAGCCCTCTATGAATGTCCAAGTGAGCAGGAAATGAGGGTGGCCCCGGGTGATTGACACTGAACCCAGCGTGGGCTGCCTGCTGCAATGAAAGCTGAACTCAAGAAACAGCTGCTGGTGAGAAGAAAAGTGATTTATTCCAGTGCTGGTGACCTGCGAAGATGGCAAACTCCTGTCCTGAAAAACTGTCCTTAACATCTCAGTGCAGGCAAGGATTTTCATCGGGAAGGAGAGGAAAGAAGAACAAAGAAATCAGGGGGCAGGGGCCTGTGAACATAGAGACAGTGTTCCTGCTGGTCCCAATATAGATCTTCAATGTCAGCCAAAGTCTTGTGGTCAAGCCACCCCAGGCCCATCCAGGATCCAGAACATCTGGTTTCTGCAATATGCTTAAAAAAAAGGCTATTAGCCTTGTATGACAGGCGTGACTAACTGGGTCTTTGTTTTAAGGCATATATCATGTTTCCCAATTCAGGCAGAAGTATTGTTCATTATATATTATTTCATCAAGAAGGCTATTTTGTTGGTTAGCATAAGATTTCATGTAAGATATACAGGACCTCTTCCCATAAGCCTTGATAGGGATTTTCATGGTCAACATCCTCACATTGACTGTTGTTTCTTTGGTCAGCTGAATTACTGGGGAACCTTGAGGTCAGGCTGTTCCTTAGGTTCACATAGGAACTGAAACTGCAGATCCCATAGTTTTGAGAGGAAAAATCAGGTTAGAGTAACCAGCTTGGTGTAACATTTCCCAAGATTAGTGAGGGTTGATTTATATAGATTTTTAAATAAGTTTGCTTTGTTAGTACATTCTTATTTTAGTTCTATTCTTCTATGGTCAGTCAGAGTAGGATAATGTTTTCATTCCCTGGTACATGATTGGATTCCAAGCTTGGAAACGTTGTGCTATGACCAACAGGTGTGCACATCTCATCATCAAGCACCACTGGTCATTTAAGAAGGAAGAAAGTTAATTTTTCCTCAATTCATAGACGTCACTTTTTCAAAGAGCTACCAGGTTGTCAGGACCTAAATACTTCTTAAGTTGTTTGCCTCTAACTACCTAATAAATGAAACTGTCAGGCAGTTAACAGTGATTCTCCAAGTATGATTTATCACCCACCTGCACCAGCAGGATCTGGGGAAACAAAATGCATACTCCTGAAACAGAATTTCTGGAATCTGTATGTCCAACCAGTTCTCTCGTTAATTCTTGCTTACACTGGAGTTTGAAAACCACCCACCCCAATTCACAGTGTTTGTCCAACAGCTCAGATTATACTTTATTTACTTTTTCTGCCAAGCCTCTTCTCCTTGAAAGATCTGCTTGCATCTGCAGGCCTCCCTACCACCTACAGCTACAGGGAAACCACCCTCACCCCTGTCGCATTTCCATCTTTATAGCGGTACCAGCCATGGAAAAATAACCAGGGGAGCAGGAATCCTCCATTCTCCCAGTTACCATTGTTTATGGGAACAGCCAGGTAGTATTGATTTGTCACCTGGTGATGTTAATTACCAGCCAAGCATTCAGATTGTGTCTCTTTTCTCAGCTCTCAGCTTGATCCCTAAAGTTTCAGCGTGGAGCCTGGAAACGTTTAATGGAAAGTTAATCAGCCAAATCCTCCCAGTTCGGAAGTCACTGTTCCCTGGCCCCGGCACATGCTTGGAACACCGGGGTATCTGTGTCATGGGGGGGAAGCAGTTACTTACTGAATGTTTCCCAGAGGGCTTGGGAGAGGCAATGGCCATCAACAGGGGCCTTTTGGAGTCCTTTGGAGTCAACTTAGATGCCACAGAGAGAGAACGGCCTGACTCACTATATTTTTGAAGATTGGTGTATTCTCGTCAAAGAAAAAGTGATAAGAAAAGGCGTGCTGGCTTCTGGGATGCCAACAAGGAGGCTCTTGGTTTTGGGGGTTTTTTAAGCAGCAGTATCTCATGTATTTCGGTGGTGGATGATGTTATGTGTGCTGGAGACGTAGGTAATCCAGATTTGATCTGCGTGTTAACTTTTCTGTTTTCAATCAATAAATGCTTAACCAAGTCTTGGCTAAGCATTGTGAAATCGATTTTTTCAAAGAGAAATTACATCTGATGATTTAGCAGGGGAGTCCAACCTTTTGGCGTCTCTGGGCCACACTGGAAGAAGAAGAGTTGTCTTGGGCCACACATTAAATACACTGTAACACATAGTCACACACACAAAAAATCTCATGATGTTTTAAGTAAATTTACGATTTTATGTTGGGCCACATTCGTAGCCCTCCTGGGCTGTACGTGGCTCACAGGCCGTGGGTTGGACACTCTTGAAGTGTTTTGCACAACAGCTGGCATTTGGGGGAAGAAACAAAGGTGGCAGGAATGCCACGCAAAGAGGAGGGGAATTGCTGTGGGTATTGGCGACCTCTGTCAGAAACCACAGCTGTGACCCGTGGGCCATCGAGCTTCGGGAGATGGCATCGTGTGGTGGGAAGGGCAAGGCTGCGGGGCGCATCTGCTCTTGAGCTCCTGTCTGGCTTTGGGAAAAATCACTTTCCCTCTATTAACCTTAGACTCTTATCTGTAAGTCAGACATAAGGATGCCCACCACACATGATGTTCTTTCTTTCCCAAACATCTCCCAACACAGTCATATTCCCCATTCACACCGCCACTTACCCTCGGTAGTACCGGCCAGCTGCGTGCCTCACTGAGGAATGCGTTTTTCCTGGTCTCCCATCACTTTTTCTAGGTGTGCCCTGCCCTGATCCATTTTCTAGATGATAAGTGAATATAAACCTGTAAAAATTGGGAAAAAAATCTTTACACCTGCGATGATTTAAAAGCATGTAATGGTTCCTCTGGGTCTTAGATTTAGGGGACGGTTGCTGGCCTAGCCCCATGAACCTAATCCTCAATCTGAGTTCTCGCAGAGAACTTACATCTACCTTGCAGCCACAGAGTTCTGCGGCTTCCTTGGGTGTGCCACGCAGACATTTAACGTCAGCCTTCACGTTAGACGTTTCCTTATCTTGGAAACGTCCTTCACTGCTTATTGTCTGGAGACTTCTTTCTCATTCTTTCAGTATCAGAATCAAGTCATGTGTTTTACGAAATTTTCTCTTATCCATGGAGATTTTGTATGTCCCTCTGTGTGCTTAGGTACAGCTGTGTATATTGTACATGTAATTACACCTATTTATATATAACTTTTGATATAACTTATACTTTCAAATGTATCGTGCAGCCTTGTAACCCTGGAATTGTCTTCCTTACATTCTGGACTCAGCTCCCCAAAGCTGGGGCTCTGTGCTATATTCAATAAAAGCTAGATTTTATCATCATCATCATCATCTGTAAACAGAGGGTAATTCTCCATAGACTGTTGTATAAATTAAATAAGGTATTAAATAAAAAATATCTGGAACAGGCCCTCAACCAATCTGTTTCATACATACTAGAAACAGAAGTTACCTGCTCACGTTTGCATCATTCATATGCTCATTCACTCACCGTACGTAGAGAGTGCCACTATGCACTGGATACTCTTCGAGGCACCAAAGACATGGAAACAATGAAACAGCCCTCTCTTAAGGAAGCTTCGTATAATACTGGAAATGTATGCCCCAAAGGTATGATCCTTCATGGTTGATTTTGTCAAGTGCTGGGAAGCACCTTTTCCATTTTCTAGGGGGACAATGACCCCTTGTCTGCACCCAGATAGTGTTTCCCATTTGCTTTACACACACCGTGTTTCCAGGTGGGTAAAGCTCACCAATTTTCTTCCCATGAACCCCTGCACAGGGAACGGAACTACAATCTGCACAGATTTATTGTGTAAGTCTGGGGTGCACTCACTGTGGCAAGGGCTGGAGGTACCTGGTGAGAAAGACAATACATTTTTTTCCTTCACAAAGCTTTCATTTCAGTGCAGGAGACTAACACTTAAAAAGATAGTTTATAAAATATGTATTTAACTGCAGCTGTAAGAAGCTCAGTGGCAGATAACTGCACAGTGCAAAGAAAAACAAAACAAAACATGCAGAAATCTCGCCTGTTCTGTGGATAAAAAAAAGATGAATGTGCTTAGTTGAGGAATCTAATTGAACAAGCAAAACTGAAGTGTTGGGAAACATTACCCAGGCAAAAGAAAAGTTGGAGACTGAGAGAGCCTTCTAGGCCATGGAGACATGACAGGCCAAGGCTCTGGAACTAGATAGAGCCTGAAGGCCTTGAGGAACTAAAGGCCAGGGTCTCAGACGTGTAGAGACAGATTAGGAAACTGGCCCAAAGTTAGGTTGTCAAAAAAGGCAGGAGTCAGCTCATACAGGGCTACGTCATGTTCATTTTTAGGCACTGTACTAAGTGCTATACAGATCTTACCCAATTTACTTGCCATAACACCTGTATGCATTAATATTATTTTTTGACAGTTGAAGAAACTGAAATTCAGACGGCTAATGTGACTTTTTCAAAGTCTTTTAGCTAGAAAGCGAGGGAACGACTGGGATTCAATTCAAAACCTAGACAATAGAAAAATATATCAATGTTTATTACTTTTTAACCATATTACTCGCCTCTGTGCACATAAGATATTAATGGGGTTTTTTTTTTTTGTTCTCAATTTTAACTCCCAGAAACCAAGGAGGAAAATTCTTTCCCTTTTTACTTACTTCCCAGGACATCTGATATATCTTTTTCTTTACTTTATGCAACTTATCAGAAGGGGGCTGCCCTGGAAACACGCAGAGAGGCCTGTGTTCTCTGCCGTATAGGAAAACATCTGTTGCTTCTGGACCCGTGTGTCCAGGGGCAGGATAGATGCTCTACCAGGACAGCAGCCCATCCCATTCCCAAAGACCTTGTCACCATCTTGGGCTTGTGAATTCATATGTTATGTTTCCCTGAAGTGAAACGGCTTCGTTTGAATACTCAGGACATGTTCTCCACATTCCTCTTATATATTCACATACAGTTTTCTTTGTCAGAGTCCAAGGCTCCAGGAAAAAAAAATCTCATTAAAGAAAAAGTATGCCTTGTCCCCACCTCTTTGTGACACAGCTGTCTCCTTGCTCACAGTCACTTTTTTCTTTTCTTTTGTAAGTGCAGGATCCGCCATTTTCACAAATTAAAATGGCGGCGCAGAGCGGGATTTCTGTAGGTGCAGCGAGACTACTCTTCTCTGCGTTGGTATTTGAAACTGCAGTCGAACTGCATGAACTGCCTCCTCTCTTGATACAGCTGCTGCAGATTTCGAAATATGGCTAAACACCAAAGTGTTATTTAATGCAGCCAGGGAGGAATGGCGTGAATGATAGCCCATTACCACATTATACCCAGAGATCAGTCTCCAAGTTCAAGGCTATTGTCTTAGCCATGCCAGAAAAATTACACAGGCTGCTACAACTTTTTATAACCCCCTTAGGCAATGCTGAGGGATAAACATGATGGGAATGAAGTCTTGCCATGTGTGTCTAATAGCACCAGAGAGAGTGGCTAGCTCAGTGCTGACACAGCACTCAGCGGGTGTTAAAGGTTTACGAATTACCTAGCTCCCTCCATTTGGGTGTCTCATCCTGGGCAGGAGCAGACTGTGTATGCATGGTTGCTGTTCTCCAGATCTATCTTGTTATACAACTGAGCTTCTACCATCAGTCTAAGAGTGAAGGAAAGCTTTGTACTAAGTTCAGCCTGAAGCAATGTGGGGCTGATTTCTATGGTCTCTGAGCAAGAAGGTGCACTGGATAGGCTAAGACATCTGCTATGCTCAAATCCACGTTCTTGACATTGCCATTCCAATTCCTTACTACTGTTTTTTTAAGCATGTATGATGGCCAGTCAGTTCTATGTGACCCTATCATTCACAGCTGATTGGTCCATAAGTACAATAGATAGTTGTACTTATCTAGTATTCATCCCGAAGAAAGTCAATCTGCAAGTCCATGGGGTGAACTGCAATAATAACTCGCCAACAGGTCCCATGTAGACACACTGGGTCAATCGGATCCTCTTCCTGGAGGAATTACAAAGATAATTGACAAGATATGCAGTGGTTGGCTTGCTCAGAATAATGACAAAACACCAGGTGGGGATAAGCCAACTCTTGTTATGGGGATGTGGCAAATCAGTGTGGTCAGAGGAGACACAGTGAATGTAGACCAACCTTTTGGTTGCTGAACAAAGTTTTCATCTCTGTGAGGTGTGACTATATGACTTTCCCCCTTTTTGTACTTCCTATTATGCCTGGTTCTTGTGATCTTATAAGCTTATAGCTGTATGGTTGTCCTCGGTTTTTATGAGGCCTAGAGGTACAGATAAGGTTCTATCTTAATTATTTTTGCTGGATGCCAGCAGTCATTTTGATGTTAAGTATCTATTACCATCCAATATATATCCATTGCATGAGGAACTTGAGTAACTCTCAGGTTATCACAACTAAAACCACTTCATTAACCCCAGGAAAAAAATATATCTGAGAAAATATAGCTGAGTACCCCCTGCTCCAGAGGGTCTTTCGTATGGAGTTTCAAGGTGATGTGTCATTACCCAGCATCCATTTTGCCCCTGTAATGTCAGCTCATTTACGGGGGCAGGGACAAGGGGAGTATCTATCTCACTGTGACATGGTAAATAACCCTATTGACAAATGGGACTGCTCTGCTTTCATGTATTTCTAATGAATTGGCACATCGAACAAAGCCTGACACTGAGAAAGACAAATACGCATGTATTAGGGTTCTCCGGAGAAACATATCTGAAAGGATATAGACATATAGGGTCTGGCACAAATAATGCCATTTTTATTAGAAAATCATAAGTATGTAATTCTTTAACATAATATCATGCTCAAGCACACCATATGACATTTTAGGTGAAAAGTTCAAATTAAAACCATAAATTATTACACCCATATTATTACCCTACCAACCTCACTCAAGCAGGCATTACTTCTGCTGGAGCCTGTATATGAGAACATTTATAATAGGAATTAACTCAAACATTTATGAAGGCTGAGAAGGTCCACCTTCTCTCATCTGCAAGCTGACAAATGAGGAAAGTGGGTGGGAGTCCAAAGATTTGAAAACTAGCGGGTATGAGACCAGAGTCTGGAGCCCTGAGAGCCAGGAACTCTGATGTCCAGTGACAGGAAAAGGTGGATGCTCGAGAAGACAGGCAGGACATTCACCCTTCCTTTGACTTTATGTTCTCTTTGCATCTCCTTCAGGTTGGATGATGCTCACCCACACTGGTAAAGGCAGACCTTTTTTTATTTTTTTCAGTCTACTGAATCAAATGCTATTCTCTTGTAGAAACTCCTTTACAGATACACCTAGAAATAATGTTTTACCAGCTAGCTGGGCATTCCTTAGCTCGCACAAGTTGACACCTAAAATTAACCATCACAGTGCACCTGGAAGAAAATTATTATGTGTAAATAAAGATTCCAGCAGCATGAGCCATGACTTAGAAGTAGGACTTGATGGTGGAGGGATTAGTGTTCCGTACAGCTGGAATCCCACCCTAACTGTGCAACTTGCCTCATAGAGCACATGGGTAGGACGCTGATGTAAAAAGCAAAACCAACCCAAACAAAAAAACCCTCTCTAGGGCCCAGTATCTCTTTTGCGGAACTCCTTGTAAGAAAAGTGAAAGTGAGAAGCATGTGGATGGGGAAGGCGAGTGCTTCAAAGGCCTGGAAGAGACATGTAGTGGCCTGGGAAGGTCATAGACCTAGAGATTTTTGCAGTATATAGTTATGAACTTGTGCTTCTGAGCAACAGAGCAATAGATCTCTGTGGGTGGAGGGTGTTGAGCCAGAAAAATGCCCCCCAAAGATATCAGATCCCACCTGCTGAAGACTACATGCTACTGGATATGTAGAAAGGACCTTTGCAGACATGATTAAATGAGCGATTTTGAGATGGGGATATTATGCTGGATCATCTGAGTGGCTGTTTCTGAGTCACAAGTGCACTTGAAAGAGAGAGGCGGACGGAGATGTGACACAGAGGGGAAAGACAGTGTGACACAGAGACAGAGGCTGGAGGGAGGTGGCCGCAGCCACAGAACGATGGCAGCTGGAAGAGGCAGAGAATGGCCTCCCCTATGCTGACATCCTGATTTGTCCTAGTGACACTGATCTTTGCCTTCCGGTCTCCAGAACTGCGAGGGAATAGATTTCTGTTGTTTTTGGCCACCAGGTTTGTGGCAATTTGTCACAGCTGCCCTAGGAACCTAAAATCGAGGAGACCCGCCAGGAAGATGGATTGAAAATGTACTAAACACTGACGCGGAGAGATGTCGCAAGGGACCCTACCTCTGATGAACAGAATGGTACACATCTCCTAATCTCCGGGCGTATTTGGGAAAAAATATGAGGAAAGTGTGAACATTCTGTTAATGAAGCAAATGTAGCTTTGAGCATAAATATTTGGGAAATTTATATATGAGTTAGCACATAAAGCTATTTGAATAATAGTGAAACTTTGGGCTCATGTTACTATAATATGTTTCTTTTCCTCATAGATTTGCTATGTCAGTGATTTTTCTTTTTTCTTTTTTTAATCATATGAAAGTACATGTTTACTTATTCTTTTTAAAATATATTTTATTGATTATGCTATTATAATAGTCTCAATTTTCTTCGTTTCCCTTCACCTGGTACCCCGCATTCCTCTAGCCATCCCCCACTTAGTTCATGCCCATGGGTTGTGCTTATAAGTTCTTTGGCTTCTTCATTTCCTATACTATTCGTAACATTCCCCCGTCTATTTTGTACCTACCAATTATACTTAACCCCTGTACCTTTTCACCCATTCTCTTCTTTCCCCCTCCCCATTGATAATGCTCCAAATGATCTCCATCTGTATGATTCTGTTCCTCTTCTGCTTGTTTGCCTAGTTTGTTTTTTTTAGATTCAGTTGACAGTTGTGAATTTTTTGCCGTTTTATAATGTTCATAGTTTTGATCTTCTTTTTCTTAAATAAGTCCCTTTAATATTTCATGTAGTAATGGCTTGATGATGAACTCCTTTAGCTTTACCTTATCTGGGAAACACTTTATCTGCCCTTCCATTCTAAATGACAGCATTGCTGGGTAGAGTCATCTAGGTTGTAGACCCTTGTTTTTTTTATCCCTTTGAATACTTCTTGCCTGCAAAGTTTCTTTTGAGAAATCAGCTGATAGTCTTATGGGAACTCCTTTATAGATAACTCTCTGCTTTTCTCTTGCTGCTTTTAAGATTCTCTCTTTATCTTTAACCTTAGGCATTTTAATTATGATGTGTTTTGGTGTGGTCCTCTTTTGGTCCAACTTGTTTGTGACTGTACTTCCTGGACTTGTATGTCTATCATCTTCACCAAATAAGGAAAGTTTTCTTTCATTTTGTTTTTCAAATAAGTTTTCAAATTCATACTCTTCCTCTTCTCCTTCTGGCATTCCTATGATTTGGATGTTGGTCTGTTTGGAGATGTCCCAGAGATTTTTATACTCTCCTCATTTTTTGAATTATTTTTTCTTCTTGTAGTCCTGGTTGAATGCCTTTTTCTTCTTTACCTTTCAGCTCATTGATTTGAATCCTGGCTTCCTCCCCTCCACTGATGCTTCCCTATAGATTTTTAAAATTTTTGTTTCACGTAACTTTCATTTACTCCTTTATGTTGTTGTCATACTCAATGAGTTCTTGGAGCATCCTGATCACCAGTGTTTTGAACTCTGCCTCTGATAGGTTGGTTGTCTACATTTTGTTTAGTTCTTTTTCTAGGGTTTTGTTCTGTTCTTTCATTGGGGCCACATTTCTTTGTATTCTCAATTTGGCAGCTTCTCTGTGTTTATACCTGTATATTAGGTAGAGCTGCTTTGACTCCTTGTCTTAGTAGCGTGGCCTATTGTAGGAAAGGCATCTGTAGATTGTGTTGGGTGGAGACTTAGGTAATTGCCAGGGTGGGTGGGGCAACTAGCTGTGCCACTTTGTGGCTCTGTGTGGGAGGAGGGCTCAGAGAGAGGACAGTGCTGTTGACTGACTGGCTTCTGGAGGTTTGCCTGAGACTTGCCCCATTTCTAGTAACTTTACCCACTTCTCATATGTGACTGGCACCCTTGCAGCTGTTGCCTTGGTGGTGAATCTCAGGTTTGTAATTCTTTCTATGGTTGCATGACGAGGCAACGTGTGTCTACCTATGCCTCCATCTTGATCAGAAGTACTGTTATTTCTTTTTTTAAAATAATGACTTCATGGATACATAAAAGCTTCAGAAATTGGGAAGTGGTGGAAGAAAAGGTAATTTTAGTAAGGCTTCCTTGGTGGTGTCTGGAATTTCCTAAGTCAGGTGTGGGGATTCTGGAGATGGAGTTATTGCAAATGTGCCGAGTTCTCCCATGCTTTGGCTTCCTTCACCCGCGTCACTCTTCAGGCCTGCTAGTCTCTTCTCCCAACTCTGAATCCAACTCCTTCTACTCATTTGTCCTGACCCAGCTTAAAACTGCTTTGTCAGATCAACCGCCCATTCTAAATCTTGTTTCCCTAATTCAACTCTCTTTTTGCACCATGCTTCATTGCTTCAAAACATCAGAACTGGATCACACACATGTGTAGATGAGGATATTTGCTTGCTAAGATCCTTCCTTTATCTGTCCGTTTCATGATGCCTTTCCTCACCGGTGTATAGAAGCATCACTGATGATGGGAGCTCTCTGGAGCACTGGAATTCCAAAGGTGTGGAAAACAGGCCAAGGTTTTCGTACACTCATAAGTAAATCTTTATATTCGATTATCTTTCCAAATAATTTGTTCATAATCTGTCTTATTACAGAAATAGAGTAGGATATTTTGGAAGGAGGGATTATAATTTTGTTCACCTTATAAGACCCTATAGAACCTCAGCCCTCAAAGCACTGCTGGGTTGCAGGACCTAGCTCATGACCTCCAACAGAGGAGTACCCCAGAACTTGTCCTTTCAACCCTCACCCAAAGTCAAAACACCCCCAGATCTCTCTGCCTTGGCCCCAAAATATAGTGAGGAAAAGTTCTGTTCAATCACATTATCTGCAGACGTGTTCACTGCCCACAATCAGACTGCCTTCTACATTGTTGAAGAAAGCCCTGTAGCATCCTTGGTGCCTAAAATGGTGGCTGGAACAAGCAAAGAGATCAGTATATGTCGGTTTAAGAAATCCAATCTCACATTTATATAGAACCTCTCAGTTCACAGAAGACCTTTGAAACCCTTCTTGTTTAAACCTCTGACGAGGCAGCATACATGCTCCACCCTTCGTTTGGCCCAGAAGCCCTCATTTCACACGTCGAGGCCTCCTGACACCTGCACGTGCCAGTGGCCCTGTTTCTCTTCCCAGGTGTAACCTGGTACTCTAGCCTGTGGCATGCGTGTCTTAGGTTCACAGTATCTTCGTGTTGGAAGGAGCCTAAGAAATTAGTGCAACTCTCTCTTTTTATACAAAAGAGGAATGAGTGGCTTGAAGAACAAGTTATTTAACAGCAAAACCAGAACGGGGGACTCATTCCCTTCTTATGCTGCCTCTCTAAGATCTTTCTTCTCTCCCCATTATAGTAACATGTGAATACTTGTCCATAGGTGCTGTTGAAAGGGTCCCGGACCTGTAAAGTGATTCTTAAACTCAGGGCATTTTCACCTGAACACCCTCATCTCTCCAATCCATTATCTTAGATACCTACATCCGCTCTCTTATATACTCCTCTCCTCAGTAACTTTTGAATTCTGTGAGGTTGGACTTTTTTAAAAAGATTTTATTTATTTATTTACCTTTAGAGGGGAGGGAGAGAGGGAGAGAAACATCAATGTATGGTTGCTTTTTGTGCGTCCCCTGCTAGGAGTTGGTCTGCAGGGAACTGGCCTGCAAGCCAGGCAGGTGCCCTGACTGGGTATTGAACCTCGATCCTCTGGTTCGCAGGCCTGTGCTCAATGTGAGGTTGAACTTTTAATTAAAGAATGGTTTTTCTCGTGGTATCCAGAGAATGAGTCCAGAGGGCCAAGTAAGTTGCAGTGAGGAAGGAAAAGGACACAGTCTAGCCATGTGACTAGGAGCATAAACTGTGACAATCACTGACATGACCAATGTCATAATCATTTCTTACATTCTGCTCATGGTGAAGAGAATTAAAATATATGAATCGATGTTGAGCAGTGCCTTTCAATTTACAAGATGAATGGTGCTCCCTCACCCTTTTAAAGGTGTAACCCATTATGATATATCTGCCCGAACCACAGCATTCTGAGCTGGAAACCATTGGGGAAATTTAGTAGGGGTTGCATGAGCCTCGGCAGGAGTAAATAGATCAGTTATTACGTATCAGGAAGTCTACCTGAGCACAGCTGAGGCAAACCATATCAATGGTTGTTTTTTTAAATGATTTTTAAAAAAACATTTAAAACACTATGGTATGTTTTTTCCCGTTACCATCTAGTCCCCTTATGCCCTCCTCCCCCCTATAGGCCGTCTTAAATCCACTTTGCTGGAACATGACAGAGGGATCGAGGAGGGAGAAACATATAAATGCCTCAATAATGCTTGCGAAAGTATATCCAACACGTCTTAAGGCAAAAAGACTGGATTCAAAATAAGTAATAAAACAAAATCCTGACATTTGATGTCCCCTGGAGCTTATCAGTTTGACCTACATGCCTCATTTTCTTTATCTGCAAAATGGACCTAGTCATAATGATCTTGGAGAGCTGCTGTGAGGATTAAATGAGTTGGATAAAAATATTGTAGCAGGAAGTATCGAATATAATGAATGATTAAGAAAAATTAGTCACCCTCCTTTCTCTCCTTCTCCTCATGTGTTTCCTTTCCTTCCCTGCCCCTCCCTTCTGTGAGTTTATTCAAATAGTCCAGAACACAGGAATGCTTCTGCCTGAGGAGAGGAGAAATGCTTCCTCCTCCTGAGGAGGACCCAGCCGAGGACTGCTGGGTTGCAAATCCAAACCAAGACACCACCGCCCTGGCTGGTGTGGCTCAGTGGATTGAGTGCAGGCCTGAAAACCAAAGGGTGGCTTGTTTGATTCCCAGTGTAGGGCACATGCCTGGGTTGCAGGCCAGGACCCCAGTAGGGAGTGCACGAGAGGCAACCATACATAGATGCTTCTCTCCCTCTCTTTCTCCTTCCCTTCCCTTCTCTGAAAATAAATAAATAAACCCTTAAAAAAAAAAAAGAAAGAAAGAAAGCACCACACTCAGGGCAGAGTAAGGAAAGGCCAGGGGGAGTTGATGTAGGCTTTTGGCTTCTGGTTAAGGTTGCAAACACATCTACTCCCCAGGGAGCCCTGGAACCAGGAAATTAGTCCGTATTCCACGAGCTGAATCCCTCCCTGAGCCCACCCTACTTTACTGACAGTTTCTTAATATCTAGGATATATATCTCAGCTAGCAAACAAAGATTGTTCCCTCATTTTAATAGCAGAAGTGAATGGGCTTCCAAAACTCACTTAAGATTGAAAAAGACCGCCAATAAAAGAAACACAACCAAAAAAAGTAACATCCAAAGAAAGAGTTTATAAACAATGTAAACCTTATACTTAATTAAATTTTTTATTCTTAGAGACATTTTAAGGCATATAAGGTAAGATCAGACTTTCATGAATAAGAAATAGTAGAAATGCTGTAAATTCAAAATAACATCGTCATATCTAAGTCAGTACTTTTATACAAAATATGCAAAGAACTCTTAAAACTCAATGAGAAAACCACAGACAACTTGACTAAAAAATGGGCCAGGGACATTAACAGGTATGTCACCAAGGAAGACATAACATATGAAAAATAAGCATATGAAAATGCTCCACATCTTATATTATCAGGACAATGCAAATTAAAACAATGAGACACCACCACACACCGAGTAGAATGGTTGACGTTTGGAACCCTGACAACACGAAGTGCTGATGAGGCTACAGAGCAACAGGAATGCTCCTTCATTCTTGGTAAAATACGGGTTGGTACCGCCCCTTTGGAAGATAGTTTCTTCCCATGCTTCAGCCTCACGACTCCTTGGTATATACGCAGGGGAGCTGACAACGTCTGTCCATGCAAAACCTGCCCATGAATGTTTATAGCAGCTTTACTGATAATTGCCAAAACTCAGAAGCAACCAAGATATCCTTTAGGATGTGAACGGATACATTAATGCCAGTACTTCTGGACGATGAAATATGACTCAGCACTAAAAAGTAAATGAGGTATCAAACCATGAAAAGACGTGGAGGGTATAAACGTGTATATTGCTAAGTAAAATAAGTCTGTGAAGAGGCTACCTAGTGCATGTCCAACTATGTGTTATTCTGGGAAAGGCAAAACTATGGAGACAGCCCATAATAACATTCTCATGGCTTATTTTTACTACTTACAAGGTCATTTCAAATAAAGGAGATTGTGCCTCCCAGGTGACATTTGTCAATATCTGGAGGAATTAAAAATTAAAAATTTTTGTAACTGTGGGGAAGAGTTGCTACTGGAATCTAGCAGGAACGGGTCACAGATAAGCTAACTATCTCACAATGTGCAGGGCCAGCCCCTAAACAAAGAATTACCTGCCTCCAATGTCCATAGGGCTACAGTTGAGAAATTCTGCTCTGGAGTCAGTTCCCCCGCCACCTTTGCTCTCCAGGTCTGTGTGGGCCCATAAAAGCCTCCAGTCCTGCACTCAGGCTTGGCCTACAAAGAGACTGCCTGTGTAACAGAGCTCTTGATAGAAACTTTAATTGGGATAGAAAACGTTATTTAAGGTCAATGAAATAAAGTCCATCAGCCAATCTGAGAGTGCTTCAAATTAACGTGACTTCAGGTCGCCATTAGGGCTGCCTGAATGCACTTTGCATATCTGTGTCCAGATTATACGTTTCTTTTTAGTACTTGGTGTACTTGTTGAAATAACATAGGATTGATATGACTGAGGGCTGTCGCCTCTGAGTAGGTTCTCCTTTCTTCCCAATATTCCCTGCTCGAATGTCTTTATTTTACTTAAGCAACGGAGCACAGAAAATCTTAATTCTCTTCTAGGATATTAATTCTACCATATTCATTTATTGTGATTGATTATTTTATGACTAGGCTCTGTTGTAAACTCTTCAAGAATGTTAAATAATTGGTTATTACAAAATTCTAGAGATCCTACTATAATCTCTACTTTAACTATGAGAAATCTGAGGCAAAGAGAAGTTAGTGGCTTGTCTACAGTCAGAAAGCTAGTAAACCACCCAGAAGTTCTTACTCAAAATCTCGTACTTTCCCCCACTCTGCTCTCTTGTGTTTCCTACAAAAATTAATTAATGAAATTACAATTAGAAAATAAACCTATTAATTCTGCTCTCTTGTGTTTCCTACAAAAATTAATTAATGAAATTACAATTAGAAAATAAACCTATTAATGTGGGTGTTTCGGAGGAGAAATTATTATGATTTCTTCATCAATGTATTTGTTTTCATATTCTAGCATTCACTTGCAGAAAAAGGCAGCAGGTACACAGTGTTTCAGGGAAATAAACAAAATCATCATGGATAAAAAGCTTAAAAATTTACAAAATTTTTCCATTCATTTCACTTTTAAATGTGAGATATAATAAACACGATCTTTCTCTGTCAGCCACAAAACAGGACAGAGCCAAGACTGGGGAATATGAATAAAAATAATAGCTACTGTTTTTACCAAGTTAGAGACTTTACTGTGTGTCAGCTGATCTGCCAGTCACATGATACACGTTTATTTGCGTGGCACATTCAATCCTAAACGTATGAAACAGAAACCGTCATTTCCCCTATTTGAGAGATGAAGAATCCAGGATTATGAGTTTGTCCAGATCATAAGGGGAGGCGGAGGACTTAGCATAAGGGCCCCCTCTCTACTACAAAGCCCCTGAGGCCTGTCCTACAGCAGCCTCCGTGGAAACGCCGCCTTCTGAACTTGGCTGGTGATAACTAAAATGAACTTTGCTAG
This sequence comes from Sturnira hondurensis, assembly GCF_014824575.4. Taxonomy (NCBI): domain Eukaryota; kingdom Metazoa; phylum Chordata; class Mammalia; order Chiroptera; family Phyllostomidae; genus Sturnira; species Sturnira hondurensis. The sequence continues at coordinate 10,919,668 of NW_028095541.1, forward strand.
GGCAAAATATGTTTTTCCCTGGAATCTTTAATTAACCAGAAGAGACACCCAGAAAGAAGGCAATTCTGATGAGGCTAATCACCAACCTTAACTTAAAGGGACTTCGGTAGGTGATGGATTCTGTTCAAGTGAGGCCATATTCTGAAGACATCCTCTCCCGGAGTTATTGCAAGGCCTTTGTTCATTTCCATATCCACTCCTGGGATTTAATGGAGCCTGAATAAAATCTTAATTTCATGTAATTGCTGTCAGTGTTTATTAAGCATCCTAGTGGGAGAAAATCAAATTCATTGTTGAATACCCACACATCTGTTTAAAAAAAGCAAGCGAGGGCTAGCATCTATTTCTAATGTTCACTGTCAGTTTTACAAGCCTTGTTTTGATTTCAGATGTGCTAATTTCTGTTAACGATTGTTGGTAGAAAAATAAAAAATAGATAAGCATTCATAGACTAGAAAGCTGAAGGTGTGGAACTTTGGGTCTTGCTGTAAAATTGGATGAGTCTAAAAAACAAGAACAACTTCCATCAAAACCTTGACAGTTTTGCTAGTTTATCTCTGGTCCCCATCTGTCAAAATGTGAAGAAAGTCTTAGAGGAGACGCTGAGATGCAGATTGATGCCCAAAGGGAGGCTTTGGGAGTTTGGATTGATTGGGCTAGAAGGCCAAGTTTAAAGGGCAAGTTCATCTGAGTTGAAGAAATGAAAGAGATGGCAAGAAAAGAAGGCGGCCTTGAAATGTAAGGACCCAGGATTTTTGCTAAGAACAGAGGTAGGCTATGCCAACGCTCATTCTTGGAACACTGGGAGCAGGTGAGTGGTTTGGCTCACAGTCATAGAGAACTGAGGCAGGCACTCTTTAAAGAAGTTCAGTTTAGGGACAAGTTTGTCAAATGCCACTCCCAATAAAGGACACCAAATTTAAACCCCACCTCACCCACCACTCCCCTCAAAAAAAAAAGAAAAGAAAAAGAAGACCTTGTGTGAGGAAGCATTAGCCTTGGAAGGAACATAATCTTGCAAATGAAAACAACCAAGTTGTTAAATGTAGACAGATGCTAAGCTGCTTACAACAATATTTCCTCACATTGTACACACATAAGATGTTACTTTCTCATTATTTATTATGTACTCCATGATCTTGCAAGAAGCTTAGCTTTGGATTTTGTCTTAAATCCGGTTCCTTACATTTGTGAATGTAATTTTGCATTAAAGGAGGTTTTTCAATTAATTAAAGAATGCATGCTAGAGCTTAACTACTAATTAAAATCCAACATTTGCTTAACGTGGATGGGTTAATAATTATAGGGAAATCATATATTTTTAAGAGATATTATTTATTTTTTTAGAGAGTGGAAAAGGGAAGGAGAAAGAGAAGGAGAAAAACATCATTGCGTGGTTGTCTTTCATGCACCCCCTACTGGGGACCTGGCCTGCAACCCAGGCACGTGCCCTGACTGGGAATCAAACCTGGCGACCCTTTGGTTCATAGGCCTGTGCTTAATCCACCGAGCTGCACCAGCCAGGGCAAGGGAAATCTTACATATTTTTTGTCCTTCCCGATTTATTTGCCATTTAATTTTGTCCTCCTAATATTGTAATTAATATATGTTGCTCTATTTAATTTTTTGCCTTATTTTTGAAAGAAAACAGACGAGAAAGCATTCTATCACTAATGAGGAAATTTACCTTGCATAACCATCGCTCTGCTTGATCGTCTAGTGATCACATCTGCGTTTTCTAGCACACGATGTTTGTGTCTGATGTGTCATCGGCTTGTTTTGCGAAGCTGACTGTCTGCCACGCTGGTGCCAGTAACTGTTAAGTTTATCTGATAGGCCTGAATTTAACAAGTGTCTTTTTGACCCTTGAGCTAAATCGTGCAGGTATAGAGATACAAGAATATATACAATGATTGTATTCTCAAGGAGCTCACTGTCTGCTGAGAGAAATAGACAAGTAAAATAGGCCTTCAGAGAACTGTGCAACGTCTTGCAATAAAAGCATGAGTTACGTGTCTGAGGAACAGAGGAGTGACGGATTTAGAAAGTCTCTGAAAACGCACGTCACAACCAAGCTTCCTGAGTTTGCATCCTGCCCCTGCGTGTGACTGATTGGCCTACTAGTTCAGATTTATGACGCAGTCGTTACTCCATTTCTTATAACTTCGCTTTGACATACCAGTCAATTGTATTATGAAAGTAAAAGCAGTTAACAATTTATGTACCTGTCATTTTAACTAATAAGAATGAAATACCAAGGCATGTGGCGTATAACTAATCCAGTATATTTAAGCCTTGTGCCTGATCTGGGGTTCAGATGGTAAGCCTGTGTTTGGGTGAAGATCAATTAGTTAGAGTAACCTCTGTGTCGTGTGACCATGTCATCAAGCAGGCGGTCTCTCCACAAAGGAGAGTGTATGCATCCTAAAAATAGGGGATGGGTAAAAATAAGTTTTTCAAACATTTGTTGGGCAGAGTGAGCTTCTGACACTTTAGTTGGAGGACAGTATTCAAAACGTATTCCTTCCTTGGCAAGTTAGCCTACTTGTGCATGTATACAATGTGACGGCCAGCATAGACCTGCCTTCTACCTTGTCTCTCACCAAGTCAAATAATTTTCTTTCTGGAAGTCAGCCAGCCACATGGGAAAAGCCGTTTGCCTAATTTTCAACCTTCCAGAAGCCTATAGCCAGAGCACGTAAATGGCCTTGGAACATTTTTATGTCATACAATATGAAACATGATCTTGGGGCAAAGTGGAGGCCTTCACACCGTTTCCACCAAAAGAAAATGTTGAAAAGGTGTAGGAAGGAGAAGTGTAGGAAGAGGTGTTTGCACATGGAGTGTCAGAAATGTATTTGAGGGAGGAATTATATTTGAGAAAAGGTGTTTGCACATGGAGTGTCAAAAATGTATTTGAGGGAAGAAATATGTTCCTGTATTACTATGCCACATATCATAATGTGTGTGGCCATGAATACAAAATATTCATAACATTCATAATATTCATAATGCTATTTATAAGAAATAATGGAAAGCATATTTAAGGCCCAAAGAGAGAATACTGGTGAGTTAAGCTAACCAATCCTCAATAGAATATTACATAGCTATTTAAACTTGTATTTTATGGGACTATACTATTACATATTAATTTATTCTCTTGCTGATAAGTGTGAAAGGAATGAAGTAATAGTATATACATAATATATTTTCAACTACATAAAATAAGGAAAAGATAAAAGGAAAATCAATATTGCATAGACAATGTAGCATGGAACAAAATATACTAAACTATTAACCACTTACTTATAATTAATTCATCATTTTATTCACCTCTCCACTTGCTCCCTTATACATTTATATTTATAAAGGGACATTATTCTATGGCAAACAGATACCGAGAATATAATAAAGGGAATAAGACAAACCGTGCAATTATGGAGCACACTCTTAGCTGATTCTGTCCGTGGATTATAGGCGAGGTTTTAATACTCTTTCCTCTGAGTTTGCCATCCTTTTATAAAACATGTAAATTCATCTTCAATTGGAACACCAAGGTAAACACACAAAGAGAAATATCAGCACTCGGCCGTGGGTCTTCCTGAGCCTGCACTGTAAGCAGGGCTGAATGATACTCAGCAGTGACAGCCGCGTCCCGTCAGCATGGGGAGGGACAATCAATTTCGTTGTCCATTGGAATCCGAAAGGGACCTCCGGGGCAGCATCTGATAACCTAACCCGAAGTGGGTCCAGGGTGATTGTAAATCTAAAGCTTAGCTCTTGTGGAAAACATTTTAGAAACTCTAAAAATCCGAAGTGGTATCTGTTCAGCCACACTGATCACTCTGACTGACTGACACGTACTTTGTCTCAATGATATCAAATCTTAAAAAAAAAAGCCTCAGTCAGCATCAAAATAGGAGTTTCAGTTTGCTCTGCTGATCCCACCTGTTTTCTACCATTTAGTGAATAACATTCACCAGTTATTTTATCATATCATAATCCTGCGTGTCAGCCCCGCCCTATCTCCATTCTGGTCATTTATAAGGGAGGCCCAGGCGACTGCTAACTACTTGGATAGCTGCCCATGCACCCGTCCCAAGAATACCTCTCGCCAAGGACCACCTGACTCCTCCTACAGAAAACCCGTGGTCTTTTCCCTATTTACCAGAGGGGTTTGAAAGTTGTCTTTCTCCATTTCATAGGCCAAGGTGACAGATACTGCGGAGCATCTTTAGGCTCTCTGAATGCCTCCTTGCCAGCCCCCTCCTTTGCTGATGCCCAGGAATCTTCCATTTCTTCCCTCTTAGCCCTATGTTTCCAAAATTCATCCCCCAGTTTTCTACACACTATGATTCTCAGGTTACAGTCTCAAGTCTCAAGCCATAACACCCACACCTCAGGAATTATGGGATGGGGATGGGGGTCCTATGTTCATCCAGGAGTTCTCTATGCGTCCCTTCTCCCTTTTTCTGGAACCTCTTGCCTGCTTGAATTTCCATCTTGGTGTACTTTTCTGAAGTTTATGTTACAGGGATTAAGCCAGCTGCTGACTGTTCAGTTTAAATCCAATAAATGTTTTAAAAGCCTTAGGTTTCTGCTCCTTTCCACTAGGAATTGCCTTTTGCTCCACATTCTGCCCTATGGCTGGGAGGTGGGACTTTTTTTTCCCACTGAGCGCGCTCTGAGTCAGGTGAACCGATCACAATGCCCCGCGAGCAGGGCTCTCCTGGGAGGCTGTGAGTGGCGTTACGTGGTAGCAATGCTCCGTGGAGGAGATGAAGCCTCTTTGAGGGGTCCAGACCCAGGCTGCCCCTGCCGCCTGTGGGTGGACGTGGGCCAAGTTAAAAGGTCCCAGACCTCCACTGTTCTTGCCAAGAGTCTGCAGTTTTTCTCGGATAAATGCTCCTCAGATTATGGACATCTTTTGGTTAATTTCTAGAGTCCAAAAAACTTCATTTGGACAATTTCGTCAGTATTTTTGGAGCCTCTATAGAGGAACAGGTAGATCCACAGAGGCTCTCACTCCCATTCCCAAGGCTCCTCCCCCAGTAAATAAGCTTTCAGATTCCTGACAAGAAACAAAAACACCCGAGCTGGAAACTGGAACCTGCTCCAGCACACGTGTGAGTTACCAACCAGCTGCGTGGATTGTATACATTTTTATTTCTACTGAATTGTTTTACGTTCCCACAAAGCCTTATCTTTTATAGACATTTGATTCCAGAAAACTACAGGTGAATAGTTGAAGTGACTATTTTGCCATTTTGCTATGAACTGCCAAGACTCTTTTTACTTTTAGCGCCCACATTATCAGCGCCTCTCAGGCTAGCCCACCACAGAACTAACTATGGATTCCCATCTTTAAGGTTCTGTTCTTTTGATCCTGCTTCTAGGATCGATACAAGTATCTCTCAGAGAAGTAGAGGCACTGTGTTAAAAATTTGTTTTCTTTCGTTTGTTGTCTATCTCCCCAATAGAAATATAAGTTCCTCAAAGCAAATAGTTCTCAGTTGTATTTATTATTGCACCCTTAGTATTTTAAACAACACATGACACTTAGTGAGGACATTGTAAGTATGTCACATGAACTAAATAAAATATGGATTAACCAAGAAAAATAAAACCTGGGTTTTAACACAATTTTCAAACATTCGTTATTAATGAAAGAGCTGCAACTGACCAGGTTGTTGATTTCCTACAGATCTCTTAATAAACACACATCGAAATAATGAATGAATAGTAGATGAATATTTCCACTGCTTTGTGCACTTTTTAAAGTGAGGTTCTGACTGCATGCTCAGTACACAGTAGGTAAGTGTGCTCTTGCCACAAAGTGGCAGCAGCGTGAACTCCAGGACGGGCGATGGTCTGGAAATGTTACAAACAAAGCAGGGGTTGCCCGGGGACATGTGGGCTGTGGCCGCCTGGGGACGGATGGTGCTGGAGGTGGAGTGCTGTCCCCTGAACCCAGAAGAGAGGGGACTGGGGCCAAAACTCCGACCTCACTCTACCCACCCCCATTTACCAGATTTTGCAGAATCTAGGTGGTTGGAAGGCTGGGCCTGAGATTATGCCCATGGGGCTGTCAAACCAGGAGACATTGGGTCATTTACTTCCATTCAAATATCTCCTCCTGGAGGTTTATCAGGGGTGATGTCCTGCTGAGTTTTATTATAGGCCGAATTGAGCATACAGTCATTTTCCAACAGACACTCAAATAGGCATTTACTAAATAATTACCGCCCCTTTATGGTACACTGCTCATTTCTCCCAAAGTCAGGGAAGATCTAGCCACCTGCAAGGCAGCACCCCTTCACAGAGCCTTGTGTTCTGTCCCCAAGCATCAGGAGACTTTCTCGGCCCCAGCCACACATTGCGATGCTGGGAGCGAAGCCTGTTTCCCTCTGGTGTCGTGTCAATTCCGCTTTATGCATCACTCCAGAGCTAACCCATCTCGCTTGGACTTTAATTAAATAACCTTCAAGGATGAAGTACCACAGGGGGCAAGGTCGCAGGGATAGCTGCAATTATTTCCTGCAGCTATTGATTTTGCACTAATGATCTTAAATGATGCATGGCCCCGGATCTAGCAGTCTTACTCAGAACGGCAGGTGGGGACTTATGCTTTGGTTCCCACAAGGGACCAGACCAATTTGAATAGATTTAAACTTGTTGATGCTGTTTTCTAAGTGTGAAGGAGGATGAAAGCCTGGAAGCTGGAGGTTATACGAAAGTGACAGAGGGCGTAATATTAAGATGAGAGGCTTTGTAGCCAGAAAGACCTGAGTTCAAAGTACTGTTTTCCCATATCTTGTGGACCATCAGCAAGGAGTTTGATGGCTCTGAGTTCTGATTTTTTCATCTGTGAAACAGAAATAACAGTGGGTGTTCCATATTTTTCTCAAGCATAGGAGATGGCAATTTTAACTTATTAACCATTAAGCTTCAATGATTGGTGCTTCCTTTTCTGCTTTTATTTAAGGCAATAGACACACATTTCCCTCTTAGGGGTACTTACCTTTTAATTCTTGAGGCACTATAAGCCCTTAAGCACTGAATAAATATATCTGGTGGAATTAGAGACAACACATTAAGGCTTTTGAGGGACAGCAAAGTTTTGCTACCCTACAACACAGCCTTTTGAGATATTATTTTAAACTGGTTACTTTTAAGAAATGAAAGGCTCAGGAAGAACCTTTACCTTCCCCTGACCAGTCTAGAGAAATTCAGATAGAAGAAAACAGCTTAAAGGAAGGGAGCCATCAGCTTAGCATAACAGAAACTAAGTGTGGCAGAGAAGGAGGATCCTAGCAAGGCCTGCTTGTTAGACTCCCTCTATTCCCCACTGTTTCTGGAGGTCCGGCAAAAAGTCGTTCACCTTATTTGCTCTTTCTCATCCACCTGTGAATTGCCTACCTTTCCTTTGAATTCCCAGACCCCTGCCTCTTTCTCCTTAGCTCCAGAATGGTGCATAAGCCTCAACTGCCCGGTTGTCTTTGGGCCCCATATTCTTTATTGTATAAGAAAATTTATCTTTTGGGGCTTCTTTCCATCTGGCAGTGATGATAGTTTTTTAGCACCCTCCTTACATTTTTTATTTTCCTTTGCCAAAAAACAAACTCTAGCATGCAGACTTTAAAAATTTTTTTATTTAGGGTGATATTACTTGCAATCACTTTAGGGAGCTGGCGTGAGACACACAACAAAGTTGACGCAGTCAGTTACTGTTTAACATACCTGACTACATTTTTGAGGTCTCCGAATCTGATCCATGATGCCTGGTTCCATTTGTAAGATAGTAATGGGAATTTTGTGGTTGTTGCTTTCTCGTTTGGGGTTACTTGTTTTGGATAGGGAGCACGCATCTAACATCATCCTCTTCTGCTCTGATCAATAACTTAATAAGAGCACACTCCCGAGCACTTCAAGGCTGGTACTTCATTCCAACAGATTTCTATCAACTATTAATTCTTCCAGCCTCAGTCCTGAATGCTTTATATGTGCCAGGTAGTGTCGCAGGCACTGTGGTAGGAATTAAACAGGTTCCACTGGTGCCCTGTGCCCTCAGTGAGCCAGTAGTCCAGTGGGGAGGAGACAGATTAGTAGAAAATGATAGGGGGGTGGGTGACATGGGTTGTGAAAGGATTCACAAAGAGAAGAAAGTGTGGAGAGTAAGGTTTTATTTTTACTTTCCCAAGGGAGGGAAAGGGCTAGGCTCAGAGAATTGCACCAGCCCTGAGGGGTTGGGGCTTTGAGCTTTTGTTAGGTGATTAGGTGGTTGTAGAGCCGGATGCGGATGTATTGGTCTTGTAGAGGCTGCAGTGTGTTTCACTGTCATCTTTGCATACAGGGTCCAGTAGTTGGTTGTGGTCTGGTGTGTCCTGTTTCCTAAATTCCCCAGCCTCTGTGCCTTCAGGGCACTTCCAGTAATTTTCTAATCCTGAGGATAAAGGCTCATAAAATAATCATGGTCACTCATGCTTGATGGGGCCCAGCCAGCTCTGGGAAAGAGGGCCTGGAAATGTGACTTCTGTCCTATTATTAAACAGTAACTTCCAAATGTGGCCCGGAGAAGAACCACCTAAACCAGGTTGGGATGGAGATGGGGAGGTCAAGAAAAGCTTTCTTGAGAATGTGATGCCTTTTTTTTGAAGTATTGGACCCTATAACTTTGTGGACAAGAATAGAAGACATTTCATGAGCAAGGTATTTGATAGCCACCCTTCACCAAAATATTAGAAAACCAGCTCACATAAGATGTGTTTTCCTTTCGAAATCTCTTTAGACTAAAATTACCCTTTCAAATTTAAAGTTGGATTATGGGTCCCTGCTTCATGTAAAGGGTATCCCAAAGACATACCTGTAGTCCCAAAATCTCCCTAAATCATTGATTGTCCCTCCACCATCAGAATGCTCTGGAAGAGATGGGAGATTAAATTATTTCATAATTATTAGTCAATTTTCCTGGGGTGGGGGCAGGGCCAGGAGAAAAAAAAAGGCTTTGATTTCTACTTTCAAGTCTTTCAAATCTTAGATCATTAAGGGGAAATGAGACAGTGCACTTCTTATTCAGGTCCTTGCCTCAGGCCACTGTAGGGTAAGGTGAAGATCCAAATGTCCCTGATAGGACTAAAACTTATTGGTACCAGCTCTAGAAAACAAAAAGATGGAAAAATTATTTTTTCAAGCACTGGAGAGACTCAAAATACCCACTAGTTTTCTGCACAGTTCTTATATAATATAAAGTAATAACTAATATTTTGCACCCTAATTTGCAACGTATGTGGAACTGTCACCTGATTGATCATGGGCTGGTCACAGCTAACCTAGGAGCAAGCGTTTGCTACCCCATTTCCACATGAGGACACTGGAGTTTATAGGAGATAATCAAGGAGCTCAATGCCACATAGCAACTTGGTAGTTCACGTCTGGAATCTTGAACGCAGGTCCCTTTAAGTCCGTATCTCTCTCCACAGTCACTTACTCCTTTGGGGTCATCCCTAAAAAAGCTCAACGACAATGAGGATTTGATGACATGATTTTAATGTATCCCTGAAAGATACTCAAATACATTTCAGAAGATGAACAAGTCTCTTTTTCTCATGATTTCCATTGTGCAAACATGGTTGCTGAGCTCATCCTCAGTATTTCTAAACAGTCCTTTGGAAGGCATAATCCATGTTCCTTTGTTATGTTAGCGTATCTTGTCCTGGCACCAAAGCTCCCGCACAGTTTGTGTGTACACACACAGACACGGATGCTATTGTCTGTGCAGCAACAGGGTTCTCAATGAGAGAGGAAATTAAAAAGCAACAGGTGATGAAAACAGAACGATTACATCTTCTCTGGGCATAAACACCGGCAATACTTGATAATCTTGCAAGACATTTAGTTCTGTCCAACAAATATTTGTGTCTGTTCAATGGAACCAGTTTTCATTATTTCCGAAGTAGTCACGACCAGATTTTGCATGTAAGTAAATTTAATGCTTGTTAGGAAAATGAATTCAAAAGCTCTAGGAGGGTTGCACAAAACTCTCCTGATTGACTTTGTTTAGGTTTTTCTTAAAGCGATAGGATGCTATTTTGCCACTATCCGTTGAAAGTATGGCCACTGCAATTCTTGAAGCTGCCTGTTTATAACCCAAAGGAAACAATCACTTGACTGCATGCAAAGGAGCCTTTAGACCCAGACTGTGACTTGGTGTATTTATTTAAACACTGCAGAAACCATAATCATGGGAGGTCACCAGACTAATCCCTGCACTCTCTAGTTCTCAAAAATAATTCAGGTTCCTTATGAAGTGTGCTCCTATGAAGTGACCTCCCTAGACTGGCAGGGGGTCTGGCCTCAGCACCAAATGTTGTCATAAAATTTAGATTTTTTTTCTTGCATATCTTCTTAAATCATACTTCTTTAATGGCCATAATGAAGTCACATCTCTCCCTTTCTGTGGTGGACGTTCACAAGGCAGAAGATCACTGTAAGAGACCTACTGTGTTCCAAGTTCTTTCTGCATCCTATTTCATTTACTGGTCATAGCAAGGTTGAAATGTAGGTTTAATTGCTCACCGTTTAGAGATAAGGGCACTGATATTTCAGAGAGATTAAGTTATGTGACTAATGTCACCCAGCTAGAGATGGGGTTGGACTTGAGACTTCAGTCTTTCGAATACTTAAATCCTTGGCTCTTCCTAAAGTAGGAAGCAATTGTACAAAACCTGTGCTTGTGTTGGGCCTTATTCAGTGAATCATTCTGGTGTATGTGTAATTTAATGCAGTTAAGATGGGTAAGATTTGTGTGCTTATATCAGTTATTTCTGTTGAGGTGGGCATTGAACATAATCAGTTTAACTGGAATTGATTAGTTCATCTAAGCGGCCAGGGAATTCAAACCTTTTTCAGTAGAGAAAAAGAAAGAGGGTCATGGAGATCATTCGTATGTGTAGTAACTACAGTGTCAGTGTACTTCACTTATGTTTGTGTTGAAAGGCTTTCTGGACTTCCCACTAAACTTAGAATAAACTCTGCCTTGACTGGTGTGGCTCAGTGGATTGAACGCGGGCTGCAAACCAAAGGGCTGAGAGTTTGATTCCCAGTCAGGGCACATGTCTGGGTTGTGGGCCAGGTCCCCAGCGGGGGATGCACAAAAGGCAACCATATACTGATGCTTCTTTCCCTCTCTTTCTCTCTCTTCCCCTTTCTAAAAATAAATAAATAAAATCTTTTTAAAAAAGAATAAAATCTGAACTTCTTCCGGATGCCCAGAAGATACCATAAGGCTTGGCTTCTCTATTCAGTTTTATTCTTGCCACCTCATACTATCCTTCCTTCTTGTACCCTAAGCTCACAGCCTTCTGAGCATTTCTAGAAACATACGAGTAAGGAGACTTCTTGACTGTCTGCCTGTATTCCTTCCTTTCTCCTTTGCATCTTCTTTTTTCTTCCGTCTTTCCCTCCCTCCCTCCTTCCCTTTTCCTTCCTCATCTACTTCAACAAATAAATACTTATTAAGAACTTTTGTGTTTTAGATAGAAATGGTAAAGATTGCAGAATGGACACAATAACAAATAGTGTGCTCATATATTTCACAATGCATTGCAAAGAACAAGAATAGTTTTAGTATGTTTAGGAAGCATCAAGAGGTCAGCCTTAGGAGCAAAGTGTGTGTGTGTGAGAGAGAGGGAAAGAGAGACAGAGAAGAAATGAAGTATCAGGGGTTCAAGGGGCTGCCAGCGGTAAGGATTTTGAATTTTATTTTATGAGACATAGGGAGTCAATGGGTATTTTGAGCAGAATGTGGACATAAACTCACTGGCTATTGTGCAGAGAATAAAATGTAGGAATATAAGAGCAGGTGCAAAAAGGCCAAATAAGACATTTACTGTTGGCTAGGGAGAGGATGGTAGTGTGGTTTGGTAGAGATGAAGGTGATGAGAAGTACTTAGATTTAGAAAATGTTTTGAAAATAGAACCAACAAGAATTTTTTTATTCTACCTTAAAAATGATTCAAAGTGTTGGCTATAGCAAGTGAGTGAACTGTAGAACTGGAGAGGAAAAATATATGAGGAAGGGAATCAAGGATTTTTTAAAGTTGAAATTTTTATTAGATATCCAATTGCTAATGTCAATACACCATCTGAAGTTCAGGAGGGAATTGAGGCCTTCAGTTATACATAGGAGTTGTCATGATAGATTTGAACTTCTCATCTTGAGGTCTTTTGCTGTGCCTAAAATGCCCTTATTCTGGATCTTGTCTATTTGACTTTTTCAGCAAAACCTCAGGTCTTAGCTTAAATGATACATGTTAGTGAGGACTTCCCTGACTGCACCATCAAGAGTGGCCACCTCTGTCTCACACATAACCCTGTTTTAGTTTGTCTGTCTGCCTGTCTGTCTATCTATCTATCTATCTTTCTATCTATTTATCTATCATATTAATATGTTGTTGCAGTGCAATTATTATTGATTTCTTTTCAAAGAACCACTTCCAACCTACCACAACTTTTGATTGTTTTTGTAATTTGCTTCTTGGTTTCTTATCTCTCCTCGTACTATGATATAAGCTCTATAAAGTCACAGACCATGTCTGTCTTGCCTATTGTTGCATCCCCAGTGGCTATATGTAGTGGTAAAATGCACCTGCAACCAACAAATGTTTCTTTGTTTTTCTCATGTCTTTAGGCCCCTTACTCCCAGTCGTGCCCGTGTCCTGAGCCTATCTGGAAAGGTAAGTACTGCATGAGCAGCCTGAAACTGACCTGCTGCCAAGGTCAGGGTGGCCCATTTACTCTAGGCTGGTGTTCTGGGGCAAGGACACCTCTGTGCAAATCCTCCCACTTCTTTTTAAAGCTAACCATGGCCACCTGTTGGCCTAGGCTTACCTCACGAATCTGTAGTCTTGTCTGTGAGATGGTTTTATAAATACACAGTTACATAAAATGTGATAAGTTTAAAATGATAGCTTCTACTCAGTACTCTTTGAGGATGGAGGAGGGAACACACCTACCTCTGACCAGGAGTGTCCACAGTGCTTCACAAGATAGACAATCCTTTGGCTGAGCCTAGGTTGTTGAGAAGTAGTAGGTTAATGTGGTATTATGCCATCCAAAGCGTGAGTTCAGTGCCGAAATAATCTAAGTTCAAATTCCAGATCTTCTAGTTACAATTTGTAGCCTCTTTTAAGTCACTTGAATTTTTAGTCTCAGTTTTCTCATCTGTAACATAGGGGTAAATATATATACTGTTCAGGGATTGTGTAAATATTAATATGACAGATATACAGGCTCTAACATTTTGTCTGTACATGCTGTAAATATGGTACCAATGTGTTTATAATCAATAGAAGAATGTGATGAAAACGGGAGAAATCACAAAGGTGCAGAGGGAGAGGAAACCGTGCAATATTTAGTAAATGGTCTGTGTTACTCATGTTTTATTTCTAAGTGTAGAATTCTGAGAAGATATATTTGAGTTACTCTTGCATATATCTTAATTATTTAGAAAATATTAAGTCCCTTCAGGGAGAGAGATGCTTTGTAGTTCTGTTGAATACATTGAATTTTTGTCTAATTTACTTTGGATTGGAAATAATAGTACTTACTTTAAAGAGTTGTTTTATGGTGTTGGATGTTATATAAAAGTTGTTACATATGCTTAGCACATAGTACGTACTCACTGATATAGTAGAAATACAGCAGCAGGAGGAGGAGTAGCATTGCATAGGAAATTTAATATTATTATTTGTGCATCAGGAAATATGTACAGATTCATTGTGGCAGAGGTTTCTACTGTTTACCCAAATCTTGCTCTTTTTTCTTCTGTGTCCCTGGAGTAGTAGTACACATGTCCAACCCCTTGCAGTTCAGCAGGATCAAGTGCTAGTTTTGGTCAGTATACTATGCATAGGATCTATGTGTTTTGTATTTAGGCAAAAGTAGAAAAAGCCAGCTGGTGACCCTTTAATTCTCTTTTCCTTTGCTTTAGTGATTACTAAGGCCTTATTCTAGACAGAGTAAGTACATGATAATGGAATCTCCATCAGCTTAGGTCTTGTGTGGAACATAACTGTAAGAAATGAATACACTTGTAATGTGATGGGCTAGTAAAATTTGGTGATGTTTGTCACTGCAGCATTACTTAATTTTTACTAACTAATACACTTATGTAATAGTTATTGCTAATCTTCATACAAGAACAATTTTAATAATTTATTCTCTTAGAATGCCTTTATGGTTAGTAATTCCCTAGTGAATAACATAAAAGTAAGGTAATATTTTTCTTCAAAAGCATTAAAAATGTGTTTTGTTCTGTTAAACCTAGAAGCATAGGACAGACCATATGATTTTAAGACCTGATAAAGAATTCAGGCATTTTGAATAGATTATTATAGATAAAATTCAACTTGGATGGTCTCTTCTCTTGTTTAAAAAGCCTGGGACTTTGGATTCAAAGGAATTTAACTTTTATTTGGTAATCAGTCATTAGTGCAGAGATTTAGTTGGCATTTCTGAATGATCTCAAAAGAAAATCAACAACCTAGTGGAGATTGAGATTGAAGTTACTTTTCCCCCTCACATGCACTTAATGTATCCTGGGTGGCTATGATGTAGTGACTGTCCTGCCTCTGACTCACCTGCTTCTGGCCCATCATTTGTCACTACTGATCTTGATGGGTATCTTTAGATAAAAAGACAGAATTGCTTAGAGGTCAAAGCCAGGATCTTAGAGACAGACCGCCCAGTTCAAACTCTATCACTGCTGCTCATTAGCTGTCTGACCTTAGGCCATTGATTTAAAATCTCTATTTTTCAGTTTCTTATTGGTAAATGGGTATAGTAATAGTAAATATGCTGTAGACATGTGTGAATTAAATGCGTTAAAACCTGGAAAGCACTTAGAAAATAACCAGGTATATGCATAGTAGCATTTCAATAACTATTACCTTTCTCTATTATTTATATCTCTCTGGGACCCAGTTTTATTATCTATAAAATAAAATGATTGGGCTAAATGATCCATTAAAGTCCTGTTATTTGATTTTTTTCCTTCCAAGAATGAAAATTCCATGAGTTCAAGGCCTATGACTATATTTTGTCCAATTATATTTCAATAACCCATTGAATTCCAACACAAAAGATACTCCATAAATTTTATTAAGTACATGTATCAATGACTATAATAGCAGCTACAATGTAGTGAACATTTAAATATGCCACATGCCGTTCTAGGTTCTATTATCTTAAATTCCCACAATGAACCAATAAAATACGTACTATTATTAACCTCTTAATACTAGTGAAGAAATTATATAAAAGATGCTAGATAACACTTTCAAGGTCATACAATTTAATGAGGGCAGAGCAGTGGGAAAGTAGTACTTAGATTTAGGCCTCTTTGACTTCTAAGTTCTTAAATAAAACTCTTTTTTTCCTTATGTATTTTTATAAAGGTAATTATAATGACAAGTTGGTAAAGGCGTCAACTCTTGGAATAGCAATAGTATTATCGTTATCCATAGCTCTACAAAATGGCAGTCATCTTTGTATTTGTCTGTGCCACTCATTAAGGAACTAATATTTTTGAAAACTGAGACTGTGTTTGTTTAAAGATTTTATTTATTTGTGTTTAGAGAAGGGGAGGGAGAGAGAAAAAGAGGAAGAGATACATCAATGTGTGGTCACCTCTCATGCATCTCCTACTGGGGACCTGGCTCACAGCTCAGGCATGTGCCCTGACAGGGAATCAAACCAGCAACCCTTTGGTTCACAGGCTGACACTCAATCCACTGAGACACACCAACGAGGGATAGGACTGTGTTTATCTTGTCTTAGCACAATCTCTGACACATAACGGGTGCTCAGTATATGTTGATGGATACAGTAATAAACAGTAATTAGAAGCCTGATAGTTGCTGAGAGAGGCTTTGATGGGTTATATTTCAAATGTTTTTTTTTTAAGTATCAAATCACCAATGTCATGATTAGATTTGACTCTATGCCAGTTGTGTTACATATTTTACTTTCTCAATCATCAGAAATATGTGTAAGGTGGAAACCATTAACCTAATTTCAGAGATGAGTATGTTGGTATTGAGAGAACAACTCAGTCAACAGCTCAACCATAATGCTCAAGTTTTGAATCCTAACTCTCAGTTTTTCTACAACATCAAATTAGTATTCAAAGATTTTTTAAAAGAAATATTCTGTGTAGCTTTTTGTTTTCTCCATTATAACAACTCTCATGAGGGTTGTATACTTTTCAGGGGAGGAAGGGTACAAAGAGTTGTATTCCTGAGTGTAAGCATATTATTTTCATTTCCTCCATCTGTTGTTGAAAAAGTCTTAGATTAATCATTTTTGAAAGAAAAGTAGCCTTTGATTTAAATGAGTACTCAGCTCAGTGCTTTCATGTTACCAGCATCTTGGAGCCATTAGCTCTTTGTGAGAGGCAGAGTGTTTGCAGGTCTTTTAGAGAGTACTTGGTGTGAGGCTGTAAGGTGCGTGGAGAGTTTCAGATACCTTACAGACGCCATCCAGGGTTACCTATGAGGTGGGGCAGGTGACAACCACAAACCAAGTATCTGTGGCACTTTCCATATTTTTGCCCCAGCAGTTCAGCTCAGCATGGTGACAGTTGACATGGAGTTTCATGTCTCTCTGTTATAGACAGGTTGTCCTAAATAGAATGGTTTGATGGTTTGAATAAAGGCAGGAAATGCAAGCCAGTCAAGGTGGTCAAAATGTTTGGTCCTATGGACATTCTCCTGTGAACTGCCGACCTATTTGGTAATGGAACAGAATTCAGGATTCGAGAATAATAATTATGTCTGGTCAGTGGCAATGGAATCTCTCAAGCATCTTCCAGGGAACTTGTTGTGATACATCAAAGCAGCACAATGGGAAGGTTCCACTTCGATGCTTCACAAAGTCATTCTCAGAGTGTGAGCAATTTGACTTAACATCAAACAGAAGTGGCACATGAATGCAGAACCATTTTGCTGGCACTGAATGCATTTTGCTGCCAAAATTGGCAAACTGGGTTTGAAAAAAGATTCACAGCCCTATGGATGAGTGATAAGAGGAGCCTTGCCTTTGTTTTTTTTTTTTTTTTTCAAACAAAAAAATTGAGTAATTAAGGGAGACTATAAATACTAGCTTGCATTTTAAAATAGGTTTGTTGTCCTGTTCTTTTCCTTACTCTCTATTGGGAGGAAGTAACATTTCTACTCCTTGAGATGCTATGTTTTTAAACAAATCATAAAGCCGAGACTTGGTTTATATATAAAGTTGACGAATGCCAGCACCAAGTTCCATTGACTAGAAATCCGTGTAATACATATTTCTGTAGGGATTTTTAGTTTCTTTAATCTTGCTGTCCTCCTTGTAAAAGCATCAAACACTTTCTGAAAGCTGGCTACAAGTTCTTTAATGTGGTTCGAGGCTACCTCAGACACAAGCATAAAGTGTCTTCTCTCCCTATCTGGCTATTCAGCAGTAGAAAGCTATTACTTAGATTCTAGAAGTATGCATTTTGTTATACCAACCTCCTTGCAAAAAGAGTATGAGTCAGAATAGAAAGACATGAACTAAATCAGAATAAAATAAGAAAAAAATCAGGGTGCAGGAATAGCAAAGGGAGATGCAAGGGAGATCGGGGATTTTAGTTCTGTGCTATAAGCTTGTGAAAGATGAACAGAAACACAACTCAGCTGAAATTTTGCTGTGAGCTGCCTACAGCCAAAGCAAAGTTAGATCTCCAACATGTATAAGATAAAAACAAATAGAGCTCAGCTGAAGCAAACAAAGAATGTTAAAATGACAACATCACCATTTCCAACGGTCAATGGAATAATTCGTTTAGACAAGCATTATCACAGAATTCTATGCCTATTAGGTAAAACACATTTAGGGAGCAGGATAGTCACGTCTCAAAGCATCCCCCACAGGTCATTTAGTATCTCCAAAAAATAAATGTACCTTTATATGGGGTGGTTCACTAGGCACCTGAACCAGGTCATCAATTTGCATCGTTAATAGTGGGAAGACCTTACCATATATGTCTACTTGTGTGATGGCAAATGAAGTAAAGAACATCTCTGTGTAGTACCCTTATCATAACTGTATAACTTGACCTTTGTGATGAGGACACAAACAAATTGAGAATGGGGGAAGAGCTGATTTCCTAGCTGTAAGTATCCTTCTGCCAAAGAGAATACTTTCTATTTTGTTTTTATCCCCCCGTCCCCATCAATTGCCTGTGAATCCATGGTCTTGAACCAAGTTCCAAGGGTATCTATTACTTCAACAATAGTTTAATTCTCACTTGCTTTTTCCTTTCTTAGGCTATTCACATCACCTCTCTGTATGACTATTCCGTTGATGAAGCAGACAGACTTCCTTCCACAAGGTGGCACATTAGGTTGCATTCTTTTTTTCTTAAACAATTATTTCAAGTAGGTCCAGCAGGATTTGGGGAATTGACATGGGGATCACCAGCGCGTAGGTAGCATTACTCAAGAAAGGTAGATATGTCTCAGAGCTTGGTGGGAGTGTCTTCTTGGGTTATAACCCAATAGCAGGGCTGCTAGAGAAAACAGCATCTTATGAGAATGGGTGATGCCAATTCTGAACGCTGCTTGAGCTAAATCATCCTTCTTGGAGGTTATTTTAGTGATCTGACCTTATTTTCCCCAAATGGGCAATTACTTGCAGCCTGAAATTATGTAACTTTTTTCATGCTTCCATTACCATAAAAAAAAAGCAGCAAATAGTCTTGTCAAATTAATGGATCGAGGAGGGAATGAGGAAATGAATGTGGCCAGGGGCATGCTCCACAGTTTTCCTGTCACTGTTGAAAAGTTCTTGAGACTTTAATCCGATTTTTTTCCATTTGGTAGGGATCATTTACAAGAGACACCAAATAAAATACATACCCGTTAGTTGCCCCTTGGGGAGACAATTTTGGAAGTTGTAATTTTCCACTCTAAGTATGAACAGCTTCACCATGAAAAGACTTCACATGGATAATGACAATAATGCAGTTTATTTTTGAGGCACCCAGCTTGAAGGCCTCCTGAATGGGAGATGGATGTGCTGTGCATCTTTACCTTTTCTCCAGCAGTACAGCCAATTCAGAGAGAGCTGGGGCATCAAACAGAGCTGGAGAAAGACCCCTGTCTAACCTGAGCCACAATGTCCAGCAGAGGAAAAATCGTGGCAGTAATGTGTACCGAACACTTTAGGACACAAAAAGCATCTCTGTAGATGCTTTTACTCAAAGTTCACATCAACACTATGAATTTAGTGCTGTTGTTGCCTTCGTTCCATAGTTGAGAAAAGTGGAATGTAGAGAGTTTAAGAGAGTTGTTCAAGGTTATGTTAAGTACGTATCAGAGAGTCCCATCTAGAGAACAAAGAACAGAGAGTATTAGTAGCTATGTCTTATTTACTCTTGTAAACTCTATGCCTGTTATAGGCTCTGACATCTAGTAGGTTTTCAGCATGCGTTAGTTGAGTAAATAAAGATGAGTACTATTTGCATTTATTTTGTAGGGCCTATAGTGAGTATGTTCAAAGACCTATTCCCAAGAAGAGGTAGAGGACAGGGTTGAAACGAATTTGGATATGACCACGAGTGAAGGTGCCCTGCTACAATCCTGAAGGTGATGAGGAAATTGAAATATTTCCTCATTCATTTCCAACTGCCCTTTTCAAAAGGAAATGTTAGCACCAAAACGCTTTCTGAAACCTGGGCTTTATTCCTGCTTCTTTTATAATAAAAACCAGGTGGTCCTTATCGGTAATGTTTCTTATATGTCCTTCTAGCCTTTTTTAGCTTTAAAGGCTGTGATCATGCAGCTAGATATTGTCTGCAATGATCCCAGCACCTCTGGCATCTCATTAAGCAAAACTTGGTGCAACACTTGGGAGAATAATGCGTCCAAGTCAACAAATTGTGCTGAAGGACAGATTCACTGCCTTTCATGTGAAGAACCCAGTCTTTTGGCAATCTGCCCAAGTCACATAGTAGAATGAGTCGTCTGGCTCTGAAGCACAAATTCTTGCAATAACACAGAATATAAGTCGTTAACCATCATGATTCAGCAAGTATTTAATGGGTAACAAATGTGCGCCAGGCATTGTGTTAGGCACTTAGGTTTGATGATAAATGAGACGCCCTCTTTGCTTTAATAGGAACCTTGACACATGAAGGTGAAACCAATAGTTAAAAAATATGCCGTTTTGGCAAAAGCATGAGGGTTGTGCTTGATTCCTTTACTCTGTAAGAACTTAGGATAGCTCCCGAGACAGAGGGATTCTATACATTTTGTTAAGTAGATTAAAACAATATTTAATGGTACGTATAAAAGTGGAATATATTCAAGGCACCAAGCTCCAATACACTGTGTTGTGAGAGAGAGCAAGAATGGGGGAAAAACTTCATAGAGGCCGGAGGAGTCTGGGTTCTGAACAGAAGGTAGATGCATGTGGGGGTGGGTGGGGTGAGCAATGGGGTACAGGGACAGGGACTGGGAGGATGGAACTTTCCAGGCACAGGGAACAATGTGTGCGAATGCATGGAGCTGTGAAACAGGGTGGTAGGTGCTGACAAGTGACTTACCCAGAATAAAGGAAAAAGACGTGAAAGCAATTTTCATTAAAATGGGAGGAAGAGGGCCATTAACAGAGTGCGGGAGAGTGACTTGAACATGGCAGCTCCTTCAGCTCCAAAGGGTCGGTTCTAGCTAATGTAAAATATGACCGTATGTCAAGGACTTCCAGAAGTGGTTGCCACCATCCTTTGAATGAGGAATTCAGAGACCGGGTGTATCCACCTGGCGAAGGGAATCATGACTTACCGGTCTCAAGAACTGAAGCATTTGCGTTCAGAAGTGGGAAATGGAGGAAGGACCACTCTTTAGAAGCTTCCTTTCCTCTTGGCTTTTGCAGAATTTTTCTCCTCTGAGTACATTTAGACTGAACAGGTTTGCAGCTCAGGGAACTTGTATGAGTTATGTCAGTGCTGCTTGTAGCCGTTCTCCCTTTCTCCGGCCCTCCAGCGAAGTCCTAGACGAGTAATGGATCCATCGTCCTTACTGTGCAGAGACTCAAATAAAACCACCAATCAGAAGTGACTTGGTGTGATGGAAGGAGGATGGGTGGCTGACATAAGAAAACCTGAGGCCGAGTTCCTGTTTTCTAGCTTTTGCCTAAGTGAATCTTTGATTTCTGAGTCTTCATTCCTTCATGCGCGTAAGAGATCTAACAAAATTTGTCACAACTACTAAAAAGTTATTCTTAATAGGTAAACTAAAAGGTAAAAGTTAATGTATGATACTATAATAATAATGACCATTTACTGAGTGCTCAGTGTATCTCTGCGAAGTTTCCTTCATAGTCACAATTGCATTTAATCATTTTAATAACCCAGGTACACTGGTATTTCTTATTTTCTGATTTGAAAATAATGAAGCTAAATTTGAAAGAGATAAACTCATGATATACATAGCGTTAAATGCTAGCAATATTTGTACTTATTGCTAACTCTTTATTTATTTAATAAATAATAAAGGAGGCAGGGTAGGAATAATGCACTTAGGAAAAAGTCCAAAAGTTGGAGCAATTTTGACGTGATTTACATTAGCCTCTGAAAAGAGACATAAATAACTTCCTTAAATTCCTAGGCATAAGGCGTGTAGTTATGATAACACTATTGGTAGAAGCCAGCAAAGACTGAGAGCTTACTGTCTGTATCATACAATGTGTTAAGCCATTTATATGGGTTATAACATTAGTTCCTCATAATCATATTAAATGTATATTTTATGTTTGATATCATGCTGCTATACGAATAATATCACCACCATTTTCACCATGAGAAAACTGAGGCCCAGGACAACAGCAAAGAAAGGTTCCCAATTGACCCAGCAGAAAGCGAAGCCTCCAGAATTCCATGCATCCTGACTCAGCCGAATCAGTGTCATGTAGACCTGGGATTTTCAGTTGTGCATTACCACACGCTGTTAATGCAGCAGTGTGGCGCTTACTAAAATACCATGTTTATCCCAGCCCTCCGTTCTTACGTATACCCTCCTTCATTCCACAGTCAGTATCAATCTCAGTCTGATCTTTGGTGGTACTCATCCTCACTGTTGCATGCAGGGATGAGGTGGGGTGGGGTGGAGGAGAAGTAGAAACATGGGAATCTGGAAACAGGTGGTCTGCAACAGTCATTTTGTGGCTCGTTTTTGAACCACTCCACTCACCAAATGCTATGTCTATTATGAGCAACAGGGGTGCCCTGGGTGGTGTGGTTTGTTGGTTAGAGCATTGGCCCATGCACCGAAAGGTCACTGGTTCAATTCCTTGTCAGGGTACATACCTAGGTTGCAGATTTGGTCCCCACTGGAGGTGCCTAGGGGAGACAACTGTTTGATGTTTCCCTCCCATGTCAATGCCTCTCTCTCTCTCTTTCTCTCTTTCTAAAATCAATAAATATATCCTTAGGTGAGGAATAGTTAAAAAAATAGAACAGTGCTTTCCGATATTGGCTTCAACAATTATGTTTCTACTCTATTCACTTGTTTTATATTTCCATTGTTCTCTTTCCTTATCTGATCCAAAAAAGAAAAGGCCTTAACAAACCTGTCTTATGCTCCAATAAATATATTTCTATCTATTTCCATTTCTAAAATTTTATTTACTTGCCAATTTCAACAACATATCTATAAACATGTAAATTTGTAGGACATTAGAGATCTTCCCATAATGTTCTTCTTTCTTGAATCTGAAATTCTATCACTCTTTTTTAATAAACAGGGGCTATTACTTTTGATTACTTTATTACCATGGTTATTTATTCAATCAATATTTACTGAGTGCCTACCGTGTGTCAGACAAGAGTGTTAGCAACCACTCTGCCTGGTTTCAGGAATTGTACCTACCCCCCATGGCTAAGGATGAGTGAGTGACCTCTGGAATGTGAGCCACAGGAGACAAAGCTTGTCTCTGGTAGCAAACGCTATCTCTGCTTCTTCCCCCTGCTCCTAATACTTGGTCAGTTAGTCCATGATGGGTACGACCCTTCAGAGGAGGGGTAACTTAAGCCAGCCACAATCACTTGGGAGGCCATCATGGAAGGAGTTGGGGGCTGCAACAAAGAGGGAGTGATGGACCCTCGCCCCCCAGCTTTTCTGACACATAGCCCAAGTCCCCATTTTCATCTGGGAGAAGCACTTCCTGGCTCTAATCCACTTAAGCCTGAAAACCTGTGATGGGGAAGGTGGTACAGCCTCTTGAGAGCTAGAGCAGGATTGGGCATAAGAAAGAGTTCCTAAAAGTCCTGCGAAGCCTGCTTTGCTAAGAGTGTTTTCATTCATATGATAAGGGTCTGAGCAGGAAATGAGTGTGTCTCCCAAAGTTTCTGCAACCCCCTTTCCTGACAGACGCTGACTCAGACGAAGCCCTCAGATTTCTTTAAAATGTTATCTGCTGTTTGATCCTCGCCACCTATATTCCTGTGTATTACAACCCAATAAAAGCCGTTGAGAAAGGGGCTCTTGGCTTTTCTCCTCTGAGAGACTGACCACCTCTCCTCCCCAAGCAGATCATGTCTTGGTAGTTTCACTTTCATCTGTGCCAGCTGGGGGGACTTGCAGGCAAAGTTGCCCCCACACAAGAGTAGTACACGATATGGTTAGACACCAAAATATAAATTAATAAAATAATTTTCAACAAAGATAAATTCCATAAAAGGACCACAGCAGGAAGTAAAGGGAGCATAACATGGCTTCAGGTAAGAGATGACAGTTGGGCTGAGACCTGAATGGTGAAGAGGAATCAGCCTACAGAGGTGAGGGAAAGAATAGTCCACGAAGAAGTGGCAGCAAATGCAGCATCCCTGAGAAGAAAACAACCCTAGTGTGTCCCAGAAACTGAGGCAGATTAATGAAACTTCCCTGCGGAGGGATGAGGACATCCTACTAGAAAATGAACCATCGAGGGAAGGGGAGCCAGACTTAGGAGTGTTCTCTGAGCCATGCTAAGTTCTTTGGACATTATTCTGAGAGTATGCTCATCCTAAGCAACATTAAATACCGAAACACAAGCTGAAAACTGACCGAATTTCACCAACACCGTATAAAGAGGGGGTTATCAAAGTGTTTCATCAGTGGAGGCAGTGATCCAGTTGTGGCAGCCTAGTTGTATAAAGGGCCCAGGGGTAGAAGGAAAATGGAGATGGAGCAGGGCCGGGAAGAGAGGCGTGGGCTGGGGGGCTGCAAAAGGGGAAACGCGGCTTTTTTCCAGGCTTAGCCTCCACGGTCCCAACAAAGTGAATTCTTTCTGGGTGAGCATTCATGCGTTGTGGCCACTAGGATGTACTGTTCCTTCTGCAAATACTACACAGAAATTACCCTGGAGAACTATTTTGCTCTCCCTCTCAGTCCGAGGACTATGGCTGGTTTCGGCTCCACTCCATGTTCCCCTGGGCACGGGGGGTGGATGGAATGCGGGGCTTTGGCCTGCCTAGTTATGACATTCCATTGCTCTGGCCGCCAAGTTTGGCTGAGATTTGGGCCTATGCCTCGACTTGGGCTAGTGAGTGCTATTTCAAGATTTCTGTTCAACTTTCTGAGAAAGAAAAAAAAAATAGACTCCAAAATAGAAGGCTCCAAGCCTGGAGTTACTAGTAACCCTGTTGCTACCACATGGAGCCTAACAATGAGTTAAGATGGTGGCGTATGGAGCTTAGATAGAGAAAAAGTCAGTTTTGGTAACATGGCTTGAACTCTAGATCAAAGAGCCCTTAGTTCGGTGGGTCAGGTCCCAGGAGGAAGCAGAATTCCCTCTGGATGGTTCATATGAAAATATTTTCATGGGATAATATGTTATGGAAGAGTGGTAAAACAATAAGGGGATCAATAAAGAGGGACGAGGCACTGAAAATTAGGAACAATAAAAAGTTGCCACCATGTCTGGAGGTGAGGGGACAGGGAGGAGGAATCATGCTATTCCAGCTCAGGAAAAGCTGAAAGACTGGAGAGTACCTTGTGCAGGTATCTGTAGCAGAGAGACAGACATCAGCCCTAACTGAGAGCAAGAGCAGAAAAGAAACGCTCTGATATTTTTCTCACCCAGGCCTCCAATCTCTGGCTCGTAACTCTTTTGTCATCACTGAACTGGAAGCTAGCAAGAAAATCAGTGAGGCAATTAACAGAAATCAGCTTCCAGTGTCAGGGAGAAAGCTGAAGAGTGGTGGATAATGCAGAGAAAACTGGACACAGAGAATAATTTGCACAAAGTCAAACAAATACCAGGTAACTTTTCATATCTAGGAGCTAAAACAGCTTTGCTTCTCCACACTCCCTTTTGAGGCAATTGGAAGTTGCTTCTCCATCTCTTGCAATTAAAATGATTCTAACTAATACATTTTTTGGATCTTGAGAAATCACACCAGCCTCTCTCACACAGAAACCTTTTATTGTACTGCAACTCGCTGTGCAGAGGGTCAGAGTGACCTTGGAACATCGAGTTATGCAATTAGTAAGTGAAATGTATGTACACACTATTCCAGTTCTTTATGTGGAGACCAGCTGGGAAAGAGACCATGAGTCAGTGATTCCTCCACGTCCATTAGACCGAAATATTAATAGAATGAGTGGAGTAGTTTGAATATTTTCATGTCTAGTTTAATGTGGACGGGTAAATATTCATACGACGGCAATTTCTTTTCACACAGAGCTCAGTGGGAACACTCCTTCAAATTAAATGCGTCCACTGGGGCATTTAAAGTTGGAAAAAGAGGAATAGGCAGGTTTCTGCAAGTCGTAGATGACTGATTGCGTAAGCCTTAGGCCTCAGGACCCCAGAAAACATGTCTCTGATCACTCAAAATGGAATTCTGCACTATGATGTGGAAGTAATGAAAGACAGAAGTTAATTTTAAACTCTATCATGTGAAAGGAAATCACAAAGTTCATCTTCTTCATTTTACAGATGAGAAACATGTGAGCCAGAGAGGTGAAGCGGCCCACTGAGTGTCATGACGCTAGTTAGTGGCAAAGCTAGAAACAGAGGCTGAACTTCCTAAACCTCAGTCTCATGCATTTCTCTCGACCTTCTAATATTACATAGCTTAGAATACAAGAATAGCAGGTGGGTTTGGATTCTAGCTCCACAGCTTTGTTGCTGGATCTGTAAGCAAGGGGTTTACCTTGTCCAGGTTGAAATATGTCTAGCATCGTACACGCTTCCTACTGGTTTTCAATCAGCGTCGCTTCTCTGGGATTAAAGCCATGATTCTATTGACAAATATGCACTTTCCTTTCCAAAAACTCTGTGTAATCTTACTGAACCTTGTCAGGCCTTTTTATAATCACAGACTGATGTTCTTCAGGGCATTATTGATACATCAAAGCATCAGAACTCAGAAGTCCCTCTACCATTTAAATTATCATCATAACTAATACAGCACTTCTCTCTGCTGTTTAGAAAACCTCAGCACATGCAGAGTTAATGTGCGTGACACTGGCCAAATGTACTCGTTGTTGAACTGTTGTGGTTAAGCTAACCAGAGTCAGTTTTATGGCAACACTTTCTATGTTGTCCAGAGTTAATAAGCAGGCACTGATTTTTCTCTTTGATAATTAATTATCTACAAACTGTCTTAGGTAATCCAGTTGAAAAGCTAGCAGTTATCCAGGCCTCCACTCTTTTCTATTTATTTATTTTTAGAAAATGGGGAAGGGAGGGAGAAAGAGAGAGAGAGAGAAACATCAATGTGTGAATGAATCAAGGGTGATCAAGAACAACCTGGGACTCAGTCCCCAACCCAGGCATGTGGCCTGACCGGGAATCAAACTGGCAAGTTCTCAGTTTGTGGGATGACATCCAATCCACTGAGCTACACCAGTCAGGGCTAGGGCTTCCACTATTAAAAGAACTTGCAAAATGATTTGGTTCGGTCTTTCCCCCCCTCCCTCGTTTTACCCCAAAGAAACAATAAGGGCTTGACCAAATTGCCATTTTTAGTGGTTTGGTCTCTCCCGATGTGACAGCAACATTGGGCCAGCAGCTTAGGTTTGATTTACTCTGTAATGAGGCTTTAAGGGAGTGTGTTTTCTGCTAATCTCTTTCTTACTCCACTCGAGGAGCAGCCTCTGTGGCTTATAAATGTTGCCATTCTGTGCCTCCCTGGAAGATTTGCTGATCAGTGTGAAATGTCAATGTCACTGTTATTTCTTTGAACTTGAGTTATTTTAGTCTTGTACCTCAAGCCCTAAATGAAGTTCCCAAACCATAAATAAATGTGGTAATTGGCCCAAACCACAGTGACACTGGCAAGTCTTTGATATATTGCGAAACAGTCACACGCTCCTCTGAGAATCAAAGTATTTCAGAGTTGGATGAGGCCTTAGAGGTCATTTGCTCCTACTTTTTATTCTACCCCCCTGGTTATATTGTGACTAAGGTATCAAGGGTCATGCAGGCCTTTGATATTTAAAGAAAATTGGTTTGAACTGCCTTACCCCTGGTTCTGTGAAAGGAAAGCACTCTCCAAAACAGTTCTGCAAATTTTCCACATCCACATATTCACTCAATGCCCTTCTTTTCTGTGAACAGCCTGTCTCCATTACAGTTTTTTTCTTTTCTCTCAGTCATTCACCAAGACATGGTATTCTGCTCTTTTCCTTGGGTTTTCTCCAAATATTACACCAAAAGGACATTTGTGAATATATGAATCTTTACCGAAGACCACATGCAACTTGGGTGACAACACAGCACACAAAATACTATTGAAAGTAAGGGCTGCCCCAACTTTAAAATTCCTTGTGCGGAGATGCCACTAGATAGTGGTCCTCAGCGTTCCTGCTTACTTCTCATTCCTCCTCCTATTTTTTAACCCTCACTCAAGAATATATGTATTGTCATTATTATATCAAAGCATTTTAGTGTATTTTTTTCCATTACCATTTATACCCCTCATTCTCCCTTGCCTCCTTCCCCTGCAATCACCACACTGCTCTCTACACTACTTTTTATTTTTTATTATTGATTTTAGGGAGAGAAGGAAGGGAAAGAGAGAGAAACATTAAGGTGAAAATGAAACATCAATCAGTTGCTTCCTGTATGCACCCTGACCAGGGATCAAACCCACACCTTTTGGTGGACAGGACGGCATTCCAACCAAATGAGCCACCCTCTCATGCCAGGGTCTCTCATCCTTCTTTAGGATGCCTTAACTGTGCTTTGTATTTGATTCTTCTCCATCACCTATACATCACAAAAGTTTTTAACTTCTTTTTAATTTTAAATTTTTGTTATTGTTTTCAGTTACAGTTGACATTCAGTGTGACGTTGTATTACTTTGGGTGTAAGCACAGTGGTTGGACACTTTACAAAGTGTTGCCCCTGACATTTCTAGTGCCCACCTGGTACCATACATCGTTATTACAATATTATTGACTATATTTCCTGTGCTGAACTTTACATCCCCCTGACTATTTTTTAACTACCAGTCTGCATTTCTCAATCCCTTCACCTTTTCCACTCAGCCTCCCAACCCCCTTCCCCTCCGGCAGCCATCAGTCCATTGTCAGTATCTATGAATCTGTTTCCGTTTTTTCGATTGTTTGTATTGTTCTTTGAAGGTAACTAAATCTTGTCTATCCTATCTCACAAAGGATCTCCACAAGGGAAACTTCATTTTCAGGTAATGACACAATGTGCTGGGGTGTCTGGAGCCCTGGCAATGGAGGTTCCTAGGAAAAGCACAGTAACAAGAGCACGGTTGTTCTGCAATCCTAAGTCCTTGACTCCTCCAGCAATAAGAGTTTCTGGAGATACAGTCACCCTCATCCTGGGACAGAGAGGGAGACACCCTTACAAATGGAGATTGCCTCATTAGTATAAATTTATCTTACAGAAGAGTAACAACTTCTACTGGGCTGTCAGAGCCTCTTCCATGTCCACTGTTCCTTAAAAATAACCCGCTTGAGACAATCCTTCTGTGAAAGAGACATGTTTTGGAATTCAAATTCTGCTCCCCTTCAACTGTAAAACTGTCCAAGTGAGGCAGTGCCACACAAAAACTTCCTCTGCTTCTCTTTAAGTTTTAAATCAGGTGAGATATTAACCATTATAAGGTTAAAGATGTTACTCAAGGACATACAAATTATTTTATTATTAAATACACACAAATGTTAATATGTTGGAACTCAAAGTTTTTTTTTAAGAGCAGTTTTAGGTTCACAACGAAATTAAAAGGAAGGTACAGAGACTTTCCATTTATCCCCGCCCCACACCTGCATAGCCTCCCTCATTACCCAGATCAACAGAAGAAACGTCCAAACCTGTGTACTGTTTATGAGAGTTATTTGCGCCAAAATGACTACCACTGCCAGGAAGCAGAATCTCAAAGGATTGAGAAAATGATCCAGAAAAGATGACAGTTTTGCTACTTACTGTATACATGAGAATCAAAGGGGAAGACATATGGGGTTTACTGAGGAAATCCACTGATGATAGATTAGGGCAATGGGAGAAAGCAAAGTGGGAAAATCTCTGATACTGTGTGAAAAGTAAAACAGGTAGACACACACTTCTTTTACATTGGAGGGCAAAGCATAGTTAACCACGAGCATCCACAGCACATGAGAGATGGTATTTGGGGAACAAAATAACAACCAGGGGCTCTGTGTTCTCTTGATCTGGTGGGAGATTTTGCCCTGAGGGGTCTGGAGGGAGGAATTACTCTGACATTTCAAAGGTATGTTATCATCGATGCAGAAGGATAGTAGGCAGGCTCAGTTAAGGTAAATATTGACCTTTGTCAATAATGATACTGGCCTAGGACATGAGTCACTATCAGTTGGGAAGTTTTTTTAATTTCAAGACCATCCTATGTGGTTACTTTAGGTCTCTGAGTCTGTAAGGCCCACCACGCACACCTCCCCTGAGATTCTCAAGTTTCGTATGTGGCTCTTTGTTCATCCACATCCTCATGACCCACCAGAGTGGTACCTTTGTCACAGTCGATAAACCTACAGTGACACATTGCATTCACCCAGAGTACATCCTTTACCTTAGGTTTCACTCTTAGTATAGTACATTCATTGTCCTAAAAAGTCTTTGTGCTCTGCCTATTCCTTGCTCCCCCTAGCTCCTGTCAGCTACTGATCCTTTTACCATGGCCATAGTTTTTCCTTTTCTGGAATGTCGTGTAGTTGGAATCATCCTATAAGATGTAACATTTTCAGATTGGCCTCTTTCGATATGCATGTAAACTTGCTCCATGTCTTTTCATGGCGTTATAGTATCAAGGAGGAAAAGTCTTCCTCTACCCTCTAGGTTCTTCTGGCTGGTCTAAGAAGTAACATGGGACAGATTAGCCATGGAAAATAACCACATTTAATTGCAAGTGTGCATATGGGGGTTCCATAAAAATATGAAATTAAAATGATAAAAATATGTAATTTTATATAAACTTGAGGACACCTGGGTAGCCGGCACCTGATCAAGAAGCAGAATATTCCCAGTACCCCAGAAACCCATAATGTTCCCTTCCAGAAACTCCTTTCTCCAAGTTACCTGTATCCTGACTTCTGATACCATGGGTTTGCCTGTGTACCAGCATGTTATGTAGTCAGATAGTAGCTGTGTTTTTGTCAGATTCTTTTCACTCAGTATCATTTTTACGTTTTAATTCATTTGTATTTGATGCTTTTTAATATTCCTTGTGAGAGTTTCTGCTAACCAGATAATAGGTTTTCAGTCAGTTAGATAATAGGTTTTCAGTCACTTATTCACTTCATACTTAGTTCCTGAGAGAGACACGTGTGTTAGGAGACAATATGGCAAAGAGATAAATCAGGGTGTTTCCCTCTGAAAGGTTTTAGGTTACAAGATGGATAAATAGTTGTAAGTTAAAAAATCTAAAAATAATTTTAATATATTTAGTGTTATAAAAGAAGTAAATGGAGTAAAACTTTTTTTGAAGTAGAGTTTTTACTTAAATAGTGTGTTAAAGATTGAAAGCATTATCTCAGGCAATACTTACATAAATATCTTTATGCTTTCAAGGGATGAAAGCCAACTGTGTTTTCCATGTTTACTTTTTGAATGGCTAAATAAAAAATGGCAAAAAATAAAAGCTAATTATGCTCCACGACCCCTTCCACTGAGTGACAAAATCTTTACTGGGGGCCGGTAGATCAAGCCACGGGCTTGGCAGCCTCTTTGACTGAATTACAAAGTGTCTGATAGAATTCTACACAACAAACTCTTTTATTTGTTTTATGTTACCAATAAATTTGGAGTTTTAAGAAATCAGATTTAAACCACCTTTTTTTTCCATAAAGATATTTCTTTTTTTTCTTTTTAAAAAAGATTTCTTTACTTCCTTTAATTCCTTCTAAATTTTTTGTCCACATTTATATTTTCCCCAATTTGTCTATGGGAATTATTTTTTGACGAGAATATTGAAGAGTAGTAATGATTCAATTAATCGTGCAGGCTCACCCATACAGCAAGCACATCTGTGTATTAATCCTTCCAGATTTCATTTTACAATGTGGCTGTACTCCTCTCTTGAATCTGAGTTTTAGCTTTATTTTTTAATATTTGAAAATNTCAAGCCACGGGCTTGGCAGCCTCTTTGACTGAATTACAAAATGTCTGATAGAATTCTACACGACAAACTCTTTTATTTGTTTTATGTTACCAATAAATTTGGAGTTTTAAGAAATCAGATTAAAACCACCTTTTTTTTCCATAAAGATATTTCTTTTTTTTCTTTTTAAAAAAGATTTCTTTACTTCCTTTAATTCCTTCTAAATTTTTTGTCCACATTTATATTTTCCCCAATTTGTCTATGGGAATTATTTTTTGACGAGAATATTGAAGAGTAGTAATGATTCAATTAATCGTGCAGGCTCACCCATACAGCAAGCACATCTGTGTATTAATCCTTCCAGATTTCATTTTACAATGTGGCTGTACTCCTCTCTTGAATCTGAGTTTTAGCTTTATTTTTTAATATTTGAAAATAATTTCATTTTAAGACTATCTAACATAATTTTGCAATAAGGTCATAAATATGCACATACAATAATATATATAACATGTATATTTTGTACATGTATAATAATTATATACATATAAAATATCCTAAATATGCACAGTATTTCAATATTCAAAAAGCTGCTGCCAACAAATAAGCATGTATTAATTAAACCTTGCATTTCTCATCACATTAACTCTGTGAGGGAACCAAAGTTGCACGGCCAGTCAATATCTGATCTGCTATTTGAATTAAGATTTTAAGTGAAATTGAGTGTCCATTCCAATACCCGAGAAACAAATTAGTGTAGCTTTATTATCTGCCTCTTCCCTCCAGGGAGATTAGGCCATCGTGAGAGTGCGCTACACTGAGAGAAAGAGCAGGAGTACAGAGGATATTGAGGGAAGAGAAAAAAAAAGTAAGCAATTCACTTTTTCACTTCACCTAGATTCCACCTATGCTGAATGCCTGTGTGTGTCTAGAGGAACATTTCCCATAATGTGTCATAGAAATGTGGAATTTTAATGGACATAGGAAATAAAAGTAACACTAATGCGAATAGAGATAGATGGTCAAAATATAATTTGACCAACACTCAAATAACCAAAGTTAAGCAGATTTCTTTGCTCTAAAAGATTTCTGTGTCTTTAATATGATAGTACGGAGAGAGGATAACTTAATTGACCTTAAAGACCTTTAGAAATCTTCCCATGAGACACGTCACATAGTGTTTCACAGAACACACCTAAGAAAACTGTGCATTAACAAATTACTCATCTGTATTAGGAAAGTCAGCCTACACGAGTATATACACCAGAAAAATTAAGGAAAACTCATTTATAAGCTTATCCCCATGACAGAATTATACCACATGACCAGAAATTTTTATGACTATGTGTTATTACTGTAAAGGCTACATGCTCATATTCCCAGACAGAAAATCCACTCTGTCACCTTGACCTCCATCAGAACTGGGCACAAACTTTAACAAAGGGAAGCTATGTGATGGACTGTTTTTCAGAGTCTCAGTCTCTGTGATTAATGTGCAATAAGAAATTGTCATTGGACTACATGCATACATATTTAGGAAAGTAGAACAAAATCTATTATGAATAAAAACCAAAGATTTATTTTTGAAAAGTCTTTCAAGGTGGTCGCCTTCTTTATGAGCAAGAATTATAAACATGGGCAACAGGGGTCATGACCCATGAAGACACTTGACACTTTAGTGTAACCCAAGTCAGACCAAATGGGCCCCTTGTCAGATTCTTTTTGACCCCCAGTGATATAATAGATGAAGCCACTCAATAAAACATGGGATCTATGCCCCAACCTGTCTCTTTGTTCACCAACTGCTGTTGAAGACACCTCCCTCTTTGGATTTTTGTATGGGATGCAATGATAATGTTTTTGTTATTGTTTTTTCCATCATGTTAGTTTCCCCTGCAGGGAGGTAGAGACAACTCGTGTCTTAGGTAATTAATTTTTAGTATGCCAGCCTTTTACCAGCCTTTCTACAGTGAAGGTTATTTCCGTTTCTGGATCATTCCCTGGACGATTTAATGTAGAAGCAATATGTAATTGAAGGAGATTGCAAACATTAGCAGCATGCTATTTGTTCTCCACCCAGTACCCTGGTATTCCCTTCACCAGCTCTGTTATGGTATCCATCTCTTGGAAGCTGGGGGTTTTGACTGATGCCTCATACTTGCACTCTTTCCCCCCAAATTGTTCTTTGGAGACTAAAGCTGCCTTTACCTAGAGAGGCTTGGGGTTTATGTATCGCTCTATTCCTTTGCTTAAGGAGAGAAAACCTCTGATGCAACGCAGACATCAGATCCCTGGGGGATCATACTGACTTTAAACCCCCTGTGAACCTTTATTCCTGCTCAGCCCCTTCAGTATTCCTCTCATGTTCTCCTTATTCTACCTGGTTTCTCCTTAGAACTTCCTCGTCATAAATTATATGCCCATACATGTCAACAACAGGCTTTGTTTATGGAGAACCTACCCGAAGAAGGGAGCCAGGTAGAAAACAGGAAGGAGTGGAGGAACCAAGACATTAAACCGGGAATGGTGGGAATCCAATGCTCCAGTTTGATCGCATATTCGTTCTACACACCGACAGACATGTGTGCAATTAGTCGGATGCTTTAATGTCATCCAAAAATGCATCAGATTGAAGACTAGACTGAATTATTAACTTGTGTCCTATGAAGGTAGTTGAGAGAACAATGTAGGAGTGGCTAAAGACAGTTTCATTTTACATTTAGGATGTTAGGGGATATCAACACTAAACAAATAATCATTGATAAAAATCCCACCTGTATTTGAGACTGACAAAGAATGATGGATTCAAGAAAGTCTGGAAGAACTCATTTCAGAAGAGAGGAGCACTCCCTAAAAGAGAAAGGAGCCCTGGTTCTTTCCTGAGGGAAAATACCAGGTATAGGTGTAGGCAAGAGGAATATATCTTCTAGGGAATTTGCACGGTTGAGGGAAGACAAATAACAAGGTCAAGCTGTTGGTCGTGGTGGGGAGGGAAAGGAGATTTGAAGTGGCAAGTTCGGTACAAGTCGAAGTGATAATTTTAGCTTGGTAATTCACAATCCCACCTGATTTGTCTAAGTAAGTAGCAGTGCAGGCAAGGCCGCATGGGAGTCTGTGTGGTCTTGAACACAGTGGCCCCCACTGTTGATTCTGAAGAGCAAAACATGAAGCAGCTGCTTCCTGGGTGCAAATCATACCAATCAAAGAGACGAGGCCCCCCCTCAGAGGGAGCTCAGTCGCACACTGGTTGGAGGTTGGGCTGACCAAAGTGCGCTCACTCTCATTAAAGCTGAAGCCAGGCTGCAGCTCAACTTGACATTCCCTCTTAGTCACCAGACACAGAGCGGAGCTCACTGTGTCCAGAAAAAAACAGGAGGAAACAGTAGGATGCTTCAAATTCTACTGTTCCTCTACAAACAAGATCTTACTTACAATTAGAATGTAAAATGTACACCAAATAATGGAAGTAGCAGGCAAGCATTTCTAAATAATTACTTAAAACGGTTTAAGGGTTTACAGCAGAGATTAAATGAGCAGGTGAATGGATGTAGACTCTCAACAAAGAAATGGGAATCTATTAAAAAATAAGCCAAAATTCTATAAGTGGAACATTCAATATCTGAAATGAAAAAAGAAGCAAAAGCAGAGCAACAATGAACACTAACTAGACATAATAGAAGAATGTGTACTGTAGGAGAAAGGACCCATGGATTTGAAAACAAGTCAATAACCGTTAATGAAACAGAAGCTCATAGACCAAAACATTTAAAACATTGGTTACATTATAAATAATAGTGGAACAATGTCAAGCAGTCTAATATATGTGTAATTAAAGTCTAAAAAGTAATAACAAAGGTATGGGATAATTTTGCTGACAGGTTCAGAGAAATGAATCTCTAAGACTATCTAAGTGGGCTCTGTTTTAAAAGCTCTCACCCTTGAAGTGGGCAACCCAGAAGAATTAAAACCCTAATTTCCACCTGAAGAAAGAGGTTTGGAGTTTGTTTTAATTGAAGTACTAAAGTACATTTTTCTATCTTCATCTGAGTAGTCTAGAAAATATTGATCCCTATAGTGAAAGACAGAAATTTGAACATTCAGAGTTGGCATAAAGCAGATGTTGAAAAGTAAAATGAGTCAACTATTTTTCAAAAAGAAAATCAGAACAAATGTAGATTCATCACAGTGTAATGGCAACTCACCGGTCTGTGCTTCGGGAGATCTGGTTTCCAGTTCAGAGTTATTTCTTGACTTGTAGTGTGAGCTTGGGTTAGAGTCATTTTCCCTCCTTCAGGCTGTTTCCTCTTCTATAAGATGAAGTGTTTGGGAATTAACCTCAAGGTTACATGTATCACTAAGAGTCCATGAAATGAATGGCTTAGTTCAAGGTCTATAAACTATAGCTCAAGGCAAATGTGGCTCATTCTCTACATTTATAGATAAAATTTTATCAGAATACAGGTATGCTCATTCATAAACATATTGTCTGTGACTTTTTGAGCTTCCACGTCAGAACTACATAGTTGCAACAGAGACAATATCGCCTGCAGAGCCCAAAATATTTACTTTCTGCAGCTTCACAGAAAAAGTTTGCCAGCTCTTGGCATATCTGAATGGAAAGGGAACCTCTGAAAACTATCCCCGGTGCCCTCGTTCTGTATTTACTTGAATGGCCTTAGGGAGTCTGAGCTCGGTCTGCTTTGATAATTTCCCTGCTGCTCAGAAGCACTTGCTGCCCCTTTCAAGCATGTGATCACCAAATCCTCCCCACAGAGGGTAGTGACATCGAATTGTAATTTGGAGCAACCAAAGGGGTTTTCAAGGAGAAAGTAATGCTTCACCCAGAAAAAGTGAGTTTCAAAATGGAGAAAGTATATATTCAGTGTCATTGGGGGAAAGTATTTTACATGAAGAGATTTGATTATCATTAATATTTTTGAAAAATATTCTGGTTCCCCTATTTCTAAATATATGGTAAGACTGAAAGTCCTATGGAAAATTCCTTGTATGACTTCATGCTAACTTGGAAGATCAATTGGAGATGGATCCACTTCCAAGCTCACTCAGATTTTTAGCAACATTCATTCCTTCCCAAATATATGATTGAGGACTCTGGTTTCTTTCAGGTTGTTGGCCAGAGACTGCTTTCAGTTTTTAGAGGCCACCTTCAGTTCCTAGAAGACACTCCAGTTCCTTGTCACATGGCCCTCTGTCTAGATCTTCTCGCCATCTGGAAGCTTCCTTCTTCACAGTAATCAAGGGAGAAAGAGAGTCTGTTAGTGCAGGGGCCCCCAAATGCTGGGCTGCCGCATGGTACCAGTCAGTGGCCTGTTAGGAGACCTGTCAGAAACCCTGCCACATGGCAGGAGGTGAGCGCTGAGCAGGGGAGTGAGCAAAGCTTTGCTGGCATTGCAGTCTGACCTCTGCCCCGTTTCCCTCCCCTACTCAACACCCTGCCCCTGCCCTTGGAAAAATTGCCTTTCATGAAACCAGTCCCTGGGAAAGAGAGAGATTGGGGACCACGATGCTACTGCATTTACAGTATAGTCCAGGCAAGAGGAAAAGAAGCCACTCACTCAGGGAACCCATGAGTCTCAGTATTCACAGAAGTACTCCCATAAGATTAAGCAATAATGTCCTGAATGCAGAAAATCTTCAAGAGCATCTTTATTTGCCAGAGTCCACTTATTTTTTTCAATTCTTAAAATAATTTTAATCACTCTGGATAACATCATAGTTACCGAACGTCTTCATTTAACTAAGCTCTTATTCACAAGTCAGCTGTCTTCTGTTCATTAGAAACATGACTCACAATTCTAGCCACATTGTTTTTTTAAAAAATACAGCTTTAAGTGCCCCAAATAAGCTGAAATGCAAACAGTGGGGGCAATGTAGTCTGTGAGGACAACTTCTTTACTTCTGAAGTCAGCAGCTGGCTGAGATTGGCAATGGTAATGACCAAAGACAGTCAGTACAGGTGTAAGAATTTCAAAATAAACCCTTTTTTTTTTCGGTCCCACCCCACAATGGAAGTTAGGCTCTTTAATGAGATTGAGAAAAGAATCCCAAGGAAACATGCCCAAGAGACTGTGGGTGGTAAAATGGTTTATGCATGTGGAAGGCTGCCCCTGGGTTTCCTATGTCTCCCTGCATCCTGCCGTGGACAATAGGGCCAGGAATAGAGTCAATGTCCAGAGATCCTGTGTCGTATTAAAACTCAGTTCAGTGTAGCATCTGGCTAGGCGAGCATGTGTTCTTAACTGTCACCTGGGGCTGTGCTCAGGTAGTTAGGCTCCTGCTGCAGCCTATGCGTGCAGTCAGCACAGCCATTGACCACTCAGCTGCTGAAGCCACATGGCTATGGAGAGAGCATGTGTGAGTGCAAGAGGCAAGTGTGGGTAATGAGCAAGAGAGAGGATTATATTAGCTTGAGTTCGGGATGGGCCAGGTGCTTTTCTAAAAGAACCAAACGATTTCCTAGGTTTTCTTGGGCTTTTTGGTGAGTCTACCCTCTAGTTAGAGAGATGGGCCTCTACGGGCCAGCACCTCTGCCTGCACCCCCCACCCGCAACAATCCAGGGCCAGAGAGGGAATAGCGGAGTGTTAACCCCTGTGGTGGAATAATGCTGTAATCCACTGGGTTGTGAAGCGGTAGCATCCTGGTGAAGCAGAAAGGATCATGCTCCCAAGTTTATTAAGCTCACTGTCTAATTTTCTTTGCTTCCCTTTCCTTTATTAATAACTAGCTAAATACAGATAGTAACAATAGCAACCCAGTTCTGATTAGCCAAGTATTTCTAAAGTGCCTTGAGATCTGGGTTTTGTAGTCTGGAAGACATACTTTATTAATTTTTCCTGTTCCATTTTGTTAATATAAACATAATCTGCCAGCTGTTGTTTTTAAATAGAAAGTATCAGATTTCACCTTTGTTGCGGATATTTATTTTGGACCATTTTCGTGGAAAATAAACATTAAGGCTAACAGATAACCTTTATTGCTAATTATTTACTACTTAGTTTGTGCTTGCTGAGATATTTTTAGTATTTTCTCTGAATGAGCTGATAGTGATGAATTTTATAAGTACTTCCCCCGCCATTTGAAGTCATTTGCATTTATACATGTATAATCATCGGTTTGTTATTAAACGTACTTGAGAACTCCATAATATTGATGCAATCTTTTCAGCAGTAATGAGACCCAGATTCCTTAACTCTAACAATCAACCAAAGCACAGCATACCATTTTTTAAAAAATGCACTTTATTTGTTTCCCACTTCTGAGAAAAAGTAAACTTTTGGGAGAAAAAAATGTTCTCTGATTATTTTCATTAAACGTACCAGAAGTACTATTCTTTCAAAGTGTGTAAAGATTTTACACATACTACTAGAATCTACCACAATGTCCATTAATAAAGGATTACTCAAGTCAGTTACGGAATGGCCATATAATAAAATGTAACGTTACACAATTTCGATTTGCCATTTTGTAAACCAAAAGAGGTTGAATATCAGCAATTTTATGTGGTTCACCTCATATGATACTGCAGTTTAAAAGAAAAAGAATGCCTATGTTTATAAAAAAGACAACCCCAAATTTGTTTAATTAAATACAAAAGCAAATTATAAGAGAATATGCAAGATCTGATTCTGCTTATATTTTTATTTAGAAATAATATGCTTGCACATATGTGGAAAGTTCTGGAATGATATACAAACACTTGAAAGTAGTAAGTGTAGAAAGTAGAAATACCTGTAATTTTCTATTTACATATTCTTCTACTTTTTGATTCCTGGGTGTGAGCACAAATGGATGGCATAACGTATTTTCAGAATTATAAAAGAATATTTCCTCAATGCCAATCAAATTGAGATCCATGGGTGCCACCAGTCTGCAGTATTTACCAGTTTGTAACAAGATAGGTAGAGAAATTGAGAGAAGCATTTAGAAACCTCTATAGCAATTTGGTGAGTAATTCTATTTTTATTGAATCTAATAGTAAAAAGCTGGGGCTTGCATTTCACGTGTCCCTTTTCATCTTCTTTACCTCGTAATTGATTTTTATTGAACTTTACAAAAAGAAAACTCTCTCTGACTGATTAAAAATTTTAAAAGAAAAAAATGGTCCTTCATCACAGATAATTTGAGAAACATGGGTTTATCTTCATTTTCCCAGAATCTGGGACAGGTTCTGGAACAAAAAATCATGGAATAAATGCAAAATGAATAAATAAATGAATGCCGTTTTCGAGGCTGCAAAGTAAGAGAATGGACAATTTGGTGGTGCGTTTGACGGATGCTGGGGAAGGGGAGGGGTCATGGAAAATGCCCAGATTTCCATGGAGTTTCCAGGAGCTTGTGGATGCCACTCCTTCCAAGGGAGCATGTTTACAGATGATGACTTTGTCTTTGGACAGTTTGATGTCAAGGTTATTTATGAGATGTCCAAATTGGGGATGACCAGGAAGCAGTTAAGTATATAGGTGGTGAAGCTCAGGGAGTGAAGTCTGGGCTGGAGGTGTCGATTTCGGACTTGTCGTCATTAGAATGAATTAGAACACTGGAGATGTAGAATCAGGAAAGAAGAGGCTAAGGACAAAGATTTGGGTGCCCACCACAGACTTTGACACATGGTTGATGATGAGTAGCTCTTTGTCAACCAAAGAGGTAGAGAGATGTGAACCTAAGACTATTTCATTCCGCGCCTACACGTTGCTTAGTAACCCACATTTGAAGCGCACAGCATTCTGGCAGACTGCTTGGGGCCGGGGGCGGGGGGGGGGGGCAGAAATAAGAAACACACAGCAAGACAGAAGGGGTCCAACTGCTTTTGAATGCTGCTAAAAAAGTCAAGTAAGATGGCAAGAGAAAAATGTCTACTGGGTTCATCAACATTAAGGTCATGGATGACCTTAGCAAATATTCTTTTGGGAAAGTAAAAGGAATAGGAGCTGTTTCGGATTCATTGAAAAGTGAATGAGTGGCATAAAAATGTAGACACTACGTCTGTCCTTTATCAAGAAGCTTAGCTCTAAAGATAAACCGAGAAGTCTTGGAGTTATTGAGTTATTATTGGTGAAGGCAATAGGGACTGAGCCTCAAAATAAAAAAAAAAAACTTTATTATAATCTGACTTGCGCTCTTTGTTTATTGTTCCATGAATAATACTAATAAAAATAATGCTAGTGAGAAATATAATGTATTAAGTGATCATTATGTGCTAGATTTAGTACCTAAGTAAGTAGTTGTTACACATTATTCCATGTGATCTTAATAACAAATTAATGAAATAGGTTTTATTCTCACTTTGGAAGAGAAAATTTGCATTCAAGAAGATTAAATGATTTGTGTGGTGTTATTAAGTATTTAATAGTGGAACCCAAAAGTAAACCCAGGATTGTTTTATTCCAGAACAAAACCCACGTTCTTAATTGATGTTATGTGCCTTAATTTCCTAAATTTAAGAAAAAGATATACACATTATTCCAAAAATGTATCCATCTTCAGTAGTCCATATAGATTTTGCTTATTGATTCCTCAAAGGCAGGAAACATAAATTCTAAAGAGTCATGGGTTCCAGGACCAACATTTTTCAGAAACAGGGGTCCACATTTTCAAGTGTTGGCTGCACTTCCCCGGGTAAGTCACCTTTCCACGGTAGACCTGAGTGACGTCACTGTAATGTCAGGATTTTAGGCTAAATAGCCCTTGTTATCTTTTTCACTTCTGCTGTTCTATTACCTCTTTTTATATACTTTTATTTCCATTTTAACATCAATATATTAGAAGAATATGAGAAGTCCCACCAAGAAGAAGCCCTTTCATATTTATTTCACTGAGTTTATCAAATTAATTTCAGAATGAGATACTTTTCTGGTATCATTCACTAACATCACAAAAAGAAATTGTTCCAAGGTCTGATGATAATAATCTAGTTGTTGTCATTAGAATTCTCATTATTAACATTTTATCAATTATATGTACTAAGGCTGGTGTCTTGGGGACAAACTCTGAATGGGTAAAGTCTGCTGGAGAGCAAGCTCGGGAGGACTCAACCTACTTATGCGCAGCCTGGAATGGGATGTCCTGAGCAGTGGAGAGTGTAATAGATGTCCCTTGTCTCCCTTCAACACCTCTGCCTACTCAGTTTTTGAAATCTTAGCTGTTTAAAGCTTCTGCTGTTCCAGTCTGAGCCATACCTGTTTTAAGCCCGTCCCCATGTGTTTTCAGTGAACTCCACCAGCTAAGGCTCACCCGTACACTTAGGGCAGTTTGATGCCTGGGAAGGGAACTTTATTTCTGGACTGAGTGACAGAAATAAGCAGGGGACACTTGTACTTCGCACAGCGGAATGGACACTGATGTTTACAGTCTGAACCCTATTGGAGAGCAATAAGCTATAACCCACAGCACAAAAATAAAAGAAGACAGAAATAATGTCTGGTGATTGGCAAGTGATTTAACAGGCCAGATAATAAACCAAAACCAGTGCAGGGGTGGGGAGGGGAGTCCCAAAGCAAGGAAATTACCACCACAGGACCACAAAATGTGTGAGGGATTAAAGTTGGAAAATACCTCTGAAAACAGGCTGGATGTGTGCTGAAAACCATAAGATTGGTTAGAAGCCTATAGAAGAATTCTTTTGATGCCTCCAACTTCTTTTCCACCCCAGAAAGAAACAGGAGACTGATTCCTTGGAGAAGGTGAGCTGAGAGGCTGTGGTCTTGGCGATGTGGGCACAGCATTAAATCCAAGTGATTCTGTGAAACAGGAGCCTGCTAACCCCCCCCCGCCCCCCCCGCTAGGCTTCCAGAATGCCGGCAGCCAGGCCTCATCCTTACAAGCAGAAGGACAGATGTTTCATCTCCAGGTAAACTGACTAGCTCAAAAAATATCTATACAAATAGACATTAGGTGTCCTTTGTGTGAAACAGTTCAACAAAAATCATCCTGTAGCGAAGGCCACTGTTTGTCAAGGGCACGCTGCACACAAGACATCACTAATCAACTTTTTCAGTTCAGTCTTAAATAGCAACAAAGTGCTAAAGACCACCAAACGTTTCAGAGTCTCCTGTAATGTTAAGGACATAACACAAATAAATACTGCTCCCCCTCAAAAAGAATTCATAGAAAAAAGACAGTGCCGAGATCAGGCAGGGGAACGTGTAAAACCCAACCATTATAACCATGTTTCTCTGTCCAAGTTCTTGAAGAGGTAGTTGGTGCAGACTCAGTGCCTAGTGGAGTCCCTGCCGAGGTGCCATCATCCACAGAGTGGGAACTGTTATGACAGAGAAGGACAAAGGAGGCAAACAGGTTGCTGTCCCCTTGTACCAAAACAGCACCTTTGAACCAATATCTCACTTCTGAAAAGCATGACAATGTGTGCCATCACCAAACAGTTTAAAAAGGGAACAGGGGATGATTTCCATTTTTAAAAAAATCTACAAGTCTCTAGCTTGGGTGCAAAAAAAAAGAGGAAACTATTGCATACTTCCTGCTACAGATTAGATTCTTTAGGAAGCAGAGGTTGAGATGAAATTTAAAGTGTCAAAGATTTGTTAGTCTATAACACCTATGAAAAGAAAGGAGGAGGAAGCAGGATCGTGCAGAAGAATCCATAAGACCGGATGCAAATCTCACAGAACTCTCTGCCAACCCAACAGGAAGTGCCAGGGCAACGCTTTCTCATTAGTGAGGTTCCACTTAGGCAAAAATGGGTAGGCTATCTTTCCACCTATCACCTTGCCAAGTCACTGACCAAGGCCGCCCTGTGAAGAGTAGAATATAATCTCAGCTCAGTGAAAATGAACCTGAAGGTGCTGCCAATTGGAAGCTGTCACCTAACCACACCCCTGGCAGGACAGTGACAAATCCTTCCTTGAAGGGGGACCTACATGGAGCATCTCCATAGCTCCCACACTTTCTCAGACAGTGACTCATTGAAGGAAGCTACTATACCAGATAGAGTGTCTTCATTTGAGAAATTCAAAATAGACATTGGTGTCTTGATAGAGCTATTGACCTGATATTTTTCCTTTATCCTAATAAACTGAAAACCATGAAGTTATTCTGTGGCCATTGGACTACAATGGCAGTATACCTTTGCTATGATGTACCAGGATTGTGTCATCATTTTCGCTTTGTATCTCAGTGTAGTCTGCTGATGTGTTGGGTATCTTTCCAACCCATAGAACATTATACAGATTGAATTCGACGATGACCTCATTTTGATAGGACCTAGAAAACAGGATGGGACTGGTATGCTAGATGT
The DNA here is from genome assembly GCF_014824575.4 of Sturnira hondurensis. Lineage (NCBI taxonomy): Eukaryota > Metazoa > Chordata > Mammalia > Chiroptera > Phyllostomidae > Sturnira > Sturnira hondurensis. Next base: position 10,963,555 of record NW_028095541.1, read on the forward strand.
TTTGGGGTGACATGTGATCATAATAAGGGTGAGATAGAGCTCACTATAAATATATGACACCTAAGGGACATGTTGGAACATCACCTGCAAAGTAGAGAATATTGGCTTGCCCCATACGAAGAAAATATACTCAATAATTGATGTGCTTATGTGAATTTCCAGAGCAAAACGAACCGCACTTTGGTATGCTGCTCTGATGACCTGAAGTATTTCTGATTTGGGATGGGAAACTCGAAGATAAAAAGATGATTCTGAGAGGAGATGAGCAAACAGCACTCCTCCTTGGCTCTGAGGATGGAGAGACCCAGGAGTACTTGGAATTTGCAGGGGCGGGGGGGTGGTTGGCGATGTTATGTGGTACCTATGATGTGCTCTAGAAATGGATTCCCAGTGGAGGCCTTTATGATTTTGGAGAAAATTACACTATCCTCTAAATTTAATTCTTATCATTTAACAAAATAGCTTTTCTCTCCTATAAGAAACTAAAAATAAACACTTAATTATGAAATACCAGTGATCATGCAGCACAAGCTACTCATCGTAAAATATTTCCTGTTTTATCCATCGATTCTTCGTATTCATTTTGTCTAGCAACCTCTAGCTAGTAATCATGTTAAAGTATAAATCCAAATCAAGACAGTATTGAAGACACAGAATTGCACGTATTTTCAATGAGCTACTTTTGGTTTGATGTATAATTGGAGTGTCATGAGGAGTTACCTGTGACCAGTTGTCTAAGGATGAAAAAGTAATCAAGAGTTGTTTAGACAAATCTGTATAATAAATTGGCATCCAATGGAAGTTGACTGCTAATACATTCCAAGCTCAGTCTGGCACTGACAACCAGTGTGCAGTGAAGATCTTCCCAGTGAGATGATGATTTGGATGGGATGGTCAAGGACTTGGAAGGAGCTGGAGTTCATAGCAAGGATAGCTGTGACTTCTATGGATGGCTCTCCATCTGGAGACTTATATGGACTTATGTGGATGGATCTCTCGATGTGGGCCCAGCATTTGATAATAGAGGGGTGGGGAAAAATAGGTTAAATTTCTAGCTATCACTACCTAAAAGATAAATCATAAGTAAGGATACACAATAATAAGAGTAATGGTACTAAAACAAATAATACAAATAAATACTACGGTAATTAATAAACACATACTAATATAAGAATAAACTGTTCTGTGTACTCATACATGGAAGCCTTATTTTGCCCACCCCATATTTGTTTCCCAAATGCGTTTTTACTGAATGTCCTTCCTGTGAGGAAAGTGATTAAAAAGAGGTAGACCTTGTAACAGTGAATTTCCTCTTTCATCTCTCCAGAATTTTTGCTCAGTAGGCTTGTGAATTAAGTAGCCATGAAAACCATGCGTGGGCTTAATAATATGCACGTCCATTTACAAGGCTGATTTCTCTCTTGCTAATGTTCAGCTGCAAGCAATGGCAACCCAAGTTTGGTCCCCAAAAGATGTGACTTAATAGGAGAAAGAGGCCACACAGGAACAAGTTGATTGTGGCCAATCACCATTTATTGGGTAGGAAATAGTAATTTATCCTAACTTGAAAAGCATCTGAGTTGGTATTTGCTTCTTCTAGCCCATTATTCTTTTCTGCCTGAATGTCACCTGAAACTTATTGGATGCCTTATCATGTTATCTCATGCAAAGTGAACTCAGTTTTCAGAGAATGAATCAAGGATATCTACAGAAGTCATTCTTCTTTTCATGTCCTCGTCCAGGGAGACAAACTTGCAGAATGATAGAATGTCAAGGGAAACTCATGTAAGCTCTAACTTGGAGGTCATGCCTTATAATGCTGGGATGCTCTGATATAGAAAATGCAACACACAGCCTGGTATGTAAACATAGATCATGGAATTGAAGAACAGAAATAGAGATCATTTCATTTGTTATTACCCCCAATTAGCTACTAGTGACATATTAGCTTTTAGACTCTACGGCTCTGAGTCCTGTAAGTATAGACATTTTGATGTTCAAAATAGGAATGCTTCCACTGATCCAGAAGAGAGTTTTTATGTAAATTGGAAGATTATCAAGCCTCTCTCATCAGTGGGTAAATGGGGAATGCCAGAAGTCTTGAGGGTTGACTTATCTACCCTAGTAAGGGAAAATAGGACTGCTGATATGCAATGGAACATGAAGTAGTCTGCAAAAAAATCCAGCTGACCCTTATTGGTGTTCCCTTATATTACTCCTTTCTATATTAAAAGTTAGTGTAAGACTGTAGCAAGTATATATAGGCAACACAAACAGACCTAGTTAGATTCCTTAAAAATAAAGTTGTGGTCCTTCAACCAGTTAATAGAATCTGCATGACTATATTGTCTAAATATCAGTAAACTACTTATGGTGACCTGACTACTTCTACTCTACTGGCTGGTCTGATGAAATGGCTTTGCACATTAAAAGGCCAAGCAGGCACTATCCATCTGTGGAATACACTTGTTCAAGGCAAATAGCTCTGTTAGAAAGCCTTGGCCATTCTTAGTTCTTGGAAGCACTAATAGGGTCATTTCTCACCTGCCTGTGTGACATGGTACGCTCCAGAAAGAGAGAGAGGCAGGCTTTGACACCAGAGACATACTCTCACCCTTTCTTTTATATGGCTTGTCAAAAGGCCAAGTTGAAGTGAGAAATAGACCAGCCAGCAATGAGGTGAAAAATGAGCTTGCGGGTTACGAGTTTCAATCAACTCTGATGATGTCTGAGAGACATTTTCATTATGCGATAGTTGAATGGGAAAAAGTGGGCATCTTTTCCTTTAAAAAATAAATGACTTGGAATTGTTTTGTTATGCTTTTTTCTATTCCTTGGCTACAGATGCAAGACTTTTTCAGTACTGGGCTTTACCTCAGGGTTGTAGTACTCCAGGGAAATGGATCAGAGAGAAGTTCATTTCTGAGGCAGAGTTTCTGTACCGTGATATCTCCAGCAGGAGCAGAGTCTTGGGTCTCCATTCATAATGTCCCCTGGTAAGTACAGCAAGTACCCAGTTATAAATCAATCTGTAGTTTCTACTGGATGCCAAGGAGAAACGAATTCCTTTCAAATAGCCCATACCAATATCCTTTCATTATTTCATTTTATCCATCTATCCATTCATTCATCCAGATAGCTATCTGGTCAACCACTTATCTAGCCAGCCAGGAAGCCACCGAAATGAAATTTATTTGTTTATGGAGGAATTACAATGCATCCAGCATGACCTAAACTTGGAAATATAAGAAACAGATTCATAAATTAAAAATATGAACTGTAAAAAAATAGTTTCGTCCACTTCAGCCTTGTTTTTCTGAAGGTGCTAAGTGATGAATTTAAGCAATAGAAAAAGTTTTTTATATGAGTGCAGGAGATTTTATAAACTTTTTATGCAATTTTGTGGCAGTTTTGACCAAGTCTCAAAGCAAGTTAGTGCTAGATCCAGGACCCTGGACCCTCGGGGAAGATGCCTGCTCTCTCTGAAATTATAATCCAACTGCAAAGGGAGAGCCAACGTATGGGAGATGATTCAAAACAATGAAGTGATACAACGTATATAGACAGATACATACATATATACATACAGTCAGGGCCACACACTGTATTACTTGTTTTGAAATACCTCATATACATGGAAAATAAATGAGAAATGAATGGGGTATGGTTTGGGAGTATGGTAATAGTCCAGAAAGCTCCTAAGGAGGTATGAGTATGGACATATATAGTTTGAGCCGCAGTGGTGAGTAGAATTTAGGTATCTGGGAGACAGAAGGAAGGTGGCTAGGCAGAGCATCACGGTTAGAGTGAGTGTAGCATTGTATTGGAACGATAGTAGGGTGGGGTTGGATGATTTGACCTTTCTCCATGCATCAGAAGGTGAGAACTGGCAACAATGATAAAGTATTCATTCTATGATGAAAAATTTTACAACTGTAATTCTTGGTTAACTGTTTGGTGGGTTTAGGGAGACTTTTGGTGGGGGTATGGGAGGTTAATTGATTTATTTTGGTTTGAATCTCTTCTCTTTTGTCTAGTTGCTTTGTGTGTGTGTGTGTGGTTTGAAGCATCCTTTTATTTCCCTGAGCTGCAGAAAATCAAGTTGTTTGCACTAATTCTCCGCCTGAGATCTTCTGTAAAGAGAGCATGGTGGTATCTCAGGGCAGGGCAGGAAGAGTCCACACTCTCCAACCGCAAAGCAGACTCAGTCCTCCAGGTCTCGGAGTACTGTTCCTTCCAGGGCAATTGCTCCTTCCCACTCAGCTTTCTTCGATGTATATTGGCGAATCTTAACAGCCTTTACCCCTGTTGATCTGCATGGCAAACCTCTACTAATTCCTAAACTTCAAATTAAATGCTTCAGGCTGAACAGAAATCAGATTAAAAACTCCTCACTTCACAGAGACGAGCTCAGCAGGAGTCGTCAGTCTCCTTCAGCCATCCTGAAGGGGAGGAAATGGGCTGCTGTGGTCTGGAAGCCCATTAAAGGAGGACCTAGAGGAGCTGCGGTATGATGTTAAAGCTCATTCCCTGCAAGCTGAGAGGCGCCTGGGACCCAATAAATAATAGTAATAATAATAATAATATCATACCGTCTTGTCAAAACATGCTTTATATCCACATTAATGAGTTATTATTTAACAAGAAGTGTTGGCAATAATCTCATTGGCATCAACCAGAGCTTTATGAAATGGAATTAATATTACCATAGAATCATTTCCTGAGGGGCTTTAAGGCAGAAAGAGCCTGTTTCTGCCAGAGTGTAACTTGTCTTGAGATATAATTACTCCTAATAAATTTCTGAGCTGTTCTTGTGATACAACTTGTTAGTAAAATCATTTGTCTTGGAAAATACAAAATAGGTTAGAATTAGTAATTGGAGAATACAAAAAATTAACTTTTTTGAAATTTATTGATTCATTAATTTAAAAGGAGGCCCAGATGAATGTAGCTGTTCTAATGAATTTTATATGGAGTCGGAGCTCCCGTTCTCTTATGTTTCATGGACCAACCTGGCAGGAATGGCAATGATAAGACAAGACGTGATGGTAGCTAGCTAGAATGGGGTCATGTCGAGAAAGATAAAGATAAGTGAGTAGAGTTGAGTAGTATTTTAGTAGGGTAAGTCAACAGGGCCTGGTACATAGTCAAAGGCTGTCAATGAAAGACAAGCAAGTAATGCGAATGAATAATATAACTCAAGGAAATAAAACCAGAAAACTAGACTTTGTAAATAACCCTGAGTAACTCCAATGTAAGTTTCAGGCAGAGAAGGAGGGAATCATAAAGGTATAGGTAAATCTTTACAGAGGTCACAATAAATTGTGAAGTATGTATTGGCTCAAAAATTAATGGGAAGAGATTGTTTTCAGGTGACGAGAATTCTCAACACTAATGCCCGTTGAGAAGAGGTCAAGAAATGCAGTTTTGAAGACCATTGAGAAGATTCAGTAATGGAAAGGCTCTTGTTTCCTTGTTATGAATGGTTTCTTTGGGTTCTGGTCCTAAGAGTTACCAGAAACTTTGAGGAACAGATCCCTTCTGTATAGATGTCCAAGGTGCCCACTGATCTTCCATGGCTAGTCACCCTAGTAGGAGGTTCTGTTGAAAATACTGGATACCAGCCCTGATATTATGGTTTGTCAGGTGCCGGAAGATACTAAAGGTTTGTGATAGTGAATAGGCATTAGAATAGACCGTGTATAAGAAGGAGTCCAGAGGACATGGGCTAAGGAGGAGCCAGGGGGTTGGACTGCAATGGCAATTCAGAACAGAAGTTTTTGCGGGCCCTGGCTGGCGTAGCTCAGTGGATTGAGCGTGGGCCTGCGAACCAGACGATTGCGGTTCGATTCCCAGTCAGGGCACATGCCTGGGTTGCAGGCCAGTTCCTTGCAGGCTACCAGCAGGGGACGCACAAAAGGCAACCATACATTGATGTCTCTCTCCCTCTCTCCTTCCCCTCTAAAGATAAATAAACAAATAAAATCTTTAAAAAAAAAGAACAGAAGTTTTTTTTTTTTTTTTTAAATCAAAACTATCAGTGGGGCTTGTGGAATCAGACAGAGGTGTAAAACATTGGTTTTTCATTTTTTTTACATCTTTCTTTGGATCATCTCATTATCATTTGTGTTTTTAATTACTGTTTATGGTTAAGGCCCCTAGACTTATTCTTCTCATCTGTATTTTGCTTTTGAGCTTCAAACTCATATAGTTAATTGCCCAGAGGACATATTGCCTTAAATGTTCCATATCTTCCAAAAATTCAATGTATAAAATTGAAGTTATATCTCTTCTTTTAAACCTCCTTCTCATTCCCCATCTCTCCATTGATAGTATTTTCACTTGTCTATTTGGTCGGACAGGTAAACTGAAGGGTATGTGTCTTTCTCTTGCATCACCTGCTTCTCGTTACATATGAAGTCTCGGTGATTTTGTTTGCTAGATTCTGCTCGACTCCATTCAGTTATTTTCAACTTCCTTGATGTTATTGCATTCTAGGCCACCCTTACATCTTGTCTGATGTTTGCAACACCTGCTTACTTGGCTGCCTCTCACCCAACCTTTGACAATTCATCTTGCCTAATGTAGATGGAATGGTTATTTTAGCATGCCTAATTAATTTTGTCATTCTCCTCAGGAGAGCTCTTCAAAGTCTTGCCAGTGCTCTTTAAATAAGGTCCAACTTTATCAATCTAATTTTAAAACTTAGAGTCTGGATTTTGCTCATCTCTACAGTATTTTCCACATTCTTCCTTTCTGTGCTTCTAACTCCAGCTTCATCAGGCTACTTTTATTTCCTCAGATGGGCCACGTTCCTTCTTAAGTTGGGACCTTGGAATATAGTCTTCTCTCTGCCTGGAGGATTATTATCTATTTAGACCACACTTCTGTCTTTTTTGTTGTTGTTGTTAACTTCTATTTGTTCTTTATTTTTTAGCTCAGAAGTTACCGTATTTTGTCATGTATAATGTGCACTTTCTTGCCCAAATATTTGAAGGAAAAATAAGGATACCCATTATACATGGGTAGTACTAATTCCATATCTATATAAGTGTTTTTAATTCTTTTACTTATCCTCATCTATTAAAAGTATGACTCTAGAAAGCAATAACAATATCCATATGTAAAATAATGTCCTAGAATATGATCATTGGTTTTGTTTTCTAAATATAAATAAATACAAAATTGAATTAAAAAATTAAAACAAAAAAATTTTTTCCTGAAAGTTTGGGCCAAAAGCATGGGTGCACATTTTACACAGCAAAATATGGTAACTTCTTTTGCTATGCTTTGTAGTTTCTCTCGATAGCCAGACACGGTGTACTGGGTGAAATGCACTGCTACAAGAGTCCTTCCCTAGTGTTACAGAGGGGTGGGGGGGAGGGGACGCATTCTATAGCCTATGGTTAGGTCTCAGTCCTTTAGTGGGTCCATGCCTCTGGACTGTGAACTTCACAAAAGTCTCTCAATGATTTTCTCCCCACTTAGGTGGAACAGAGTGGCTGGAATTGAGTATTCCCTCTCTACCCGCCTCCAGTAAATTAGGCTTGGTCATAGTCTAGAAATTTAAGCCCTGGAGAACTAGTTTTTCCTCAGGATAGACCTTATTAAAAATCAGTGCTCCGGTATATGGCAAAATGGTTCCTTTTTTTCTACCTCTGGCAGAAGCACAAGGGGATTTTCTTACATATTTACTGTGAGAACCTGGTTGAACTCCTGCAGGTAAATCTTAAAATATTGCTCAGGCCTCCCTGTGACTGAGTCCCCTGGAGTTTGGTTGTCCTAGTTGCCCACACTGAGCTTCCCCCAATTTGTCAATCACAGTTCCAGTTACCTATCCTGGCACTGGTACCTGTCCTTGCTCTTCTTCTGAGTCTCTGCACTGGTAAGCCGTGATTTCCGGTATTCACCTGTCTATCTCTCTCCAAGCTTGGGGACAGTGATTTACCCTGTGTCCTCTTCTCTCTTATGGATCCAAAAGGAGTTGCTGATTTTCCAGTGTGTTCAACTATTTCTTGTTGTTGGGACAGAGAGGCAACTTCCAAGCTCTGTATATGCAAAACAGGAAATCAGAAGTTACTTATTTAGTTAGGCATGTTTTGTTTCCCCCAATGTTGATTTAGGTCCCTCATTATCTGTATTCCCACTGCAACCTATACTTCCCCTAAGAAGTTCCCCTCATATTGTATTATAAATAAATTTCAGTTCTCTCCCATAGGCTGTAAGAAAACATGAAGAATCCATACTCATTCATTAGTGTAGTCTCAGTGTATAGCACAATAAGCAGAGTTCTCAATAGTTTGGAATAACTGAGTGACTAAAAGATAAAAAGCACTGTCGTGGATTTAGCAGAAGTTGAACAATAGTTTTATCCGTATTTGGCATTCTATTGCAGGCGTGCCACGCTCCATCAATACCACACCGAAGGTAGGCATTCCCAGCTGAGGATGCCACCCTTCCATTCTGAATGCAAATAGATCCCTTGAGTCCCTTTAAACATGCTGCTACTAACAATTACCAGGAGTTTGTGTGTGGACAAAACTTATTTTTCTTCCATGCCCTGGACTGTGCAGACTGAATAAAGGGATGATGTAATAATGTTCCAAAGCTTCTCCTAGGTTCATGCTTTTTGTGCTGCATTAACATCTTAATGGAAGTTTTTTGGAAGTCTAAAAATGCTGCTGACAAAGGTGTGTCATTTTAGATTGTAAAAAAAAAAAAAGAACCAGAGACATGGGAATAAAGAACAAACTGACAGTGAGCAGAGGGGAGGGGGTGGAGATCACTGAGGAAAGAAGGGGAAGGGTCAAGTCGAGGAACAAGTTGTAGAGGGCCCATGGACATGGACAGTGGGGTGGGGGAAGATTGAATGTGAGAGAGGAGGTTTGGGCAGAGCAGGGGAGAGTAACGGGAGGAAATGGAGACAGCTATAATTGAACAACAATAAAAAATTAAAACAACAAAATAAATTTTTAAATGCCCAAAATTTTTCTAGTAAGGCTGGATGATAAACCTTGGTATCCATGCTTCATCTTAATTACTGAGACTGTGTTCTCTCTCTCTCTCTCTCTCTCTCTCTCACACACACACACACACACACACACAAAAAAAACAGGTCAGACAGGTCATTAAGAATATGCATTAATCAAATATATTCACACCACTCAGATTCAATAGTTATTTACCTTGTGCTCAAAACTATGCTGTGGTTACTCTGGTGAAGGGAGCATTTGCAGAAAGTGCTGTGAAAGAGGCATGAACTAAGTCCTGTGGGACAGAATGGGGGGGACAAACTAATGGGGACAGGGACAAGAAGAAAAGTGACACTGAAGAGTGATAGGGAGTTGCATCTCCAAGAGTATATTAGTCCTTTTTCTGCAGTCCTTTGAAGACTAGTTTCCTCTTGCTTCTCATCCTCCCACTTTCAAATGATGACTTCAAATCTGATTTTACTGAGAAAAATAAAAGTATCTGGGAAAGAACTTCAGAAGTCCCCACTACCCTTGAATCTACTTGCTGCTCCAACACATTATGATCCCCTTAAGCCCGTCTGGTCTCCTTCCCTCCCATCACCCCCAGACGAGCTCACTCCACTCCTGTTAACACAGGCCTCCTCCTTATCCCACCAACCAGCGAGGCATAGATTCCTGCTTCAGTGCCTTTGCCCTTGCTTCTGAAACTTCTTTTCCCAGACACCTGAAGGACTTGCTCTCTCCCAATGTAAGGTCATATCTGAACTGCCGCCTTATGTCTAAAGACTGTCCTGGCCACCCTATGTAACACTGCACCCTCTCCTCACAATTTTATATTCCCCCAACCCTGCTTTATTTTAGTCCATTGCTCTTAACTTAATACAGTCTAGTTTCTCTGTCCTGTTTTTCTCTCTCCCCCCAACTACAAACCAAACTCTATGAGAACAGAAACATTTTAACAGTCCTGCTTGCTGACATCTTCTCATTGCTTAGAATAAAGTTTTTCATGTATTAAATACTCAGTAAATGTTTTGCATAAAGAATGGGTTGGAGAAGTGGGTATTACTGAATAAGTTATGTTAAAAATAATATTTACTGGAAAAATTAATACTAAGCAAAGAAATAAATTAATGCAGGGTGATTTAATATAGTGGAGAAAAATATCAAAATGTCATGACACAACCTTTAAATGTAGGTTCTAAGCCTAATAATCTTCATAGGTCTGCTGTCTGTCATAGTGCCTGGTAAACAGTTGATAGGTACTGAATAAATTAATGAAAAATAAGTACTACCCATTAAATCCATTAAGTCTGTTCAAGTCCATTAAATTATACTTGAGTATTTAATGGTATGGGGCAATATTTTCAATAAATCTTTTGTGAAAGAGGCATGTTACAGGCTTTCTGCATGGTATGATTCCCGCTCTAAAAGACTGTGTTTCAATAACTGTTGGCATAGAAGACTAGAAGGGCACAGTTTGGAAATATAGCAGTGTTTATCTCTAGATTATGGCACAAGGATGAGACAGCTTATATTTTGCACATTTCATACTTTCTATAATTCTTATTTTTAAATCAAAGTGAAAAGTGTTGTAGAATTACAGTATGTAGCAAAAATAGGGATGGAAAGAGAAGGGAAAAGAAGGCAGCGACTAGCGATCTGGTGTCTGAGCTGGTCTCTCCGCATCAGTGCCGCTTCATGAACCGTTTGAATGCTGGTGTTTATTTGTATGTGGGGCGCAGAGGACGAGCTGCCATCAGCGGTTTTCAGAATGTCACTTGAACTCCTGTCAAGTAACAGCATATTCATTCATCTTCATCAGCTCTAAATTTGGAATCCCCGTTCGAGTTAAACATATTTATTGAGCTCTTAATATGTGCCAGGCACTCTGCCAGGCATTGGAGACACAAAGGCAAACCAGACACTGTCTACGACCTCCAGGCTTTCCATTCAGACAGAAGAGAAACATGTGAAGAAACTGAAAGCAAGACAAACACAAGCAAACAAATGCCACCAAAGTCAGTGTGATTATAATAATGAAATCTGTGGGTGGGCGGATATCGTGTCTGTCTTATCCACTTTGCATCCTTTGTGCGGAACAGAGTGCCCAAATGCAGAAGACAATCAACAGCCATTTGTTCCATTTTAAGTGAATGAATGAAGAGGAGACTCTAGAAGTATTCTCAAAGTATTCGGTAGTATGAGCTCGAATATCTTCTTCAAAAGAAACATTAGGTTCTAGCCTTTTGTAGGGACAATTCCATGAATGCGAGTACTTAGGTCTGACTCAAGTGGGCTGTTTTTTAACTTGGAAAATAAAATCTTACCAAACACACGCCTCATTTAGCAGGAATGTCTCTGAGGACTTTCAGAGAGCCAGAAACGGCCTTCCTTTCCCTTGTGTCCTGTTACTGTGTTGTTGTGCCAAGGGGATGGGTGGCTAAATGTGCAGAAAAGACAACATGTAAAGGGAAAAGAGCGTGGATTTGGAGTCAGAGGAACCAGAATTTTAACCGTAGCTCTTTAAGATCTACCTGGCAATCCAGGGTAACTGCAGTAGCTTAATCTCTCTGAGTCTCAGTTTATTCTTTTTAAAAAATTAAGGTGGTAGGTATATCTCTTAGAATTATTGTGGACATTAAAGGAAATAATGTGTGAAAATTTCCTGGAAAATTAGATATAATAAATATGATGTATTCATTTACTAGAACTACCATAAAAAGAACCATGGATTGAGTGGCTTAAATAACAGAAGTTTATTTTTTCACAATTCTGGAGGCCAGAAGTCCAAGATCAAGGTACCGGTGGGGTTGGTTTCTACCGAGTCCTCCCTACTGAGCTTGCAGACAACCATCTGCTCCCCCTGTGTCTTCTCATGGTCTTTTTTCTCTGTGTGTCTGTGTTCTATCATCTCTTCTTACTAGGGCACCAGTCATATTGGATTAGGACCAAAACTAATGATCTGATCTTAACTTAATTACCTCCCTGAAGGCCCCAACTCCAATACAGTTTCTTTCTGTGATACGGGGGGTTAGAACTTCAACATGAAATTTGGGAGGGACACCAAGCAGCCCATAACACATGAGTTTCCTTTCATATTTGATCCTCACTCTCTTTTGGTAGACTTTTTTATATTCTTATTCATTGAAAGCTACTAGTAAATGAAAGATGGACCCCACCACCATAACGTAAATATAAAGAAAATGGGCATGGCTTAGCAGGATGAAGCTTCTTCTATAAGATTAATGTTTATTTCCAGATGTAACCTGGGTTTAATGTAGATACATTATGACATTTTACACCTGGTAGGAGATGGGAAGCTTTATCAGCTCCTTAAAAATATTTTGTATGTTTATACACAAACTTTTAAGTGGAAAAAAGTTGGAGTTCATGGGCTAGTTTCAGCCCATTTGACTACTATTAAACTCTGATTCCCAATAACCTGCTATATAAACCAGAAACAGATGTAATAAAACTAAGTATATAAATGTCCCATGTTGCGGGACTTACTGATTTCCCTGGCGGAGCTCAGACAGGTGCAATATTACCAGCGTCATTTTCTGTGCATCATAGTAAAATTGATGTAAAGAGCAGCTCAATAGAAGAGAAGCAGTCTGCAGTGAAGAGTTTATAACACTTGTCATAATGGATCTTTCAGAAGAAAAAATGTTTACAGTTCATTGCAGAATATAAAATGTCTGCTAAATCAGCAGTAAAAGTCGAAACTCAGATAAATTTGCAGCAAGAGTAGCAACACAACACAGCATAACATAAATACACCCAGCAGGAGAGTTGGGGGGGCGGGAAGCAGCAACAACTTAGTTCTGAGCAGGATTTGATTTATGTCATAAATAAATATAAGGGTATTAGGAAGATTAGTGCATTAGAATGTTAACACAAATCAAGATGTCCTGTGGCAAGCGAGATTGCTTGCACAACAATAAACTCTGCCAATGCCAGGTAAGTTGCCGCAGCTTCTTATTGAGCTTATTTCAAGCTGGGCTGCTTCTGTATGTGGGGCAGCAATGTAATTATGGGTAGTGGTGCTAGGATGTCCAGCTGGAGCTCAACAGTGTGAACCATTGCCTGACCATTGACTCAGCTCTTTTTCGGTAAGCAGAGAATTGCTGGTTCTGAATTTTTAAAAGGGAAAAAAAGAAAGGGCTATAAAACAAAAACAGGTTAATGCTATTTTAGGAAGCAACTCTTCTTGGGTGGGAAGGAGGTAGGGTATATATTAAAGAGTCCTGTTCCAGTCTAGAAGGTAACAGAAGAAAGTGCTCCAGCTTGTTTGTCCTCTGTGGCTGTCTCCCCGTGATAGCTCCACGGGCCAGGAGCAACGGACACACCCACGTTGGACAAACAAGACTCTTTCTGCCAGAATTTGGAGTTGCTTGCAGACGGGATAGTCTCTGTGACATTAAACCCGGAACACGCGTGCTCTGCCCTGCGTAGCCTGCGGCCCACCACTGGCCTGGAACAAGGGTATATACTCTCCCGGCTTCCAACTGCCGCTTCCAGATGATTCTTCCTCCTTCCACACAAATCCCCACCATCAGCCTTCATGTCCTCACCTTGTGTCATTCCTCAATTCATTGAAGATTTTAGCTCTTGGTTCACTATTTCATTCTTCAACATTACCCCCATCGTAACTATTAGTCATTTTACGGCCCATCTAGATGAGAGTTCCGTTATCTTGGGCTCTCAGTGTTTTTGCCCCTACCCACCTCCCCTCTGTCAGTTTGTTCTCTGTGTATATGAGTTTCTGTGTCATTTTGTTTGTTGTGCTTTTAGATCCCACATATAAGGGAAATCATATTGTTGTCACAAATGATGGGATTTTATTCTTTTTTTGCTGAGCAATATTTTAATGTGTGTGTGTATATATGTATTTGGCATTTGGTGTTATGAACCACAATGTCTTCTTCAAAGTAAATATTAGGTTCTAGCCTTTCTTATGGACAATTCCATGAATATGTGTGTGTGTGTGTGTGTGTATATAATGTATATATATACACACATATAATATATAATGTTTATACATATATATACACACACACACATACACAATGGGTTTTTTACATTAAGCTGTATAAATTCTTTATGTATTTTGGATACCTATCCCTTATCAGATATATCATTTACAAATATCTTCTCTCATTCAGTAGGTTGTCCTTTCAACTTTTTCATGGTTTCCTTTGCTGTGCAAAATGTTTTTAGTTTGATGTAGTCCCATTTGTTTATTTTTGCAGGTATTGCCTTTATTCAAGGAGACGTCTAAAATAAATATTGCTAAGACTGATGTCAAAGAATTTACTGCCTATGTTTTCTTCTAGGAATTTTATGGTTTCAGGTCTTATATTTGTCTAATCCATTTTTAATTTGTTTTTGTATGAGGTGTAAGAAAATGATCTAGTTTCCTTTTCTCACATGCATCTGTCCAGTTTTCTAAATGCCATTGCTTGAGGAAACTGTCTTTTAAATAGTATATTTTTGCCTTCTTGTAATAGATTAATTGCCCACATAAATGTGGGTTAATTTCTGGGCTCTCTTTTCTGTTACATTGATTTTTGTGTTTGTTTTTGTGACAGCACCATACTGTTCTAATTATTATGGCTTTATAGTATAGTTTTAAATTAGTGCATATAATACTTCCAACTTTGTTCTTTTCAAGATTTTTTTGGCTGTTCAAGTTCATTTGTGGTTCCATATAAATTTTAGGATTGTTTGTTCCAGTTCTGTGAATATATGGCAAACACACAGTTATCTTGGGCTTTTAATTCTTCTACTTTTAATTCTACTACATTAAGCACTTATTGACATAGTCATATTCTAGGTCTCAGTATGAGCTGTAAATGCAGTCTTTCTGTATTTTAACTTGTAGGTATCCCACATTTAGACTACCACCTGTCATCTAAGTTGCTCCTTGGAGCACTTGAACTAAATAACATATTTTCCACTTTGCCAAGACCTTCAGTCTTTTGATTTTATCTCCTTTTTAAATGGGCTCCATTCTCTCTACCTTCTGTGTCCTCACTTTGATTCTTGAACAGTTTGGATCTCATGACCCATCATTATAATAACTCCTTTATGTATATATATATATATATATACAAATTGAAAGTATATATATATATATATATATATATATATATATATAATTTTTTTTCAATTATCTTGCTCCTTTCTTACGTTGCATACTTAGTTGCCAAAATTCTGACTTCGATAACCTCTAACTCTCTTACATGTATTGATTAAACTTCATAGCTGAACATGGTTGGAGAAAAACATAAAACGATGCTACTTTGTCTGTCTCTAAAACCTTGGTGCACTCTTCTGGCCAACAATCCTAGCTGTGTTCTATCCATTCATTCTGCCACACAACTAGTTTATACCTTCTTTTCTTTCCTTAAGAGTCCAATATCTCTTTTCTTTCATTCTAAGATGTTTGCCTTGTATTCTATTTCACTGAGAAAATAAAAACTAAAACAAACAAATAAACAAAAAAAAAACCACCCAACTTCCCCAAATTTCCATCCACTGACCTGCCTGTTTGCCCACATATTCTTCCTTTCCTCCTGAAAATAATGGAGGAACTTTTTGCAAAACTCTCTGGAGTCAGCCAATTCAACGGGTGCATTCGTTCCATTCTTTCTTACCCATATGAGAACATTATTCCAGTTCTTCTTCTCTCTTTCATTATTAGTTTTCCTTATCTACCAGATCATATCTCTCATCATAGTAACGAAAACCTCTCTTTTGATGACAGTCTTTCCAGAAGTTACTTAATTTTCTGATCCTGCTTCTCATACAGCAAAGTTTATCTATACCCTGCTATCTCCAGTTTTTTTCTCTCTTATTTCTCTTGGTCCATCTGAAAGCAATCTTTCCACACTGCTCCCCAAAATGGTTATTATAAACAGTATTGAATTTCTTGCAGCTAAACCCACAGTTCTTGTTTGGGTCGTTTGGTTATCAGAATTTGATGCAGTCGCTTGCTACATTCTTACTTTTTAAATCTCTTCCATTGACTTACGGAGCTTCAGAGATGTTTGATTCTCTCTTATTCCGGCATCTTGATCTCAGCATCTTTTGCTAGTTCTCTTTTACCTTCCCAACAACTAAAATTCTCAATTCATAGACATCTTCATCTGCATGTACTTTCTCTGGATTTCATTATTCTCCTTCATATTTTGTTATCCCTCAGACTTCTGAGGGATAAGTATCTCTGTCTCAAGCTTTTCTCCTGAAATTCAGATTCCTGTATCAAATTTTACATTCATTTTCTCCACTTAGATGCATAAAATATGTCTCAAATATGCCCAATGTTGAATTCCTGATATTTTCTTCCTATGGTCTTCAAAGCCGTTGCTCCCATAGGAGGGTAACTCCGTTCTTCCACTTGGTTGAAACCACAACATTTATGGAATGAAAGCACCAAATGGTGACCAGTGGCCTCTTCTTAATTCTCAGGAACAACTGGTGATTCAGAACTTGATCAACTCTCCCTCCACTACAGTAACTAATGAATTTTGCAGGACTTGACAGATTCCAGTTGAGTGGGATTCTGGCCAATGTTATTATGTACAGCACCAAGCACCTGTACGTCATTGTTTAAACTGTTTATCACATAGTGGCTAACCAATATTTATGGGATACAGCTGTACCATAAAATGGGCAGTAAGTGTCCAAGCTGAAGGGACAACAGAGCTGATGCTTTCCCTGAGCTGATACCAACATTTCCCACTCAGCTTCTTCTTTTATGAACTTGGGCCTGCCAAACGGGAAGTGATTTGGGGGTTTCAGAAACTGCTCATGTGAGTCGCAAGATCTCTGCTATAGCATCGTCATGAATTCTGCCTTGGTTCCTATCCTGTTCCTTTCTTAACACTAAGCAAACGTGTTGCTTTTGTGAACCATTGTATCCAGTGGGTTTGACTGTGGATCTGAAACCAAGGCCAATGCTGCTAGTCAACTGTTACAGTGTTGCAGTTTAGAATGACATTTGACTCATTTTTTCTTTTCTCATTCCACATTTTCAGTCAGTCACTAAATTCTCGTGGTTCCATCTTCAAAACATATTTAGGATCTGAAAAATATCCACTCACCTGTACTGTTCTAATCCTGATTCTAGAACAGGCTCCTCTCTCCTGGATACTGTAATAGTCTTCTAACTGTTGTCTCTGTTCTTTTCTTGCCCATCACCTCCTCTCAAAACTGCAGGTAAAGTGTTCCATGCAAGATGCAAATCAGATCATGCTACTCTTCTGAGAATCCTCCCAGTGATTTCCTGGCTCACTCAAAGTAAAAGTCAAGTACTTAGAGTGACCAGTAAAGTCCAACCTGGCCTGCTGTGGCTCTCTCGGATCTCCTTTCCTCTGCCCACAGATCTCCGTTTTCTAGTCATGCTGGCATCCTTATTGTTTTGTGTAAATGTGCAGCATTCCTGCCTTAAAATCTTCGCAGTTCTTTCTGTGAGAAAGCTCTTTCTCAGAGTGTCTGCTTGGCTGGTCCACTCACCTCCTCTAGGTCCTTGGTCTCACTTCATCTTCTCAATGAAGCAGTCCTTGACCATCCTATCTTAAATCAGAATCCCTCCCATTCCCTAGTTTATTTCCCTTCATTCACCTTAACAACCTCCACTTTATTAAATCATTTGTTTGTTTATTACCTGTTTCATTCTACTAAAAGCTCCAATAGAACATGATTTTTTGGGTCTGTTTTACTCTCTTCTGTATCCCAAGTACCTAGAATAAGCTTAAAGACTTGTTAGGTGCTTAATAAATATTAATTGCATAAAGTAGGTCATGGGCTACTGAAAAAGACCTGGTGTAGTGGATACTCTGGAATTCTTTTCTGGCCCAGCGTCCTCATCCCCTAGCTGCTGTGAGTACGGCACACAGGTGATTCCTTCTCTGAAGAACTAATCCCTGCCTACCAGTTGGCATCAGGTTGGATATACCTGCCTGGGAGAGGCAGCCCAAAGTTAATATCTGGTCACACAGCAGTGCAAAAGGATGTCCCCTTGCCTCAAGGAAGGACTAACGTTGTGGTGCGTTAATTGTCCAGACACTGAGATCTGACTGAAAGTAGTCTTCAGATGAAAACATAACCTAGCTTAATATATTTCTTCTTCTAGTCTTGGTTTCTTCACTCTCTCCCCAGTTTCCACTTTTAATAAATTTCTTGAATAAGAAGTTCTCATCTCAAGCTCTATTTCTAGGGAAACCAGCTTAAGATCTATGAAAAGAGGATGAGGATTTATTTAAAAAACAAATGTATACACTTTCTCTTTGTTCTATTATTCTTCAAATAAATCAGAGAAGTCAGTGAAATGGAGAAGGCTACTTCCATAGAAAATTTCAATGATTGCCTATAGAAAGTGAGATATTATCACATTTTGCACAAGCCCATGGTCTCTTGGCATGCCTGAAGGATAAAACAAAAATCTCTCAAACTTCCAATTTAGTTCTTGCCTTTATTATTTGGGGATCAAGGGAAATTTAACTACTAGCTTCAGTTGAGCTGTAAGATCTTGGACAGTTTTTTTTTAGGATCTTTGAGCTACATATATGAACTTTGAAATTAAAGCCAAAATGTTTAGTGTGGGGGACTACAGTAAAAATCAGATAAGACTATGCAGGTAAAACTACATAAGACAGTTTTTGACATGTGATCTATAAATCAGCATAGATTCCCATTGTAGGAGTAAGGGTGGAGTAAAACCCTAAAGCAGATTGTTACAACTTGAGTTTTAGTGTGTTTCTTTAAACTGGTGGCCGGGTGAGTTCCTCGGGAAGTAAACTGTAAGACAGAGGTTAGCTTGTAATATGTTTATTAAGGAGTGTCTTTGGGATCAGCACTCATGGAAGGGAAGAAAGAAGGAGTGGGCAGAGGTAAAACTATGTTAATGTGCTAGAACCATGGCAGCCTTCACCAACCCAGAGGGCACTCCGTTTGGCCAAGCTGGCCGCACCTTTGTAGTGCCATATTGCTGGATCATTGACATAACCCACCGTGGGAATGGGTGTGACCTTGAACTAAGTAGCTTTTTGCAGGTGAAGCATACCCTCAAGGTGCTGATGGCTGATGGCTGGCTACTGACAACATTTCCAGGAGTTGGAGTAAAAAGTTGAAGGGGAATCCAGATAATACATAACATTGATCCCCATAAATCCTAATATATTGGAGGAAAATGGGGTCCTCTATTCTTCCATTCAATCACTCACTCAGTAAATATCTACTGAGCTCTTATTACGTATATGGCACTGTGCTAGGTACTAGAGATAAAATAAGGAGTAAGACTTGGTCTTTGACTTTGAAGAGTTAATGATCAAATGTGGCAGAAGGCTTATACGTAAACAAGGAAATCCTAGAGAGTGCTAGTTCAGAAGACAGCAAAGAGTGTGGTGGAGCTCAGAGCTAACAACTCAGTATGGGGATCTGGTCAGCCCTTCACCTTGATTTCCACACTGGTTGCTGTCTAAGTAGCTGAGCAGTGTCTACAGGTAACTACAAAGGCATTGCTTGCATAATAGATCACTCTCAGTGGGTGCCCACTGAAACATTTTAAGGTGTTTAGAGCTGTCCAAGATCTTAAAAAACAAATGTGCTGGGGCACACATTTGTCTCCAGGCAAATGTGTGCCCCAAACTATCCATTTAGCCCATGGCATATAGCCAATGAAGTTTTTGTTCTGACAAAAACTTAGGTAGATGTGTCAAGGGGTGTGAAGATTTGAGTTGGGGAATTTTTAAATGACTGAATATAAATATCCTTAAGGGAAAATGATTTATCTGGAGGAGAAGGGAGGAACCAGCACAAATTACTATCAACGGACTCAATACGGTAGTCACTACTCAACAAATGATGGCTGTTATTCCGTAATAAAAATTACTGAGTTACTCAAAAATCAGATGGGTATTGAGGGCCTACAGCGATCAAGACTCACTGAAATTTTATATTTTCATGCTCATTAAAACCGAAGTCAGGCTCAATGATGTGAGTTGTGAGACTCTGATTTGATTACTGTCTGAATAACATGTATTTTTAATCACTAGTATCAGTGTATATTTCTGGGCTTGTGGAGATGCCCTAAAAATATAACGTAAAGAATGTAGCAGCTGAAAATTAAAATAAACATAAGAACTAGAGCCTGATTTGGAAAGTAGCCGTGGAAAGCTGCACAGGGTTTCATAAAACAGGGGGCTTTGGACCACGAGGCCCTCTCTGAGCCTTAGTTTCCTCATCTGTGAGAAAGGGGAACATTCACCCCCCAAAGTATTGTTTAAGTAAAATACACATTGGTGCTTGGCTCTGAGGAAGTGAAGTTCTCCTCCCTAATCTGTGGGGGGATTCATTCCAAGACACCCCCCATCATAAGTACCTGAAGCTGCACAGAGTACTGAACCCTAAATCATGGATGGTACCAAACCCTCTAATATTATAGTTTCCCTATTCATATATGCCTATTATAAGGT
The DNA here is from genome assembly GCF_014824575.4 of Sturnira hondurensis. Taxonomy (NCBI): domain Eukaryota; kingdom Metazoa; phylum Chordata; class Mammalia; order Chiroptera; family Phyllostomidae; genus Sturnira; species Sturnira hondurensis. The sequence goes on from NW_028095541.1 coordinate 10,984,007, forward strand.
TTAATTTATAAATTAAGCACAGCGAGAGATTACCCATAATTAATAATCTACTAGAACAATTATAGCAATATACTGTAATGAAAATTATGTAAATGTGGTCTCTGTCTCTGTGTCTGTCTCTGTCTGTCTCTGATAAGCAGTCTAACAACTGAGGGAGCTAAGTGAGTAGCAGGAGGGTGGGTCACAGGTCGTGGAGATGCTGGACAAAGGGATGATTCACGTCCTGGGCAGGACAGAGCTGCACCATCTGAGGTTCATTATGCTACTCAGAACCCAGTGTAAAACTCTTCAGTTGCTTACTTCTAGAATTTTCAGTTTAATATTTTTGGACCATGGTTGACCACGAGAAACTGAGACCATGAAAACAAAACCACAGAGGAGGGGACACTACTGGACTTACAGATGCCAGTCTTTTTGCTCATTCAGCTCCTGGAAAGACCTTCTAAGAAAATTGCAATGAAAGGTTATGATATTTAATAGGGCCAGCTTCGTCAGTGAATGAAATAGCACTGATGTAAGAGTCTTATATCGGTGTTTGGAAAGATTAATATCAATACTTATTATAAATCATCGTTGCACCCCTTATGACCCATACTGTAATTCTGTAAATGCATGAGGATGAAAGTCCCTTGTGTACGTGGAAACCTTGGGAGGCTTTGTCAAACATGAGAAAGACAATGGGCAGTGTTGTGTGTGAACTTGAGTTTTCATTCCAATGTCCCTGAAAACTAGCTGTGTGACTTTGTAGCGGGAATGACTTAACTTTCTGAGGCTCCATCATTCACCTAAATTGGTATTTAATATTCCAACTCCTCAGGGCTTTTGTAAGGATTGAATGAGATATTGTGCACTAAGTGCTGTGAATAGTCATGGTGTTTGCGTGGGTCAGTCCGTGGGCATAAGATCTTGTGGAACCTCCGAGAATTTCACACCTGTCTTCCCCCTTTGGTTCCCTTAGTCCATCCCTGAACTTGGTGGTCGTCTGGGTCCTTCTTACTTTCCGTTATAAAAATTTTGAAAATATTTTCTCCGATGGCACCACACTCCTTTGAAGTTGGCTGCATTATGGCAAACTGCGGTAATGCAAATAGATCACCAGCATGTGACCGCTGTATGAAGTTCAAAGGGGAGCTCTTGCCCCAAGCTAGCTCGATCCCATAACGTTTCACTCAGAGTCCTTCATGCCCTGTCAGCAGCAGAATCAGCAGCTGTAGGCAGCACTGTCAGTAAAAAGACTTGATTAAATATAAATATGTCTACGGAGTCGTATTTAAGGCAAACTTTTTAGGTCACTGCAGTTGGGAATAGACAACGATTTTGGATTTTGAGTATGAGATTGATTTCTAAATAAATGAGGCTGAAAAATAGAGTACATGGCACCTATGGGTACCCTGAAACAAGAAACTAAGAAAAGCGATTGAGAACAGTTTTAAAAACTTACCATGTAAAATATGCTGTAATATCTTTTGTTATCTTTTGTCATTAAAAAGAAATTCCAGCTAGGAAAATTGTGAGTGAAATAGGTATAATAACTTCTACTAGTGGCACCACTTGAAGTAGGATTTTTTAAAAAAATTCTCTAACCATAGAAGAAAATTAATAATATAAATATAAGGCATGTTGAACTCATTGGAACTTATACTTGATGTTTTCCATAAGCATTTGGGCTTTAAAGATAATTTGAGGGGATTTCTGACTCTGGCCAAAACAAAGTATCCCATTCCCTCAGGTCCTCCCTGTTACAACTATAAAACCCTGGAAATAACACAGCAAATAAGTACGGGAAGGTGGGAATGTGGAAGAAGGTGTGTTGCCTGGAGACCTTAGGACTTGAGGAGAGATAGTGTTGAGTTCTCTGTTTCCTCATTGGTTCCCACACATTCCAGACAGGGCACTGCAGATGCCTTCAACCCAGAACAGCCAAGAGATCCTAGAAAGCTCCTAGAAAGTCTACTATCCTTCATTAAATGGCTAGGGCAGCAGTTGCCTAAGAGAACAAAAAATCTTGATGGCAATACCTACCCTACTCAGGCCCAACACCCACAGAAAAGTACATTGGGGACCACCCACCCAGCCAACCCTCAGAAGGAGACACTGGTGCTATGATTCCCTGATCTTGTGAGGGGAGTATTGGGCAATGAGCTAATCTTCCATCCCAGCTCAATGCAAGCAGGCAAAATTCAGATTTTCCAGAGAGTGTGTCTGAGCCAGGAGTTGGTCTTCTGTCCCCTGCCCAGACAGTGGGTGAAGTGCCCAAAAGATCCAGTGGCCAGCTGAGTCTCCACCCTACCCAGCAACAACGAGACTCCACCAAATGGTGAAAATCAGAGAAAACTGGCACCCCTCTTTTGTTCAATTTGGTGTTAGTGGGACTTGGTAGTTAACCGAATCTCCCCAAATTCACCTGGCATCAATAAGAATGATCAAGGCAGGGTAAGTCAGGGCCTCCACCCCTGGCCACACACAGCTCCCCACCTCTGTGTCAAGGGTGCAGTAGGGGGCTATGCCACCCCCTCTATTTGCCCTCAGTGCAGCAAAATTAGGTGGTACCCAACAATTAAGACTCTTGATATCACATCTTTTATTAACTGCCTCTCTTTCCTGTTTCAATTCCTTGCTCCTTTACAGATGTTTCCTTCAACTCCAAAATAAAATATTTATGTTTAAATCTTTGCCTCCAGGTCAACCTCCAGCTAAGACACCATTCAACCAATATTTACTGAGCAATTTCGAGTCCAGAGTATTGTTGTAGGAGCTACTGCATTCCTGAAACACCGTATAAAGTAAATGGTCTCTACTGTCATTTTGGTGAAGGGAACAGATTCATCATGCTGACATCAATTAAAGTTGTGTAAGTGTTGTGAGAAGAAATGCAATGTCATAGGGACAATATATTGTTAGTGAAATATATCAACTCCTTGGATTCATCACAGTGCCATTTCAGAATCCACGTTTGAATCCAGCCTTGTAAACGGTCCTTCTTCTTCATTCCATCTCTGTCTCCAGGACCTGCCAAATAGTAGGTTAAAACAACATACATTTATTTATTTGCCAAATAAAACTTTATTAAGAATCTAATAGAGGTCAGGCACTGTATTATGCAATTGACATTAGACTGGTACCATGAAGCATTGAATTAAATAGAACATAACATTGGACAGAGAATGAAATGTCTTAACTAGAAGGGAATGACAAGAGAGAAAACCCCTTGGCAGCTAGAGGAAAAAGGAGGTTTTAGAGCCCTATGCCCTTTCCCTGCCCACCCGTCCCCATAAGAAGAAAAATATTAGAATGCAAAGATAGAATCTTCTTCCCTCAATTTTCAATAACACAAACTTTCGCATTTCATAGGAAAAAAATATGAAAGCTGTAAAAATGTACTTGGCAAGTACATTTCAATTTATTTCTGTTCATTTTCTTTATTTCACCGAAATAGTTTCTCTCAGTTAACAGGAGAGAAGTGTGAAGTGTTCAGTGGGGACTGCAGAAGCAGGAGCTGTACCTTGTTCAATGACTGACTCACACCTCAATCCCGTCGTGTCTTTGCATGTGCCCTGTTCCATCCTTCAAGCCTCATCATCCTGATATTTCTGCAAGTGCTAAGTTCATTTAAGAATCACTGCAGTGATCAGCAAGGGGTTAAACCATTCCTTAAAGACTGAATTAGAATAGATCCCAACACCAGTTTTATTGAGACACTTAGTTCTGTTTGAAGGTAGAGAGAGACGTAAGTGGGAGAGACATCTAGAAGGCAGTAGTACCATCCCCAAGGGGCCTCCCTTTCTTAGCCTTGTCATCTGTGAAAGGTCAGCTCTGGGTTATTCCAGCGTCAAAGGAAGTCTTTGTTTAATACCTGACATTCTGTATTTTTCATATATATCATCACAACGCCTCGACATTTCAAAAGATATCATTGGTTTCCCCATCAGATATTTTCCTGTGCGTATTTTTAACACATTGACTTCAATTACAATAAAGTCATCAATGAAAGAAAAGATAGTTTAACATTTCTCTTCACTGCCAAAATTTGCTCAGTTCTGTTAGAGCAGGACCCCATCTGCCTTGCTCGTCACCGAATGTCCACTTTTCAAAGAAGTGCTCTGCACAGAGTAAATGCTGGTTGAACACAGAGTGGGATGCTGAGAAAGCTGTTTTTACACAATGCATTTCAAACTCCAGCGTATTTAAAACTTCTGATTTCTCGCCACGCCCCTAGCCATTTGGATTCATTAAATTGGGATGGGGATCATAATTTTTATTTCTGACAGCTCTGAAGCAATGTTCAAACTGCTTGCTTGGGCACTGCACCTTGCATAACACTGTCCACACGATGTGGGCACTTATGGCCCAGCTAAAGAAACCAGTGATAAGATTCCAGATCTGCATTTAAATTCTGTGGCCTCCATTTGGGAGGTTGAGTGTAGTGAATAGGAATTTCCGGTGTTCCCATGTAAAGATGAAATTATGTCTGTGATCACTATCTATTATGGTTCTACTTAGGCCAAGAATAGACTCAGGCAGCCTAAGGGATTTTGAAATTGCCTGGATATTGTTACTCCGAATCTCATCTATCTACAGCACATTTCATTGTGTATTCCTAATGGTGGAGGTGATTTCATCATGATTTTACATTTCTTTGCACCAGTTTCTGTCTGTTTTGGTCACCGTCAAGCTATTGATGAACCCTATCTTCCTTCTAAGACTTCCTAGCCACTGATTTGTCTTTGAGTTTGGAAGATGGTTCTTAAAGAATAGGTAGTTCATATTCAACTGCTTATTTTCCTTGACTCACTGCTTGATTGCCAAAACCACATGTCAGTTCCAATCTAAGAGTATGTCCAGTGTCTTACTGACACAACCGTTGGTTCGTCTGCTGACTGTGACCTCTTACTGTAATTCTCAACTCGTAGGTCAAGGTCATAGAAATTTACATTCAACTCACTAATTTCCTGAAATGCTTCTGTGGTTATGGACATAATGATAACTCTTTGGGACTGAATGAACTGCAAGTTATTTCTGCCCACTACCAGGTTGAAGGAGTGACTGTCTTAAGTATGGTGGGAGATGAAACAGTGAGCTAGTTAAGGAAGTTGGTGGAAATGAGGTGATATATGGTATGGCACATACAGAGAATGGTTGCAGTTGCTATGGTGGTTGTTTCCATTCATGAAAGGCAAAGGCGGGCCACGATTCTTGCACTTTGACTATTATAGACTCTCTTCAGTTCCTCACCATAAGTCTCCTTCTTCTGGGACTGGACGGTGAATGGTTGCCTGTTTCGGGTATCAGGGAGGCCAGAGGAGTAAGGCTTTGACTTCATTCTGATTTGGAGCTTTATCGTTTGCCACTCCTCCACTCAGGACTGACACTGCTGGTCTTTCCAGTCGTTGAGTGATTTCCCCACCTTCACAGAGCATATTTCCCTCAAAACCTCTCCACGATTCCAACTTTCTTTAAAAAAAATAAGAAAGGAAAGAAGGAAGGAGGGAAGGAAAAAAAGGCAGAGAGGGAGGGAGGGAGGGAAGAAGGAGGGAAGAAGGAAGGAAAAAGGAAGGAAGGAAGGAAGGAAGGAAGGAAGGAAGGAAGGGAGGGAGGGAGGGAGGGAGGGAGAGAGAAAGGAAAAAATGCAGGAAGGAAGGAAAGAAACTTTTTTGGCCATTATTGTATTTGGCAAATAGACAATTGAGGGGAAGTAGATTTGGGATTTTTTCTCCAGGGTTGCAGTTTGCTTCTTGGTATCACACTATCTTCTTAGAAACTACAACTTTCTTAACCCTTTGATGGAACTGAAGAAGTTCCTATACATTAAGGATTGTCATGAATCACTCAATGAAGTCCACCTCACTGAGAATTTACCATCACTCAGAGTTCTGAACTGAGAGCATACTTCCTTCCTCTTTGTTACACCTCATACTGGAAGTAATTGTCCATTTTTGTTAGTTCCTCTAGTTCACTTTGTTCCAAATTTCAAGATTCCTGGCTACCATTAATCATTGGCTCTTTATACAGTCTTCAAAAGGTAGGATTTCCCTACATCAATCTTCTCTTCACCTCCTACATTAATCTACTTCCCTATTTCTTTTTCGGACATTGATGAATTGTTGCCCCTTCTACCCCAATTTTCTTAAATACACTTCCCACCTTCTTGTGCTAAATATCACCAGCTTCAACCATACAACTTGAAACAAGTGACCCTGACTTCCTGGCAGGTTTGTGTGGATAAACAGATTAGATTTGTATTTCCCCATGTAATTCACTTTCTCTGAGAAAGGCTGTAAGTAAGTAAGCATAAGGAGAGCAGTAACAACCATACTTGGTCTCTGTTAAGTGTTAACCAGCATCATCACCAGGAGAAAGCCTTTAAATGTATTTTTCAGTGTTTTAGCTCAGATGCATAAGTGTTCTCATTAAGAAAAAAAATAGCCTGTGATGCAGAAAAACAAAAGGCCTTGGTCTGAAAAGCACTAGAGAATGTTACATGTCACATAGATACTCGAAACGTCGTTATTGAATTGTATAACACAGCAAGTGATGTAAAGCCCTTAGAAAAGTATACAAAGATCCAGCTCAGTGTTTCTCCTCAAAAGTTTCCACTTATCTATGCACAGGGGACAGAAGGGGGCTCAGGTATCTTCATTTCTTAACCTTCTGCATAGAGCAAGAACAGAGAAGATACCTTTGACAATCCAGCATGGAGTCACTGTCAGCATGACAGTTAGGTCAAGGGCTGTGTCAAGACTGAAACAGTGGGGTGTCATGAGAATGCCCTTGGGAGTGGCCTGAACGCCAAAAACCACAAGTCTGGACACTTGCATAAGGAGGTAAGGACTCCATCTGGACACCAGTATGAGTGGGACCCCTGCCCCTTGAGGACTATAAGGAGCCAGAGCTCAGACCACCCTGCACTTGAGCCTGGCTGTACCAAAGGTCACAGGCGAAGCCCTGTGGACTTCCACTCCACTGCACATGTGCTGCCACTGCAGCTGCCTGGCGTGAGACCAAGCCCACCGCTCCACCTGCAGACACTACCAGTGACCACGACTGTACTGCAGACGTCTCGGCTCACTTCCATCACGTAAGCCCCCTGTCTCTGTGTGCAACCTGCGTGTGCCTCTGTTGGCATCTTGGGGAGGTCTCTCCTAATAACTCTGGCATTGTGGAAAGACAAACGTGTGTGAGCAACTCTTTCCAAGGATGCTCCCTTGCTGATGACACCCTGACTCCCTCTAAGCAAGGGTGTCTGTCCTCCTTTGTCTAATATATTTGTATGGTAACTGGGGGACTAATGCAGAGCAAATTGCTCCCTGAGGCAAGGGAGTGTGCCATATTAAACTCTATGACAGTGGCGCCCAGCAGTGTGTCTGCATTGTAGTAGGTACATGATTGGGTACTCACTAGGTAAGAGGGATACTGGAGGAGAAACAAAGCAAAGCTGTGGAGGAACTCTGCAAATCACACCCTCTCCATTCAAATATTCATGAACCGATGAGGTGGAGAAATCGTTCTGTTCCATTACAAAGTCTATCCTTGTTCCCTCTTCACACATGTAAGCAGCAAGCACTTACTGTCAGATTGTGACCCCGGGGAAGTCATTCATTTCCACTTGAACCAGCTGTTTCAAATAACGTGTGCGTGTTGCATTTACCAGAGGAAAATTACACCTTTTTTCTCTTGGATTTACCGAGGGATTCTTATTTGGAAAATATTTGATACTTGTATCTTTCAGTTGCTGTGATAAATTTCACAGCAAGCCTCTCACTATGAAAGAGGGACCCCTGCAAACTCCTAACCTTTTTCAAGGTCTTATGCATGCCGGTCGAAAGGGAGCATGAAGGGAGGAGGAAGGAGCTCTGCGTTCTCCCAGAACCAGAACTCAGGAGGGACCACTTCTGAGCACATCGGTTGGAGAGCAGCCTCTAGGAGGAGAAGCAGCACAGGCAGGAAGCAGTCAGAGCAGGGTTCGTATCTCAGATTCCAAATTTTAAGTTATCGGTCCTTTCTAGTCATCCGCCATGAGATGAAATGGGAATAAGATATACCTTGATGGGTTGAGTGTAATAGAAAGTTTCTAATATGGAAGAAGGGCTAAAGAATTATAGCCACTACTTCAATCACCCAGAAAAAAAATCCTGTCCTTATGAAAAAGAGACAGTGAAGCTTGTACATCACAAGGGACATCATTAGGTAGGGAACACTCCAGATTGTTTTGCCAATGGAGGTGATGGCAATACTCCACACCCCATGCTCTCTTGCTAGATCCAGCTTGAAATAAATAATTTACTTCTCTAGGGGAGAAGTTCTTTCTCTGTTGTACTTGGAACTATTCCAGCATAGAGGAGACGGTTCAATAAGCATGCATTCAGTAATGAAATGGAATAAAGACTGAGATGATAATAAGCACCAGGGCGATATTCATTTAGCAAGAGCTGCCTAGACGCAGAGCTTCAGGTACTGTAGAACACAAGAATGCGTGAAGAAGACACTGCCTTTGCCCTCCGGTGGGATCCGGTGCCCAGGACATATAGCACGTGTTCCAGAAGGACTGAGTCATCTTGTGACTGGAGCATCAGCCTGGGGAGACGAAGTTTAATGTTAAATATGTTTGGAAATGGAGAATGATATGCTACAATAAGTGATGTTGAATTCTCAGAAACCACCAAGCATGTTTGAGACAAAGGAGGGGCTGATTGGGTGGCAGCAATTGGGAGGATGTTACAATAGTCCGGTTTGCTAGTTTTCTAACTGCAGCCTGTGGGAAACAAAGAAATGAGTGATAGGGCTCTGATCCATGTCCGTGCTTTGGCCAGAGTCAGTCTACTTTAAAATAGGTTATATATTAGGAAAAAAGGTATCTTGGAAGGAGGAGGGAAGATGACAAGCCTCGGACCTGACTGACATGTTAGGGGGGAAAAGCAGTTCAAATTTGTCAGTTTATTAAAAAATTACAGCTCAGAGTTTGGTGAGTAATTTCAGGGTGGAAAAAATGGAACATCAATAGATGTTCACAAAATGTCTGTGCTGGAACAGAACAGAATTAACCCAGGTAAAACGTCCCAGAGAAAGGACACACTTAGGTAAAAAGAGGGACAATTCTAGGTATGGAATGAGGTGGAACTTACTAGTCTACAAAGAAAGGAACAAGAGGTTTCCTAAGTGGGATCCTCTCAGATTCTCCAAAAGTGGTCTACAGACTCCTGCCAAGTTGGGCAGAACAGAATCCAATTGGGAGTCTAAAAACAGTACAGATTTCCTGCCTTTGAGATTCTAATTCATGGATCTGGGGTGAGGCTGGGAAAGCCATTGTTTTTCTAAAGATGCTGATGTTGCCTGATGGGCAGCCATTGGACAGAGTCCCTTGTCTATCCCAGGGTCCTGGGATGTCACCTAAGTGTGGGTCTAACTTGGGGCCTGGGAATGAGCAGTATAAACATGAAGGAAAGATAAAAAATGATATCCACAAGTTTTTTCCTAATACAGATTTTTTCTTATCCACTCTCAATTATTTTCTTAAAGAAATTCTAGCCCTGAAAAGATAAAATTTGTTTTGATTATTCTGGTCCTTTTAGGAAGGGAGGAGATAGCTCATTTCTTCATGAAAACCTCCTTCTTCTTTATGCCCAGCCCTGCAAAAGACATCAAGATAACAAAATTCTTCTTGTAAAGGAAATTTAAATGTAAAAATTAAGTGCAGCCTCACTATTTCAGCTCTTTGTGTATCTTTACAGATCACGTGGCCCACCTATCTCACTTAAGGAAACAAAAATCGTCAAAGGAACCCTTTGATTTGTCCTATAGGTAAAAAGCTGCCTATAGACCAGGATGATGTCTGATTTACTTTTGTATTCTCTATATCTATTGCATTTTGGGCTCACAGCATATTTGTGTCATTTTAAAAGCTAAGCAAGGGAAATAAAGGAAAGAATAAACAAGTGGGACTATATCAAAGGTAAAAAGGTTTCTGCACAGCTAAAGAAAACACCATCAAAATGATAAGGGAAACGACCATATGGGAAAATTTATTTCCCAATGATCCCTCAGACAAGGGTTTGATCTCCAAAATCTATAAAGATCTTATATGGCTCAACACCAGACAATGGAAGACGAACAATCCAATTAAAAAATGGGCAGAGGACCTGAACAAACACTTCTCCAAGGAGGACATGGAGTGGCATAGGAAAGGATGCTCAGCATCTCTAGCCACCAGAGATGTGCGAATTAAAACCACAGTGAGACACCACCTCACATGGGTCAGAATGGCCATCATAAACAAATCAACAAACAACGAGCGCTGGCAAGAATGTGGAGAAAAGGCAACCCTCGTGCACTATTGGTGGGAATGCAGACTGGTGCAGCCACTGTGGAAAACAGTATGGAATCTACTCAAAAAGCCAAAACTGTAACTGCGTTTTGATCCAACAGTTCCACTGTGTGGATTATCCCCTAATAATCCCAAATCACTAATTGGAAAGAATCTATGCACCCCTCTGTTTATAGCACCACTATTTACAATAGCCAAGTGTTGGAAAACTGCCTAATTGCCCATCAGTAAGTGAGTGGATCAAAAAACTATGGTACATTTACATAATGGAATACTATGCAGCAGAAAGAAAGAAGGAGCTCCTACCTTAACAGAATGGATGGAACTGGAGAGCATTACTCTAAGTGAAATAAGCCAGGTGGCAAAAGATAAATACTATACGATCTTACCTATAACAGAAACCTAATTGATCAAACAAACAAAGGAGCAAGATAGAAACAGAGGCGTGGAAACAAGGAACAGCCTGACAGTGACCAGAGGAGAGAGGAGAGGGCAAGAAGGGAGAATGAAGGGGAAGGCTCTAGTCAAGGAACAGGTATGGACGAGCCATGGACAAGGACAACAGGGTGGGGACTGACTGGCGCGGAGCACAGGGGAGCAACAGGGGAAAATTGGGACAACTGTAATAGAACAACAGTAAAATAAAATAAGTAAAAAATAAAAGCCATATGGAATTACCCAAAATGTTTATCTTTTTCCTTGTCTCTGTCTCTTACGCACACACATAGATGGAGACATGCAAGTGAGCATGCACTTGTATCGATGGTGCTCTGTGGTTCGATCCTTCCATCAGCGTAATGCCAAGATTCATCACCTGCCAAAATGTGGCTTAGCTGGGCAGAGTCACCCTTGGTATTTTCAATAGACTACTTTTTAAAATTTGTAACACAGAAAGATGATGGCTTCTTGACTAATTTATCATTTTTAGAGAATGTTTTTATATTTTCAGGTCTTGCTTAATATAGGATGGGATGAAAATTTCAAGGTCATGGGATTTCATGCAAGGCTGTCTAGACTCTTTTTTGCTAATGGCTATATTGAAATTACTACTTAAATAGCTACGAGGACAGTGGGTTAGCAATTTTATACTTCAAGTCATATTTACAGGGCAAAAAGATACAAGGGATTTAAAAAGAGTAAGAAATGTTTCACACTTCAAACTTTAAAGATGCTTTAAGAGTTTGATAGAATGACAGCGAATGATATAGCAATTTCTTCCTTATAGAAAGATTTCTAGTTTGCAAAGCAAACTCACGAGCATTATCTCATGTAATAAATACCCTATGGTAGTTTCAAGAGGTATCAGTTTCTCCCACTTGTAGATAAGAAAATTGAGCCACCAAGGATTAATCAAAGGCATCTGGGCTGTTACTTTTCTTGAATTTAGGAAGCTTTTCTATTCCTCTTGGTTACACGTAAAAGTCAACCTGGAGGGAGAGTAGAAAAGACGCTTTGCCGCTGCTTTTTTTTTTTTTTTTTAAATGGCCAAGAAAGACCACCTCCGAGAAGAAACCATGCGACAGTGTTACCTGCAACACACTGAGCCCTGCCATGGAGAGGGAATCTGGGTGGACTAACTCTGCAAGCGGTTCTCTTTTGCTTTTGAACTGCATTTTTATCTTGGCAAAGATGAAGAACACAGCACTTGTCCTCCATATGGGATCCATATCCGCCCAACCTAGTTAGAGGCCTGTGGACTTCCACCATTGTCGTTATACTAGCTGCTCCACGAAGACAGAAGTAACTGAAGCAAGGCAAACCTGAGGATGAACAATTCCGCTTGTTTACTGACATCATCACTGTCTTTTGTGGATTGGCTCGGCGTTCATTTCCTGGGCTTTTCGGGAGTGACTGTTTGCTAAGCGAATGGAAGAAAAATAAAAAGCATCTGTGTTTACCTGACCTAAGACTTTCAGGGCGAAAGCCAAGACCAAAGAGAAGATTAATGGAAACAGTGGTCTCAAACCGTAGAGGCAAATGTTTAGCATGTCCGGGAGTTTAACACATTGTTGTACTCCGTTGGGAACACTGGAAAGCTGGACCTTCATCTGTAACAATCTGGGGAACAAAGAAAGGGAAATAAAGTCGGAGCTGCACATCTAACAAAGTGAACTTCAGTTGCTGCGGCAAAATGCGCGTGTAAGGCAGCACGGTAGAGGACCAGAGGGGAGTTCTGGATGTTAGAAGTAGTTATCAGTATGCTCATCCTAAATCATTTAAGTCTATGGGTTTGATATAGAAGACCAAGGCAAAAGGATTGTTCCGCTGTCAGAAAAAAACTAGGATAAGATTCTGAAATCTATGAGGAATCCCTCACCCTGCTGAATGTAGCTAAATTATACACGGCCCCAAATATTGATATTATGCCTCTGACCTAGAGCTTAAACCGCATGCTTTACTATTAGCTCTTTCTCCTGAGATTCCCCAGACCAAGCTAATCCCTAACTGAGAGTTAAGCTTAGATCTCGTTTATTATAGAGATTCTGGCAACATATGAAACCTGAGCTCTCAGGGAGGCCGGGAAAAGTGCAGACCCCAAGAGGAAAACTCCTAATGATGGTTGTCCTGGCCTCACTACCTTCCTCTCTTCTTCATCTTAACCCACTGTCTGGAGACAAATGAAGGAGTGGACCGCAGTGTATATGATAATTATTATGGAGAGTTTATGAAAATACCTGGTAAAATATCAGACAGAAAAAGTTAGTACATTTTAGTAGTTTTAGCTGTCATTATTATCATTATTATCACCACCAGCAGCAACAGCCCCAGCATATCATCTTAAGTGGTGGGTGCTTTTATAAAAGAGTCCCTGAGTTAGTAAGTTGGATTGTGGTCTCTGTTCTTGAGTCACCCAATTCAAGGTGGACTTTGAATCTTTAGGGACATAAATGAAAGGCACACTGTCAGCAACTAGATAATCCATTGCATATGATCCCATCAAATAAGAGCCACACTTTCTCTGTACAAAATACTTGTTTTTAAAAATCCAGCCATCTGCCCATCCTTATTTCTGTAACTGACACCCAGTCTTCCTGGGGAGCACGGAAGACTGCCAGCCAGGTGTTGGTGTGAACAAACAGGACAGGTTAAACAGACGGTTCTCATGAAATCCCCTCAGAAATAAAAATGGGATTCGATTATTCACACTGAAGTGGATACCCTCCAGCCACCAGTCAGCCGGGAGCCCGCACTAGAGAGCCAGGAAATCTGTGCTCTCTGTCACGTAGGTCCCACTGTGGGGAGGGCAACAGACGCTTTCTTCTTTGGGGCACCACGCATGGGCTTGAGAAAGTAGTTTCTCAAGTAGTTTCTCTTTTGTGTGGAAGTCAGACATGAGCTTCCCCCTGAAAACAGGGTGAGTGCACTTCAGGGTTGGTCTCAGAGACCTTCAGGTACTTAAGGAAACAGCACCAGGAGACCAGGTAACCCTCAGCTGACTGCAGAGATCTCCTTGAAGTAAGTCTACCCTTAGTGCCTGGGGGAGCTTTGTGGACAAAAGGAGTCGCATAACCCCACCAAATGGAGGGGACTGAGAAATGTAATCTTTCAGATGTTAATGGTAGTGCTTCCTAATTTTCTATAAATTTGTTAGGAAAAAAACTACCTTTGTATCCCATTAGAAAAAGAAAGTCATGAAAGGGTCGTTCTTAGTTCCCCACATCTGCGCAGGGAAAATAAACAAGCCTGCTCCAAGAACACCTTGCCCTCAGCTAGAATGGCCTGGCTGTCCTTGAAGGGGGTGAGGTGTGAGCATTGTGTAAACTTACTTTTCTATGTAAGGAAAACTTACATTTTTCTATGAGATAATCAAATTAGCAATGCCAACTCTCTGCCTCAGAAATATTTCAAAGAGTAGTTTAGAAACAGTGTTAAGTATGTTTCAAATATATGTTATCTCATTTAATGCTCATAAAACCCTACAGGTAAAATTTCATTATTTCCATTTTAAAAAGGAGGAGAGGTAGCTGAGTAGAGGTCTAGTAACTGGTTAATGGATTCAAAGCCAGGGGGTTGGGAGACCTTAGCAGTTTAACTCTCGAGTCTGGACTCTTCACCACTTTGACAGATACTGCCTCCCTCTAGTATCTACACATTGCTAAGGAATGCATTTGACAAGTGATATCAAATATCCAACATCTCTTAAAATCCTCAAGGTCATTGTCACTTACAAAATGAACTAAAATATGGTCTCGTTTCAACTTATAGACAGATCAGAGTTTAGCAAAACCTAGGATATGAGAGTAATTTTGAGAGTGAAGGGAACTGAAGAATTTTGGGTCGGTCTTGGTGGTTATATTATCTATACATTGCTCCACTGTTCTCCGTCATTTGCATCAGGAGGGTTGATAAGGGGCTTTGGAGGCTTGGTTTCTGCCTGATGTTTGCCTTATTTCTAAAGCACAAAGAAACCCTACCCATATTTGCAAACCATTCTTTCAGAACATAATTGGGCCAGAGATAATTATAATTAGGATACTGCTCATGAATGGTAAATTGTGCAGACAACAATGTTTAAATTTGACCAATACTAAAAATACAAGGTAATGTATTGGCTCTATGTTCAATAGTAAGGATTTTTCATAACATAATATATTTTCAAAGCAGTTTTATGTCTATAATCTGATGTAAGATTTTAAGCGTCTGGTTAGTTAGGTAAGATATGTATCCTTATTACCATAACATAGAGATAAAGAAGTTGTGCCAGAAATTAAACGCCTTTATTTATTGTTAGCACAAATTAACTATATGCCCTATGAGCCAGGGTGGGTAATAAAGAGTGATATAAGATATTTCTTAGATATCAAAGAATGTGCAGTCTTCACAAGGTGGAATAGTGAGTCAGGGTTGGAGCTAAGCTGAATCAAACAGAATTTGATTAAAGTCCCATTTGGATAATATTTTGATGCTCTGGTTCTGACTTACTTTAATTAAATACGAACATGAAGAGAAGTTATCATTCAAATTGGTTTGTTCATAGTTCAATTAATAGTTCGTATTTCAAGACAATTAAGTATACTCATGATTCTTTTTCCAGTTTAGATTTATGGTTAGTTGTAAGCAAGTTGCTAATTAAATCGGAGCACATTTGGGAAGAGAATGGAAAGAAATAGTCCTGATGCTTTTTTGCAAAATTATTATGTGTATGACTCCACTATCCAATATCACTCCTCTTTCTTACTCCGTGAAATACCTGCCATCCCCCCACTTTACAGATAGGAAGACCGAAGGCATCATGCTGGCTAAGGGCCTTTCACATCGTCCGTCAGTTAGACTGGGTGCCAGCTAGCACTGTTCCCAGCTGTTCACTGGCGTTGTAACTCTGACGCTCCCGTGGCTCTGTGGCACAGCGTACCTCTTCCTTCAGTGTGTATGAGAGTGTGGCCGTTCCGTATGGACACCGACTTCTGATTAACTTTCTACTTGTTTTCACTTGATGAGAATATTCAGCGAGCAAAACTTTGTCATGTTTCATCTCCCCAAATAAGACAGCAGGATGGCTTTGTCAGGAGACTTGTTCAAAAATATCTAGTTTGGTTTACAATTTTAAGAGCACAGAGCTGTTCTCTGTGTCAGTGTTCACATCTGTATACGCTGGTAAATGCTCTCCAATCACATCTGCTTACTGCCGTACAAATAAGGCTTGGATATTATGGAAGATGCTTAGTGCCCCTGGGGAAAATCAGTTCAAATTCATGGGAAAGTGATTTACAATAAAAAAGTGTAGAATTCATAATTCTACATCTGGTTAGGGAAGAATTACCATTTTGATTCAGTGCTGACCCTGACTCAGGAGATTTGTCTCAATATTAAGAAAACTTTTTTTTTATTGTGTATTTCAAAGAATTGCAAAGTAATACAATCTAGGGGAATTCATCAGGTTTCTAGAGGGTGTGAATTCCACATGTGTGAAGTGTCAGGTTTAAGTACATCATGCAAAACTCTATTTAAATGATTCAGCTTTCCCCAAACACGGGAAGTGGAAAATGCTATTTTGTAGTTAGAAAGAAATGGTTTGAATGGTGTGGATGGGGAGGAGTAGATTAAACCTGCTCGCAGTGACTGAGCAGTGATAATCAGAGATTATTTGAAAAACGGAAACAGTCATTGGTGATGGGCTTTGCTGTTAACACACTTGCATGTGTGCAGACGGCGGAGAGAATGGGGGAAGCCAGTGAGCATTTCCTGTCCCTGCGAATCCAGTGACCAAACAGGGGTCCTTCCTGCTGGAGTTTCTCACACAGGCCCTGACTCGCATTCCCCATCCAGCCCATAAGAAACACAGAAGAGAACACTAGAAATATACCAATGAGTGAAAAATTAGGAAGTCCCCGTGGGCTTTTAAAAATATTTTACATAGTACATTAGAAACATATCTTTAATACTATTAGGACTGCCATTTACTAACTGATTCATATTCCCAGACACTATTTCACTGAAAAATTATCACAACCTTGTGGCATTGGGTCCATAACCCTCATTCTACACATGAGGAAATTTTGGTTACAAGACGTAAAATAACTTGGCTAAGTGGATGTGCCTTATAAGTGGGTGAGCTGAGATGTGACTTCTCGCAGTCAAATTGTGTCACTGTTCTACAACTCTCGGCCACTACCGGTTTCAGTACATTTAATGTAAGAAAGATGTTTACTAACTGTCTCAGGTAATAATCATAGACATTGTTGACTGCATACCAGTGAGCTTTATATAGAGGAACTCATTAGGGGGAGGAGCAGGCAATGAGATATGTTATTTACTAAGGTCTGCATATATACACCACAGTGAATGACGCTTTCTTTAATGCTCTGGAAATTTGTGTGTATAATTTCTCTTTCTCTCTCTCTCATGCTCTTTTTTCACTTTCTCTTCCTCTTTCTTTTCTATCTTGATTTATTCTTTTCCTTCCAATTACAATGTACACTTAATATTATTTTGTGGCAGTCTCCGGTGTACAGCGTAGTGGTTAGGGGAAGAGGTCCCCCCGATATTCCCAGTACCCACCTGGCACTGGACATAGTTATCAGGATATCATCAACTATAGTTCTTGATATATTTTTTGACAAATTTGCATAGGACACTGCATTTATGGAAAAACATTGCAGTAGTAATGAGTTAGAAAAGATCAATTAAATATGAAATCTACCCTCTATGAACTTATAGTCTATTACAAAACAAATCAGATGATTGTACAAATGCCGACAACACAAATTTGAAAGGGAAAGGGCTCAGTGAGACTACTCTGTAGACATTCAAAGAAAGAACTTGAGTTTACCTGAAAGCTTTGACAAGTAAACTAGACTTTGAGGGATAAACGGGATTCAGATTTATCGCAATGGAAGGACAAACCACCACAGGTGGAAGGAAGAGTATGAATAAATTTGTGAAAATAGGAAGGAGCAGCTTTTCTGGTATCCAGGCGGTTCAGCTGGGTTGTCACAAGGAAAAGGTTAGGGGAGTGTGCAGAGGTCAGGGCCACACTGCGCACTCAATACCCAGTTAAGAAGCGCCGGCTTTCATTTATGCGCGAAGTTCCCATCTCTGAAACCCAGTTGGATGAGAAAACTATCAGATTTTGAACAATGCATACATGTATCTTTTCCCTTGAGATAATTGTCCATCCCTTGATGCAAAACCAAAGGAGTATATTAAGAATCTGTTTGCTGTTCTGTTCACTTGATACCAAGGAAGAGGATAATGTGAGTTGAAGTTCCTCCGAAACATGTTCTTATGACCCACAGACACCTGCTGTGAGATTGTGCTTAGTTTTGATGTCTTTTTAATCTGCTTCTCAATTTGCCCTTACAAAACAAAGCACCTGGAGATCCATTAGGCCTGGAAGCACAGGAATCCTCACATCCTTCTTAGATCAGCATCACTTCAATTGGGCACGCTTGTTTGTTTTTGTGTCTCTATTCAGGGAGGAGAAAAACCTTATTTATGGAACTTCCATTAAAGACCTGAAGTGCCACCACAGAGACAGTGGGTTATTTCTGTTTTCATTTCGGCAACCGATTATTCATTTGCGATGCAGTTATGTGGAATTGAGC
Organism: Sturnira hondurensis; assembly: GCF_014824575.4. Lineage (NCBI taxonomy): Eukaryota > Metazoa > Chordata > Mammalia > Chiroptera > Phyllostomidae > Sturnira > Sturnira hondurensis. Next base: position 11,002,370 of record NW_028095541.1, read on the forward strand.
ACAGGAGCTAATGAACAAGTACTATTAACAGTTTCATTGTAAGCCAGCAGATGATAAAAATCTCAAACTGTACCTCACCAAACCAAATTATTCTGCAAAGCACCCCCAAAGAATGGATTTTTGACACCTTCCAGGACTTCAATGAAATAACCCAAAGTCAATTTCCTTCACTGAGAAGTTTTAACACTTGAAACTGTGTACCCATGCTGTGCTTGAATGCTTATGTACAGGGTGAACATATAACTTATTACTCAAAGAGGGATGGTTTGGACAGAAAAAGAAGGGATATTAATAATTGTGGCAGGACAACCAGCATACATGTGAGTCGTCCCGGGCAAGTTAGAAAACACTGTCACCTGGTTCATTTGAAAACTCAAACAAGTGAAGGGATCCAGCGTATATTCCTACTTCATTGCCGGGTTTAGCAGTTGGTGCTGCTTCTAACTTCTACTGAATTCCTAGCCTCCGAAAAAGCTGCAGGATAGGACTTGTTGTTGGAAGAGGACTTTGGGAGCTCCCACATTCTTGTTCTGGTCATAACTCACACTGGCCTAATGAGTAGTTTGAGTTTCATGGAGAGAGAACTTTTCCTTGGAACTCAAAGTCAGTGATTATATGATATTATTCCCTACCTTGAACTCTTTAACAAATACGTTGATTTTGACACCAAATATGGAAGTGACTCATCTCAGCTCCCTTTTTATGATTAATGAGAAATACGTTTTTAATAATGGTAGAGACAAAAATACTTTCCAGAAAATGCAACAGAATCAGCATCTCTCTGACTCTTAGCATGTAGAACCTCTAGAAGGAAGCATAGACTAATGGGAAAATGGTGTGGGTCGACATATTGTATTTCAATCTTAGTTCTGCATCTATGAGCTGAGTGATTCTGGGTTAGATGCTTATCCTGTCTGGACCTTAATTGCTTTATCACCTCATAACTGTCTTTATGAGCCTGGTCTGATAAGCACCTCATCTCATTCTGTCATAAGCCTTTGAGGGAGATATTATTAGTGCCACATTTTCAGATGATAAAACTAATTACTTTCTACCTCTTTCCATGCTTTGTTTTCTGTTCATCACATTTTCATTTATATATTTAATTCTCCAACTAGTGTGGAATTGACAAGAGACAGAGTTGTGCTATTTTTCGTTACTGCAAACATACAACATGATGCTCAGTAGTGTGTTTTAAAAAAGAATAAAATATAAAAGAAAACAGAAAAAAAGGAAGGAAGGAAGGAAGGAAGTTGCTAAAGGAGATAGATGTAGCTTTAGGTTTTGAATTAGGAGTTGAACCCAAACCCAAATAACCTGAACCCATAGTCTAGGTGCTTCACTACTTGTCTCCATGGTCCCTTATAGTATCACTGTACAGACTAAACGAGAAACTCCCTATGAATTTTTGCCATCTTCTTTCTCTCATTTGTCTGACTCTCAGATGTACTGGGGATTCCCATCCTAGAAAATAAAGATACATTGCCTTGCCCAACCCTCAAGAGACTCGTTCATTCTAGACAGCCCACTTAATGATTTATAATGGATGAATATCTCTCCCCTGGGCAGGTAATCCATTTGGAAAGAAAATTAAGATCCGCTCGTTGATGCATCTATGGGACTCGATCCAGGAAAGTCCATAAAGGAATTATTTTGTCAGAGTCCGTCCCTTTCGACAATGTAAGCTACTTCTCCAACGTTTCTGATTAGAGTGGATCTTTTATGTATATTGATGTCATTATCATTATCAGGACTATTAATAAAAATAACATTAGCACCTTCAAAGATGCACTGATGAGTGAAGGTATCTAATTCATAACGTTTCCAAAGGGTGACTTGAAAGTCCTGCACGGCAGGAGAGTGGTATTCACGACTTTGAGCTATTAAAAATAGGCAACATGAGGCTGTGTAGAAATTGGAGCCCTGTACATTGCTGATAGAAATTAAAATGGTAGAAAACAGCTGGGAGAACAGCATGATGGGGCCTTAAAAAGCCAAGCGCAGAACTACCACACCACCGGACCCTCCAGAGACACAGACAGAAAGTTGCATGCCAGTGTTCTTTGAGGCACTGTTTACAATGACCAGAAGCTAAGAATAAACCAGTATTTATCCACAGATGAATGGATAAATAAGATGTAGTACATACATATAATGGAATATTATGTACCCATAAAGAGGAATGAATTTCTGATACATGCTGCAACATAGATGGATACAAACATTCAACTAGATGAAATGAGGCCCACGAGTTTTATGTTATATAAATAATGCCACTTACACGAACTATCTAGCATTGGCAGATTTATGTAGCGAGAACGTCGGTTAGAGACCTACAAGGGCTGGGGGAGTAGGAGTTACCAGTTAATAGTTACTGAGTTTCTGTTGGGGGGTGAGGAGAAGGTTTTGCAAATAGATCATGGCAGTGTTGCAGAATATTGTGCATATAATTAACGTCACTGAATGGTACATTGAAAAATGATAACACCGGCGAATGTTCTGTGATATATATTTTTACCACAGTAAAAAAAAAAATTAGGAAAAAACACTGTAGCTTTTTATTCTCCTCTCACATCAAATGTAGTAACTCTCATAAGGTACTATAAAGTATTTTTTGTAAGCAAAGAAAAGGGCATTTTCTGAAAAACTGGAACTCTGGATGAATTTGAAGGAGTGCTGAACTGTGGCAAAGGAAATACATGACTGTCCACAGGAAAATGACCAAGGAGAAAGCTGGGTGGGAAATGCCTTTCCACCCAATGTAAAGATTTGCAGACTTCTCAGGAAATACTTCCGGTCAGTGTTGTAGGTCTCCTGTGTCACAGAACTTTCCAGTGTTCAACTAATATCTCTAGAGCGAATTTCCCAGCATGAGTGAAGACCTCTCAAACCCAAGAATGTGGAAAGTTTAAGGATAGAGTATCTAAACCTTCTTAATACAGTACCACTCATGGCATTCAATGTGCTTTTATGTACATAGCAAACTGCAAAAAAAAAAAAAAAAAAAGTCCCATCCTCAGAAGCTCCTAAAGTCAACTGGCCATAGAATGTGTTTACACACATCATGCGTAAGACAGATATTTATCACAAACTGAGGTCTTATTGAGGCTGCCACACAGAGAATCTCACTTTCTCACCCAATGGGAAACCAAGTGATGGATGAAGTTTTTCATTTAAAAAAGTTCAAATTCCTCCCTATGTGAGGATTTCTCTTCCCCATTCTATTAAGGTCAAGCTTGCTCATATGACTTGCTTTGGCCAAGAAAATGTGGATAGATTTCCCCGAGAGGCCTTTTAAGAAAGTGCGGTATACTTTCCTCTGTCAAGAGTTGAAAAATGTTCCTCCTAGAAACTGCTCGGTCAGCCAAGCGGGTGAAGGACAAGCTCTGAACATGGAAGAGGAAGAAGGATGCATACAGCGTGAGCAAGAAAAGGTTTACACTTGTGAGTACTCAAAAATACTAAACTTCACTTTTTGTGTTATTATTTGTTCTTGTATGAAATAGCTTCCCATATAAACAACGGTGAATCTACTTTTGTTAATCCCTGTTTGTGATCAGAAAAATCAACTGTGGTAGCCTGCATCGTTGCTTAAAAGTATCTTCTGTTTTTCCCTGGAGAAGCTAACGCTTCCCTGTTCTAATATCAGACGTGGCTGTGGGCTCATTTGGCCAATGATGTATGAGCAGAAGTAATACGTATCCTGTGTAGTCAGTCAGTGCAAGGTGTCCTGTGACGCTCTCCCATTCATGACGTTGTAAATATGTCATATAGAGGCCATTCAGTCAGGCTGGGTCTGGGATTGAAGATGACATAGACTAGTGCCACAGTTAATTCAGTGGCAGACTCGTTTGTGAGTGAGAAATAAATCATTATTTGTAAGCCACTGACATTTTGGAGCCGTTTCTTATCTCAGGATAGCCTACCCTAGCCAAGATACGCTAAGGAGCCCATCTCCCTAGACCCCGTGAATTGTCCAGGAATGAGCCCATAGGTCAAACCAGGCTGATTAACATCCTCTCCCTGTATTCGTTCAACTCAAAGAGAGTTGCTTTCAAGGCAGTAAGTATTTAATACCATTCTTCTACAGAAAGTTGCCCTTAGAGAATTAAGCATGGAGAAGCAGAGACTGTGATGGAGAGAGGTAGAGAGAGAGAGACAGAAATTCAATGTCATGAATGTCAGATCATTAATAGATATAGTTGTTTCTGAAGTCATTGTTCTTAAACCAATAAAATATCCACCCTTCCACCCACCATCTTTCTTTGTCTTTATATTTGCATTACATTTCCATTACTAAAAAGAAAAGTGTGTTAGACATCGCAGGTTAGAAAATATTCGGTAGCTTCCTCAGCTCCAGGGCTCGTCACAGCTGTTAACACACTAACGTGCCCTCTGTTTTTCCAGAAGGGGGATATGCCGTACACAGTTATTTCCTGGGTTGTTTTATGCAGAATCCATCTCCAGAGATTGGTGTTTTATAAAGCACGTTTGGGGAAACTCTGCTCTATAAGTTGTTTGTGGCTTCAGGATGTCATGGAGGGTGAAACTCCGGTTTCATGGAACCCAAATAAACACTGTGGCAAAGATTCTGTCTAGAATTTACCTCTGGGCCTCTCACCTTTCTATTTATAGTGCTCTCTAAATTGTTGAATAGATTGTTATAGCTGTTCTGACACCCTGGTCTACCAATTCAATCATCTCTAACATTTCTAGATCTGTTTGTATTCACTATTTTTTCTTCCGGATGGCGTCCCATTTTCCTGGCTTTTGTAATGTCTAGTAAATTTTTAAAAACCATACATACCCTGACTGGGGATTGAACCAGCAGCCTGTTTATGTGTCCTGATGATGAGGAGTCAAATCCTCAACCCTTTGGAGTAGGGGACGATGCTCCAGCTACCTGGGCCATCCTAGCCATGGGTTTGGTAATATTTTATTGAATGCTGGAATCACCATACAGGGTCTGGCACAAATAATGCCCCTTTTTATTACAAAATCTGTTATTACAAAATCATAAGCACATAATTCTGTGGCATAACAATATCACACTCAGTCAAACACACCACATGCCATTTTAGGAGAAATGTTCAAATTAAAACTATAAATTATTCCACCCATATTATTACCCCACCAACCATGATCAGGCAGGCCTTACTCCTGCTGGACCCTGTAAATCACATCGCCGGACGTCCAGTTTCATACGACTGTTCTAAGGAGTGTTGAACTTTCTTTCATCGGGTAGTGAACTTCCTTGCCTGTTGGCTCAATCCTTTCTAGGCTTGTTTTTAAGTTTTTAAAGGCATTCTAGTGAAGTCTTTACTTATGAGGCAGTTTAGCTACTGCATTACACCTTGACACGTCTGGGTTTTCTTCTGAATGCTCTCGGTATTCAACAAGGACTGACCATGTTTGGCACCTTCCAAGTCAGATAACGCCAAGCTCAGGGCAAGCTCTTGAAATTGCTCAGTTTGCTTTTCATTGAGTGTCCTTTGCCCAGCCTCATGGAGCTTCACAGTCACAGCTGGGGGCTGCGGGGGGCGGCGGGGGGGGGGGGCGGACTCCTGTACAGTTTATTTCCTGCAGAGCTCTGCTTTTTCTCAAAAGTTTTTCTATAAATTCCAGCTACCTCACTTTTTTTTTTTGCAATCTTACCTCTGTCCCCTTACCTCAGTGAGACTGTCATTTTCTACTTACAACCTCTATCAATGGGTCACTCACTGCCCAAAAATTGCTCCAGGCAAAAATCTGTGGCAAATATAAGGATCATCTTGTTTGCTCCTTACTCTCAGGTATCACAACGTTGTCCTGTCATCTGCTGTTGGAAAACAGTCTTATTAAAAAGATATACTATTACATTTTCTGTTTTTAAAATATTTCTATAGAAGAGGGGTATGTTGATCCGACCTAGTCTATCATTCCTGAGGATGAAACTCTCCTCAGAATTACTGCTGCTAAAAGTTGCAAGAGGGGGAATGCCTTGTGTTCTGGTAGCTGTAACAGTTAATCCCACCCAAACTGCTTTTGCGGTTGCCCAGCTGCTGCCCCCGCTCTTGGAAGACTAAGTACTTTCTCAACTCCATTATCTCTTCTGGGAAAAACTGTGCTGATTAGTAAATTATCTTTGTCATATATTAACTGGGAGATATACAAGGTCTGTCCAAAAAGTATCCATCCATGTGCTATGAAAAATAGAGACATTTATTGAAGAAGATACAAGATATAAGAAACATTGTGCCGTGGCTGGTGTAGCTCAGTGGATTGAACACGGGGCTGTGAAGCACAGGGTTGCCGGTTTGATTCCCAGTCAGGGCACATGCCTGGGTTGCAGGCCAGGTCCCCAGTAGGGGACACATGAGAAGCAACCACACATTGATGTTTCTCTCCCACTCTTTCTCCTTCCCTTCCATTGTAATAAATAAACAAACAAACAAACAAATAAATAGAATATTTAAAAAAGAAACATTGTACACGGGACAATAATGTTTCAGTCCCCTTCAAAGTAGGCACCTTGGGACCTCACACAGTTCTCCCAATCACCATCAGCTGCCCTCTGTATTTTTCTGAATCTCACTGATGGTCTGAAATTTCTCCCCTTTCAAAGGTGATTTCGGTTTGGGGAAAAGCAAGAAGTCACAGGGGACCAAATCTGGGCTATAGTGGGGCTGAGTCACCTGGGTGATTTGATATTTTGTAAAAAATCTCTGCAGAAGACATGATGCACAAGTGAGCACAGCTTGGTGATGAAGCTGCCAATTAGCAGTTGCCCACAGCTGGAGCTTTCTGGGTCAGACCTAAAGTGTCCGTGGAGGAATCTTCAAGCCTAATGCAAAATCTGATGTGGATTCATTGCTCTACTCAGTCATTTTGAATATGATAGCCACACAGTACACATGCTCACTCAACGATGTCTACCACCCCACCGACTAGTACAGTGAAGTCGTCACTGTTCACACATGCACATTCCAGTCCCCTCTCCTTGGCTGCCAGGTTGGATCGATGTTGCACAAACTGTTCTTGTTGTATTAACAATGGCTGGACAGTTTTCAGACAGACCTCATATGTGCTCTAACAGACCTTTCCTCCCTAGGATATACATATTATTATTTACTTTAGTTGGTACCTACTACATGTCACATTTTGTATAAATGATCTCCAATTGACCTGATAGGCCATATGTAAAGTATGTGTTATTTATTTACTACAGAGTTGGAAATGTTTTATTTACAACATGTTATTAATTTACATGGCTTACAAAGCCAGTAAGGTAAAAGGTGATCATTTGAACTCAAGGGACTCCAGCCGTTCTGCCTCTTTATCTAGTGAAGGAAAAAGAGAAGCTAAGTTAGGGACCGGAGGGTCCAGCTGTGTGTCTTCCAGTCACCCTGAAAGTTGGTTCTGCCAAGTGTTTCTTTCCTGTTTGAGGTTGTTCATTCCCCACAAAGAGGTAAGAGTCATTTTGAATGTAAATGAAACTGCTAAGCAGAGTCTTCTAGTTCTACTGACAATTTTCAGAGCAAAACTTTCTCAGTGAAGGAAGCAGTGAATTGTGACTATTTTTTAAACACTCTGTGGCCAGCTTCGTACGATAGTAATGAACAGATCATGTACTGGCGATGGAGTAACAGCGTCTTACACGCACAGGCTCCATCGCCCTGCATGGTGCCGATAACTTCTGGACTTCGGTTTCCTCCACTGAAAATAAGAGATCTGAACAAGAATAACGTACACATCTTTTTGGGCTCTTAGCATCATGTCACGATACGTTATTTAAGAATACACATACATAAGAAGGACAGAGTGAAGTAAGCAAATTAATCAATGCCTTTCATTTTTTACATTAAAGCTCTGAGTAGCAACTTTTAGAATACTGAAGTTTTCTTATGGGTATTTGAAATATTTGAAACCCGAGTCTCTAGACCGCATGGTATTCCAACATACAGGCTCTGTTTCCAGACTAACCTCAGCTCACATTCCCTTGGCCATTTACTCTCTGCGTGGTGCTGAGCAATTTCTTTAACCTCTGAGTTTCTGATTAAATTATTTGAGAGATGGCAATAATAATGCCCAGGTCACAACATTTCTGTGCCCATTAAATGAGTCCATGAATAAAGTTCAGTGCCTGTTACAATAGAACTGTTTAAGAAATAATATTATTAAATAAACTGTCTATAGGTGTATTCTTCTTACTTTACCTATCTTATACTGCTTATGTATCCTCAGCTTATATATTATTTATTTGGTTAGTTTATCCACAGAATCACACTATTTACTCCAATAAAGCATGTAACCTGTCTTAGAAAAAACCGCGCAGGGTTGTGGGGGGAGGTAGAGAAGGGGGCATAGGGAGGTAAATGGTGGGAGGCAGACACTTCCTTTGGGGCGATGAACACACAATACAGTGTGCAGATGGTGTGTTGTACAGTCGTGCACCCGAAACCTGTACACTTTTGTTAATCAATGCCACCTCCATTAATTAAATAAAAAGGAAAAATGTACAAATAGTTTATGTACAGGAATTATGATTTAATAAACAGATAAATTAACACTCTAAATTTATAACAACAGACTGCTATTCTAAATTACACAGTAATTTCCCTTTCAAAACTAATTGCTTCTCACCTGAACACAGCACAGTGCCTTAGAGAATAATTTGAATGCTTGATACAAAAACCTTCTATTTTTCTTTTGCTTTGTTTCTNAATGGTGGGAGGCAGACACTTCCTTTGGGGTGATGAACACACAATACAGTGTGCAGATGGTGTGTTGTACAGTCGTGCACCCGAAACCTGTACACTTTTGTTAATCAATGCTACCTCCATTAATTAAATAAAAAGGAAAAATGTACAAATAGTTTATGTACAGGAATTATGATTTACTAAACAGATAAATTAACACTCTAAATTTATAACAACAGACTGCTATTCTAAATTACACAGTAATTTCCCTTTCAAAACTAATTGCTTCTCACCTGAACACAGCACAGTGCCTTAGAGAATAATTTGAATGCTTGATACAAAAACCTTCTATTTTTCTTTTGCTTTGTTTCTTTTTTTTTTCTTTTGCCAATATCAGTTTGCCAGAGTTTCCATGACAAAATAGTCTGGGTGGCTTAAACAACAGAAATGTATTTTCTAATAGTCCCAGAGGCTGGCAGCCCAAGAACAGGTATTGGAAGATTTGGTTTCTTCTAAGGCCCCTCTCTTTAGTTTGCAGATGGTCTTCCCGCTGTGGGCACTGCCGGTGTTTCTCTGTGTCCAGATTTCCTTTTCCGATAAGGGCAGCAGTCTGACTGGATGAGGGCTCACCCCAACAGTCTCATTTAACTCGATCATCTCTTTAAAGACCTTATCTGCAAATACAGTTACATTCTGAGGCATTGGGATTTGAGGCCCCCCATATGACTTTGGGAGAGAGGTGAGACAGAGTTCAACCCATAACACTGCCCTTTGCATCTCTGTCCTGGATAAGCCTGTTAATTAACTGCAGAAACTTAAAAGAGTAACTTGCTGGTGGTGTAACAGAGTGAAATGCTCCGTCTCTCTGACTTCATCTTGTTCATGCCCCTGTTGTCGCCCTGGCCTTCATGCTCACAGATCCTGCTTCATCTTGCATGCGAACTTGCTAATCACTGGAGGAATTCTGCTCACAGCTGGTGTTACAAAAAGAGCCCCTCCCACTTCCCCTTCCCTTGACATAAAAGAAGCCCAGACTCTTTACTTTCTTAAAACTGAGTTTGAGGAACCACTAGGTCCCTATCTTCTTGGGTGGCACCTTCTTGATCAATAAACCTTTCCTTATTCCAAACTCTCATGTTTTAGCCATTGAAGCATAGGGCCCCTGGACTTTGGACCAGGGACAGCCCCGCTTTCTTTGTTATGTGCTTGCGTGTGTATCTCTGTGTGTGAGCATGTTTGAAAGACCCAGCTAAGGGGATATGATGTTCCAAGGGGAAAAGTGAAGAAAACATTGGAACATTTGTGTTCGCATCAAGTCACAAGTGTGTTTCTTTAGGCTTCCAGTAAGCTACAGACACATGCCTTGGGGAGGGGGGCGGGGAATTGAACAGAAGGCACTATAAAATTAGTATTTTTTAAAAAATTTTCTTCCTTTTTTAAAAAAAGATTTTATTTATTTATTTATCTTTAGATGGGAAGGAGAGAGGAAGAGAAACATCAATGTATGGTTGCCTTTCATGCATCCCCTGCTGGGAGTTGGCCTGCAGGGAACCGACCTGCAACCCAGGCATGTGCCCTGACTGGGAATTGAACCGCGATCTTCTGGTTCGCAGGCCTGTGCTCAATCCACTGAGCTACACCAGCCAGGGCTAAAATTAGTATTTTATGGAAGTCATTTTGAACCTTCAGAATGGATTTTATTTTATACGTGAAAATTTTCTATTAGGAAATTTTGCTTCTCTTTGAAGAGGAAACCCCAAGTAATAGTTACAGTACCTTCAATGTTTTTTGTAGTTGCTGTTTTGCTTGGTTGAGGGTGCACTGTGTTTCCAGCTGACAGAACTGGACATCTGGTCTTTGGAACTGTATTTCATACAACTCCCTGAATCGCCACAGAGAACCACAAGGATTAACCATGAGAGCCAGAGAAATCAGAGAACACTGCTTATCTGTGCTCCATTTCCTTTGGTGCAATAATACATGGACAGTGAGCCTGAGTTTGATGAATTTGATTATAAACTGAAGTTTTTAAATATAGGGAGTTGTTTCATCTCAGCATTCAGAGCCCTACTGTGCGGAAATTTGTTAAAAGTATATGGCAAGAACTTCTTAGTATTAATAACTGAACTATAAAAACTATTCAAAAAGACACAGAATATTAGCATAGATACATTCTTTTATGGCATTTTTTAAAATTTTTTCCCTAGATTTTATTTATTTATCTTTAGAGGGGAAAGGAAGGAGAGAGAGATAGAGAGAGAGAGATCAATGTATGGTTGCCTCTGGTGTGTCCCCTGCCGGGAACTGGCCTGCAACCCAGGCATGTGCCCTGACTGGGAATCGAACCGCGATCGTGTGGTTCACAGGCCCGCGCTCAATCCACTGAGCTACGCCAGCCAGGGCCCTTTTATGGCATTTTTATTGAGTATAAGTATTGACTGACATTTTGAAGAGTACCAGAGTGCACCACCCACAGATATGCCTGTTTGGAATATGAATTCTTTTGAGTTAAAGGCCATTGAGTATCAATAGATCCAGGAAAAAACTCTAACAGCAGGTCACATGTGTTTCTTTTGTGAAGAAAATTTACAAAGGTTATTTTCCCTTGTAAAGATGTGTCCCTCTCACATATGAGGAAGAAGAGGGCTGTTAATAACTCTCATCAATGGGGAAGGCACTAACTTAAATCTACATGAAAAAAAACTTCCTAAACAATCATCGTTTACTTTTTTTTTCTGGTCACCTCCCCATAACTTGCCTCCCCTGGTCAGAAACCCTAACCCTTTTGTTGTTGTTGTTCCTGTTGTTGTTTAGCCTCAGATGTGGTAGAAACCCAAGTTCAAGCCACCCTTTTGGGTTACTTATTTCTGGGTACTCCTACCTATATATGCACAATACACATGTTGATAAATTTAATCTGCCTGTCTCATGTTAATCTGTATTTTGCCGGTCTAAGTTTTGTAATCCTAGCTGAAGAACCTGAGATAGGTTGAGGAAAAAAAATTTTTTTCTTCATTTACATCTTATGACCACCTCAGTGACAGAGTTCAAGTAGTGGTGATTTGGGATTTCAGGGATGAAAATAAAATGTCTGCTCACTTCTGAAGCCTCCAAATGTATTTCTCATCCCAGTAAATAAAGCCTTTGTGACAGAGTTGTACTTAAAATACTCTTCCTGAATTTCCCAGAATAACTAGGATGGTATAAGCAATCCTAGGAGATAGGGGTGGAGGACACAGGGTGGGAGGGAGCTGGAGGGAAGGAAAAGAAAAGGGGGGGGGAGAGTTCATCCATATCATTTAAAATAGATTACCATTGCATTCTTTACCTCTCTGTGATATGGTCTTATGACAGCTATGACCCATTTTTATTTTATTATTTTTACATCTTTTTGCCATTACCCATTTTTAAATGCCAGTTGGATCCCTCTGGGTATGTGATAGTCGTCACTTTTATGGAGCACTTATCAAAGTTTTATTAACAGATTTTAGTAAGTCATAAGAGAGATTTTTAACTTTATCACTTTATCAGAGGTGTGCTAACATCACCAAATTTAGATACAGCTTGTACTTTAATGTGACCCTTTGTGTCAGTCAAAAGTTGTCCCCCATTTATGTGTCAAGATGGTGTCCTCCATTACCTTCTCGAATTGTGGTAAAATGCAATTGTGCAAAAACATTGGAAGGGGAATTCTTCACTTTTAATTGAGTGAGAAGGCATTTGGGCAACCTTAAAAAACTGTAAAACTCCCCTCCAGGGAATTTCACGTTGGGACTTACATGTGTGCTTTGGCACAGAAGTTTGGGTAGTGGATTGTCTGGTACACTGTCACTGACGTCAAGTTTTTAATAACTGCTTCATGAGAAATAAATTTATCTGCACTAATTTGGGGGAATCACTGCTTAGTCTTGGTTTGTGTAATTCCAAAGTATTGACATTTCTGGTAAACTTTTGTTAAGGAGTAATTATACTTACCCATAAGAGTTGACAAACTGTTCACGTAGATAGTCAACTAGTTATTAACAAGAAAGAGGGGGAAAGGAGTTAGATGTTGAGTTTAATAACCTGGAAACACAAGCCTGTTTGCTTCACCAGAAAGGCAAAGCTTCATGTTCCAGGGCATCATAGCATTGCTCCATTTAGGGGGTTAACACTCCTCCCTTCCCTCCTGCTGTGCCTAAATTGCTGGCAGGCGCAGGGGAAGGCACTTGACCATAGAGGCCTGTCAGTCTAACTGGGGGATGCACCCACCAAAAGCCCATGAAAACTCTGGAAGTTCATTGGCTGTTTGGAAAAAGCACCTAGTCCATCCCAACCTCAAACTAGTATAACCCAAGGTGAGCAAAGGGAACAAGGAATCCATCTATCTCTCTATGGCTCTTTCTTTCTGTGCCCCACACTTGCTCATTGTGTTAGTGCATTCTCTCTCACACGGTAGCATGTGGCCATGTGGGTCTAGCCGCTCCCAGGACCTGCAGCACACTGTGTGGGCCCCAAAAGGCTAAGCCTTAATGTAAAACAGAAGCTCTGGACACTGGCCTTTGCTTTGGCCTTGCTGAGGACCAGATGGGACTTTTTTCCATGGCTGGATGGAGGGAGATGAGAAATTGGAAACCCAAGGGCAGATTTCCACCCAGATAAACCTCGCCATATCACAGTCTCCCATGTGTGGGTTCTTGGATGGCTTTCCTCACAGTCCCATGAAAGACGCTGATTTCCAAGGGCAATGGAACTGATTTGTGTTTTAAGACTAGTACAAACTATCTTTGTTTGAAACATAAAACAATTAGACAATAATTACACATAGCAAGTTATGGAGTATTTAGAAAAATCTTTTTGAAAATGGAAGTCCTAGAAAGATTATTTGATAAAGATAAAATTTCAACAGGTCGAGCCCATGACTGGTGTGGTTCAGTTGGTTGGGCATCATCCCACAAAGTGAAAGGTCGCCAGTTCGATTCCTAGTCAGGGCACATGCCTGAGTTGCAGATTCGGTCCCCAGTCAGAGAACTTACAAGAGGCGATTGATAAATGTTTCTCTCTCACATCGATGTTTCTCATTCCCTCTCCCTCCCTTACCCTCTCTATAAAAATAAATAAATACAAATTAAAAAGTGAGTAGGTGAAGAATAGAAGAAAGCATTTTCTAGGCTGGATTATCATAATATCTCACTGAAGCAGAGAAGGGTACACATTAAATGTGTAAATCTTTCAAAACTGCCTTGCCTGCACCGCTGTCTTCTGCTGGCATGTTTGTACCCTACCTACTATAGGGTATAATACATTAGACTATAAGGTCTATTTTTTCTAACATACAATTTACTCACCTCAATATTTTCAGTCACAACAAAATGTGGATTAAAAACAATTATTTACTTGTATTCTTCTGCTCTCCCTGCCATAACAAGGTACCACAGACTGGGTAGCTTACAAAAGAGAAATTTATTTTCTCACATCGGAGACTGGAAGTGTAAGATCAAGCTGTCAGCAGGGTTGGTTTTAGTAAGATTCTTTCACTTGGGGTGTAGCGCTGCCTTCTTCCTAGGCACTCACTTCTTTGTACACTCGTGGAGAAAGAGCTGTGGTGTCTTCTCCTAAAAGGACACTAATCATATCAGATCAGGGTCCCACCCTTACCTACCTCATTTAATTACTTCCTTTTTGAGGTCCCATCACCAAACGTAGTCACACTGGAGACTAGGGCTTCAACACCTGAGAGTTGGTGATGGAGGTGCAAGCGTTCTGTAGATAAAATTGTTTTAAAGCAAATACAACCAGAAGAGATAAGGGAATGATAAAGAGATAGACAGTGTACAAACACATTCAAAGTGTCCAAAAGGTAGAGAATAGATGTGTCAAACTTCTGTTTCTCCAAAAGTAGAAGAACGGAAGGCAAGTTGAAGCAGCACTATTTAAAGAAGTGATACCTGAGAATGTTCCCAAATTTAAAAAAGGAAAACTATGTGTTTGAACAGTTTCGAAAAGTATCATAACTTTAAAATGCACCGTTGAATGGGAATATAGCTAAATAAATTAAAGTGAAAATGAAACACATAAAAAAGAAAGGAATATTTTTTAAAACTCTAGGAAAAAGAAGCAGATTACAGACCCAGAAACAAGAATTACATTAACATCATATTTTTCATTAGCTACACAGTTACAAGAGAACAATGAAGTAAAAATTTCAAACGACTGAAGGAAATGAGCTAAGAAATTTGAGCATTGAGTTATATAGTCACCTAAGTTATCATTTAAATATGAACGTAAAATAAAGATACTATGAAACATACAAGGCCTAAGGCATCTTGGCGTTGCTTTTGATAGTAGAACCCTATGTTTTCTTCATAAAGGAAATAGTTCAGGAAAGTGGGTTGGATACACGCTGTCAGGCACTACTAACAACGGGAACCTCAAATCAGATGCGCATTAACCAGATGGCTGTATCTTTAAAACATGAAATGTATAACACATTTTATGCCAATCAAAACATGTACATGTGTAACATAATTTATATTTTAAAATTACAGATATTAAACATGCTATAATAAATGCTGGTGGGTGGGGAGAGGAATACACATCAAGAAAACAGATAAAAATAGATGAGAACAAACCAAGAAGGAAACTTTGCAAGGAGTAAAGATGCTAGTTTGCTGTAAACTGACAAATATAATGAATTCAGGTCTCTGCACCTTAGGTCCAATAATTAAAATAAAATTAAAAGCTGAAATTTAATTTTAGAAAAGGTCTATTTGTTTTCTAAAGTAAATAAAAATGATAAGCTAAATGAATAATGAACTGAACTATGGGGGTAAAAAAACCACATATCTAGGAAAATGCATGTTAACTGCATGGTAGTTCTGTCATAGAGTTATTTCTGAGAGTCAGTTTTGGTAAATAAGGGAAGACTGGGATTTTTAGAATGGAAAGGTAAGTGAATTCAGAATTTTCCCAACACTATAGTTTGTTTGAACACAGCAAATATATAACTAGGTAGGTATAGAAGACTTAATGACTTTTTCCAGTAAAGCCAACTCTCCGGCCCTATGATAAGGGCAAATTAAAGCAGGTCGGTGAGATAAGTTAGAGACACATAAGATTTGTCAAATACTGAGAGGGCAAGCATTTCTAGGTTCTGTAGATAGAAGGTGTGGCTGAGGAAGAAGTCCAGTTATTGCAAAAAAGTAGATTAAAAGCTGTAAAGTAACAGGAGGGAGAGAAATAATTTAAAGATTTGGTGATAACTCCAAGGAAAGTTTTAAAATATCTCTCAGCAATGTTATTTTAAAAACTATTAAATATTTTAAGTGTGATTTGTGATTATATTAGTCAGGTTTTGCTCCGTTACACAGCAGTAACAATTTCCAAGTCTCATTGGCTTACAAAAGCAATAGTCTCTTTCTCATCCATGTTACATGTCAGTGGCTCCTGGCCAGCTGCAGCTATTTCTGCTGCATGACTTGTCTTCATTTCTAAGATTCAGGCTGAAGAAGCAGCTCCTATGTGGGACATGAAATTTTGGTGGCAGGGAGAAAATACAAGATGGCTGGCTTTTAAATTCTTCATGGCTCTTCAAGCTTCTCTTCTGTCATGCCTGTGTGATAGCCAATCACATCTCACTAGCAAAGTCACATAGATCAAGTCCAATATCAGTAGGGTGGGGTACATGTGTCCTTCCCACTGGAGGCCCAATAAATGACCCAATGGCAGGGGAAAATTCTCCAAGCCCAGAGTCATCTCTTACAAAGAAAGGATGGGAAGGAAAATCAAGACTCTTGATTCAACCTTTATTAAAATGTAGGCTCTCTCCTCAATGCCTGTGGTGATGCACACCTGTCAATGATAAGCCACTGCTTTTTACTCTCCGGGAACCTATTAGAAACTGGGTATGACAGCTAAGTTAGCAGCAGCCTACTGTAAATTCACAAATTATTTGTGAATGAATAAAGCCAAGCAATGGAAGCAGAGAGATGGGAAGTAACAGGGGTGGAATGGTTATTGCAAAGGCACAGAAATAAAAGGAGCCACGCATGCTTTTTCCTGGAGGCTGCATCGGCCCCATCAAGCAGGACATCGAACACTCTGAATCATGGGACTCCGACTTACTCCGGCAGTCGATATGACCTGGCTTTTTTCAATTTATAGTTGGCATATAGAACATTATGGGTCACTAAAGCTTTTACTTTGACTTATTGTTCTAATGATAATAATACTATTAACAACAGTAAAGTAACTAGTATAGCGATAGCATCTCACTATTTACAAACACTGTCTTACGGTCCAATTTTGTTTTCAGATTGGTTTTCTCACCCACTCATTCTTCCCCCTTCTATGCTCTGTTTCATGCCCCAGGCGAGGTGAGAGAGCCTGATCCACAAACACTGTCTTCCCTAAACTCCACACTCGCTGTCCTACAGCTGAGTCTGGCCAAGGAGAGACGGTTGCGAGGAGGGCAGATGGAGACAGAGATCCCCCAGTCATAGAGAGAAGTCAGAACTTTATCAAGAGTTTTTCTTCTGTTTGCTGCCTATAAGGTCTGAGCCGAGCACTTTTCTGTACATCAAAGGGACTCCTTATAAAAGAGGAATTATAATCCAACTCCCTCCTTCAGAAAAATAGGGAAAATATTTAATATATTGAGATAAAGAGAAAAGAATGTTTCTGTCTCTACCCTGTAGGGATTATGCATTGTCTCCTGGGAAAGGAATACACCTAAGCAAGTGTATTGTTGCAGGGTAACAAAATCTTGATAAAACCTTGATAAAGAAATCATGATAAAATCTGTATCCCTGCTTACTTCTGGGAAAATTTTCCTCCAGTGCCCTGGCTATGCAGTCACCATCACTATCATCATTAATGCCATTGCTAAACATGCTATAAATGGGGTGTTATGAATTGTTCCAGGTTATTGCAACATGAAAATAATATGCACAAAGCCTCAACATATAGGCGATGCTCACAGCGGTTATCCATGACCCTTGGGATACATAAAACATTGGCATGACCGCTAGAATCATCTCGCCGTCTAGCCAACTTAGAGGTTTGTGTCAGAGTTACCAGGACAGACTTGTTCAGGTCAGCCAAGGTCTATCCAGATCATTGCGTGACTTTATCTTCAGTTAATATCCTAATGGAACCCTGGCTGTGGAATTTGCAACAGCAAATTTGGGAAAGGGGAGAGAAATGTTACTTCTGACAGCCTTCTTCTCTTTTATGCCAACCAAAGCATTGCGATATAAATTAATCCCTCCGAACTGCTTACTCCCCGTAATTAACTCTGCTCGAGGAATAGCTGTTTTACAAGTGTTGCAAATCAAAGTACTGTGCTACTGAAGCGTTCACTTGCCAGGAGACCGTGACATCTCATCTGTTAAACGGATGATGTTTTTAAACATCCGCTTCTCCTTTTTTTCTTGGAAGATTGTTTCACTGAACAGACATTGCCTTGAGTTGTGTCGAGGGAAATGGGAGTTGAATCAGCAGCACTTATACAATGTACAGCTCCTATTACCCCGCTCCCAGGAGCAGTGGAATTTGCGTGGCTTAGCAAACTGGAAGTTCTAATGATAAAACTCAGAGTGCGTTGACAGCACTGAAATATCTAAACATGTACTAGGCTCATAGTCTCCATTTTTCAGAATTCACCTCTTAAGAGGCAGACAGTGCTTTGGAGAACAAGGCTAATAGTCCCTAATTCCTTGGGTGTTCATTGTAAAATGCTATTATCCATGCTCAGGGAATTTGCTGTTAATATGGTTGTAATACACAATGCTATCAAAATTTCCACTGTAAGGCAGCCTTCCTGAATGTCCATTACCTTTTCATCAGCTCCTCAGTCCATAGTCTGAATTAATGTCTTGAATGTGAGCGAACATTATTCTGTACAGCATGGCAGTGCCTCACTGCCAATGGAGTGGGAACTGAGAAACTGCTAGTTACTCCAGTAGGGCCATCCCTCCATCACTGGGCATGTGGTACATGCCCAGACATTATGAGTCCCACATGGCATGTCTCCTAATTATCGGCATAATTAGAAGAATTCTTCTAATCAGAATCTGAATAGCAGAAATAAAATGTATGCACCTAGAATCTTGCTCACTATTTACGTTGATTTACTGCTACCATTTTAATGTGTTGAATGTATCAAGTTAGCTATTCCTGGTTTCTATGCCTTTGACGAAGTAGCATTGTTTTGTCTTAGCACTTAGTACAATCAGGGGTTAAGAAATTTCCTGGGCTTGCAATGCAAAATCAAGTTCCCGACAAATTAATGTTAATAAATCCGAGGGATTTTAACATAGGGATTTGGATGAGGAGAATTAATCTTTGCATAAAAACAATTCAGAATGCAGATAATTAAAATGTTATCTTTGATTTTGCAAATAATTTGAAGAGGCAGGAGGCCCATGAAAAAATCCTAGGCAAATGGCTTTTAAAATATTTTTACTTCTTCAAATCCCATTCTTCATATTCATCTACACAGTTTAACTTGGTTCTACACTTGACCTTAGCCAAAGGCCAAGAAGCAATGAGCTTGGTTATTATAGAAAGGTCCATGTCCCATCTCCCTCACTGGACTGTAAGCCCAAGGTAAGAAAGTAAACTTTACGTACCTCTACTCCTCCTTCAGTATCTAGCACGTTATTTCACGCAGAGTAAGTGTGTCATCTGCTTGTTGAATGAAAGTGTGATTTTGGTAGTGATTTGTATTGGCTCAATGTGATCCAGAGTCTTAAAACAAATCAGTGAACATATGCTGAGTTTCTTAAACAGATCTCCTGCTCTGTTTACACTTGATCTCTCCTAATTCCCTTAAGGTATGTTTTCACCAATATTAGGGTTAGTGTTTATTTTAGGTGATTCTGGTTACTACTGTCCGGATACATATCACTCAAAAAAGTTTCTTGTGCCAAGCCTGCAATAGCTGGTAAATAAATAAGATGTTGGTTTGTACAGATAAATTCAATGTAGTAACACTTTCTAGTTTTCAATATGCAGAATGTGCTCACATCCTATTTTTTTGGAAAAAAATAATTCTTGGCCTGAAAAATCAATGCAAATGGATGTCCTAAATTTGCAAATGTGTGCTTGGCACTGGCACTGGGTTTATTTAATGCCGTGACTTAAACATATTTTAATAGATTCCCAACATAAAAAAAAGACAGTGAAAGAGTTTGGCCCGATCGAATAAAATGATGAATAAATAAATATAACAACTAATAATAGAAAGAAAGATGACATAAATAATGCTCAGCTGGAAAGTAATTGTAGAAGTTTATGGTTATTGGGCTGAATCTAATACGGTATTAAATTTCTACTGACATTTGAAGGGCTGTCCTAATTAATCAATTGGTAATTGCTGCTAGGATTAGCGGCTGTGATGATGATTAATTGCCAATTGTGATTGATCCTTCAATAATTCTGGCATGTTCTTCAATATAGAATCTCTGCTGCATTAAGTAGGATTTGGGAGGCAGAGTGATTAAAAGCACATAATCAAACCCTTCACTCTCATTGTGGACCTTCCCTCAGGGGACGAGGTTTGTGCTGGTGGAGTCGGGGTGGATCCATGGTAGGGGAAAGGCCAGAGAGGACAACACGACGCCAGAGATTATTAGTCAAATAAACTCACCCTGGAGATGGAGGGTACATGTTATAGTGGTTCATTGAACTGAGGCTTACGTTCACTGTACCTTTTACTCGTTGAGCCCGCCTTCGGTACAACAGTGTGATCTCTTTCCACAGCACAGTCACCACCTCTGCGGTCCTCGGGGGAGTGAAACGAAATAGCTCCGTGCTTCTCCAACTGTCACATCAAAAAGGGCTCCTTATCTAGTTTTTAGGGCAAGGGCCATGAACCCCAGGTCACAAGCAGACAAAATGTTTCTGTGATTACATCAGCCCTGAGAAGGTCTCTAAAGTCATTTTCTCTAATAGGTCATTAACCTGGTGCCGGGGGGAGGTGCATAGCCACGCTGACAGGGAGTGGTGGCCCTCCTGAGGCCTAAGCAGGTGGCCTGTTATCACGTGACTGCCCCCGGATGACAATGAGCATGTCTCTTAGAAAACCTTCACACTTCAGGCTGAGGCAGTGACTTCACTGGAAAGTGAGCTCTTTGAGAAATACTGAAACTTCAATTCATTTTCAATGAAGGAAAGGGAACCAGAAAATATGCTCCACAAGGGCAGGGCGCTCGCCTTTTATGTTCTGCTGCAGGCTGAATACTTCCAAAGTGTTCTGCTCCAGGGTGGAAATCCACTAAATAACGCACGAGTGAATGAGCGAACACTTCTGCACACTCCTAAGGGGGGAGACTTGGCATGTATGAAGGAGCAACTCAGTATACATATTTATAGATTGCTTTGCATACATTATATTGCACTATCTACATTTAATCTTATCAACCCTGCGAGGGAGGCATGATTACTAACCCAACTTTGGAAACATGGAAATAACATTACAAAGGCAGATCACATAGTGAAATCCACATAATCAGTAATTGACAGTTGAACAAAGGACTGGAGTTTGGCACATCACTGCTCCAGAGCTCATGCTTTTAATCATTATGATAATCTGCCTAATTTTCAGAGAAGCCCAGAAAGCTAGTTGCATATTTCCTATTTTACAAAATTACAGAATAAGTGCCTGGAGTGTACAGCATGTTTTGCACTTCAACCCAGCAGGCTGTGGCTGAAGCGCTTTCCTCTGCCTCCTGCCCCCGCCCCACCTTCACCTGCTGTGTGTTCACTTCCCCGGAGTGAACGCACTGCTCAGAGAACCTGGGCTGCTTCCAGCTCTGTATCATGCCACTCTCACTCCTAGCCCCGTGACCCCATGTTGCTGTGTATTAGTTTCCTGTCGCTGCTGTGACAAATTACCACAAACTAAGTGGCTTGAGACAACACAAATTTATTTTAAAGTTCTAAAGGTCTTAAGTCCAGAACCAGTCTCTTTGGGCTACAGGTGTCAGCAGGGACGGTTCTTTCTGAGGCTCTCGGGCAGAATCAGTTCCGTTGCCTTGGCCAGCTTCTGGAGGCCATGTGCCTTCCAAGGCTCACGTGCATTTTCCATCTTGAAAACCAGGTGCTTAGTATTGTCACATGTTAACTGACTGTGCCAGTCTCCACACCACTTTCTCTAACTCCGACTCCGGCCTACCTTTTATAAGATTTGTGATTATTCTGACCCTACCCAGACAATCCATGTCCATCTTTCCATATCAAGATCCTTAACTTAGTCACATCTGCAGGGTTTCGTATGCCATGTAAGATAACACCTGTAAGGTCTGGGGGTTAATTAGGACATGGACATCTTTGGGGGGCTGTTAATCAGCTATGATCAAACCAGCATTTGGTCTCACCTGCAATGTTTTTGCCTTCTCCTGGCTCTTGCCCTTCATTTCACCCTAAGTGCATTCATCTTCCCACTCCTAGGGCTGAATTAATAATGTATCCATGCTCCAAAATAGAAAAACAACCGTAGTTCAGATGTTTTCATGACAGCATTGTTCATGCTTGGCAAATTTTGGAAGTCAGTTCAATATTATTTCTTATAATACTTATGAGAATAATGATGGAAGATGAAAATTTACTTACATTTTTAGGAAAAAAAGCAGGACACAAAACAATGTCAGTCTTGTAATATTAATATAGGTGAATAAGTCTATAAGAAATTTAATTCACAGAAAATTTTGAGCATTCATATTTAACTTTCTATAGTATGATCCTCTTATTTCAGGCTCCCATCTCCTCCACGTGACCTCCAGTGCACACTAGCCTTCACCAGTATTCTATCTACTCTAAACTATGCTTTATAAAGTATATCTGAAAATTTAGCTCATGGTATTGCATACAGGAATCCTTCCACTCAACCTGACTGTATGTGTTGGATTTCCAAACCACTTAGCAATGCCTAAGTGGTTTGGAAATGCCTAAACATTCAAAAAATGTATAAAGCATCCATAAAATGTCAAATTCAGCAAATTTGTGGAATATGTACCTGGCAGTGTCCACAGGTCTTTTACTTTGCCTGGTTTATAACAGTTATGTCTGTTTTCTCATAGGAATTACTAAGAGTGCCTCTTTCACTCTCAAAAAATAAGTCCTGATTTGAAAAATAAATTACGTAATTCTCCCGAAAACATGGCATGTGTTCTGGGTTGGTCTTGATCATTACAGTAAAACCTGGTTTGTCATCTTACAAAACAAGCACTAGACAATTTGGACAGTGTGGCAGGCAGAATAATGGCCCCCCCCAAAATGTCCACATCCTAACTGGTGAGACTGTGAACATAGTTATACTCATGGCATAGTCAATCGCTTGAGTTTAACATAGGGAGATTATCCTGGATTGTGTGCGTGGGTCCCACGTAATCATAATGTTCTTAGAGGGGGAAGTGAGAGGTAGAAGAGGGTGAGATAGGGAAGCAGCTGTGGGAGGGAGAGATGCCACATTGCTGGCTTTGAAGACGCAGGAGGGGGGCCTTGAGCCAGGCGATACAGAAGACCTCTGCAGGCTGGAGGCGCAAGGGCAGTATTTCACATTCATTTGCACAAGTGTTCTTTGGTTAAAATATAACGGAAACCATCATTTTCATCCAAACAATTATGCTGCAAATGAGGAAACAAAGTCCTGGAGAAAGAAATGATTGTCCAAAGTCACACAGTAAATCACAACCTAAGGCTCTTGACCACGCCTCATTTCCTTCCTACGTGAATGAATCTATAGTTGCCTTAAGAACACTTCGAAATATGTTTTTTGTGAGACTATCTTGTCTGATGTCTAAATAATAAAACACATACCAGCTGCCTAATGATGCA
This sequence comes from Sturnira hondurensis, assembly GCF_014824575.4. NCBI lineage: Eukaryota > Metazoa > Chordata > Mammalia > Chiroptera > Phyllostomidae > Sturnira > Sturnira hondurensis. The sequence continues at coordinate 11,025,865 of NW_028095541.1, forward strand.
GAAGGTTGGACGTCTCAAAATGTTTGTTATTTTATAAATCATAACGTCATTCAATGTTAGAGCCAGAGGGATCATTTTCTAATTCTCTCATGTTACAGTTAGAATCCATGGAGGTTAAGCAAGGCTTTCCATGTTTCTTTTCTTTGGTTTCAAGTTGTCATTGTTAGTGTTGGTCTTTTGTTTTCCAAAATGAATATCTGTATATAATTGTTCAAGTCCAGCCTTTTCTTTGGACAATAATTTTAACATTCAAGTCGTAAAGCTTTAGTTGCTAAATAAACATAATTAGGGGCTAACAAAGGGAAAATGAAGACTAAATTTGTTAAGTTGAGTCAACCTACAAGAGCCCTCTAAGACACCTAGCTCTTCAGAAAGAGCTAGAAACAGCACTGAGCTCAGTTCTCTTTGTTTGGAAGTGAGAGCTATGCCTGTCAGGATGCTGGGAGAAAAGATGGTTAGTGGACCCTGTGCCTGATTAAAGTACTTTTTCTAGAGTGATTGTGGCTGGAGAGAAAACCTGAGACTATTATCTTCCTGAGGGAAGAGGAGTCACGGTGGAAGAAGGAACCCCTGCTCACTGAGCAGCCTCTTCATCGTGAAACCTTCCCGGATATGCTGACAGTCTGCTCATTGAGTGAAGGGTTCTGGCCTCTACAAGACAAGTTATCCACTTTCTCAGTGAGCTTGATCAGTAGTAGTTCAAAGGAATGAGTGCTTCAAACAAGAAAAAGAGAGTCTAATATTTAGAAGGTCTTGCTGAGCATTTTATATACTAAATCTCAGCCAAGACACACAACCCCCTGAGGGATGGATTTTTGTATTCGGGCTCTCTGTTGCCATGACACAGGCATAATGCAAACCAAATTAAGCGTATAAGAGAATTGAGGTTCTCCTGTAGCTGAGAATTCCAGGATCATTACAATCCTTAAGGAAGATGAATTTTAGACACTTTCCATCTCCCTCTACCTTTCTTCTCTCTTGCTTTCAAGTTGTGGCATTATTCCATGCACTATAAAATGGGATAGACAATTTGGCTTAAATCATTTGAGTAACTCAGAGAATTCTGGTTAGGCTGGCTCAGTCACATGACCATCCTTGAACCACTCTTTGTTGCTTAGAATGTGGACACTAAGATTAGTCAAATCTGTATCACAAGAGCAATCCTATAACAAGGGGCTAGCAGAGGGCTGACACGGACTGACCAGTGAAGGTATGTTAAGTGGAGGAGGAGCACTTTCCCAAAGACTCAGGCATTCTGCTCAGAGAGAGGAGCAATGGGAATTGTGATTGGGAATGTGAAGACAAGTTCATTAGTGTGTAATCTTCCCCGTGTAGAGACGAGTAAGTGAAGTATCAAGAGGTTTGATTGTGCTTTTAGAGCATGTGCAACCAATATGCACAGGACAGAAGAGAATCAGAGCCCTGTTTTGTCTGATTCTAAAGTCTGTGCTCTCTCCAATGTAGGCCCAGTGATTTAAGAGGGAAACATTATATAGATCTATATAAATATAAAGAGGTGTTTGTGAAAATTATTTGGTTAAAAAGGCAGGTAACAACCAAGAATGCATATTGGGGCCCTTGTTTAATTTTTAAAAAATTAATATTTACTTGTCTGTGTTTACACACTAACTTGTTAAGCATGGCCATTTCTGTGTAATGAATACGTGCCATTTTCATATTTCTGATTTTATTGTTTCATAATGAATTATTTACAATAAGTTTAAAATTCTTTCCTAATTATAAGAGCAAATTAATTGTTTCTGTTTTGGAAAAGAAATCAGCATTTTGCCTACCATTTTTTCATTTTATTCTGTCTACCTTGAATATTCACTTTTTAGACACTCTTTTCATTGGGATTTAGATAATTTGCCTTTGTTCCCAAACCTTTTCAACAAGAAATATTTGATAGGTAGAATACTAGGTACTTGATTAAAAGGATAAACAAAATAGAATTCTTAGGAAGGCTCCAGCTTACAACTGAATGTTAATGCTTCTACAGTGGAAACATCAGCAAAGACTAAAAATAATTTTTAAAAATGAGCTAATCAAGTAGTTTCTAACCTCCAGAAAGATGCAGGATTTATTCAACTCTGGCAAATGATTGCTTTCTGCTTAATCCTCTGCTGAATTCATATCTTGCTAATCCCGTGCTGTTCCTTGAATGATTACAAAGCTATGACTCACTAATGCTCCAATATAAAAAATATATATATTATTCCCTTGATGAAGGGTACTTTCGAAAAAACTACAAAAGGGGAAAAACTGTAAAACTAAAATTATGAAAAAAAAATGGCTTCAATTTTATCATTGATTAACTTACAAGACAATATTGAAAGATTTTCTGTCTTTCATGGTCCTGAAACTATAAAAAAAAGTTCTGAGTTTTTCTGGCCTTTTTTTTTCAGTTGCTGTAGTAATTGGAATACCAAACAAGAATTAGAATCACATCCAAATTCAACACTTTCTCTTGACAAACAGTTCAAACAGTCTAAATAAAGTATGGGTCTTAGATTTCACAATGACATTCCACAACATCCAACCCCTATGACTTCGGTCCATTTTTCTCCTTCCTAATACTGTTAAGTCCACAGGGATTCTTGCCCCAAATTCTTGAATAACAAAATAGCTTTTAAAATGCTCTTGAAATGTTTGGCCTAGTTGTCAAATCTGCTGCCATCATTGGGTGACAAGTGAAGAGGAGAAAAAGGTCATTCATTGCTCTTAAACCTGGGATCTTAATTATATTTATAAAGGGACAGAAAAAAAATACCCTTTTCTCTCTCTCTAACACTGGTGCAATTCCCCAATGCCAGTACGCATAACACATTTCTTTTACAAAAACATAAGTGCCCTCACCAGAAAACTGGCAGAGCGATTCCTATTCAACTTTGAGACTCTTGGTCAAATTGGAGGGATGTCAATGTAACAAAAAAAGTGCACAAGAGGCTGAGTGGACAACGAATAAGAATAGAGGTAAAAGTAGGGTCCATAGATTACAGCTTTTAAAGGTGAAGAGCTTGCTAGCACTCTCTCCACTTGACAATGTTCTTTCCACCAAAGTTCCCCTTAGCTCTTGACTGTCCTGCCTTAGACATTTCTTTACTACCTGGAAATTTCCTGACATCACACTTGCAACACTGTGAAAATAGTTTGTTTGCATGAGGGTGTTTGTAAAAGAGCTGTAGCACAATTGAATCACTGAATATCCAATCTGAAAGGAACTTGTGACCACCCCATTTTAATGATGTCAAAACTCCACAAATACAACTGCTCTCTCCTAATTGTTGCTAACTGCAGAACTAAAACCAACATCTCCCAATCTTCAGTCCCACAGCCCTCTTTTTATCCCCTCCTTATTCAGCTGTTGCTAAGTCAATAATGTAACAATGCATATTACATATCAGCAAACCAATTTGAAAATCCAGACTAAATGCAACTGGTATCCAATGAAGCCCGGTCTTAGTGTAGAGCTGATCCAGAGAAAGAATCATCCACAGAAAACTGTACGTGAAACAAATCCAGTATTTACTTGGTGTCTGGGGAAAATGGCGAAAGGTGAGTGGCTGGATAGGGTGGGATCATGAGTAAGGAGAAAAATTCTCAAGCAGTGTTTCTGAACCGAAAACAATTTGGCCCTTCAGAGAATACTTGGCAATGACCGTAGATGGTTTTGTTTATCACAATGGAAGGACAGCTGCTGGCATCTGTGAGAAAGAGGCTCCAGCTTCTTCTGAGCATCAGTGCACATGGTAGCGCCTACAACAAAGTACTATCTAGTCCAAGATGTCAAGAAGGCTGAGTTTAAAAGGTCCTGTTTGTTTAGTATATTCTCAAACATCTCCTCTCCCCATTTCTATGCATGTCCATTGTTAGCCTCCCGCAGATTTCCTCTCTTCACTTTTAATTACCATCGCTAATTCTCTTAATGCTAAAAGGGACTCTATTCTTTTATATCTCTTTCCTTCAGCTGTCTGTATATTTGGATTTGAATCTCTATCTTCATATTTTGCTTCTGTTATTTTCCTCCTTTCACATTATAAAACCTTGTAAACCATAGTACCAAAAAAAAAAAAGAAAAGAAAATGGAAATCTTCTTAGAAAGGCAAAAGCAGAATTATCTTCATTCGGCAAAAGGAAAGGGAAAAAATGTTATAGACATTTACGTTGCTATTATGTTTATCACTATATAACATCCGTAAGTTTATATACATTGCATACATTAAATGACCACAGAAAAATGAACCATATCTATATTTTTATTTCTCAACTCCTGAGCATGGTACTGAATTGCAGACTAATTCCAGAATATTCTAGCAGATAGAAGAAAGGAATTTTCCTTCTGTATGTGTCAGAAACCAGAATGTGAAAAGAAAGGAAGTACGGGGATGGGAGGGAGGCAGGAATTTACGGGGGGCTCTAGATGAGGTGTAAGGATGAGATGTTCAAGACTATGAACTGTGGGAACATTTTGGTGGTTCGAATAGTGACCCTTCACTGAGCTAGCTCCACTCCCAGCTCCACTGGGATTAGGATCAAAAGTTACCATCTTTAGGAATAATAAACTCCTAGATTCTATATTCTTACATAACATGAAAATAGATAAAGGGACTTTGATGAATTGATGCAAGTGGACAATGGTGGGGAGAAATAAAACTTTACCTTTATAAGATATATATATGTTCTTTGCTGTCATCAGTTGCAATACAAAAAACCTATAAAACAAAGAACTAGAATGTTTATGAAGCGTACATGGACCTAGCAATAGGTAATCATTTTATGGAAAATGTGCTATAGAAAGTTTGCTTTACCCAGCCAAGTGATAGTCCAGGGTGAAGGATATGAATGAGTCCACTCTCTTTAAACCTACTGACTTTTTTGATATGTAAAACATTCCAGTGTGTACATTTATATTACCAGTATACTAGTAATCCTAAAAGTCAGGAATTCTGTTTTTTTCTCTTATTATTTTTAATAGAAATTTTGAAGCAAAAATTCTAGAGTAAACAGTACATAAACTTACTTTTGAAAAGTAAACACCCTAAATATTCAATTATAATACAGTGATTGATGAGTCATTATATATGTATCTGATTATTTTGCAAACACTAAAAATAATATTTTGAAGTATTTTAAAGAACATACAAAAATCTGATTCTAATTTTTTTCTTTTTTTAAAAAAATTTATTTATTTTTAGAGAGAGGGGAAGGGGAGGAGAAAGAGTGGGAGAGAAACATCAACATGTGGTTGCCTCCCATGTGTCCCCCACTGGGGACCTGGCCCGAAACCCAGGCATGTGCCCTGACTGGGAATCGAACCCGTGATCCTTCACTTCACAGGCCCATGCTCAACCCACTGAGCTACACCAGCCAGGGCTGATTCTAATTTTATTAAAAATACCTATGGATAGCCCTGGCTGCTGTAGCTCAGTGGATTGAGCGCGGACCTGCGAACCACATGATTGCGGTTCAATTCCCAGTCAGGGCACATGCCTGGGTTGCAGGCCAGTTCCCGGTTCCCAGCAGGGGACTCACGAGAGGCAACCATACATTGATATTTCTCTCCCTCTCTCCTTCCCTTCCCCTCTAAGATAAATAAATAAAATCTTAAAAATAAATAAAATAAAATAAAAATACCTATGGATATACTTAGAAAGAGAACTTTATAAAAACTGTAAAAGGATGATGTTTAACATTATGTTGTGTGAATTTGAATAATTTTTACTTTCTCTTCATTTCTATATTTCTAATATTTTTCAAAGAAAAAGATCTTACTGTTACATAGGAAAAGAATTGAATGCTATTTTTAGAAGGGCCCTATAGAGAAATTTTTTCTTACCTAATGCATTACTAAAGCCATTTCCACATCGGTTTCATCCACTCTCTTGAAAAACAGGGAAGAACATGTATCTGCAGTAAATGAAGGCAACAAACAACAAAATATGGCCAAGTCCATAAATTCCTTTGCTTAGCAAAGTATTTTTTGTGCTATTGTAACAATTGCAATCTATTACTGTAGATTTTTGTATTGTAATATTGGCAGGGCCTCAACTCCTTGAGCTGAAGCTTGGGAAGATGTTTTCCTTGCCCTGGGTAGGGGCCGGGGAGCAGGCTAAGGAAAAAAACCCAATTTGATCAGAAATGGCTTCATTTCACGAATCATTATGCCATTACTCTGTTTGAAGATAAGCAGTTTAGAGAGGTCGCGATTTAGCCCGTCTCTTTAGAGTCTGCTGTCTAATGAGCGTGGCTCTCAGAAAACTGAGCTCAGCTCGTTCCTTGTGGGCCTATAGACAGGAAGGCATCCTACTCTCATAATGTCAGCATTATGCTAGTTTTATTAGTTCTCTTGTATTCATGTTCCAAACAGGAATTTATTTTTGGTTTAGAAGACTCAATGGGTAGACCTTTGGCCAAGATAAAGATACCTTCACAAGTGTTAACAACAGCACAACTTTCTGATTCTTGGAATCCACCGACAGCCCGCCTCCGTGGTTTACTTTGGTGAAACTTGATCTGTACTGCTTTTGCAAAGCAGCATGAGCAGTTTAACTCAGAGCTCTTACCAAAATCCTTTCATTTCAGAAATCACATAGTCATTGGAACTCTGAGCAATGTTGCTCTAACAGAAACGGCCTCAGCGTTCCTTGGACCCAGGGAAACGGTTACGCACAGAAACCTACAAAGAACAGCTTTGTAATAATCCAACCCACCTACGTGACTAGGAGGGCAGTACAGGCCTCTTCCAATCGGCAAACTCTTATACCTAATGGGCCTGTTAGAAATCTCCACTTAAATGTGTCTCATGGGCAAGTCAAAGTAACGTGTTAAACCGTGACCTTTTTCTTTCTACCTTTTTTTCTTCTTCTTTTTAAATTTTAGTGTGATAAGAACACTTGACATGAGGTTTACCCTCTTAACAAAACTTGAAGCACACAACTCAGCATTGCTACCCACAGGCACAATGCTGTAGACCAGAGATCTAGATTGTAGAACTTTCTCATCTTGCACCACTGAAACTCTGTGCTGTTGGTTAGTGACTCCCCATTGAACTGTTGACCTCCTCTTCTGGTGTTTTACCCATCCTGGTAAAAGTTCTTTATTGTCACTCAGGCAAGGAACTTTGAAATTCTTGATGACTTCCCTTTTGTAAGCACCTTTGTCTCATTTATCGGCAAAACTTTTTTGATTCTACCTCCAAAAATGATCTGTGCCTGTCCACTTTTCTCCATCTCCACTTTCATCCCTGTGGTTCCTGGCACCATCATAGCCTGTCTAGCTACATAGTTGGCCACCCACTCTTCCCCCATCCTGATCGCCCCTCATGCAGAAGCCAAAGTGCTTCTTACAAATAATGGTACAGATTCAGTCACTCTTTTGGCCACATTAATCAATGTCTCCTGACTACCCCAACCCAGACTCTTTAACGTATGGCTCATTGTGACTTTATCTCCAGCTCCTTTTAAAATGTGCTTGTTACCACTCTCTCCTCCACAAGCCATACTCCAGGCACCCTCAAACAGAGCAATAGTTTCCCAGCATTAACGCTCTTCTCCATGTAAGTTCACGCCACTTAGTTTTTCCTGGCTAACCGTCTGCCTGTTCCATAAATCACAGCCAAAATGTGACTCTCTAGACACAACCCTGAGTGAATAAGAGAGTACAGCTCCAAGGTGCAGAGCGGAGGGCTAACTTGGCATAGACTTGTCAACGAGGTGTCTCATAGATCTTCACAAATAAAACCAGGAGCTGAAACTTAGACTTGAAGGTTCTCTTGAGTTCCTGCCTTAGCTAACCTGGTTTCCATCACTGTAACACCAGAGTATGCCTCAGGTAAGTTTTTGGACTCATTACCCTCCTCGGATAGTTCAAATTATAACTCCTCTCAGGATGGGTAATAATATAAGATTCTCATTACACCATAAATCCAATCTGGTGGCTGGAGAAAGGTATAAACTCTTGATACAAAGTCTGAGTTACTTTTATAGGGTCTTTATTTTTCTCAAAGTGGGCCAGCGTGTTGTTTTAATGGCTCAGCTACTACATTTTAGCATGGGAATAAATATAAATTGTGTTTTAGCACCCACTGCAAACCAGTCCTTGATGTTATCTAATATTTGATTCACTGCCATCAGAAGCCCTCATGGAAGAAACTGCTTTGAGTTATACAACCTGCAGAGAGGTATACCAGCAGCGCCTACAGACACAAATGCATTTTTATGGCGCTTCTCTTCTGCATTATTTCAACTCCTACACAACTTGCACATTTACAGAAGCCTCAGGTGATTCTTAATGATGTTTTTCAGTTTCTTAATAATTTTCTTGATTTTATATTAACATCCCTGCTGTTGATTGTTCTCTTCTTTTAAGCATGTGGCATCCTAAGCTTTGCTCCTAGGAGTGGGTTGAGGTTTTTCGCTGCAGCCCATTACAGGTGAGGATAATTTTAAAAATCCCATTGGAGCACAGTTCCCATCCTTGGTGCCTTGGCAAGGTAAATAGGTAGGAACCATCCATGCTGGAAAAGTTTTATTATTTGACTGTAAGAGCTGATGGCCAGCAGTAGTGAGCTAGTAAATAAAAATTATGGTAGCTGACATGTATTGAACACATATTAGCGGGCTGGTGCTTTATGTTAATAATTTCATTTCATTCTCACCACAACCTGATGAGGTATATGTTACTCACACGCTCGTTTGACACACATGGAAACAGAAGCCTTAGGAATGTCAGTACGGTGTCCAAAGACACACATAGCCAAGCGATGGTAAGAAAGAGGCTTCATGTGATGCCACAGTCCTTGCTTTCAGTGAATGCGCTATGCTTTCTTTCAAGTAAATCTTAATTCATCATAGAAGTAGGAAGAGAAAACATACCTATTATTTCAATCTTTGCCTTGCCCACAAGCATCAGGGTTTTTAAAAATTATTTTGTTGTTTAGGACCTAATAAGTTAAGAAGGATAGAGTCAATGATTAAGGCTGAAGAGAAATGAAGTCATTTTTACTCCAACTTGGATAAAATATCATGTTCAAATGAATATAACTTTGGAATCAGAGTACTGATTTTGAATGCTTTATTACTATGTAGTGCAGATAGCTTAGGGCAACAGAGTAAACTCTTTAAATGTCATCTCTACCTCTTCAGGTGAAAATAATTAGATAGGAAGATAGCGTCAAATAAGGTGATAGAAGATGCTCTTGAAGAACAGAATAAAGTGGAAGTGGCAGTGTACAACTATACAGACTAGGTCATGAAAGGAATTGGGGGAAAATAATTGTTCTTAACTGAATCTTCTTAAAAACTATCCCACTTTTTATATATTTATGCTTTTTTTCTTCTCCTAGGATTGCCATAGATAGTTGACTAGTTATTAACATGAGAGGAAGCAAAGGGAATTAGACATTGAACTTAATGACTGGGGAGTATGAGCCTGTCTGTTTAATCAAGAAGCTACAGCTTTACCCCCAGCCCACCAGGGAGCCACGGGTCAGTTATCCGCAGATCACTGGGAGGAGGAATAGGACAAAGAAAGGAGAGGTAAGGACATGCACAACAGAAGTAAAAACAGTGCAGGCAGAGGTGCTTGACCTTGTCAGTTTGACTAGGGGGTGGACCCCTCAGAGGCCTGCAAAAGCTTGAGAAGTTGATTGGTTATTTTGAAAAAAAGCTTCTGGTCTGTTCTAAGTCTGAGATGTATAATACCAGGGAAACAAAGAAGTGCACTCTCTCTCTCTCTCTCTCTCTCTCTCTCTCTCTCTCTCTCTCGGTGTGTGTGTGTGTGTGTGTGTGTGTGTGTGTGAACCTCATTTTTTCATGCCTTCTCTCTCTTGCCTAGGAACACATACAACCATGTGGGTCTAGTAGCAGTGTGGGCCTGCAGCAGACTGTGTTGGCTCCAAAGGACTAAACTTTTTTATGAAGCAGAAACTCTGGAAAGTAGCCTCTGTTTTTGGCCTTGTTGAATTCATGGTTGGAATTTTTCCAAGGCAGGGCAGAGGGAGATGGGAAACTGGAAACCCAGAGACAGTCTTCCCAAAGAAACGTTGCCACCCCACAGTCTCCTGTGTGTAAGTCTGTGGAAGAACCCAATTACCATCAGCAACACTGGCTACAAAGGAATGGGCTTTGCCCATTTCTTCTGTCTGTGACTTAGCATCTAGCACGTGACCCGACAGGTAGTAAATACTCAGTCATATTACATTGGATTTGCCATCATCTCCACATTTTCGTGAAGCTCTTCTTGATTAGAAAAATGACTTCATAACTTAAAATAGTGTGGCTTTTTTATCATTTTGCTAAATTTTATTGGGTTAAAAATAGACTTGAAGAAAATGCTTCATCTCTAGACATTGCCATGGGTTTTCCTCCAGTTTTATTGAGATATACTTCACATACATCATTCTATAAGGTTCAAATGTACAGCATAAACATTTGACTTACACACATTTTGAAATCATTATTATAATAAGTTTAGTTAACATTCGTAATCTCATAGAGATGCAGTCAAAGAGATGGAAGAGAAAAAATGAGAGAACTTCTGTAATGAGAACTTCACTCGGACAACTTTCCTGTATCTCACACAGCACTGGTAGCTACAGTCATCATGTTTCACGTTGCATACCTAGTGCTTATTTCTTACACCTTGGAAGTCAAGCTTTTGACCTCCTTCCCTCAGTTTCCCCCAACCCTCCCCTCTTTATCCACCACCAGTGGCCACCACAAATCTGGACTCTTTTTCTATGAATTTCAGTTTTTTTCATTGTTTTTTGATTCCACATGAAATTTTAATTATACAAGTATTTTTCCTTCTCGTCTGACTTGCTTTACTGACCATAGTGCACACAAGGTCCACCCCATGTTGTCACAAATGGCAGAGGTTCCTCAATTTTTGTGGTTGAAAATATTACATTGTATGTATTTCTTTCTTGTTCATTCAGTCATTGATGGACACTTAGGTTATTGCCATGTCTTGCCTATTGTAAATAATGCTGCAGTGAACATTACTGTAAATAATGTTGCAGATATATTTTTTTAAGGATTTCATTTCTTTGTCTTTAGAGGGGAAGGGAAGGAGAAAAGTATCAATGTATGGTTGCCTCTCATGAGTTCCCTGCTGGGAACTGGCCTGCAACCCAGGCATGTGCTCTGACTGGGAATCGAACTGCGATCGCGTGGTTCACAGGCCCGTGCTCAATCCACTGAGCTATACCAGCCAGGGCTGCAGATATCTTTTTAAGCTAGTGTTTTCATTTCTTTTAAATATATTCACAGAAATGGAAATACTGGATCATATGATTGTTTTATGTTTCATTTTTTGAGGCTCCTCCACACTGCTTTTCACAGTTCCTGCCCAAGTGTGCATTTCAACCACAGTGCACAAAGGTTCCCTCTCCTCCCCATCCTCTTTAGCATTTGTTATCTCTTGTCTTTTTGATGATGACCATTCTAACAGACATCAAGTGGTATCTCATTGGGGTTTTGGTTTGCATCTCCCTAATGACTGGTGATGTCGAGTACCGTCTCTTGAACCCGTGGCCATCCATATATCTTCTTCGCAAAAATGTGTATTCAGTACACCTGGCCATTGCGATTGACTCGGTAATAAGAGGATGATCCAGCTGATCGACCACGCATGGTGGTCCAGAGCATAGGATCTGCATCTCGGTTTCTTCTGCTCTGTATGGATGAGAAAAATAGAGTCATCTTGAGGAAAAAGTAAAATGATCTCAATGGACTGCTTAATAAATGTCAGCATCTATGACTTTTATTTTACCCTTTTTCTTTGAGCCTCTATTTTCTCCACAAAAAGATGTGTATTGACCTAGACATGAGCCTAGACATCTCTTGCGCTAGTAGTTTGCAGCCTCTAAAGGCTGGAAAAGGACTTGGAGACGTCCTTAACTATGTGCTACGTACCTCTTCACGTCACCCTGACGTGGAGTCCCTGAAACAATGCAGCCAGGAAGGTGACATTTAATGCGCTTCCACAGCAGTGACCAGTGTCTGGAACATGCCAAGATGAGACAAATGGAGATGATGAGTAGACATGGAAAGAAATTTGAGAAGAAAATGATTTTTTTCCCCAGAGGTTGCTATTCATGCAAAGTTTTAATCCTTTACTCATCAACCTCACAGAGGGATCCGAGTAAACATGCAGCAGACTATAGAGATTTGTACATTTTTATATGAACAATTTTTAATGATGTCACAGAGAAACATTAACTAATTTCATCTTTAATTAGTTCCAGGGTATAGAAGAATTAAAAGTGCTTATATTTAGAAGTTAATTAAAATGCATAATCTATATTTCAAGTGCATAATATAGATAATCTCACTAAGTTCTACTCCTGGCTATACTACTGACTTAATTAATGGGAGGAGTTGCCCGACATTAATGAGAAGAAAATAGAAGCCCTTGCTTTCTCCCTGTATCGTGATCGTAATAAACATTCCAGGTGCTTGGTAAGTGGCTAGTTGCTGTTGAAAGCAGGAATGTTTATTATTCAGTGCAGTAGGCTGCAGTGACATTTCTTATCATTTCAGCATAACTGTGCCTGAGGGTCTGTAAATAGTATTTGCCAAAGGCAATTTTACACATTCATGACATTCTTTGAAGTCTGGGCTGGGCCCAACTGGCAGAACCCCCAAGGCTGTCTTCCTGCTTCTCCTGCAGGCTGATAAACCAGTGTGGGGGTTTGCACAGAAACAAAACAAACTCAAGAAATTTCATTTAGTAATTCCCGAATTATAGTCGCTTTAAGGAAGCTAACACCTAGCAGACAGTGGCTGTTTAATAAGTAGTTAGTGATTAAGGGTGAGGCCAACTTGCATCCCAGTTATGAAGACTAATCTCAAGAGGGAAATTTTACCTTTAGGGACTATTCTTCATCACTCTTAGGAATATTAATAGTATTTAATAATGAATTAACATTTATTACCCTGCAGGGTAGCTCGGTTGGTTGGAGCGTTACCCTGATACGCTCCATGGTGTGGGTTCAATCTGCAGTCAGGGCACATACAAAGAATTAACCAATGAATGCATAAATAAGTGGAACAACAAATTGATATTTTTCTTTTTTCCTCTCTCTCTAAAATCAATGAAACAAAGTGTTAAAAACGTTTATTGAGCTCTTCACTGTACACTTTTGAATTTTTAGCTATTTACTCATTTAAAGACAGAAACAGATCTATAAATTAGATGAGTAAACTGAGTCAGACAAAGATTGCATAGATAGTAAGTGTTAGAGCATTAAAAAAAGCACTACACATACTTTTTATTATTTATCAATGTACTATCTATATTCAGGCCCCAAATTACCTTATTGCTATGTACCCTGACACAGTAACTATTAATAAAATCACCCTGTATGCTTTTTCCTAAAATACATAATATCTGAAATTATTATATTTGCATGTTTATGTTTTTTATTGGTTTTTGTATTTACCTTTATTACTTGTCTTTCTCAAGGAGAATACAAGCGTTATAACAATAGAACCATCTTATTTTCTGCTTTCTCTGCTCCAGTAAGAATAGTCCCTGGCAAAGAATAGGCAGTCATAAAATATTGATCGAATCCATTAATTAATGACATCATAATGTTTCAGAAAGTGTTCTTAGAGGAAAGATGAGTGTTCTATTTTTTTAATGGTAAAAATGTGTCACAGACACAAAATGTAATTCCCCCAAATAGTGTTAAAACCTAGGAACAATTTCGTGTTCCAGAACGGTGCCAGTTTTTATTTCCTTGCTTTCTGAGCACCGTTGGGGAAGCGAACCCCCTTGCAGGTGGGTTTTCTAATGTCCTGGCAGCGTGGCCTTTGGTGAAGGAGGCAGCTGCGGGGTCAGATGGGGGTTTGATCCCCAGCTCTGTTACTTCTTTGCTCTGTGGCTTCGGAAAAGTTACATTCCATCACTTCTTTGAGTCCTAGTTTCTTTTTAGGTGGCACAGAATGTCAGAAATTCTACCTTTCCTATCTTGGCAACTTAGTCAAGAAGGTGGTGATTTACAGGCACATCTTCTGCAGTTTATTCCCTATCCCTCCGCCAGGTTAATTTTTAAAAGCCCCACTTTTATGGCATGACATCCGTACCAAGGCATATAACTCTGCGTTTTATTTTGAATGATGCCCGGTGTCTGCCATTCCAGTCGATCTGTCATCTGACCTGCCTTTGTCTATTCCAATTTGCCTCCCTTTACTGCAAGGCCAACACCCTTCCTGTCTGCCCCTGCAGATTACTCGATTTCTGCTTTCTTTGCCCAGGGTGTGCACCGCCTTCTCTTTCCTGCACCAGTAGTCCTATGCCCACCTGCCTGTTTGGCCCTAACTCTGCTTTCAAAGATGCCACCCACATCCCGGCCCTCATTCCTGTTGATTTCGTTACTATCTGTCTCTATGTCCTCCATAGCCCTGTGGCGCCAAGTCTCCTTCCCTCCGTTGTCCCTTTGTAGTATTCTGCCTTATACTTTGTGGTGCCCCCTGAATACATTTATGTCTTAAACAAAATGTCCTGTGCTGGCTGGATTGCCTTTGCACTGTATCTCTCTCAGTGTTCGACATAGAGTATGTTACGAGCCAAAAACAGGCAACCTAGACTGCTTCATGCAATCCATTGCATTCACGAAAAAATGAGTATTCGGTGTTAGTGTGAAGGGTGCTTTGTTGTGTTGTGCTGCCCAGGACTCCCCCCAGGAATGATGAATTCCTTCTCCTAGTGGCAGAGAGTCCCGCGGACAGAAGACCGTGACTCTTGGCCCATCTCTGAGATGACGTCCACTAAAGAAAGGTCCACTTTGCCAAGGTTACACCCAGGCTGGGCTGCCAGTGTCCATGACTGGTTTACTCCAGAGTACAAAAGCCTGATACCATTGCCCCACTGAGAACCACTCTGAGAGATTGTCCACCTTTCCGAGCTCCGCGTCCAGTTGCCTGCAGCCTTCATGGAGATTGTGTGGTAGCCCCAGTGTTTCCTCTGTCCAAACGGGCTGTCTTCCCTACTCTTCCACAGATAATCCCAATGCTAGAGAGACTCCTGCACTGTGACTCCTCGGAGTCTGGTTCCCAGAGAGCCCAGCTGGGCTTTCTAATCACTAATCAGATATTTCATAATCCTACCTTTTTTCTTGATCATAAGGTAAAGGGGATGGGAATCAATGAACCGTATTTTTGCATATCATGGAAAGCTTTTGTTTGTTTTGTTTTGCTTATTAGTTGGATCCTCTACATAGATGGTTTTGCTCTGCTTTTTAAATTATTATTATCCCTATAAATGTAGATGGTGATCATTGTTAAAACGATCGCTAGGAATACTTGAGAGGAAGACAAGTAAAATGAGATTGTGGTTGAACTGCACAGTAACAATGAATGAAATGAGGACACGTCGGTATGCTTTTTCTTATTTCAGAAACCAATCTCAAGCCTCCAGGAGAGTTGATCCTGTCATTTACTTTATCATGGAAAAAAGTAGGAAATGCATCAAAATGGCCTAAAAATGCTCTGTGAGGTGTTTTTATAACCCCCGACTTGAACATTCAAAATGTCCTGAAGTAGCAAAACGGCCATCACCACTTTTATCTGAGACTTAACTATCTGTAGTTTTTAAAAAAATCCCCAGCAGCACGCATCATTATACATTTGCCCCTCCATGAAATCGACCGCGTGCCGTCTCTCTAGCAGTGCGACTAATTGGCTCCGTTCTGCCAATAAGTGTGCTGCCAATGATGCCAGTCTTTAGTTTTATAAACATTCCAAAATATTCACTCAAATTGGCTAGCTCCCTAGCAACCATCTTAGTGAAGATGAATACCTTCCGTGGCGAGAGCAAGTATTTCAGCCCCTTGAAAATAACAGCCGAGGTGTTTTTCTTCTACGCTCCCTCCCTGATGAATATTAAGCCTCTTTTTCTTGAAAAGCAAGAACAAATCAAGCCCAGGATTTTCATTTCTCAACTTCCTGTGCATGGCAATGGCAGGTTGGGAAGTTTCTTTGGGAGTAGCCTTGATGCTTGTTTTTCTTTCTTAAAACTGCATTCGACCAAAAAAAAAATGCCCCTGAGATTTAATTAGCTTTCTGTATTTTTTCACTACAAAGAGACTTACTCTTTTTTTTTACATTGCCGTGTTGAAAAAAATCTTTAGAAGATGATTTTTTTTTCTGAATGGTAAAGGCAGTATAACTTCAAAGATGGAAGCGCTCTGCCTTTCTTGTCTTTGACAAAAGTCATTGAGCGCTTTCATAACTTCAAGGTGACGTGAAGGCCTGTGGTCAAGATGGGGGTAGAAAAAGTCCAGAATAAGGAATTTGGGGTGTTGCCCCTTCATTTTAAGTTCGTCGTGATTGCTGGCAATACAAGCTATGTATTGAGGTTATTCTAAAGAGATCTTTTCCATAAAAGTTCAAGTTCTTTTCATGGACCTCTGGGGACAAAAACAGACATAGAAATAGACTGAAGCCAAGGTCTGTAAAATGGTAGGGACCCGAAGAAGTCCTTTCTGTCATCTCTGCTTGTCTCTGCTTGTCTTTTTGCACATCCGTTGTTATCTTGAATTTTCTGTCTCTCACCAGGTTTCTGGATGCACCTGGTGGTATAAGATACCATCAAACTCAACTACATCTATGACTTTACCACTCAGACAGATCACAATTTTCATATTCCCTCAACTTTAAGTTTTCGTGGAAGACTTTTGATTGGTCCAGTCTAAAATGTCTGTTGTCTATGTTGTCATCTGGAAATTGTGTCCAAGGGTCAGAGTCAAGCTAGAAACACTTGGTTGCTCCTCTGTCAGTCACATCAATAAGAAGAAGGGGAAAGTGGAGAGAAACAGGGAAGTCACCTGTAAAGTAAGGACTGGGCAAGAAGGAAGGTAGAGATGAGACGGTATCTATAGTGTTACTTGTGCCATGAATGTCAACTATTAACATGAAAGAGAGAAAACATATGAATAAATATTTTAGGCATAACTCTAAATAGTTCAATTTCTAAATGTTGAGCATATATGTTTAGATCTGTCATTAGCCCATCAGGGGGAAGCATTTGGATACTGAATGTATTGGTAATCATTTCATTGCCCCATTCCCCCATTACTCCTCTCATAGTGCAGGATGGAGCTCAGGAGGGCTGAAAAGAAGGAGGCAAAGAGGGAGGGGTGGGTGGCTGGGGCCCAGGTCTTCCCAAGCAGACGTTTTAGAGCGCAGAGCTCTGAGGAGTTCAACAATTCTAAATTCAGGCCTAGTTTTCCATTTTGTCATGGGTGTATTTGATAATGTAGGAAGCTGGAATACATTTTATTCAGCAGGTTGTCAGCTTGGCTTTTAACATAGGAATGTATTGTAGGTCGGTCTCCACCTGTGCTTTTTCTCTGGGCCCCCAAATTATTAGGGATGCTCCTCGTGGTGAATTCTGGCAGGCTCTACACAATGTACAACCAGTGTGATGTTTGTATTCTACCTTGTATGCTTCAAAAAGGAAGGGGAAACTTAAAATAGCTAGCTGCTATTGTATAAAGAAAATCAAAATTTATTTGCTGTGGTTCACCAAGCTTTATTCACTGGACCATTCATGCTTCTATCACCCTAAACACTGATAAATTCTAAAAAGCAACTAACACACACTCTGGTTTCATTTCATAACGAGTACCTTTTCTTTTTAACTCTTAGTATGTGCTAGACACCGTGCTAACCGATTACTTGCGTTATCCCATCTAAATCTAACAACTATGTTAAGTATTATCCTTATTTGACAGATGAAGGAACATAAGCAGCAGAAGAAAGTAGCAGATTTAGAATTTAAATGCAGGTTTAACCTAAGAGTTTGCAGTCTTTCTAGCAATGGTACACCCCTGGGTGACATTAGAATGGGTCTTAGCTATCAGAAAGTCCAACACTGCTTCTGCCCATTTTGATTCCTGAATTATCTGTTTCACGATCCAGATAAGGAGATGATCTGTCTGTTTATAGATATTTCCATTGACAAGTTCCTTTATATATTAAGACATTAGCCTATTAAGGTAACGATTTTTAACTTATGAACCATGATGCATTTTTGTGTTATCGAGAGTGGGAAGTAAAAGGGTGACACTGCAGCCAGGGGACGAGGACTTGCACAAAAATCACAGTCCACCTTATTTATAGAATGTCCTAAAACTTTGAATATTCTAATGCATGTGAATATCCATTTGGGGGAAATAACCATATTCAAAACTTAATGATCCAAACTTTGGGGTTGTGTTTGTTCATTTTGTTTTTCTTTTCATCGTGTGGATGGATGGATGAGGGAGCCTTCTGAGCAGTGCACAGAAATGTCTTTCCATGTGTCTTTAGACCAGTTCTCCCTGGAAAGGGGTGTGTGTGTGTTACTGTAAAAAGAATAATCCACCGGTTTATCACCGAGTCAGAGCCACTTTCAAGAATAAAAAAGTGCTCTTGATAATGATGCATAAACCGAAACAGTCCCAAGAGAATGGTGTTCACATTCATCCGAGGCAAAAACCCAAACAAACAGGCCAGGACACATTTCTCTGACATACTCAAAAAGGAAAAACACAGGGACAAGCACACTAGTAGTTGCCAGGTGCTGAAGGTGGGGTGAAGGGTTGACAACGAGGAGCAGAAGGGACTTTTCAGAGGTGATGCATGGTTCCACGCCTCAGTCGCGGTGGCTGTGTAACCGCACGCTCCTGTCAGAACTCAGAGAGCTGTGCACCAGAAAGTGGTCTCAACTTTGTGTAAACCACACCTCCATTTTTTAAAGTATCAGGGTTAAGAGGTCCCATAATGAGTGTCAGAAACCCGAATGCTCCTCACAAATAAAACAAAACAACAGTTCCATCGACTTCATGATAAAGCTCAAGAATCAGCAGCACTCAAGAGTCATTCTAAAGGAGTGAACTCAGAACAGAGAGATTCCCCCCATAGCCACATACCACAGAGCAGCTGAGGGACACTATGGCCTACGGAATCACCGCTGTCCTGTCTGGTGGGAGACAGAGTGAGGAAATGGCTGTGACTGAGGTGTCTGACCAAGGTGACAGGCCCTGGCAAGCGGACAGGGTGAGACTCAGGACTAAACGGGGGAGTGGTTGCTCCGTGGAGTACGCGGACAATGCGCATTTGTTCGTGAGAACTTTTGAGACGCCCCAAATGGAGTGACTATTTGGGGGGGGGTATTATTTCTACAAAGGACTAAATGGGAACGAGAGGTAGTTAAACATGGGCTCTTCACATTCATGTGATTTCATTCCTCTCCAGAGCTCGGTGAGGTCAGCCAAGCTTGGGTTATTAAGACGTATTAAGTGCATTAGGTAGGAGTGACTACATTGCAGGATGTCTTCCTAAGAGTTCTTATCATTTTCATATTAGCAATATCACTACTGTTCAATTTAAGTAATGATAAGTTCTCCTGATCCTTAGAAAAATTTTTGAGTATAATTAACATTATATTATTATAGTTCAGTTTTGGTCCACAATTACTTTATTTTATATCTTGTCCTATTTTTCCACTTCAAAAGGACTATGTCATTAAATTTCCCAGGGTACACTGAGATCTCTCAACCCATTAACACTTCAAAATTCAAGGATCCTACAATAAATTTGCCTTTAAAAGCCTAAACCAATTTGTTGTCATTATTACCATTAACTGAAGGCAATACCCACGGTATTAAGATCTTCAAATTTCAGCCCTACCCCTTACTATGGACACTTCAGCGGCATTTCTGATGTATGAAAAGAAGAAATTCATAATACTTTCTTGTAGGTATAGGGTTACAGTAGAGATTAAAAAGAGAAGTCCATCTTGAGCACCTGTACCAGCACTTAGTATGCAGTAAGCATTCAGTTAGCGCTGACTATATAGTGTAGGACCTGAAGCAAAGATTCAGCATTATAGTTTGCCTTGACATCTGAAACCAGGAGGGCTTCCAATGCCCAAACCTCAAGCTCCCCTTCCCATTCTCCTCCCACAGAAGGATCCTTTAGCCAAACAAGTCTCCTAATCTCAGTGATCACGCATAAGGCTGCTTATTCTGGGTTGGCAGGAGTCCGTTTTCAGCCACTCTGTAGAATTAGTCAAACATATGAAGCCCATCCTCTTGCAGAAACCAGGGGTTGCCACACCCTACTTGTTTACTGTGCTCGCTAGCGTACCTTCCTGAGGGTGGCCCTGCGTGGCATGCGGTGTCCTCCTCCCTGGGCTGTGAGTTTCTACGACTGATACAACACTGTCACTCTCATCGTTCCAGCTTCAGGTGGTGGGTGTTCAGCCTTCCCTGAATCGGGGTGAAGAGATCAAACAGCGCTTACTAAAAATGACCACTAGGAACCCTAGCTACCACAGCTGCCCCTGTCAGGGTGAACAGTCTGAATCCTTACACGAGACAAATATGGCACAACTCAGACTGCAGCCCAAAGCGGAGGCGAGTGACTCCCTGGGGATGTTTGCTCCACAACTTCCAATGCCCTGATTCCGATTTTCACCCAAGAGATGAGCAGCACATTGTAGTTTACACAGGACTGTCTGTAACATAGGAGCAGATTTGCAGATTCATTGTGGGATTTTTTTTTCTGACAGCTCATCATTTCCAATGGCTGTTTTCCGGGAGCCTGGCCTAGAACTGCAGCTCCACCCTCAATCTTGAGCACTTGGGGACGTGTCTGAGGATTTGGGTAAGCATATGTAACCTACCTAGGAATTTTGCACATTGACTACCTAATGTAAGCTCAAGATCAGCTGAATAGAGATTAAGAGGATGCTAACTGGAGAGCTGTAGAGAGACAGAGGAAATGGTTGTACACCTAGTGACTGTATCTACAACCCAAATATCCCCATGCACCATCAGCTGTGAATGATAAAGATGTCAAGTACTAACACACATAACTCCCATTACACTGGTGTGGCCCCCATTTGATGGACGCAGTCCGCCACAAATCCCCTGTGAGGTGGCTTAGGATTTTCCGGGGTTACTTTACATTTATATTCCTCTCTGTTATCATTTCACAACCGCCCTTGTCCAACTAATATCTCATTGCGGCCACTGCTTCTTCTGTTGTCTTCTGCCTCTTTGATGGGCATCTCAAGGCTACCAACTTCCGATATTTCCTTAATTGTATGATATTGAAACAGCCCACCTCTCAGTGGTCTTCCTCTGGGGAAGCCATGCTAACTTCTGCAGAAGGTCAAGATTTTACTTCTTCCTCACTTTCTGCTTATGTACTTTAGGCCAATGGGACCTCAGCTGGCGTCTGAGGCCTCTGTGCCCCTAGGCCTGGGCAGCGTATGCTCTACCCATCCCTGTTTCCTTTTCTAAGCAAGACTTGACAGACTTTATTCTCACACTGACAGAATTGTCCTAAGCAAACCAAACCTTAATTGTATAATGTCTATTAGTTCATTTTACTAGATATCCACAGACATGCATAGAATTTACATTAGTCAGGGTATGATTGTGTGTGTGGTGGAGGGGGAGACAGAGATTTCTGCAGCCCATGTGTTCATTGAAGGATTTGTTCACTCATTCAGCCAACCGTCCAACCATTCATTCACTCACTCATTCGTGCATTCTGTCAGTAAACACATATTGAGCCCATTGTTCATAAGGGCTCTTTGTTAGGCTACTGGAAAATAGTGGTGAGCAAAACAGACCTGATACTTCCCTGTGTGTAATTTATAGGAGAGGGAAGCGGTTCTGTGAATGGCTACATCAGAATGAGTAAAGGAGACCCGCACATGCCTGATTTACTGAGTCAAAACCTGTCTGGTAGGGCAGGACATGATCTGGGAAGCTGGGTTCCTTATTGAGGAAAAAAGGCTATTTGAGAAGTATCAGAACTAGAATAGTTATGGAACTCTTCCCCTGAAAAGCTAAGATGTCAGTGAATACAGAAAGGAGGGGCTGTTTAAAGAGGTTTGGTTCAGCCAAGCATGAGGGACACAAGACGCTAAAGAAGGAGGCAGTTCAGAAATTTCCCCAAGACCTTATCTCAGGGTGGAACAGGCCTTGCTGAGGCTTGGCAAGTTTACTCCACTTATCTGGTGCCTGCATCCTAAGAAGAGGACATGGCGAAGATGACCAGAGATCGACTCCATCAATGCACAGAGCACCAGTCCATTGCCCACGGCAGTAGCTTCATCAGATGTTCCAGGCTGGGTAGCCCGTGACCAGCCTGCCCAGGCCACAGGAAGGGACCGAAGCCCTGACTCCCCCACCAGCCATCCCAGGGTGTGACTGATGCTTCTCCCTTCACACGCGTGAAGCCCCGGCAGCCTCTCTGCCAAGACACCTGACTGATTGGTCTGTCACTTTTTAACAGTTAATCCCCATCTTGTTAGTTATAATATTTCAGCAATGCCCTTAGGCCAGATAAATCTAAGTAAGTTTAAATGAGATGCCTCCCACAACATCAGTCATTGAAAAAGCTTCCAGAGAGAGCAAGCCACACCACCCCCTCATTAGCAACGTAGGGTCTTGAATGAAACCTCTTAATGGGCCCTCTTCGTGGCTCTGGGGCAATGGGATACATTTGTATTACACCTCAGTTACATTTTTTTTACAACCCTTAGGAAGGATACGTTTTACATTTACAGGATGCTCTGGCATTTCTCAACACAGCTGCAAGATTCTACTTTTAGCAGAATGCTGGGAGTGAGGCAGAAGTCTGCTCCCGTCAGTCCTCGGCTACAACACTGTCAGGGTCTGCCCCCACCTCCTGCATTGCGCCCAACCTCCTCCTGCCAGTCTGCTCTCACTGAGACACTCCTGGGTGAGTGTCCCCGACTCCTTGCACATTCACACCTCTAGGCAGACAGCTGCACACTGCTTCCCAGAACACGCTTTCCTGAATCCTCATCTATGCCTGGGCTCCCGTCTGCCTTTTTGTCAAGAACGCCTTCTGTGCCTCTAATCCTCTCACTTATTTTTCAGAGCCTTTTGCAAACACCACCTGGGCCATTAAGGACTTTCTATGCCCTGGGTGAAAAAAAGAAAAAAGGAGGGATTCTACGGAAACTAACCTCACAGGGAGATCTGATGACAAATTACTAAAAGGTCAGTTCCTGATGGGTAGTCACGCCCCAGGCATACGTTCTCTTTACCGAAAGGCTTATCTTGGCCTTCAGCAAGCGGTGTCTATTGTTTCTTTGAATCTAGCTTAACACACCTTTGAAATGCCCCCTTTCAGACCCCTTTCTAAGATTTAAACAACCCAAAGAGAGCACAGAATCTTTACTATCCTGTCATCTGACTCCTGCCTTGCTTTCTTCCACCTTTATTTAGTGTTCTTTATAATCCCTCCTTAATCTCAAATGCATGAAAGAAACTGCAAACTGTTTATCCTCCAAAGCACTTTTCTCAGTCTGTTGAGATCTTGCTTCCAGGCCTGTATCCTCTGTTTGACTCAGATGTGTCTTTATAAAAACTCTCCATCAGTTCGTACCTGGACAACCACCAGCATGGTTAGAGTGTCTCCGGCCTGTGAGTTTTCGTAACACCCTTCACTTCCATCATCTAACCACAGTTGCAGTGCCGTGAAGCCTTCTTGTCTTGCTCCTGGTCACATTTCTCTCGGCTTCAGTCGGCCATGTGTGGAGCATTGCCGTATGCATAGCAGTAGCTTCTCAGCAGTACACATCTCATGCCTTTGGACATGATTTACTTCTCTCTTTTTGCGATTCTACGCCCCCTTTTTGTCTTTTTTGCCTCGGTCATGTGCTGACTACCAAATCCATTCTCAGTCCAAAGAGAAGGAAGGGTGATCTTCAAACAAGTGCCAAGCCTTCCTATCAACTTCAAGGGACGGACTGAAGTTTGGTTTTAGCTGGCAGATTAGAGGAGGTCTGGAAGGGGGCACTTTGGAAGGGGGCATCTCCCTGCACGTGTTCACTGCCTTCAGTATGACTGATACTTGTTCACGTAGGAAGTCTTGCAGGGGTGTCCAACCTGTGGCACTTGGTCCAGGATGGCTGGGAATGAGGCCTGACACAAAACTGAAAATTTACTTAAAGCATTATGAGGTGTGTTTGTTTGCTTGTTTTTGTTAGTGTTTGCGTATTTAATGTGTGGCCCAAGACAATTCTTCCAGTGTGGCCCAGAGATGCCCAAAGATTGCGTACCCCTGTTTAGAGTATCGGCTAGCATACGAGTCTGCAATGAGCGCTCAGAAACTCAGATGGGGGAAACTGGAGATGCAATTCTAAATGGCCAAGTCCCCTTCAGCTCTGAGTGGAACTCTAAAGGTAATTGAGAGGTTTTCTTAGGCTCCACCGAGAAAGAAATGCCAATCAGCCATAAAGTAGGCAATAAAGAGATTTATTGGGGTTTGTGCTCCTGGGCGAGGTTCCCCCGGTCTGCAGGATGAGGCCGGGAGAAGTCACGCCCGGGCAGGGAATGTCGTGGGGTTTTATTTTCGTTGGCTCCCTGTGGGAGCTGAGGATTGGTGCCCTCTGAACAAAGCAGCGATACAGCATTGGTGGTCTCTTCCTCGGACTCAGGTTACTGTGAGGATGTCCATCTTGGCAAAGTCCAGCCGGAGCTTCCTCCTATCCCTGCCCACCCTAATAGTAATGAGTTTCCATGTCCAACTCTGGCAAAAGTGGCAGTGGCATGTTTTGTGAAATAGGAAAGTTTATATCATGGATTCATATCTGAGCCCAATTTTTGCTTGCTTGCACAAAAATTAAAGCAATTAACTAAGTTTGCATGCCACTGGTTTTCTTTTTTGGAGTTTACCATCTTTTAATGCTGAAAGAACAGTTTTTCCTTTCTAAGCCGATTTTTAAAAAAACACATGGTGATAAATGCATGATGCTAAGATTCTCCCTCTACCTTGAGATCTATTTGGAACTTGCCCCAGGAGGTCGTTTTCCGAAATGGTGCAGTGAGTGCCGATTTGCGAACTGCGTAGTCTTCCGTGTGTTTCCAGGGGAGGGGGGGTCAGTGCTGAAATGGGGTTGGAGGCTCTTCTTTATCTTCCACAAAGATGGTTAAACAGTAGGCGTCAGGATGAAGGAGGTGTGACTGAAGTAAACCATGAAACTGTGCTTTCGGCCCCTTCAGTCTCTCCAACTCAAGAGATTTAGCCAGTTAAAAGCAGAGCAACAATCTTTCTCAAAATATGATAATTCCTGTCAGCATCTATTTTTGCAGAAACTGAAGAGCATAAACAATGAAACACAGTACTTTGGAGAACAACCAGGATCCAGGCCATAGAAGAATTACAAAGAAATTTAGTTTTATTCTTTTTCTAAGTACACACAGCTGGATGAATTGCCTGGATACATAATATTTCCAGTTCCAGATGAAACAGGGCCTGACAACTAAATGGACAGGTTTCATTTATGGCTAGGACTTTTATTTTGATAGTGTTTTTAAAACACTAGGCAATTGTTTATACTTTTAAGCAGAATTTCCCTTCCCTAATTTTTAAAACCACATTATTATTATAGAATACATTGTATTATACATGAGGTGATAGAATAAATTTTAGACCAGAGACAATTCCATCAAAGGCACTTTACATTTATGCAGCTCAATCTAAATTAGTTTATATATTAACTCATATATTTAATTACATTACTTTATTGATTTATTTAGCAAACATACTCTAAGCAATGTGCTAGTTGTTCAGACTGTCAAAAGGAAAGAAAAATGACTCTATCTTGCCATCAGGGGACTCTAACCATAAACTTAATCTTCACCCTGTGCATTATCTCATCACACATAAACTCTAAATCACCTGTCACCATGTGAAGGTAGAGGGTGGGATAAAGAACAGGATACGGAATGATCCAAAAGAATGAATGACTCATGGGAAAAAGTTTGTGTTTTATCGACAAAAACAATGGACTTCAAAGTGGGCCACTTCATAGACCCTCAAAATAATCCACTGGGATATTGGAAGAAAATAGAGAACAGCTACTCACATTTATTTTTATCGTATTTATATTGTTGTATGTGGTTTTTAACATGCACATCATATGTAATACAGAGATACACAATTTGTAAATAAATAAACATTCTGAAAGTGCTTGTTCTTTTTATTTTATTTTATTTTTTACTTACGGTATACACAATGGCAGACTATCCTGCAATTGTCAAGCCACTGGATAATTTTAAGATGGCAAGAATATAGCCTTGTTTGTATTTTAGGAAGATTACTTGGTGACAATGGAATGGAAGTGAAAACTGACAAAGATATATGTCAAAGATGTGTTTCTGAACTAAAGCAGTGGATTGGAATGGAGAGTTGAAGGCTAATTTAACATATAATAGTTGGGTTGAGTACATAGGACTTACCCTAATGTGTAGAGTGAGGAAAAAGATGTTTAGGGAGCCACTACCTCCCAAGTCATAGGCTTGGTGATAGAATAAATGATACATCTTTTTTAAAAAAGATTTTATTTACTTATCTTTAGAGGGAAAGGAAGGAGAGAGGAAGAGAAATATCAATGTACAGTTGCTTCTTGTGTGTCCCCTGCTGGGAACTGGCCTGCAACCCAGGCATGTGCCTTGACTGGGAATCGAACCGCGATCAAGTGGTTCACAGGCCCACACTCAATCCACTGAGCCACACCAGCCAGGGCTAAATGATACATCTTAATTGAGTTACTTAATGTAAGCAAGTTAATATAAGAAAGACTTGGGGTTGACTGGGGAGTGTGTCTTGGTGTGTATGTTGTGTGTATGTGCCAACAATTAGGTTTGTGTAAGTCAAGTCCATGGATGCACATGTAATATGATTGCTAAGTCTTATCTCCCCAGGGCTGTCAGTTGGGTGGAAGATAAATAAAGTTGCCTGAATAATACCCAAACTCAAGAAACTCAAGTCTGAAAACATTACGTATTTTTCAGATACTTTCTTTGTTGCCATTCACAACAAATTATCTTAAATGATAAATGTAACCTATAAACTTAAGCAATGGCCTTTAGTAGTAACAGGATTGTGATATTCAAATAATGTTGGCAGACTCTGACTTTTTTCAATTTTCTTCTTAGGGAGACTTTCTTTTTGTACTAGATATAGCCTGGCACATAGTAAGTGCTTTGCAATTATTCTCAAAAGTGTGAGTGGTAGTGAGCTGCAAAGTAAAAGGGAAGGTTGTTTTTGCCAGCAATTCTAGCAAAAAAATCTTATAATTGAGTCGCATTGACCCAGGGTGGGCCACTTTATTGTTGTACCAACTTTGTGGCCAGGGGTATGTGACATGCACAGATGAACCAAGTACCAGTCCCTGAGACTGGTAATACACAGGATGCAATTTGGTGGAACAAGTCTGTATTACAAAGCATAAAGGTTGTGCCTGAGAGTCTGCTGATTATTCTGGAAGATCTGAAGGTGTATATGCTCTTCTCTGCTTTGAAGGAATTCACCACCAGATAAAGAAATGAACCACACAGATATGGGCTGGTAAAGTGGGCTGGTAATTTGGATTGTATCTTCCCCTTTATAGCTGGGATTTCAAGAACCTGTTAGTACACATCATATCATCTGCAAAAGAAAGTTTATAATGCTGTCAAAATCCTGTGTCAGATTATTATTAAAATAAAAAAAATGTTTGGTACTTAACAGTGTAAAACGTGCTTTTTATACACTATGTATGTGTTTTGCCTTCTAGATTAATCATTACCACATTTCTGTAAACAAACTTCTCCAAAGGAAAGTTCTTTTAAAAGTCACATATTGTTGCTCTGATCAGTGTGGCTCACTTGCTTGGTCACTGTCCTGCACAGTGAAAGGTCACTGACTCAACTCCCAGTCAGGGCACACGCCTGGCATGAAGGTTTGGTCCCCGGTTGGGAGTGTGTCTGAGAGGCAATTGATCGATGTTTCTCTCCCTCTCTTTCTCACCCCTTCCCTCTCTCTCTAAAAAGAAAGAAATAAAATATTTTTAAGCCTACTATTGTTTATTGTGTCCAGAAGAAATTACAAATTTTGAAAAGTCTGCTGTTTGGAGGATGTGAAAATACCATTGCAAGGAGATATTTGATTAAATCTGTCCTTGTGCACAGACAGCCACATTTAATTTATTCTCCATGGTGCAGCCATATGTTCTGGCTGCACGGAGAGTTACAAGTTACAGCGCTCACTGTTGGGACCAAATTCGTGCAGTTATGCAGAGAGCCAAGTGGAACTTGTTGCTTAGCCTGTCAACTTTGCCATCGGCTAAGGTCTTGGCTTGGGATGTTTTAGTGATGATGCAAGAAAAATGTATCAGGAATGTAACACGGTTTGTCACCGACTGGAAAGAATTGACGGAAACAATGTTGTGTCTATCGTCAGAGCGTCTGTGCTGAGAGAATTAAAGCTTGTAAGTTGATCTATATGACACTGCCATTTCTGAGGTCAAAACCATCAAATATCAACATGTGACTCAACCTAATATGTAGGCAAATACTAGCTATTAAGGTGTAGAGAGACAACACAGTAAAAAGAGATTTCACCGTTTTCCTCTTGTGCTGTTTATGCTCTTGTACAGCTTAGCCAACTGTGTCTTCATTGATAGTACTAGGTAAACTTTAGCTCAAGTGCAGCTGAAGTATCACAAATATTTAATTAATGTGGCTCATATGAATGAGGTTGAAGTTCTGGTAAACCGCCCTGTGACACTCACAGACAGGGACTTCTTACGGGAGGAAAGCCCCACGTGAGGACCTCACTCACCCCCAGTTACCCCAAATTCAAAGAGCACGGACTTTAGCATCTCATCAGGGGAAATTGACATAATTAAGCACTCTTCAAAGTAGAATAAACTCTGATGTTTCTAATGCTATTAAATATTTACTGTGTACATCATCACAGCAAATTCCCTGGCAGAAAGTGATTCTACCAAAGTAGATCAAATGAGAACATCACGCTGCCTTGTAGCAAATGCATCCGGCTCTATGAATCATTAAACATGTATCTATACGCATAAACTATAAATATTGTATCTGTACAGTGTGCAGACGGAAGACTCTATGAAAGTACGTCTAGAATATGTTTCCCCAAGTTCCCAGTTCTTAGCTCACACTTGAAGCTTGCTAGGCTTATCTCTGTAGGAAGGGGCCCCCTCATACTGAATGTTAACCCCAAGATGCAATTAGAATTAAGAAGAAAAGAATAGTGATTGAATTATAGGATTGAGTGCGATTTTTTACGTGACTCAATCACTCAATTGAATCAAGTAAGGATACTGAATTGGAGAACCAACCCAAAGGATGTCAGGCCCAAAATGACCTTTTCTGACAGGCAACTCAACCTGAACAGGCAGAGAGAGAGAAATAATTGGCGTCATGACATCTGTTGGTATCTTCTGCGCTTGCCGTGCGGGAAGACGGGGGTTGTCAGGAAGACTGAGCTAACCGGAATGGCAAAGCTATCATTTGTTGAAGTAACTTTTAACAATAACTTTTGAGTGTCTCTGCGTTGCAGATGGAAGAGCAGAGGTGATAGCCGTGTTTCAAAATGCCTTGATTAAAAAATAATAATATTTTGAAAAATCTACGACATTGACAAATAATAAGAAGAGAATTTGAATTTCTCCAAACTCTGCATTCCAGTTGCTCAGCTGGATAAATACCACCCTAATGATTCTGAAACAGAGGCTGCCTGGCTACCAGGTTGACTAGTAACCAGCATGAGAATTCAAAAAGAATTTCTTCAGAGCACCAGGAAATAAAAAAAAATGTGAAAGGGAGAATTGAAATATGAATATTGTCCAGACACCTACCAGATACTATCATAGGTGTTTTGCCTGACCTATTGTTTTATTATCAAGAGGGATTTGAGGTGACTGATATTCTCATCACTTTGTAAATGAGGGAATTGAGGATTACACACAAAAAGTTCCAGGCCTTGAATGCAAATCCAGATTTGATTCAGAGACCTATGTTCTATTCCCCCAAAATGTTGCTTTTCTAAGAATAAGTTGAAACAGCGCATGATTAACTGGCAAAATGAATCGTATATTTAAGAGTTCAGGTTGGAGGATGAAAAAGGTAAAATAATAATAAGCAGGAGTTTGTCAGATACTTTTCCAAGAAATTTTGCTAGGATGTCGTATCACGCCTTTTTTGTCCACACTGTCAGTGTGGACAATAAAAGCAGATACAGTAAGGGGCAAAAAGAGGAGGCAATTATGTCAAGAGACTCCTGTGGTTTCCATTTGTTTGTTTGTGTTTCATTTGTTTTGTGTCGTAGCCTTAGACTTCTAATCCCAAAATGGATGGGGCATTTTCTATTTTTCACGCTAAGATTTGTTCCGTTGTACCTTTCTCAGTGTGATCGTGATCTGGCTGCTTCTGTAAATTCCAGTTTCAATGAACATAAAGCATTTACTAATAACGCTGCTTAAACATTGAGGGGCATCTCCAAGGATGTGAAGAGCTTTATGAAATTCTTTGATAGATAGTTAAAATTGTGCTTTAGCTTACTGTTTAAATTTTATCGTAATCATTTTTAAAAACAAAGGGTTTACAAAGTAAAGATAAGATGAATTCCCTAAAACAACTAGAAGTTATTTACATAGATACTGTTTCTTTTACCAGTTATCAAATAAATTCATGTGGGCCTGTAGAGATTTTTTTAGTTTAGCAAGAGTGTAATGAAGCAGTACAAAAAAAAAAAAATCACCCATGAAGAAAATAACTATTGGTACTTTTTACACTAATTTTTGTGTTTCTGTGTTTATTTTTGTGCACTTCATATTATACATTTACACGTATGTATGTATATACCCATATACATATAATTTCAATTATATAACATTTTCATTAAATATTATAAGAATTTTCACATCACTATAATTTTTGTAAGCATAATAATTCAAGGCACAGTAAGGTTTAATTTTCTAAATATGAATTATCACCCTAGAGTCAGAATTTTCCCAATGTAAATAATGGTTTAACTAAAATCATTTTGCAAAATTATTTGTTCATATTTTCTGATGATTGCTATACTTTGCTTCCCATAAGTTAACCAGTTAACTAAAGTATGAGTTTAAAAAAGAAGTTCAGCATTCTATTCTGAAAACTTTCAAGCATGTATGAGAGTAACAAGAATAGCATAATAATCCCTCCACTAGACCCTAATCCATATACCACAATTATCAATATTTTATCCCCTCACATTTGTCTGTTTTTTTCTCACTCTTTTATTTTTTAAAAAATCAGTTTTTCAGAAGCATTTTAGAAATAATCCAAATATTTTTCATCACTAAATTTTTTAGTATGCATTTTCTTAAAAAAAATTTAAAAAAACAAGAACATTTTACATGACCAAATCATTATTGATCTAAAAGTTAACACTTAAATTCTAAAAACACTGATTGCCTCTGTCATCAAATACCCAGACCACCTTCAAACACACAGCCCACATTCAAGCACAGAGCCCATGTTCAATTTTTGGTTTAATGACCTGTTATCTAGTCTGTCATTTGGAATCAGGATCCATTGAGTTTTACCCACTGCATTTGGTTGTTCCCTATTGTGATTCCTAAATCTCTTAATTTGTGAGCTTCCATCTTGTTTCCTGTGCCATTAACTGGTTAAGGGAATGTTTCAGCCTCTCAGTAGAACTTCCCACATTTTAGATTCATTTCATTGCTTATCCATGGTGCCATGAAACATTCTTATGTCTGGTGTTCTTCTTACCAACTGAAAGTTGCACCTGAAACCTTGGTAAGAGTGCTTTCCAGGTACTTTGTCCTTCATATCACATCACATCAAGAATCACAGCATCCTGCTTTTGAGAGGGGTATGGTCCAGGGCCCACCCAACTCTTCTGCTGTGAGGTGGAGTGTTTTTCTACATGACCAGCAGGTCATCCATGGAGTGACACTTTTTTAGCAGTAAGTTCTCTGTTTACTTTTTCTCTAGAGGTGTTAGCAACCAACAGCGAATGTTGCTTCAGACAATTATTACAGCAGGGATTGCACAGTGAAAACAAGCCTTTTTATCCATGTCACTTAATTGTTTTCCTCAAACGTTTTTTTAAATATATTATTTATTTCTTTTTAGAGAGGGGGGAAGAGAAGGAGAAAGGGGAGGAAAGAACTATCAATGTGGGGTTGCTCCTCATGCTCCCCATGCTGGGACCTGGCCTGCAATCCAGGCATGTGCCCTGACTGGGAATCGAACTGGCAACCCTTTGCTTCACAGCCCGCGCTCAATCCACTGACCTACCCCAGCCAGGGCTCCTCAAACATTTTTGTCAAACTCAACACTAATATCAATATATGACATGCCCTTGCCAAAGTATTGTTTTAGAAAAAACTGTTTACTTTATGTATATATACACACACACATATATATGGATTTAAAAAATGATTTCAATATTCTTTTTCTTTCTCTGTCACAATTTAATTAATTTAAAGTAGGGCAATAGACAAAACTTTTGGGAGAATTTCATTTTTACATTATATATCAAACATCTTTCCTGAATTGGGATTTTTTTTTTTGCTTTCAATCTTCTAACCATAGTTACCTAGGTTATTTATAATAAATTGTGCATTTATGACCATGTTTTATTATTCTCATAAGATTTTTATGCTGTCATTTACAATCTTAAAATATTACTGTTTTGTCATTACTTGTTGTCTCAATCGTAATAGCCAACGTGTTGATAATGTGCTTTGTACCACACCTGATTCTGAGGCCCTGATAGGAACTATCTAATTTAATAGTCTTGTCATCCTTATTATCAGCCCCCCCTGGGGTGTGAGGACATCAAGGCAACAGAGAGCCCATGGTAATCTGCCCATCAGAGCCAGGCTTTCTCCTCTGAGCCCTGTATACGTAACCGAGAGACTGCACTGTTTCTTAGCTACGGCACATCTTCAGGTTGTTTTTCTCAGGGGCCATCTAAATGACCACAGACACAGGATGTCAGATGATGACTTTTCATTACCTTCACAAATAAGTGATAACTTATCTGGGTATAAACTTCTTTTTTTAAATATTTTATTTATTTATCTTTAGAGGGGAAGGGAAGGAGAGAGGGAGAGAAATATCAATGTATGGTTGCCTCTGCTGAGGACACACAATGTATCGTGGGTCCCCTGCCGGGAACTGGCCTGCAACCCAGGCATGTGGCCCTGACTGGGAATCGAACCCTGATCCTCTGGTTCACAGGCCCGTGCTCAATCCACTGAGCTACACCAGCCAGGGCCTGGGTATAGACTTCTTAAATCACAACTTTTCTTCCTTCAAAACTCTGTTGAAAAGTATTTTTAAATAATGTGCTTCTTGGAAAGACCAGTGTTAACATAAAATAATGTATTTTATGATAAAATATGGTAAAAAGTGAAACAGATTGTTTCTGTTTTGTTTTTGTTTTATTCAGAGATCAGCAAACTTTTTCTGTAAAATGCCAGATATTAAATATTTTCAGCTCTTCAAGCTATGCACTTTCTGTTGAAAAGACTTAACTCTGTTGCAGTGCAAAAAAGCATTCATAGATAATAGATGAAGGAACAAATCTGGTTGTGTTTCAATAAAACTTTATTTTCCAAAACTTTATTTTAGATGATGGATTATAGTTTTCAGACCCCTATTTTGTTTTAACTCCTGGGTTTTCCGAATATCAAATCTGTTATTTTAGATTATTATTCTTCAAAAGGCTCATAGAGAGGTTATGTTTTACAAATTTCTTGGTTGTAGGTTCCCCCCTGACTTTTTAAAAACAGTATAGTAACTCATGAAAGCAATGTATACAGTACTTTACTTTGGTGTAGAATTAAAGAGAAGTTTAAAGATGATCCTACTCCTTTAGGATTACACTCTCTTTTTTTTTCCTGCTTTTAGTAAAAAAACAGTCATCTGCCTAGATACTTGTGAAGTACTTAAAAATTTATAATGCGTTTAATATGTATATTAGGTAAGGCACTCTCATGTATCATGAAAAATAGGCTCCTAATATTCATGGATTAACTCAGTAAGAGTCTAACTCCCGCCCACCGCTGGGGTGCAAACCACACCAAGGAAAATAGGCAGTGCTCTGTTCACACTATTGAAAAAAGACAAAGCCACCAGTGAGCAGCAGGCATCGGGGAGGGGTCCTGCTCTGTGTAAGTCATTCAGGGACTCGGGACTTGCCACCAACAGCACTGGTCATCCAAGCTCACTCAGCAAAAAAATGGGAAAAGAGGAGGGTCCTAGGGGAGGTTTCAGAGGTGAAGCCTGGAAGTGGTACAATCAATCACTTCCTCTGAAATCCCATTGGCTGAAAGGCAGTAACGTGGCCATGCCTAACCGCAGAAGAGGCAGGGAGATAGTGTGTTTCCATGTGAAAGAGTTTTGATGAAAAGGTAGGTGGCTTAAATGATATTACATCCAGAGCATTAGCCTATTTCCATAATTACACCTGTTATACTCTGAGTCTTTTTTTGGTCCATATGAATCTTTTCTAAGATCAGTAATGTTTGAAAATATTTCTGTCTTATTCCTGTGTTAGTTTACTCCTTCTACCCAACAAATAACTGCTAACTTAGTGATTTAAAACGGAGCACACTTATTATCTCACCCTTTCTGTGGGTCGGGAGTCCAGGCGCAGCTAGACTAAGAGTCTCATGAGTCTGCTGCGATCAAGGCGTCAGATAGGCTTTTGTGATGTCTGGAGGCCGAGCTGGCCAAGAGTCTGCTTCAAAGCTTACCCCGACTGCTGGTCTGAGTAAGTCCATCCCCTACGTCTTCAGTACTGAGTGTCACGGTTCTCGCTGACATTGACTGGAAGCTTCCCCTCGACAGTGAGAAGCCAACCAAGTTCCTAGAGGCAGCCGCAGTGCGCAGGTGCACCCGCTTTCTCAACCTGGCTGCTTCATTAACCAGTCCGAGAAGGAGGATCTCTAGACTGAATCCGCTAACAAGAAGCCATGCAATTGAGTCACATAATGTAATCGTAAGAGAATGTAATTCTGTTACTTCGTCATGGTCTATCCTTTAGAAACAAGTCCCAGTCCTGCCTGGAATCAAGAAAAGGTGATGATACCAGGGTGTGAATATCAGGAACTGGGAATCATGGGATCACCCAGGGTTTGATGTATGCTTACTCTCTGGACTTAATAGCAAGCACCCTGAACTTACAAAACTTCTGAGACTATGTGTTTTGTCTTTTTTTTTTCCCCCAAGTCATTTTGCCTAAAGGAGATTTCCTGGGAGCCATTTTAATCTGTTTAGAAAATTTAACCAAGTCCTTTATGGGCATGACTTTGACTTGGTTTTAAAGCATGAGGATGCTACTTAAGTGCTCACTGTTTCCGCATTTTTTCAATGGTGTCTTTTATTCATTGATGATGAGAAATTATTGTGTCTTTGCACCCTAGGTGCAAAGAATTTCTGTATCACATCTTTCATCCATAATGCTTGATTGAAAACCCGCTGGCTCTTTTCTGAGTTCATTTTTTTCTAGCACCCTGTCACACAGGCAAAACTCAGTTGTGCTATTATTCCTTTGCCTAAAACCATAAGATTTTTTGGCCTTCCCAATTATCTCAGGCAAGGGTGTCATGAAATACAATACTTTGCCACTGCATACGCATAACACTTAGTTGGAAAGGGGAAGGAATGGAAGCCAAGAGAATCCATTTCATGATCTCCATGAACAGCTTCCTCACTTCTCAGCACTTGACCTCAAAGCCAATATCACACATTTTGAGTGTCTTTTTGCCACTGTTTCTCATTTCTAAGTACACACATCTATTTAGTCATTCTTGCTTTACTGACAAAAGACCTTGAAATTTCAGGCTCTTGGAAGAAATAAAAGAATGTAATTCTTATCATTTGTCCCATGAAAGCCCTTCCTGAATCTACTCCTGCTCCTCTGTGACCCTACACCAAAAAACCTCGTCCTCCATATTGCTGCTGCTTTTCCAGGACAATCCCAATAAAAATTTTGAAACACAGCTGAATCTAAAAGAGTTGTAGCTGAGCCATCATCAACTTACAGTTGACATGTAACATGTGTGAGAAATGAATCTTTGCTGTTATGAGCCACTGGGATTTTGTGGCCATTTGTTACTGTAGCAAAGCTTACAAATACATAATTTTTAATAGAGGTACAAAGTAAGAACAGGGCCTAGGAAAAATGGGAAAGGCAGTCTGGGCAAAGGGCAGGAAGGTGTATCTCTGGCTGTTCAGCAGTGAGTTTCCATGCAGTAGAAAAATAGATATATGTGGGTTTCTATGTCTGTTTAAATGTATGCATATATATGTGCATGTAGATAGAAAGATGGATAGATAGCTAGACAGATAGATGGTTAGATGGAGATAGATAAATAGAGAGATAGAGAGATAGATAGATGTGTTTCAGGAAAGCCCCTTTGCTACAGTCTTAAGAGCAGAGTTGTGGGGAAGGGAAGTCAGTGAATCAAACTTTTTTTACAATTTCATATGATGACAACATGGGCTATTCTGGCTTAGAAAAAAGCACCTCATGTGTAGTTTTAAAGTATTCTTCTCAGCTTATCTTCATTGACTGTATTATTAGAGATTTTCCTCACGCCTTGCTTTATGATCTTATTTTTTATTTATAGTCCGACTGTTAGCTTTTGCCCTTTTTAGTATCTTTGAGAATATTTTAAAAGACGTTCATTGGAAGACGTATTGAGAATTAATAGTGCTCTTCCTTACATTTATTATTTATTAAGCTACATTTATTATTTCAATATTTGGGGGTTGATGTTTCTGTCTTTAAAAAAAACAGTATAAATAGGGCATAGCATATTTTCCCCAATGTGGTTTGTATGCTTAGAAATAAAATGAACCTTTTGGGAATGAGGAGATACTTGGTCAGTGAGATTGTGGGTGTCCCTAATCATCTCCCTCAATTGCTGGCACGTTTTGGAACTATGAAGGGGAAGAGTCATTTGGGGAGGACATCGCGGAGCTCCCAGTATTGTGACACTCCCTTTCTCCCCCAACACATGTTCCACTCATCGTGGGAAGGTGCTGTGTTCCCTCAGCCTTCCTTCACCAGGAGCAAGTGTCGCATTGTATGTCAGAGAAAAGTTATAGCCTGTTGGTCAAATTCACCTGTTTTTTTCTCCGAGAGCTAATGTGAGCAATAAAGAACACACGCTCATGAAAAGACATAACTCTTTCCGTCATCTGTGTCACTATGATTCAATACATTCACATACAAGAGGACAGTAGGGTCTGCGACTGCAGGACATCTTTACAAACTCTCATCCTTCCCTCAATTCTCGCCAGCCCAGAGAAGTCACAGGGACAATAGTCACTTGGTCATGTCAACATTGCCCCAGAACAGAGGACACATTAGCCAAGAAGCCAAACCTCCCACAAAATCCAACACTGTCATTAGTTGATTTATGTTCTTATTTCAGTATCAGTATTTTTTTTCCTGCAGGTTGGGGATAAAAGTTGAACTAGCCTTTTACTCATTCACTCTGTCCCTTTCACTTGTTGACATTTATCATTCAGAACAAATGGTGATTTAAATGGAAGATGAAAAACACGAAGTGTTATATTTTTTTTCCAGCAGGTATATAGAAAAATTACTTATTTATCGGGGAAAGGTTGTATTTGTTGCTGTCTCCTCCACCTCCTCCTCTTGGTAGACAGAACTCTTTCTAATAGATAGAACTCTTTCTAAACAGACTCTAACTATTTCTATAATAGTTGTTAGCGTTGTTTGGGTAACCATACCAGCCTCCATAGGTAGTGCAAGAAACATGTCAGAAAGAATCTGACATTTATGAGGGGCGAGCATGTTTCCCCAAAGTTGAAGGAATTTTTCTCTCTGCAGAAATCATTAGGTTTCTGTGGATAAAATGGTATCATAACATGTTTAAAATTATTTTTAAAATATGATAAAAATAAATATATTTTCAAATAAAATTTTCTTAATGTTTTCTAGAGTAAGGGCAAGGGATCAATTCTTATTTACTAGCAAATTAGGAAATTCACAGAACTATTACATGCTGATGATAAAGAAGAGAAAGAAGAAAGAGAAGAGGAAACAATTGTACAGAAAAGAAGCTGACCAAGAATGTTTTAAGACATGGAAAAGTTACTGGATATATATTAAGATAAATCAGAGTATACAGTATATACTGAGTATACAGAGTATATAGTATACAAAATATACAGTCATTATTAATTCATCTACATAAAGGTGGGGTGATACCTGAATGTATCCAAAAGAATTATGCTAGAGTAGTGAGGTAATAGGTAACTTTTTTTCCCTTCTGCTACTGGAGAACTTTCTTTTTTTTTCATTTATTTTATTTTATATTTTATTGATTATGCCATTACAGTTGTCCCATTCCCCCCCTTCACTCCCCTCCACCCTGCACACCCCTCCCCCACCATTCCCCCCCATTTCGTTCATGTCCATGTGTCACAAGTTTGTTAGATTCTGTATTTCCCATAGTATTCCTGCCCTCCCCCCTGTCTATTTTCTACCTACTGTCTATGCTACTTATTCTTTGCACCTTCCCCCCCTTCTCCTCCTCCCACCCCACTGTTGCTATCCCTCCATGTGATCTCCATTTCTATGGTTCCGCTCCCAATCTAGCTGTCCTCTTAGTTTGCTTTTGTTTTAGGTGTGGTTGTTAATAACTGTGAGTTTGCTATCCTTTCACTGTTCATATTTTTTATCTTCTTTTTCTTAGATAAGTCCCTTTAACATTTCATATAATAAGGGCTTGGTGATGATGAACTCCTTGAATTTGACCTTTTCTGAGAAGCACTTTATCTGTCCATCCCTTCTAAATGAAAGTTTTGCTGGATAAAGCAATCTTGGCTGTAGGTCTTTGGATTTCATGACTTGGAATACTTCTTTCCAGCCCCTTCTTGCCTGTAAGGTCTCTTTTGAGAAATCCACTGACAGTCTGATGGGTACTTCTTTGTAGAGGACTGTCCCCTTATCTCTTCCTGCTTCTAGAATTCTCTCCTTCATTTTAATCTTGGCTAATGTAATTATGATGTGCCTTGGTGTGTTCCTTCTTGGGTCCAACTTCTCTGGAACTCTCTGAGCTTCCTGGATTTCCTGGAAGTCTATTTCCTTTGCCAGATTGGGGAAGTTCTCCTTTATTATTTCTTCAAATAAGTTTTCCACTTGTGGCTGTTCCTCTTCCCCTTCTTGGTACCCCTATAATTCGGATGTTGGAACGTTTAAAGATGTCCTGGAGGTTCCTAAGCCTTTCCTCATTTTTTTGAATTCTTGTTTCTTCCTTCTTTTCTTTTCTTTTTTAAAAAATTTTATTTATTTATTTTTAGAGGGGAAAGGAAGGAGAGAGGGAGAAATATCATTGTATGGTTGCCTCTCGTGCGTCCTCTGCTGGGAACTGGCCTGCAACCCAGGCATGTGCCCTGACTGGGAATCAAACCGCGATAGTGTGGTTCGCAGGCCTGCGCTCAATCCACTGAGCTACATCAGCCAGGGTCTTCCTTCTTTTCTGTTTGGTTGTTTCTTTCTTCCTTCTGGTCCACTCCCTTGATTTGAGTCCCAGTTTCCTTTCCATCACTATTGGTTTCCTGTGCATTTCCCTTCATTTCAATCAGTTTTGCTTCCATATGTTCCTCTAATTTGTGGCTAAAATCAACCAATTCTGGGAGCATCCTGATCACCAGTGTTTTGAACTGTGCATCTGAAAGGCTGGCTATTTCTTGGTCACTTAGAATTATAGGCTCTGGGGCTTTGAGCTGTTCTTGAGTCAAATGTTTGGTCTGTTCCCACCTGTTATGTGTGAGGGGTGGAGCCTTAGGTGTTGACCAGGGCCGGGCGACCCAGTCCTTGGGTTGTGACACTGTATGTGCGGGCAGGGTCAGAGAGGGTAAAAAATGGCGCTTTGCTCCGCTCTGCTCTCTCTCAGATTTATGTCCCCTCTGTGGCTTCCCACAAGCAAATTGGGCCCCTCTGGTGCTGGTTCCAGGTGTGTGGGCTTGTGTACCCTCCAGGACCCTATGAGTCTCTCCAATGAACTCTCTGTGAGCCTGGGAGCCTCTCCCAGCCCCTCAACCCCGAGAAAGTCTTTCCAGTTGGTGCTTTCAGGCTCTAATTCCCATCGCTGGGGCCCTAGCTTGAGTGGTCTGTCTCACTGTTCGCTCCTTCCCTTGGTTTATTGGTCTGGCTGAACGGTTTGCTGGTGTCGGACTTCTGTACAGTTCAATTTTCACTGTTCTGGCTGCGTTTTTGTTACTAAAACTTCTCTGTCTTTATTTATTTATTTATTTATTTATTTAAAATATTTAACAATCAGTTTATTTTTAAAATTTATTTAATTATTTTTCAAGTAGTTTTCTGTCTATTACTCCCATCCCACCCCCCATGCTCCCCCCTCCCTCCCATTTCCACCCTTCTCAGTTGTTGTCCATGTGTCCTTTATATATGTTCCTCTAAATCCCTCCCCTATTTCCCCTGAAATTCCCTCCCCTCTTCCCTCTGGTCACTGTCAGCCTGTTCTCTATTTCAGTGTCTTTGGTTATATTTTGCTTGCTTATTTGTTTTGTTGTTTAGCTTCCTGTTAAAGGTGAGATCATTTGGTATTTTTCCTTCAACACCTGGCTTATTTCACTCAGCATAGTGCTTTCCAGTTCCATCCATGTTGTTGCAAAAGGTAGGAGCTCCTTCTTTCTTTCTGCGGCAGTTGTGAGAGGGGGCACAGTGTTTCCACCTATGCCTCCATCTTGGCCGAAAGTTCTAGAACTTTCTTCTTTAATTTAATGTATTGGGGTGACATTAGTTAGTAGGATCATATAGGTTTCATGTGTACAGTTCTATGATATATGATCTCTGTTGCATCCCATGCCCACCACCCAGAATTTCTGATATTTAAAAAAGTGAG
The DNA here is from genome assembly GCF_014824575.4 of Sturnira hondurensis. Lineage (NCBI taxonomy): Eukaryota > Metazoa > Chordata > Mammalia > Chiroptera > Phyllostomidae > Sturnira > Sturnira hondurensis. Next base: position 11,066,632 of record NW_028095541.1, read on the forward strand.
ATATATGTAAAGTTTATAGTGCTAATTAGGACACATAATAAGTGATCTATAAGTTTGTACTAGATAAATATATAAAAACTCTCTCTGCGCCTCTGAGCTGAGTGGTTAACACAATTAAATTAAAAACCAAAATCTACGTGATGTTGGGAGCCTTCTTCTCCCCTCAGCCTTGGACGGCACACTAGCACGTGGGAAGGAGTCTCTGAGTTTTTTCTCTCTTCACTTCATCTCAGCAGAGCCCACTGATGATGACGAATTGTCTGTGCATCTGTTTTCCTTTTGGACCTTCATCGCACGCTGACACTTGCACATTTTTTGCTGCCTTCTTTATTTGGTGGCAGTGAGTGATGCCCTTGGTGTTACTGCAGTTGCTTCAGTTTTGAAAGACCAAATAAGGTAATGAGACCCCAAGGGTCACCGGTGGGGAGGAGAAGGGATGGAGTGGGGCTTTGTCCCCAGGGATTCTCAGGAGTTAAAAAAGCTGCTGAAATGTTCATTTGATGACAGGGCTGATTTTCCTGGGTTTACACTGTGAACCAAGAGTAAGTTTGGCACTTGGTAAGCTTAAAAGGCAATATTTAAAAGGCAATATATAAGTTTATAGTGGGAGAAACTAACTTAATCTTAATAAATGAATATTGGTCAACAGTGGAAAGGTTTGGCGTGGGGGTTGGCTAAAAAACATGGGGAAAAAGGAAATGTAGTTTTGCCAAAGTGAAATGAACAGTCAAGGTATAAGCATGTAATGAAGTCTCTTGCTTGCCACTAAATTCAGAGGCCTTTTAGAAACTCTAGACCATTGCATAAGTGGATCGATAATACAAGTAGCTGTCAATCTGTCAAATTAGAGTCTTCCTGCAGTTCCTCCTGTGCTCAGATGAATCCTTGTTCCAACACTTTAGAGATGAAAAGTGTGCATTGCTAAGGTCTGCAAATCCACCCTGGCCCTTACTCCATACGTTCACTTTTGGATCTGTAGACAAGGTTTTCAGCACGCGCTGACCTTCAGCCCACACCTGTGTGTGAGATGTGGTGAGCTTCTAACTGAGATTAGTCTTGGGATATACTCACAGATTTACAGAGATAAAGATTAGCTTGGGAGGTAAAAATGTGGCAAAGGATTTTAGCAAGAGATAATGTTTTGTTTTGTTTTGTTTTGTTTGCATCTGCCTTTGTCACCCAATTGCCTCGTAATTATGAGGCTTTGGACTGTTGCTTAACCTGTCTGTCCCTCAAGTGATCTCATCCTTAAAGTGGAGATATTACATGTCATAGCCCTACTCTGAGAATTATCCTCAGGATCAAACAAGACAATAAATATGAAAGCACTTGAAATGCCAACTATGAAAAGTATGTATACAAATACTAGTCTTTATGATTCATTAGTTGAATCGCCATTTATTGAACTTGTGGTAAAAGCTGGAAATACAAAACTAAGACTCAGTATCTTCTCTCAAGGATAAACACATAGTTATTGGTGAAATTCCCCAAAATTCAAAGCTAGTCCTAGAAATTTCATTTCAAGTTATTATAAATGATGAGAAGGATAGCATGGTCTTTTAAATCATTCCTTTAAGATATTTATAGTTTTGATAGAATAAGTACTTAAAAAGAGCAACTACTTCTGCCTACGGTATTAATTCCCCCCACCCTTTTCATTTTTATGTGCAGACCCTCCTAGTGCAGACGTCATTCCCATTGTTGTTATAAATTGTGCAGGGGCCAAAAAGACATTGGCCACTGACTCCTTCTAAAACATCAAACACGACTAACTTTGAGAGTTGTGAAGTCATGTGTTTCCACGGCTCAAAGCCTTTCTCACTGCCCTTGAACTTAGGACAAAAGCCACTCCATTTCCCGGGACCCCATCTCAGGTTTCATCTCCAACATCTCTACCCTGCCCACCTTGCCCCAGTCCCGCTGTCCCTCCCTGTTACTTATCCAAGCCTGCTCCTTCTGACTTGAATGCAACCCTCTCAGTAATCAGTGGCTCTCTTCTCCACTTTCCCCACATGTCTTTGGAAGGCCTGTCCTCAGAGAGGTCTTTTCTGCCCTAATACTTTCTCCCCTTTTATATTTGAATTCACTTCTCAATTTCAGGCATTTTATTGTATTATTATTTTTGAATTATTTCTCCTCCATGCAGTACCCTTACACTGCATTTGGGGCCCGATGCTCATAAGTCAGTTCCTTACCCACTCTGGGTAAGTAGTACTGGATAATACGTCTGACAAAATAATTTTATCTCATTATATTGGCTATGACTTTGTAACTGATGAAAAAAAGAAAGTGGGTTTGAAAGGGCTTGGCAGTTTTATAGATTAAGGGCTACATATAAAATTTGTGGTCATGGAGTTTAAGTAGACCCTACTCCACAGTTATATCCTGCCCTTTAGTCCATAGCAAGTATTTTCTCCCATTGCCAACAGCACACCAACGAACGATCAAGTGGCTAATGTGCGTATGCATTTAAACTTTGCGACAGTCCAAGCCTGTTGCTAACATCGTCTTTGATTGACAGACCAGGAAATCGAGATGCAAAGAGATGCAGTGACTTGTATAAGGCAAATGGCGGGTCAAAGCTTGGAATCCACCCAGTAAGACTCCAAAACTGCTACTCTTTAAATTATGCCATTCCTTTTCTCCCTTCCCCCATACTTCCAAATGATCACATAGTTATGGCAAACACAAAATAAATTATTAAGATGACTTGGCCAGATGCCGGCATTGCAGTATCTCCTATCGGAACGGAGCAATTTTGAACAGTGATGGGAGCGAAGCCATCACGCTTCGAATAACCCTGCATCAAAGAGTCCTGGTGAGAGGAGAGGGATCATGCTTTATTTCCCATGGTAGGATTATGTTTAGATTTAATGTTGATGCATCAGTTAAGTGCTCACTTTGAAAATCAATACAGCACTGTGTGTGCTTGGCTGGCTCAATACCCCTCAGTCAACATTAATAAAAAACACCAACAAGACAATCCACTGCCTTTTTATTGCTTGTTGTTCTTAGATCTCCAGGCCTTTTATAAAAATTTATCAATCCTTCGTACTCCTTTTGCCCAGTACCAAGTATTTAGTTGATATAATAAGTTGGTAAACTGAGGCAACTTGGCACATGGAAAGATCCACCCATGCACCTCCATCCCCCCAAAAGGAAAATCAGTGCCTCTTACTTAGTGAAAGCTGACCTGGCTCATGCAGCATGATCAGGCTTCAGCTCCCACAGGAAAACGCCTTTTTCTTGTCCCCTCTAAGACCGTGGGTGTAGAGGAAATAAACATGAAGAAAGATCATAGGTCAGTAAGCACGTCCTTTCATTAACAGCTATCTGCTATTCCAACAGAAAACAAGCTTCAATTACCACCGTCACAACAACAGAAGGCTGAACCCAGAGCTTCCCCGATGAACGCAGACCAGAATTGTGTTTCTTTCCAAGACCAGCACAGGTCCGCGCAAGTGATTAGTAGGATTACCACAACCGCTTTCTTCAGTAAATCTGAGTTAAAGTATAAAGGCTGAGAGAATGCACAGTGAAGGGACCCTCACACCAGGCGTCCTGGCTGGGTGATCCACACCTCGATCCTGTTAGTTTCTGCACTCTCTAATGTAGGACCCTAAGGATTGTAAACTGCACCGGCAATTCAATAGGGACTTGCAAGAGAGAAAATAGAAAAGGGCCAGAGGAACATTAACTCATTAAATAAAAGGATTAACTGTCCAGTGAGTCCCAGTTTAGGAAATGTTTACTGTTGTTTCTGAAGATCTGTATGTATTCAAATCAAGGGAATATTGTGTGAATACCTGATTAACACTCTTGCAAAGGTCCTTAGTAGAAACTCTTCCAGAATTGGCAACTTTATCTTTAATTACTCCTTGGTTTCAGTACATTTATGAAAAGTCATTTTACTTTTGATATACATATCAGCCATTTATTGAGGATTTACTAAATGCTGGATACTACACAAATGCCATTTAATTTAATCCTTATATCACCTGTACTTGGTAAATCCTTTTATCTCCATTTTGTAGGTGGGGAAATGGGGGCTAGGTAGAGCAAACAATGTACTGAATATCACGTGGTCAGTCAGTGACAGTGTGTGAACACAGGTATGAGGATAGTAAAGTCCTTACCTTAGTTTTGCATCAGTTAAAACTTCTTGAGTGTAAGCGACAGAAATTGTCTATGGCTCATATAAGCAGAAAATGAATTACTGGAAAAAATATGGGGCTCAATAGAATGGAAGACACGAGAAGGAGAGAAGGCCTGGGCATCTCATTTGCAGAAATTCTTGGAGAGTATCTTTGGTTTCTCCCTTTGCTATGAATCCATTATAAACATTTGTAGTCTTGGTTGCTGTAAACCAGTTTCCCAGGAAGAGCAAGGAGCACACAGCTGTGAAACCTTGGGTCACCGTCCCACATCTCAGTTATCAGTGAGCAGTGTACTGTATCTGACGGTCCTGTCAAATGGAATCCACTGGTGGCCGGCTACTGACACCCAAGCCGAACAGTAGGTTGTTACTACAGCAGGAGAGAATGGGGAGTAGATAGTAAAGACCAAATGACCATTAAACACGTTGTGGGGTATTTTTTGAAGAAATCTCTTTTAAAACAACAAAATTATATTTTGTCCAGATAGGTGGAACAGATTGAAATTTTAAATTTAGATTTAAATTTTAAATTTAAAAAAAGGGGTGTGGTATATTGTGACCCTAAGTCTTTAAAGCATGTCAACCTAACGGACCAGAAGGCCAGCCCTCCTGCCGTGGTACGACTTTCTTCTCACCTAATGCTCCGGTTCTGCCTTCCTGTTTGTGCTTCGCTCTCACAGCAGGAATGACTTTCTTACTAAGATTCTGAGTTGTCATTTAGTGTCTCCTTTTATTCATTTTTTGTTCATTAATTATTGATATAGGTGCTAAGCAACGTACTTGGTTGTGAATACATTTAATCCCTATGCTTATAGAGTTTATATTCTAAAGATATTAGATTGGAAAACCCCAAGCGACTAAATAGTTTTAAATTTAATTATTGAATTGAATATAGTAGGTGATAGCTAAATTAGTATCGCCAGAACATATTATTTTTATCTTCAAGTAGTTTGAATAGTGGAAATGATTTTTTCCTTTTCTGGAATCATAAATTTTCACTTCTCCATTAGAGTATTGACCTTAATTTTAACCTCTGGAGCAGATTGTGTGCATGTACATGTACTCCTCATCCTAACAAAGACCTGTAGATAGTAAAGACAATTAGCAAGCTATAGGTACCTTCGGAGTATTGTTTCATAAACACACATAATTTTATTCTTATTGTCTTATTTTTCATTAGCATTTAGTCCCCTTAAACCCTCCTACCTCCAACAAACACCACGCTGTTGTCCATGCCCATGAGTCCTTTTTTCTTTTTGCTCAATCCCTCCACCCCTTACCTCCCCTACCCACTTAGTTGTTATCCTATTCTCTATGAGTCTATCTTTGTTTTCCTTGTTAGTTCAGTTTGTTCATTAGTTTCCACATATGAATGAAATCACATGGTATTTGTCTTTCTCTGACTGGCTTATTTCACTTAGAATAATGTTCTCCAGGTCCATCCATACTGTCATAAAGGGTAACATTTTAATTTTTGTGGCCAAGTAGCATTCCACTGTGTAAATGCCCCATAATTGCTTTATCCACTCATCTACTGATGGACACTTGGACTACTTCCATACCTTGGTGACTGTAGATAATGCTGCAATGAACATAGGGGTGATTATGTTCTTTCAAATTAGAACACACATAATTTAAAAGCAAGTGAAATGTAACATCAAACCATTTCCCAGACTAAAACACTGGCATTAAATTCAGGCTCAGAACATAAAGTATATTCACCATCTTTCATGACGTGTTTTGTCAGATTTTGACCAGGGGACCTGTTGAGGGCCCCTGAAATGCCAAAGTTCATTCTAAACATTGGGAAACCAGAATATTGAATTCATTGACCTTTCAGATCCCCTTTGGGTTTCAGAATTCCAAGTTTTCTTACCCTTATTTATACGGTAGAGTGACCTGGCAAACTAAATTCCTATGAGACCACATGTACCTGAAAATCCCCTACTTTCACAAGCCACGCCAACAGAGTGGAAGAGCACTGTAAGTAGATTTATTAATCCATCTGTTCATCCAGAAAATATTTATTGAGTCCCGACTGTTTGCATAGTTTCTCAGAACAGAACGGGAGTGAACTCGCACACCATTCCAAGAGAGGACAATTCTGAAAGCGTGAGAGCTATCAATTAGCCCGTGTCCAAACGGACGTATCGGGTGAGGTTTATGTTTCACTTAGATGTGCATACCGGGTGGGGAGGTGGTTGCTCTCTATTTGTTCAAGTAATTTCGATGAATGTTGGTAATTGTTTTATGGCTCTTAACTGGTGGAGGGGGCCCAATTAATTTTCAGAAATGCCTTAGAGCTGATATTCTCCTTTTTTTCCTAAAAAGTGCACTATAAAATGGGAAAATTAGACTATATATTTTTTATGTTCTTGACTTAAGACTGATAGCTACTGAGGTACAAACAAAGTACTGTTATTTGTTATATAAAAAGAATTTGAATTTCTAATAAAGAAGGCAGCATGTCTTCATAAAAAAAAAGTAAGAGAGTAGAGAAACTTTTTCTGTAGAATGAGTTCTTTAGCCATAGCATCCAATATTTCTGCTTCTCCAATACCATCTAAAATAAGATAGAATAGAAACTTGCCCCATGTGCATTATTATTTTCTCCTTGAAAAAATTATTACATATTCATTTTTAACTTCTTAGACTTAATAATTACACATTATGGAGGGCAGCGATTTTCAGCCTTTTTTATCTCATGGCACACATAAGCTAATTACTAAAATTCCATATATTTTGGCCCACCAAAAATATATATTTTTGCTGATTCGACAAGAAAAAGTAGGTATACTTTTGATTTATTCACTGTGAATGGCTATTGCTCTGTTGGCTGTTGTCATTTTTTAATTTGACAATCTAAAGGAAAAGAGGTCAGTGCTCCTGACTAGGTAGCCAGATATCACATGCTTTAAATATTCTGGTGGCCCACCATCTGAAAATCACCAGTTTTTCAGATCTTCAGCCAAAAACTAGTTGAGGATCTGCGGTAACAGTAAACAAGCTGCCCATAAAATAAGAAGCTGTATTTACATTGGATGCCAACGGAAGCAATGGTAGTTGTTAGTGCCAGGATCAGGGATGGAGTCCTGAGGTCCTGGATTCCAGCCAGTCTCTCTTTGTTAAATCACAATTGGCTTCGATTTGAGAGGAAGATGTTGGGCAGATGTTATCAAATATGCTTCAATGGGAGGGGATCAGAAAGCTCTTAAGTCATTTATCCTTCTAAATGTCAAGTAACTAAACTGATATTCCCATCTGCTTAAAACCTTACTGGGGAGAGCAGAACACGAGGAATCAAAATTCTGATTTTCTTTCAAAATGACTTCAGCATGTTATCACGCCAGGGACATCTATTTTTAATGTTGCAAGTTTGGAAAAGAGGGACGGGTAACTTGAGCGGCTCTTTCAAATTTTATTTCTTTGCAATGCCAAATAATTATGTGCATTCTCTACACCCATGATTGAAAGCAACAAGGTTATTCTTTAAAGGGAAAAGTAATAAAATATTAGGTTAAAAATGGTAACTGGTCTGCATTGTTGTGGGTGTTTTACATTTTCTTTTTCATTATCACACCCGAGGGCCCTCTTTCCCCCTGCCTATGCCCTCCCCACCAGCAAGACCTCAGTTTGTATCCCTGGGTGTATCTCTGTTAACCATTTGTATCTCTATTTGTATCTCTATTAACCATTCTCCAAGTGTATGCAGCAAATGGTTTAGAAACATGTATGCGTCCAGCATTTTATGCTTACATATTGCACCTTTGTAAATAAGATGTATTATGTATGTGTTTACATATCTATATGCTGCATTTAATTAAAAACTATATACTGCATATTTATAGCACTAAAGAGATAAACACAGAATCACTGAGACCGTTTTTCTCGGTCTCTAAGACAGTGCTCATAGCTACTATGTATTAAGTGATTGCCATGAGCCGAACACTACTCTAAGTGATTAAGCTATATGCTAACTCTTTTAGGCCCCTAAGAGTACAAGCAGCTAGTGTTCTCATTCTCACTTCACAGATGGGGACAATGGGACATGGAGTGGCAGAGAAAGCTCTCCAAGATAACAGGACTAGTCAGCGGCTGAGCAGGACTTGGGACTTGGACCTCCTGGCTCTTCACTTGTGGCTCTCAATTTCCTGTTGCTCCTATAACAGATGACTACAATTTAGTGGATTCAACAGTACAAATGCAATGTTTTCCAGTTCTGGAAATCAGAGATCTGAAATGGAGCTCACTGGGCTACGATTAAGGTGTTGTCAGGGCCATGTTCTTCCTCAGGATTCTAACACATAATCCAGTTCATTTCTTGCTCTTCTCCACATTCAAAGCCAGCAACGTCAAGCTGAGTCCTTTGCACATTGCCATCTCTCTGCCTTTCTCTTCTTATTACCTCTTCCACTTTTAAGGATCCCTTTGGTGATATATATTGGGTCCACACTTATAATCTAGGATAGCCTGCCTATTTTAAAGTCGGCTCATTGGAACCTTAATTCTGTCTTCAAAATTAATTTCCCTCTGTCACGTAACATGACATACTCCCAGAGGTCAGAGGTCAGAATGCAGATGTCTTTGGAGGTGTCATTGTTTTGCCCACCACCGTGCTATGGATGGAAGGTTTGTGTCCCCTCAAAATTCATACATTGAAACCTAATCCCCAGTGTGAGGGTATTTGGAGGTGAGGCACTTGGGAGGTGATAAAGCCGTGAGGGCTCCAGATTGGTGTCCATGTAAAAGAGACCCCTGAGGGCTCCCTTGCTGTTTCTGCCCTAGACGGACTGATGGAAAGATGGCTGTCTATGAATCAGGAAGAGGGTCCCAGTGCCAGCCAGACACTGAGTCTGCTGGCACCTTGACTTTGGACTCCCCAGGCCCCAGAATTGTGCTAAGTAAACATTTATTGTTTATAATGCAGGTGAGTTATAATCCGGGTGAATCTATTGCATCTTGTTGCAACAGCCAGAATGGACAAAGACACGTAGATTTTATCATGATACCACACTGCTTCACTAGAAGTTGCCTTAATAATCTCAGCATTTTATGGACCAGGTTGGGTTTTTTTACACACATTTGCACTTGGTCCTTACTGAAAGTAGGCAGCCTTCTTGCCTTCCTAGCAACAGATGGAAAAACAGGCTCAGAGAGTTGAGTCCCTTATGTATAGTAAATGTAAGATGTGATGTGGGGTTTGAATCTAGATCTGTCTACTCCAAAGCTCCTGTTTTTTGCTGTGCTGTGAAATTTCAACGACTGTAACTTGTCTATTCTTGTGATAGGAATTTTAGATGATAAAGTTATTAATAAGCCCGATTCCTCCCTTTTGAAAATGTAATTGTTCCTAGTTTTTCTAAAATGCAAGAGCCTAGTTTTGCTTTTGTAAGTAGAGATGGCTGATATTGCTATGACATATTTTAGTGTAATGCCTAGCCCATTAAAGTGTTTTAGATAATATTGGATTTACTTCCTTGATAATGCAGGAAACTACACCACATCGGCACACTGCCATGGTCCATAATGATATAGCAATGTGGAAATAGTTCTGAAGGCTTGAATGCATTAGGCCTCACTTGTCCTTGTGTGTCTTTGTATTTCCTTATCTGTAAAATGAGTATGACAACAGCTACCTTGAACAGTTGTGAGAATTACATGAGTTACACTTCAATTAAACTTCCTGATGAATAGTTGACTCTTAATAAGGGGTAGCAACAGCGTGATTTCAAAAAGCATATATCTGGTGTCTTGGCTTTGTGTGATCAGATATGTTTCCTAATAGTGTAATAATAATAATCCAAATGTTTGGAAAGACTGAATTATTCAAGTTGTGGTTAAATTCTTTATGAATACTGACCACTCAGAAAACACCAAGGAGGGGTCCAGGCAAACTGTGGCAGACATGGTCTTATTCAAGGGTTTGTGTGAATGGCAGAGCCCAGCATTCCAGGAGGCTTTTGGCTCAGGTCCATGCAGGTTTCAGTTCAAAATTTAAACCCTCAGAATTATGACACCATATGAAATATCCATGCCCTACTAAAGTGTAACAGGTCATTTGATCTACCCCTTCAAGCATGGAAACACCATATTGCACCAACAAAACCCTTTATCAGATCAGTTCTTCATCATCTTATTATCTCAGGAAGGAATCTTTCAAAAACGAATACCGCTGGGTACTGAAGCATGTCTGTAGGAATGCTATGCTCACTCATACGAAAAACATTGGCATCATCCTTGACCAATTCCCAGGGTCAACCTTGCCTCATTCTTTCCTCCATTCTACAGACAAATCTTGAAAAATCTACCTTCACAACACACCAGAACCATTCCACAGCCATACCACTGCTTTGATCCACACCCTTTCACAGAGTCCATTTCACTCCGAAGTCAAGCTGAAGTCCCTATGGTCATTTACAAGTCTACCCAGGATACGGTCTCCAGTCACTGCCCTCAGACCTCACCTCACATTCTTTCCACCCCCCCTCCCTCTGCTCCAGCCACACACACACACACACACACACACACACGTCCTTGCTGCTCCCCCAATGCACAGGCCACACTGCCTCCGTCCTATGTATTTTGCTGTTCCATCTCCCTATAACGACCTATCAATAAAGGCCAAGTCCCTCGCATCCTTCTGGTTGCTCAATACAACATTTCCAGGGAATCCTCACCCTATTTGAATTTATCCTTTCCAGAACTATGCTCTTTTCCTTCTTTTACCCCCACAGTGCTCCATATATTGCCCAGTCTCAGACACCAATGGTTGAGATGCAACATTTATGTATGTGCTCGACGAAAACAACCAATTGAAATAACATGTTCTTGCCTGTAAGATGCATCCTGGTTTCAGAGATATTAAAAGTCCGCAGAAACAATGTGCATTTTAACATTAATAAAATACAATTGCACATATTTTAATTATTTATCTTGCTTGTGTTGTATATCTTTCCACTATGAGGTAAGCACTCTTTGGGTAGGGATATCTTTTTATATCGATGTCTAAAACAGAGCCTGGAAGATAGGTAAAGCTTAGTAAGTATATGTTGAACAAACGGACAAGAGTGATTTCTAGGAAAATCTTCCCCTCTAAGTGTTCTCTGGATGGTAGTAAATGATAAAATAGGGTCTATGGAATAATAAAATTTCCTTGCACATAGCATCATTTTCTGAAAGCAGTGCAACGTACATTTGTCTCCTTTGCTTATTACCTACATGTATAGCACAAGACAGAGAAGGAAAGTGCCTTGCCCAAGGCGTGCCTGTGTTTAGGCAAAGACTGCCTTCTTACTTTCAGACTATCCTTTCTTTTTTTTTTTTGTATACCATACAGTGTTTCAAATTCCTATGGAAAAGCAGTAAACTAAATGAATTATGTTGGTGAATTGATTGCTGCATTTAATTAGCTGGGGCAGTCCGCTAGAGTGGGCCAGTACTGGTGGACGCAGGACATTGTTGACGGGGGTCAGTTGTTATGAGCATTGACCTTTGTGCTTAGCATGTCGCATAAAACCAACCCGAGAACGATGAGAGCTAGTGGTTATATAAATCATCACATGGCCAACGGAATAGCCAAGGCACGCCCACGGGAAACATGTTGGAAGCACGTTAGAAATTAGGAGACTCGAAAAAACAAATTAGATAGCTAGCAAGATAATATGTCAGTATATATATATGTACATATATATATATATGTAATTAAGGGAAATATAAATAAACGTGTATTATGGCCTGGTGTATATGAAGTACATATAAGAAAACAATATTTTTATATATAAATGTTTAAGAAAAGATCTTGTAAAAAATGAGGCGCACAAAATTTTTTAAATAGTTAAGGTCCTTAGGACATTTTCCATTTTCCCACCTCTGCAGCAGTGACAATGGTCATAAACAATTGGTTGTTTTGTTTTTATACACACATTCTAAATACACTCATATATATATGTACACAACAGTTATACAGTGGCTTTGTTTAAAAAAGCGGTACCCTACTATACATACATTTTCATAAATTATCTTATTCACTCAAATGGTTTTCTTTCATGAGAATGTATACAAATTATGCTTCTTTGTTAAAAGCTATACCTTATTAAATGGTATAGGCGTAAACTGACTAATTTAACCAGCCTACATTATTTCATATGTGCCTGTGTTTCCCTCACTGTGTGTAATAGACAGCTGTGGCACATATATTGTTAAATATGTGCTCATTGTTTCTCTCTTTTCATATGAAAATCTCTTTCACACAAGTTCTTAGTTGTGCGTTGTATGTTCAAATCCAGAGATGGAGGGCTAAATGTAATTAGCGTGGTAAATGTATATTTGACCTGAGTGCCAGTTTATTTTTTTTTAAAAACTGCCTTTCATACACTTATAAAGCTCATTAAAAATTGAGTAATAAACCCTAGATTTGGGAAACTCAGACATGTTCTCCAGTCTGACGTCCCATTTCACGTAGAGCCCTTCCCTGGGGAGCTTCACACCCTCCCAATCGCTTCATTCTCTGTCTGACGACCTTTGGCTCCTTCATCTAAATCCCCCTGCCCTTTACAGCTCGGTTTGTGAAGGTGACCCCAAGAACACTTCTCTGATTATCTCAAGGAATTGAGCTGTCCTCTAGTGCTTCGAGAGCACCGACTAGTACATTTTGCACTCACTATTGTAACTGCAGATACATTTTTCTGTTTCCTATACTAAATTACAAGCATTTTCATTGGAAAGAAATCTGCCTTTTTCATTCATTTCTGTATTTCTAATATATAACATGATACTTAGAGAGTATCAACACTTCTTTCGGTAGAATGAGTGAATGAATGAACATATACACTAGCTGCTTCTTTTTCCTTTGTTTTCGGCTAATGTGTGTACCTGATATTTTAGTAGATATCTGTGGTACATTAGTTTGAGGATCCAAATGCTGGTTGGAAGGATGGTAATTCATTTTAGATCTGCTTAACCAGTAAGAAAGTGTCTGTCGTGAAAGGAGAGGGAGAGAGGTGGTTATTTTAACAAGGATGACTTGTTTGTTTCAATAATACGTGGAGAGAGGTAACCTAGATTTCATTCTGTCTGCCGCCTTTATGTGACACCAGGTAGTTCGTACTCGTAGGATCTTTCTTTTCATTAGACAGTTGTCTGAAGGAAACCACTCAGTAGCTGTCAGGAGAGTGCTTAAATGAGTAATTGATTTGCAATCAGAATGGCCAATGCTAATGAATTCACCAATTCTTAAAGTTCACCTTGTCACACAGCCTAGTGCTTTGGTTGCTAGTTTTGAAGTGAGGAATATCCCTTCGATGTGACCCAAGCTGTCTGACCTTCTGTCACCAGGGTTTAGCTTCTGGGATAAGTTTGTACCTTTCACTCAAATGGGTTCCACCTGAGCTAAGGGTTGAAAAATCCTTGTGGGATGTCTTCTCCTGTGATGGTTAAGACATTCTCATGTAAGCAGCTGAGCTCTGTTATGCAGGAAAATGTAAACCCTTTCTACCAAATTCCAGAGCGTTTAACATAATCCACAATGAGCATTACTTCTCAGTTATGCAATAGCCAAAGAACTTGAAAAAGCATTTAATTCTTCTTTGGAGGAAATGGAAACCCAAAGGGCTGAACGTTGCTGTGGTCTCTCAGACAGAAGCAGCTGAAGAAGGTCTCAAATCCAAGACCGAAGCCCTTCCCACTTACAAGACACACATCCTTTCTTCATGATAAGATGGTAGTTTATATGCTTGGTTGGTGGACATAATGATGAGCAGTTAGGAGAGTTCTTTAAAAACCTATCCTGGGTCTCCCCCCCGCCCCCAATGCTTTCCTGTTTTCAGAAGTGGTGTAATACAGGATTTAAGTGCAGAGGCTCTGAAGCCAGATGACACAGGTTAGAATTCAAGATTCATCTCTCACTACCTAGAGGAATTGAGCAAGTGGCCTAATCTCTCTGTCCTTAATAATGAAATTATATACAGTCATAGCACCTACTTGTACGGTCATTGAGAAGTTTTAAAGAATCAAGGCCAAGTACTTGGAACAGTGCCAGACATGTATTAAGCTTTTAGTAAATGCTGCCCATGCTTATTCATAGGCACCTGTGGGAAAGGAATGGGCACTGCTAGTCTCCCTTCATGTTTTCGGTTGGACAGAGGTTCTCATTTTGCTGTGTATCTCTCAGCGTCTCAATCTCATTTCAGTATAATCTTAGGCCCTCTAGTCATGTCTGAGTCGTAAAGGAATAAAGATAAAATGGTAGAGAGGCTAAGAGCACGGGTTTGCGTGTTAGTCGTACTTTATTTTAGAACGACTGACATCAACCCATTTGTCTTCCAGAACCACTATCTAAGGCCTTGCAGAATATTTTGTGTATCACATGACATCCAACACAATGTCACAGAGGACCAGGAGGCCTGCTTTAGCAAAGGCCGTGTGAAACTACACACATGCGCAGACACAAACATATGGAGTCCCTATGCCCTTTCTTGTACCACACCACTCAGAAAATGCTGGCTTAATGGAGCAATTGACTGAGCCATAGAAAGCACAGCTGAAGCACTAACACTCTGCGAGGAGGGGGCACCATCCTCCAACACATCACACACATCTTACATGAACATCCATTATATGATGCTATCTCTTCGATGGGTAGAACATGTGAAACAACAGGTGAGGACGTGGGGCCTTGAAAAACTACTTTCCATCAAGTTCAGTGATTCACTTGAGGAAATGGTGACCCACACCCCTTGACTCTGTGCTCTTCCTGGATTAGAAGTTATGCTTCCCAAAGAGGGAAATGCTTCCACCAGGCAAACAGCTAAAGATCCACTGAACTTGGCACTAAGACTGCCACTCAAGTATTATGGGCTCCTCCTGTCAAGATGCCCACAGGGAAGAATAAAATTCACGGTCCTCGTAGGGCAATCGACCTTGATTGACCTTGATCATGAAGAGGATACAGGACGGCTGTCACACAATAGCTTCCAAGTCGTCGTCCTAAGTAAGTATCTCCTACTTGTCCCTGGCCCAGTTTTGATGATAAATGGATAACTTTAGTGGCCTGAGCTTTAAAGTGGGGTGGGAAACAGGGGTCCAGACTATTCAGGGATAAGGGTCTTGCTCGCCCTGCACAGAGAGCCATGAAGACCAGCAGGCTGAAAGTGCGGGGAATCCAAGATGCGTAGTAATGGATGAACAGGATGATAATCAGTTGCAGCCTCAAGGTCACATACAGTAGTGGGGGAAGTGACAGTTCATCCTACTTAATCTCCTTCTTGTGAGCTTCTTCCACCCAGATGGGGCCCACCAGAGCCAGTTAACATGCTGCAAGTGGATCCGAGTGACCTAAGTTTGTAAATTGTGATAGATTCTATGCCATGTGATTGGTCTCTATTTTAGGGTTGATACTGTCACCCATCTGTTGATTTAGTTGCTGGCTGAAAACCTTCAATTATCTGGTGATGAGGGTTGACTAACCCAAAACCACACCCCCTTTGCAGGGTACCCAAGATCCAATTACTGAATGTCACAGTGGCATGAACCTTGGACCTCTCACCCTACCTGGTGACAGCTCTGAAGGACTATTCTGGCTCCAGAGTCCTCTGTATGGTTGGCCGAAGGCTTAACTGATACTACAGTGCAGCCTGACTTCCTCCCCTTCTGTTCGCTCCTGCTCCCTCCCCACTTTAGGCATCGATACTGAGAGCAGTCCTTACTAACCTGCGCGCTGATCTTCATCTCAGATTTCCTGGGGACTTCCACAAGTGATGGCCTGCATTCACATGTGCACGAGTAGAAAACAAACTACGCACAAGTTGTGCATTTCAGCAGAATTTGTAGTTTATTTCAAAGAACTGTGGAACACGATGCTCTATTACCCCTAATAGAATATATACTAAAGGGAAAAATTTGACTTTACTTAGTAGGATTATTGTTGATAATAATTTTGATATTGCAATTAGAGACTTCTCAGTGCATGTTGTAGAAAGAGCAAATAATTAAATGTTTTATAGCATTAGGAACAATTAGAAAGAATGTGAAAACATAAAATAATAGAAGATACTTTGAAAAAAATCTATATTGTTAATTTTGAATTGGGAATATCTATGAATTTCAGAATTCAAATATGCATATTCAAACATATATATGTTATATATACACCTATATAATATGCATTTTAAATCTGTATGTTAAAATATTATATGGTATATAATAATCTGCTATATATATTACAGTCACATAAATAATATAAATATATTCTTTTGACAACATTGCTATAAAACTTAACTATTTCCAATTTGAAATATTACAAAATTATATTTAACATTAATATATGAAATCATTCACATGGTATCAAAGTATCACTCCACAGAGCGCCTATTCATTGCTAATTGGAAAGTGTGCCTTTACATTGGAGAGACACAGGTGTTAGCTTGTGGTGGGCAGATTTTAAGGTGATCCCCATGATCCTGTATTCTTAGTGTTGACCTTGTATAATCCCCTCCCCTTGAGTGTGGGCAGTAGTTGAGACTTCCTAGCCAACAGAATACAGCAAAGGTAACATAATATATGTGATGTATGTGATTATATTACAAAATACCATCATATCTGTCTTGCTGGCTTTTTAAAAAAGATTTATTTATTTATTTATCTTTAGAGGGGAAGGGAAGGAGAGATTGAGAGAAATATCAATATATGGTTGCTTTTCATGCGTCTCCTGCTGGGAACTGGGCTGCAACCCAGGCATGTGCCCTGACTGGGAATCGAACCGAGATCCTTTGGTTCACAGGCCCATGCTCAATCCACTGAGCTACACCAGCCAGGGCTGTCATACCGTCTTTATGTCAACTGGCCTGGACTCTTGAGAAAGGATGGTAAGAGGCGGCAGAAAGGCCGTCTAGACTAGAGATGATGTTAGAAGAAAAGGGGTCAAAATGTAGTATGATAGCTTTGTCATGTTCTTGGTTCAATACAACAAAAATTAAAAATGAATCTGGTTAACAATTGGAGAAATCTTGACATCAGTTAGAGATCAGAAGATGCCAAGAAATTCCTGTAGATTTTCCTACTTATGATAACATTATTTCGACTATGTGATAAAATGTCTTCGTATAAAGAAAAAAAACCTCCTGTGTGTCTCTCGTACCCTCGATATTTCACTTCACTTCCAGTCACCAAACGTGTGGGTTTCTCCTGCACCAAGCCGTTCTGCAAGACCAGCCGGGCATCCTACAATCTAACTCCATCCTGAACCTATCTACCTGATCCTGTCTACCCGGAATGAAGTCAGCTCCCACAGGCTAGGGGCTCTGTTGCACAGAAGCGCTCACCCCCTTCCCCCTCTTGCAGATGCCAGTCACAAGTTCTGGTTGTTACTTGCACTTCTGTGTGACTGGCTATCAACCAGCTGTTCCTGCAGCCCCTCTAGGTTTGATTCACTTCCCAGAGAGGCTCACATCTACTTACTAGGTTACCAGTTTATTATAAAAGGATGTACTTTAGGAACAGTCTGATGGAAGGGATGTATAGGGCAAGGTATGTGGGGTGGGGCACAGAGCTTTCATGCCCTCTGAGCACGCCCCTCTCTCAGCATCTTTGCCTGTTCACAACCCCAGAAGTCCTCAGACCCCATTTCTTTAGGTTTCTACAGAGGCTTCATTAAATAGGCCTGAGTAACGAAGTCGTTGATCATTGGTGATTAATACAAATTTTCTAGGCCTTCTCCCTTTTCTGGTGGTTGCACGGGTCACTGAAAATGCCAACTGTTTAATCACGTGGGGTCGACTCCTCTGGCGACAAGCACTGATCCTTAGTGGCTTTCTAAAAGTTGTCTCACTGATATAAACTTAGGTGTGTTTGAAAAAGATTTTTTGAATAACAAGACACGCCCTTTTCCTTTATCATTCTGGAACTATTTCAGAAACTGGAATTATTTGAGGAAAAACAATAAAAGATTCTCACATTGCTCTTACCACTTAGGAAATTATGAGAATTTTAGGAGCTATGTGCTAGGAATGGGAACAAAGACCAAATATATATTATTTATTTTAAATCATAATGTCACACCTTATTATTAGAAATTTGAAGTATTCACGCATGAAGTATTATGATGATTGAACTTTTCTTGCCAAAGATTTATCAAAATATGATTATGTATTTACGTGTGGGTGTGATAAGATAAAGACACACAAACAGTGAATACAGGGATGGGTAAAAATAGGTTTACACTTGCATTGACACTTTTTTGAGTTAATAAAACATTGAAATAATCATAACCTGCATGTCTTTTCCCATATGCACAACTGTAAACCTACTTTTGCCCAGCTATGCATTAGCAGCTGTTGAATGTAGATGGAGAGTATGTGTGCTGTACTTTCAACTCTTCTGCAGGTCAGCAATTTTTAAAACAAAACAGTTTGTGAAATGCATGAATTGTTGATGTTAAAACATGGTATCAGTAGTTCGGTTTGACACACACCATATTGTTAACTACAGGCACTTAGTAAAACATTTTTAAAGAGTCCAGCTTGGCTAGGTGATAACAGAGATTTGAACTAGCTTCTGCTTTAATGTAACTCATCCCCTTAGATAGGTTTACAGACTTTGGAAAGTTATTTTATCTAACTCTCCCAGATCAGTGTTTCTTGCTGTTTTTAACTCAGCAAGCATTTTGATGAATTGATTGTAGTAATTATCACTGTCCATCTTGTCTTGAAGGGTGCAATGCTTCAGTCTTTTTTTTTTAAGTTACAAAATTGCAGCTGAATTTAGCAGTATTATTTAAGGAACTTTGGACACTTGTGGACAAAGAAACAAAGTTGATGGGAAACCTGAGACCACTTGGTCAGGGCATTTCCTTTGTTTAGGTGGAATCCTCTGATAGTATACCCAAAGAGCTTACCTGCCAGTTCTTTCTGAGGATAGATTCATGGAAATTCACAGAAGGGAAATGGCTATAACCTATTAATAAAGTGCAAAAAGTTCAGGTGGACCTGAAAATGGGGCCTAGTGATTTAGTAATGACTGCAGAGGGGTGAGCACTGTAGAAATGTTAAAGGTGCTAAGTGTCACAAAAAGATGTAATTTATTACTCCCACCCATGAAATAAAAGCACATCCTTTCTCTCTCTCTCCTCCTGGTTTTCTCTCTCTTTCCTCTTTCTTCTTCCCTCCTAAAAGCAGCCTCAAGTTGATATTCTTACCTTAACCCTTAACACCTTTTCCAGAACAAAGAGCACAAAATAGATAATTTTATTCTTTTTTTTTGGGGGGGGTAACCTGACCTCTTCTATTTCTTAGTTGTACTTTGCAGGTTGAGAACTGATTATTAATTTAAAGAAGGTATCACTTCAAGTTGGGCCAATATAAGCTTTATAAACAAAAAAAGTATTTGTTAATGATAAATAACATCAGAGTTTTAAATAGAATCGTTTTTCCAAAACTTGACCTTTAAAAATGGATTTTCAAAATCTGGATGGCCCAGAAGGAAGATATAAATACACCACTCTGGCTTTCTCCTCTTGAAATGGAAATTGTTGAGATAGAGTTCTGTGATAAACTTGGAATGGTAGTTAAGTCTATTTGGGAAACAGGAAATAGAAATAGAAATGAATTTCTTTAATCACTCTGAAAGAGAATGAACGCAGCATGAATGTGGCGGGGTTCTGGCCCCAAGGCGGTGCCTGTTCTGCTCCGTCCAGGCTTAGCCTTCAGGCCCCAGCTGGGACACCCTCTGACTTGTAAAAACTTGGGTGTCTGCGCCTTAGGGAGGCGTGCAGGCAGGAAGGCCTCAGACACATTGATTAAAGTGCCTGGCATCTATTAATAGAATTGCAGATGGGGACAGAAGTGTTTTAACTCAATTATGCCTCAAGACCTGAGTAAGTGGCTTGTATTGATTCTTCCAACCGGCACTTTAGGCTTTAGTAAATAGGGGGGAAATCCACCTTTGTTTCTCTACTGCTAGATTTTTTCATGACTGCTATTGATTGAATAAACACCCACTGTGTGTCAGGTTCTTCACATTTATTCTAATAATAATAGGCCATATTCTAGTAATAATATAGATAGTATGTAAGGTCTGTTCAGAAGGTATCCAGCCATGTAATACGAAAAATAGAGACATTTATTGAAGAAAATACAAGATACAAGAAACATTTACATAGGACAATGATGCCTCAGTAGTCTTCAAAGTAGGCACTTTGGGGCCTCACACAGTTCTCCCAATCACCATCAGCTACCCCATCATATTTTTCTGAATCTCATTGTTGGTCTGATATCTCTCCCCTTTCAAAAGAGATTTTAGTTTTGAGAAAAGCCAAAAGTCACAAGGCACCAGATCTGAGCTGTAGTGGGACTGAGTCACCTGGGTGATTTGATGTTTTGCAAAAAAACTCTGCAGGAGACGTGATGCCTGAGCAGACGTGTTGCTAGTGAAGCTGCCCATCATTAGTTTCCCATCTAATAGGAACCTTCTGAATCATCCAAATAGTTTCCGCAGAGAAATCTTCAAGCTTAACACATAATTTGATGCAGATTCATTGCTCTATTCACTCAGTTGTTCTGAATGTGATGACCACACAGTACACGCGCTCACTCGATGGTGTCTACTGCCCCCGCTGACTGGTACAGTGAAGCTGCCATTGTTCGCACGTGCACATTCCAGTCCACTCTCCTTGGCTGCCAGGTTACATCAGTGCCATGCTAACAATTCTCATTATATTAACAATGATTGGACTTTTTCCAGACAGACCTTGTATTTTCTAGTAATATAGATAATACTTTTTTGACTATTTTAGAAATAATAAGGGAAATGGAAGATGTAATCAATGAGTTAACTTCCTCTCTGCTTTGGACAGCAAAGTGTGAGGTACATATAAATGTAAGCCCCCAACCCAGGTTCCCTGACTACTTCAAAAGAATGCCAGGAGAAAGTGGGAACTATTAAACCTAATTCAACTGTGTCTGTTCCCTACGGCACAGGGTCGGTAGATGAAGCTTCACAGGTGACAGATGCCATGATCGGTTTGAAACATAATAGTCATGACCAGAATAAAACAAGTAAACATTGCAAAGGATACTTGCACGAGAGGAGATAAATTAAGGAATTATAGTAATCTGTTTGGAATTTGTCATCTTGCCTTGTAGAGCTCTCAGGATTCAAATGAAAGTAATTCAATTTATGAAACATAGCATTTAGAACTAAACTAACTTTGGAGAGATTCTGGTGCCGTGCTTCAAAATGTAGCACAGTATGAGGATTCTTTCTGAACATCAATCCCCGGCTTAATAGGATCTGTACTTCACCTGCACGGTTCTGTGAAAGTGCAAAATAAGGAGAATTGACCTACGCTAAGAGGCCACGGAAGGCTTCTGGAGGAAGCGTAATTGAGCTGGCATCATAAGAATAGTAAGAGCCAACCCGCCCAAGGAAGGATGCAAGGAGGAAGAGAATTCCAGGCAGGTGAACAGAAGTGCCCCACACAAGAAGGCACATCCAAAAGACAGAAGGTACCCAAAGGCTAATGTAAAGGGCTGTCAACGTGAAGCTAAAGAGGTCGACAGGGGCCTGGCTACACGGGGCTCATGGCCCAGGGAAAGGATTCAATGTTTAATCCTATATGCAATGAGAAGCCTTTGAAATGTTACAGGTTTGGATGGGGGAAAAGGTCTAATTTGCATGACAAAATTAGTACTCTAGTTAAAATGCTGCGAATTGACTGAAGGAGGTCAATAATGAATGGGTGGCGGGTGCATGTGTGGTAATTGCAAGAAGCAAAATACACCAACCGTACAGAAGAAAATAGCTGAAAATGATCACAATTTTGAGACACAATTTGGAGAAACTAAAATGTACCCACTTTGAAAGCTGTGACAATGAAGCCACTACTAAATCACTATATGGACCACGTCCATCACTCCAAACTTTTTCTTAGAATCTTGGTAGTTGATTATCCACATCCTGGCCTACAGTCACCGATTATCTGTTTTCTGCCGACACAGACTAGCATTGCCTATGCTAGGGTTTCCTGTGTGGAATCATACTGTACGCAATCTTTCGTATTTTCCTCTTCTTAGAACAATGGTTTTTTTTGGATCACTTTCATATTGTTGCATATATCCATAGGTTTTTTTGTTGTTTCAAACATTACTGCACGTTATTAGTATACAACACTTTGTTGTTTATTCCTTCACCTGTTGGTAGGTATTTGTCTCATTTCCGGTTTAGGTCTATAGTGAACAAAGCTCTTATGAACATTTTGATACCTATCATTTTATGAATAGGTTTTCACTCTTAAATAAATAAGTATCTGAAAGCCTAGCTACTAGGTTGTGCATTTGTGTATGGTTAGCTTTTAAGAAGTAGCCACGCTGTTTCCATATTCTTGAACTATTTCCATACCAAATAGCTCTCTATGAGTATATCAGTTGTTCAGCATCCTTTCAAGCACTTGCTATTGTCAGTCTTTTCATTTTAGACATTTAAATGGATGTGTAATATGTTTAATTGTGGTATTAATATGCATTACTCTCATGACTAATTATGTTCATCATTTTTACATTTGTTCACTAGCCTTTGGTTTATCTTCTCTTGTGCAGTTTCCCCATTTCTCTCTTTCTCTCATTTATGTGGAAAGAACAATTGAAATATGATCTACCTTTTTAGTAGATTTTTAAGTGTGCAATATATTGTTGACTAAGATACAATGTTCTGTAGCTTATCTCTAGAGCTTACTCACCACGCCGGACTGAATGAAGCTTTGTGCCCGACGATTCTGACTACAAACACTCCCTCCCCCAGACCTTGGCAACTATGAGTCCACTCTTTGATTTTATGAACCTGATTATTTCGAAACCTCATATAAATGGAATCATGCAGTATTTGTCTTCCTGTAACTGGCTTATTTCACTTACCATAAGGTCCGTGTTGTGGCATATTGCAGAATTTCCTTCTTTTTAAGGCTAAATAGCGTTCCATTGAATGTTACAAACCACAGTTTCTTTCTCCCCTCCTCTACAGATGAACGTTTAGGTTGTTTCTACATCTTGGCGATTGTGAATAGCACTGCCGTGAACATAGGAGTGCCTATATCTCTGTGAGCTACTGAGTTCAGTTATTTTGGGTAATACTCAGGGGTGGAATTGCTGGATGGTGTGGTGATTCTATCTTTAATTTTTTGAAGAACTTCTGTGTTGTTTTCCACAGCAGCTAAACCTCTGCATTCCCACCAGCAGTGTGCAAGCGCTCCACCTGACTTGTATCCTCACCAATACTTTTTTTCTGTCAGTCAGCCTGGCATATGTGTCAAGTGATATCTCATTGTAGTTTTGATTCGTATTTTCCTAACAACTGGTGATTTTAAGCATTTTCCATGTACCTGATAGCCATTTGTATGTATTCCTTAGAGAAATGTCTATTCAAATCCTTATTCTAGGTTTTAAATTGAGTTATTAATTTCTTTGTTTTGGTTTTCCTTTTGTTATTTTACTATGAAATTGTAGGTGTGTGGCATATTGAAAATAAACCCCTATCAGATATGAGGTTTGCACATATTTCCTTGTTTTCCACTCGTTGCTTTTTCACTCTATGGGATACTTCCTTTGCTGTGCAAAAGACTTTTAGTTTAAAGTTGTACTACCTGTGTATTTTTGTTTTTGTTTCCTGTGCTTTCCATATTATATTTATGAAATTATTGACAAGACCAGTGTCATAAAGATTTTCCTCTATATTTTCTTGTAGGAGTTTTATATGTTCAGATCTTATGTTTACTTCTGTAATCCAGTTGTTTTTTGTGTATGGTATAAGATAAAGATCCAATTTCATTTTTTGAATTTGACAAAAGCAGCATTTTTTTTTAGTTTTCAGTTTGTTTGCTATTTTATTTTCAAACAAAAACATATATATTTAAGATGTAAAACACAGTCATTTGATATACACATGGAAATGATTACAATAGTCAAGCTAATTAACATAACATCTCACATAGTTACAATTACATTTTTGTTAGCAAATTTTCGGTGTTTATTATGGTACGAGTAACTATAATCATCGTGCTGTACAGTAGATTTCTAAAGTTATCAAAAAAAATTCCAGCCACATTTTACCCTTTGATCAATAACCATTTTCTCCAACTTTCCAGGTCTGGTAACTATGGTTTTGTTCTCAGCTTCTATGTATTTGACATTTTTAGCTCCCACATGCGGGGTCTGGCAGAAGTAAGGCTCGCTTGAGTGCGGTGGGGAGGGTGTGTGAATGTCTCGCGTGAGATGGACAGCAGTTTGATCGTGTCACCTAAAATGTCATATGGAGTGCTCGAGTGTGACACTGTTACGTTATAGAATTACACGGTTATGATTTTGTAATAAAAATGGGGCAGTATTTATACCAGATCCTGTGCAGTGAGAATTTTCAGAGATGTGTGTGTGTGGCTTATTTTACTTAGCGTGATGTCCTTCAGGTTGAGCCATGTTGTTGCAAGTGGCAGGACTCCTTTGTTTTTTAAGGACGGATAATATCCATTGTGTGTATACACCACAATTTCTGTCCTCTTGTGTGTCAACAGACACTTAGGTTGTCTGCATGTCTGGCTATTGTAAATGATGCCACATTGAACATGGGAACACAGGTATCTCTTCAATGTTTGGATTACATCTCCTTTGAGTGTATACCCAAAGGTATGCACCTTCTCCGTCTCAGAGGGTATGCACCTCTTAGAAAAGAGCTTTCTGGAGGATATGGTGGTGCTGACTTTATTTTTAGAAAGAACTTTTATGCTGCTTTCCATGATGGCTGCACAATTTTAAAAATCTGCTGACAATTTATGTGGTTTCCCTTTTCTCTATATCCTTACCAACACTTTTATTATTTTTTATAACAGCCATTGTAACAGGTATGAGGTGATATCTCATTGCAGTTTTGATTTTTGTTCTTCTGATGATGACTGATATTTATCACTTTTTCATGTACCTGTTTGCCACTTATATGTCTTCTTTCAAAAAAGATTTTTTTAGGCTCTTTGCCATTTCTTAATTGGGTTGGTGGTATTTTTGGTTACTGAGTTGCATGCGTTCCTTGTACATTTTGGCTATTAACCAAAATTGATTCTGTAACCTGCAACTTTACTGAATTTGTGTGTTAGTTCTAATAGTTTTTTAAAGGAATCTTTAAAGATTTTTTTAAATCTATAAGATCATATATCATCTGTGAACAGGAAATTTCTTTCTTTTCCAATTTAGGTGGTTTTTACTTTTTGTTCTAGTGTAGTTCTGACTAGGATTTCAAGCACTATACTGAACAGAGGTGGCAAACGCAGGCATCCTTGTCTTGTTTCTGATCAGAGAGAAAAAGAGTCTTCATTGCTTTCTTATCATTACGTGATTGTGTTGTCTGTGGGCTTGTTACACAGGGGCCTGTTTTACACTGAAGTGCATTCCTTCTGCGCCTAGATTGTTGCTTATTGAGAGTTGTTATCATTAAAGGTATTGAATTTTGCCACATGGTATTTTTTGTATCTATTGAGATAATCACTTGATTTTTA
Source organism: Sturnira hondurensis (assembly GCF_014824575.4). Lineage (NCBI taxonomy): Eukaryota > Metazoa > Chordata > Mammalia > Chiroptera > Phyllostomidae > Sturnira > Sturnira hondurensis. The sequence goes on from NW_028095541.1 coordinate 11,092,311, forward strand.
TATTTCATTCTGTTAATAGGGTTTACACATTAATTGATTTCTGTATGTTGAGCCATTCCTGTATTTGGAAGTAAATACCATTTGATCTTGCTCTATGATCATTTTAATATGATGTTGGATTCAATTTGCCAACCTTCTTGAGGATTTTGCATGTATAGGCATCAGAAATATAGGCCCATAATTTTCTTTTCTTATGGCTTCTCTTATCTGGCTTTTGGAATTGGGATAGCACCAGCCTTATAAAATCTCTGCTTCAAATGTCTGGAAGACATTGAGAAGGATTAGTATTAATTTTAAATTATATTTATTGGGGTGACATTGGTTAATTAGATCACATTGGTTAATTAGATCATATAGGTTTCAAGTGTACATCTATATCATACATGATCAGTATATTGCCTTGTGTGCCCATCACCAAAGGTGAAACCATCTTCTATCCCTATGTATTTAGCTCTCTTTACCCTCTACCACCCCCTTCCATCTGGTAGCCTCCATGCTGTTTATACTATAAACTATTTATACCTCCATACTATTTATAGGTCAGGTCTGCTCAGTCTGGTAGGTTGACTGTTCCTAGGAATTTATACATTTCTTTCCAGTTTGGCATTATCCAGTAAATTTTAAATTACATACAACCTGGAATTGCAATGTATGCAGGAGTGTTTGCAGATGGTTACTAAGGGTTAAAATCAAAACTGTTTCTTTTATTATCTTTTGAAGTCACCCTGAACTAGAAATAATCCAAATGTCCATCAGCAATAGAATGAATAAATACACTGTGATATGTTCATACAACTGAATCCTAGGTAGTAACTAAAATGAGTGGAGCATAGCTCACATGACAATATGGATGAGTCACACAAATAGAACACTGATGAAAAATCCAAACATGCAATAATTCCTATTGGGCAATGTATTTAATATAAAGTTCCATGAGGATACATATGCATGTGATACAACAATAAAAAAAGCAAGAGATAGATTAGTTTACATGTCAAGAAAGTAGTTATGCTCAGCCGGGGACGAAGGAGCTGTGATCGGGAAGGGTGGCAGGGAATGCTCTTATGGAATACTGGGGTTTCTAGGTTCCTTGACTTGAGTGTTTGCTATCTGTGTATCTCGTTTGTAACAACCCTGTTTGGTATGGAGTCTCACATTTTTCTGTATGCGATATTTCTAATTTAATCTCTTATTTTATATTAAAAAGCAAATTCAATGTAGGAGGCCAGTTAGGAGGCAACAGTAATTTTCTAAGGGAGAAAAGATGGAAAATTGAAGTAGATGGGAAATAAAAGGTTCAAAAGATATCATGAGAAATTTAGAGGGGGATAAGGAATGGGAGGAGCAAATTAAATTGTTCTGTTTCACAGTCTCTGATACTTATAGAGTGCTTACTGTGTGTATATGGGTTGATACATTGGTCATTTTATTTTTTCCTATTAGCCTAGCACCATTTTTAAGAAGTGTTTAAACTTCATATGGACTCTGTGTGGTAAGATTTAATATAGTCATGATCTAACATGTGAAGAAACTGAGGCAAAGAGTGGTTGAGAAGCTTTCTAAAGAGGAGGACCACATAATAGCAGCTTCTACTTTCAATTACAGCCAAGGACTAATAGCAATGGGGGTCAGGACCTGTTGAATAGCAGTGTTTGGGTGCATAAGAGAGGGTTCTATGATTAGCTCCATTTCCAAGGGAGGAATCTGAGTCTTCAAGAGATGAATAGCCAACTACTTGTAGGGGATGAGTCCAAGTCTTGAACACAGATTTATTACTCTCCAAAACTCAGCTTTTAATGATTAACCTCTACTGAAATGATGATTTTGACTTTTCTATTACAAAGCACTCACAGTTTTTTTGTTTAAAGGATAAGGTAGGCCAAAACATTCTAAAATCCACCAATTTGTGATATTTATTCTCCCACACCAGCTGTTCATATGCTGTCTGTAACTTTGACAGTTATCACTGTAATGTGGATAGATATCTAAATCTTCAATAATAATTTACATAAATGAATATTTATCTCACTCTTTTCTTTCTGATTTTTCTTTTTGCTGCATAATTCAAATTCAGATTTAACAGTTACTAAAAACTCACTCTTTGGGTCAGCTACAAAAAAGTTACTATGTACTAGACCTGACTGGTTTCTATCCTTTATTTCACTGGTTTTGTTGTATAACTCTGCCTGTTTGGCATTTTTTTCTCACTAAATAAATCCCTGGCATTCTAATAACTTCCTAATCTTAATTCTTTGTCACTAACTGTATTCTATTTGCCAAGTGACGTTTTTTCTCGTGGAATTCTGATCTCTGCGACTCCTCTGAGCTCATTATTGTTGCCAGGAGCGGACTACCAGGCCTCATCAGAACACTCTGACACTTTCTCTTCACTTGACATCAGACATCTCATTTCCTGATATCCACAGTTTTGTGAGAATTTCAGTGGCTGCCTCCAGCCTACGTTTCATCCCTACTGATGACATCTACGTGAAGCATGCAAGAATGTCCCTCTCTGTGTCACCAAGGCATTGATCTGTCTGTGAGACATATTTTCATTGGTGATTAACATTGATTAATCTAATGTAATTACTTTAGCTACCAAACCTGCAATGTTAGATTATTTTTCCAAGATATCTATTTCTATACCATCTTTATATTGCCTGGGTCTCCTCAATTTTTATTGATTGGTCGACTGATTGATTTTTTCAGCAAATACTTAATGAGCATACTTTCTTGGGATATATCATAAAAAGTACAAAAATGGAATAATCAACAGAGTAAAGAAGAATGCTTGACACATTGTACGTGTTCTAGAAACATCTGTTGAATGAAGAAATTAATTAGTGAATGAACGCAATAGTCACCTTATCAACAGTTTGCTTGACCTTTTCATGGGAAAAATCCAGAAATCTGTTAGTTCTGAGACGTTGGTTGCTGGCACTCTAAAGGGACTGGGCAAGTCTTACTTCTGGAGGTAGGCTAAGAAGCAAAGGGAATTGTATCTGAACCCCTATTGAGAGTGAACTTCAATGTTTGAGATTGAAGAAGTGAAAAGAGAATAAGACAATGGTCTACTTGAAGAATTAACAAAATAGAGCAGAAAAGCTGGAAAAATGTCTCAGGATGTTATGGTGTGCAGAGAGTGTTGGTGGCTGAGCTGGTGGAAGAATAGGAACTGAGTGCAAAACTAGTTTAGGCAAGAGCAAGAAGTTCCACAGTCCGTGTAGTGTCTTAGTCTCCTTATAGGGGCATATGAACCTCTTTCTTTGTCTTGTGTTATTACAGAGAGAATATGCCACTATCTATGAAGATGGCAGAAGCTGTAAAGATTGAAATGTAATGGGAAGCAAATAAAGGCTCACTGAAGTGGTAGGCATAACACATATTTAAAAGGAGTGAGGTCCATTTCTATCCATGAATTCTTTCCTCCTGAGATCCGAGCAGAGCAAGTACCTCTGGGCAGTAGGGCCAACTTCCTGTGAGTTGATGAAAATAAAATATAGAATCTGCCCAGTCTAGAGTTTAATCAATCGTCTTGGAGACTGTGTTTTGATTATTTATGATAATTCTTCTGGTTGCATTCACTTCTAAACTTACAACATGTGGCTTCTGGTTGTAATACTGCTGAAATCACTCATAAAAGTTTTCAATAACTTTTTATCAATATTTGCAAAATGCAAAAGCATCACCTCGCATTGTATTTCCTTTGGCCTCTTGACTGCATTGGACACCACTGATTGTTTCATTTTCCTTAAAACATTTGCTTTGTGTGGCTCTCGTGGCTGCGGTAATATTCATTTTTTTTTGTCTGCTTAGCATCGGAATCCCTGTCCTCTATTTGGAGAAGCCTCACATTTTTGAGGTAGTGCCCCTCCTCCACTTAGAAACTGAAAATGCCAGACACTCATTTCGCCAGCCTCTTTGGCAGCTAAGAAACAAGAGCACATTCAATTCCTAGGCTTATACGTACAGCTCCAGCCTTTGAATCAGAATCAGTGATGCAAACCAGCAAAGAATACACAGAATTGGTTCAGGGGACAAAGGACAGCAGAGGTGGCCTGTCTGTGGAACTTTCAGATACCGTGAATGCAGAATTTCTCCTGGTGGCATCCAGGGTCCTATGCTGAGAGTCTCTGGTGCTCAGTAAAATTTTCATTATGCTGCCACTAGAAATTTGGCAAAATTGTAATATTCTTTATGGCTGCACTTACCAAGTTACACACCATGTATTGCACGTGTTTGTTAATTAACTGTAGGTCAAGAATGCCAAGGTATCATAATACTTTACAATAATTTATCTAAAAATGCACACAATGAGATTGAAATTTCTCTTTTTTAGCTTTCTCTTCCTCCCTCTTCTCTCCCATTAAACATTTCAACTACAATTTTTGTTAAGATTGATTATAAATGTGAAATAATTCACTATGCCAGAGTTAATATCTCATTCAAGAAAGAGTTAATAACCTAGTTTAGATTAAATCAACTGACTCCTAGAGGGAGAGACAAATTTAAAGTAAGTTTAGTTCCATATTTTATGGAAAAGTCTCTTATGATACCTTCAAGTCCCAGTGGTCCACCCTCTATGTAAGCACCTCAAGTATTATTACAAATAAAATTAAAATTTTACATCTGCAAGCAACCCTTTTAACACCAGACTTTTACAGTAGAAGGGAAAACCCAAGGCCAAATAAATGACCAGCCGTGGCTGCATCTTCATTAATACGTGGTCCGTGTCTCTGGGCTCATGGGTTTCTTCTCAGTAGCTCTGTGCTCATTCTTTTTTTTTTTATAAAGAATTTATTAATTTTTAGACAGAGGGGAAGGGTAGGGGAAGAGAGGGAGAGAAACATCCTGTGTGGCTTTCTCTCACGTGCCCCCGCCCCCAACTGGGCCCACAACCCAGGCATGTGCCCCGGCTGGGAATCAAACCAGTGACCCTTTGGTTCTCAGGCCGGCACTCAGTCCACTGAGCCACATCCAGCAGGGCTCTGTGCTCATTCTGGAAGCATCTATAGCTGACCGTGTTTATTAGAACATTATTTTTTTCTACACTAAGTCCAAATTTATCTCTCAAAACTTCTCACTCCATCGATTCTTAAAAATATAGACATAAAGAATGAAGTTGATCTCTCTTTGAGAAGATCACTATTTACTTTGCTCAGAGTTTCTGGTAACTTTTCTCCAGCATAAGGATTTCCCTAATTTCTAAAATTTGGTCCTCATCTATCGTCACCTGTAAAGTTCTGTCATTATTCCTGGCTGTCTTGTGGACACACACCAGTCTGTTTTATCAAGCAGTCGTAGCTGGAATTGTACGAGATAGTTCTGTTGCGCTGTCAGCTTAGAATTCGTCTCATTAGTTCTTGTGAATAGTGAAACGCCTGAGTCCGAAGTGACTCACAAAGCCTTGGAAGGAATTTGAGTGTGCTGGAGATGGTTTGGGAAACACGGTGTTGGGAGAGCTCTCTCTGAAGGAAGATACTGCATGCAGGCCTGGAAAATACCAGCTGCCTGAGACACACCAGAAATCCTTTTCTCACAACTGGCAAACTTTAGGGAAGTCCTTAAACCCCGTGGGTCCACGTTGGAACATGTATAAAGTAAGCCCTATGACTTAAGTGATCACTAAGGAGTTAGCAAAGTTGCTGTAGTGGAAAAATCAAGAGGGCTTTGATTCTGAGGCTCTGATCCATCCCTGTCTCAGCTCTATTACTCAGTAGTTGTGTAAATTTGGGCTGGTAACTCATGTAGCTGGTCTGAATTTTTCCCTACAAAACCATATGTGGCCCTGGCTGGTGTAGCTCAGTGGATTGAGCTTGAGCCTGCGAACCACACGATCGCGGTTCGATTCCCAGTCAGGGCACATGACTGGGTTGTGGGCCAGTTCCCAGCAGGGGACGAACGAGAGACAACCATACATTGATATTTCTCTCCCTCTCTCCTTCTCTTTCCCTCTAAAGATAAATAAATAAAATCTTAAAAAAAAAACATATGTGGCTAAGGGAGCTGAAGAGAAGAACATTACTGGAATTTTATGGTGCTTAAAATGATATATCAACCAGCAAACAGAAAACACATCTTTTCTCTTATTCCACAATCCACGGCCCCTACTCAGCTACAGTGTTTTGAGAGTCAGAGCCTCTACCTTGTGTAGAATAGCTGAGGTCCTGGTTTTGTGAGGAGACATTTGTTTCACATGTATTCCGCTCTTCCTCAGTTTAATTAGTCCTTCATCAAAACTGATAGAATTATATATTATGTAGCATTTCAGCTGCTATCATAAAAACCAGCAACCAGCACTTCTCACCAGCACCTTTTCCAGCAATGAGCTGTTTCTAATTTTATCCACGTCGCAGGTGTGGAGAGCACTAGCCAGTTTTGAGCAGCTGTTTGGGTTACCAAAGATCCTCATGTGTGATTATTGCTTTTTCTAGAAGCTGCATATGGGGATTACCAACCCAGCAAGTACCGGTCAGGAAACCCTGGATGTCTTCCTTCATGTCTTCCTTGCATGTTGAGATGACCTAGCTTGTGGCAGACTCAGCCAGCTGAAGGAGGGTGTTTTTGTGTTCAGCAACCCAGAGCAACCTTCTCCCAACTGCCTCAGATTAACTGCAGCCCAGGGGAATGGTCCATAAATTATTTACGAAAAAGCACAAGCTCCCCACTGATCTATTTCTTCTGCTGAGACGTGCCATGCTCCTTCCCAGAAGTCAGAGGGTAAACAGGTCCAGCCGCTGTGCACAGGGATGTCCTCCAGGGACAGCTTTATCATGATTTTTTCCTGAGAAAATCAAGCAGATAGCTAAAGTTTGACCAAATATTACCTTACTGACTTGTAGCTACAAAACAATCTTTAACAAGGCAGTAGTTTGGTGGCTAGTGCAATTATGTGTTTCTCAGCAACAGAAAGAAAAATTAAAAAATTAAGAGAATCACTGAACTAACAAGCAAAATACATTCAGACTCATAGAGACAGGGTAGGCTGACAGTTCTGGGGAGGGAGATTTGGGAGTGGAAGGATTGTGCAAAAAATAATAAAGAAAATGAACTCAGCGACGTGGACAGCGGTGCAGGGAGGGAGTTGGGTGGGGGAAGAAGAGGGTAGAAGGGAAATAAATTGCAATGGAAAAAATATGATAGGAAATAAACTGTTACACAATTAAAAGAGAAAGCTCTGATGGAGACTGAGGTATGGTGAACACATGATTCTTCAGTAATCACGATCGATTCTAAATGAGAACTGGTATTGATTGAGTGAATGGCTGTGCACCTGGTGTCATGGTAGGTGCTAGATGCCGGACATGTTCCTTCTCCAATCTTCACGACCCGGACCTCCAACCAAGCACTTTTTACTCCTATTTTTATAAAAATAATGGGATAATATTCAGGAGATTATCCAATATTTCAATGGGGACTGATGTTTTAGAAAGTACTTTAATATATATGATCAATTACAGTTCTTTTCATAACCCATAATGTGGGCCTCATGAGCAAATAGACTGAGAGAAGTTTGGCCCTAGACACCAAGATTGTGCCCAGGCACCTCTGATACAACAGCTTTGATGCCCGTCTGTTGAGAAACTGTTATTTATTATAAATTACTCTAAGTACCTTATCTGTCATATCCTCTTGGCCATCCAAGCAATCACGCAACACAGTTAGGGCTATCTCCATTTTACAGATAAGAAAACTTCATCTTAGAGAGGTTAAATATTTTGCTCAAGGCGATGTGGTGGAAGCAGGATTCCAATTCAGGTTAGTGGGACTCGGTGCCTGTGGTCCAACTCCAAAGATACCCCGAACCACAGTGTAGGTAATGATACACTTCGTGACTTTACCCATAACTTAACACTCGTAATGTTACTGGCATTTTTGTTTTAGTGGTATGCCACATTCGCATGCTCCTGAAGTATAGAAGGGGGCCCAGGGCTGTTGTGAGGATGCAATGAAGTCGCGTCCTTAAAATACAACAGAGCCTGGCAGAAAAAAATATGGAATGGATGCTAGCTGTGGTTTTTGCCACTGGTATTGTTGTTTGCCTCTCTGAGGCCGTGTAAGCTATGGGGAGGGTCTCATTTTCTAAAACCATCCTTCACTCTGGCAAGAATTGTTTTTGGTATGCATGCCTGTGGATTCGAAACTTACTACATTCTGTGGACGAATCCTAGAAATGTGAGCCACATTCTCCCACTTCCCTTCCTGGTCTCATTCCTCAAAGCACAGGCTTCTCCTGGAGGCTTGATTGTCGGCTCTTCTATTCCACAGCTCCTTCCTGAGTGTCCAGCTGTCACAGAGACACCGACAAGCCCTGACAGGCTTGTAGGCTTCCCCTGGGAGCCTCCGCAGCCAGCCAGGCTGTGTCATTAACAATCACGGCGTGAGCACCTCATGTTGGCTTCCACCCGCTGGTCACGGGTCAGACAGGCCTTGCAGCCAGACCTCCCCTGGAGTTTGCGCACTGACACAGCAGAACAGAATGCCTCTCTCTTGGCACAGCCTAATCACACCAAAGGCCCCAACTAGCAAATTAGGATTCCTCGGGCCTTGGGCCAGTACAACCTATTTTCCCCTGCTCACCCAGGGCATTAGCCTGCCTGTCCCATTCATATGCGTATGATATTTCCACTTCAGTGTCAGGAAGATTCTTCAGGAACAGCTGAGTCCAACGGACGGGAGAGACGTTGAGTAGTTAATAGTTGAAATGGATTCTCGTTTACCCAGGGAGGTAGTAGGTTTTGCTCTGAAAATCGTAGAGCATCCTGTTGACACTGGGAATTGTTGATGCCATTGAGAACTTGATGTATTATGACCCAGGTACCATGAGGCATCACATTGTGGAGGCCTGAAAAGAAAGTCTAATGTCTTCACTCAAGATAGTTGGGAAAACCTTCTTTGACATCTTAATCTATGCCAGGCGATGTCTCTTTTTACCTGCGTGTCACATGAAAGCACTTTAAGGTTCAGCGTAGACCCACCTGAGTTTGAATCTCTTCCTTTTTCCTTTCTGTGCCACATTATTTTTTCCTTTTTGCTCAATCCTTCCGCCGGACAGCCCCTGCCACCCCCTGCCCCTGTCATCTTGCTCTCCATCTATGGATCTTTTCTACACTGTACCCTTGGCTCAGACAGTTTAGCCCTTAAGCCTCTGGGAAATATGGGTCACGCTTATTATCTTCAAAAGCTGTTCTGAGAATGAAAATTGATGGTGGTTGCCATGAAGGTAGAAAATGCTCTGTCATCAAGATTGGCTCAAATATTACCCGCCCCCAGCGGTCCTGCCGGACCACCTCATACTGCCCCCTTTTCTGCCATCAAGTGCTTTCTGGTTTCTGTTTCTGTATTTCCCTGACTCCATCATTAACAAAAATCGTCTTGTTTTGTGTCTGTGTTTGTTTGAGCTTGCTTGCTGTTCTCCCCACTCGGCACCTCTTTTTGGCTCCTCTTAGCACCTGGTACTAAGAGGCAATAGCTAAAAACTGTGACTGGCTAATTGTATTAGTTACCTAATTGTAAACTAATTGTATTAGTTTCTCTGTGGCTGCTGCCACAGATTATCACGAGTTTGGTGGCTTACAACAACACGGATGTACTCAGTTTGCGTTCTTCCAGCCAGAAGACGGAAATCAGTAGCACTAAGCCAACACTGAGGTAGGGGCAGGGCCACGCTTCATCCGAGTCTGTAGAGAACATTTTATTCTTGGTCTTTCTGTTTCCTGTGGCAGCTGGTCTGCCTTAGCTTGTAGCCACATCCTCCCAACCTCTGCCTCCACGCTCACACTGTCTTCTCCTCTTCTATCTGTTCTAATCTCCCTCTTTTCAGGATACATGGGATGACATTTAAGGGCCCATGGATGCTCCAGAATACCTTGCCCATCTCACGACCCTCACCATCCTTTTTGCAAGGCCCTGTGAAGCCAGGTAAGGCAACATGTACAGGTGGCAGGGATTAGGAGGTGGATACCCTTTGGGGAAGGGGTGTGTTCCGTGTACCGCAATGACCTTTTTTTAACCCGTGTTCAGCAACCCTTTCTTTTATCCTTCAAACCCTATCTTCTGACTTTCTCTGTCTGGTCATCAGTACCGACCACTTTCTTCTTCCCAACCCTTCTTTTTTCTTCCCTTTGTGCCTCCGTTCCTCTTTCTGTGCTTTCTTGCTTTCTTCTTTACTACTCTTCTCATTGGGACTACTGAAATTTAAATGATCACCTAATTTCCTCTTTGCTCTCAGTATATTCTCACATGCTGTGTAAAATAAGATAATATACAGTATGTCCAAGACAAAGTCCTCATTACATTTTTGGGGGAGTCGTGTGGACTTTCTTTTATTTCTCTTGACTTTGGGGCTGTGATTGCTATTCTTTTTCAGCCTTTGCAAGGCCTCCTCTTAATAATGCTCAGTGAATCCATAAGTACTTAACAAGGACAACTGTGTTTTGGTGAAGGGTGCCAAAATAATTATAACACTAATCTAACAAGCCAATTGCTAGGTAATTATTCAGCTACCACCTGATAATTAACCTGTATTGCCGGTATGATCAACCAACTAACATTTCAATTAGAACCTCATATAGGATACTTAATGTCCTTGAAAGCTAGAGAAAAATGGAAAACCCCCTTAAGAGTCTTTACTACTATTTAACTTACTCACGATATTTGATTTGATGCATAGGACTTTGCATCATTTGGATGAGCAGCGTCTCAGTTGATTTCAATTAATTTAGCACTTTTTAAATCTTGAGTAAGTAAACACAACACAGAAGCAGGATGCAATCAGCATTATAATATGGCAAACTCTATCTTTTCCATTTAGCGTGTGAAGCATTTTCTTCTTATGGAATGATGGCGAGGAATTCCTGCATAGTAATCTGATTTGTCCCAATGTAAATGTTTTCCATACTTCGAGTGTCCTCTGGCCAGGATTTCTGGGAAGGTGCAATCATTTGATGACCGCTAATTAAGTCTGCAAAAGCTTCTGAAAGGCAGCTTAATGTCACTCAACAAGACTAAGCTGAATTGGATTTGTGTGTCTAAACGCAGGGTTTAAAATGAAAGTGCTAATCAAGCATCTTTTAGGCACGCACCTCTTCCTGCTGTTTATTTTTGTCTGCAGGAAGCTAAAACTGGGAAAAGCAAAACTGAAGAACTGTTTGTTCCCTGATGAAATGTCAGGGGCCCCGAAGCTGCTCTCTTATTAATCCAGTGGACTTCTTTCCCTTGTAATGGACTTACCTGGGACAGTAGACGGTGAGAATGGGCAGCACAAAAAACAAACCTTAGTCCAAGGCAGTTTTATTGAACATAGAAGAAATGGAGGCTTTAGTTTGCTGGAACAGAGTCTGAGAAAGACGGGGGGATCTTTTAGCCAGTTTCTGACTACGGCCTTGGATCAAAGGGATGAAAGTGCTTTGTCAAGGTCACAGAGAGTTTTAAGGAAAATCCAAACTACAGGTGACTGTCCAGGTGTATCAGCTTGGCAAGCAGAACATAATAGTATACAGCATGGTAAGCAAAATGGCAAGTGACATCAAAAACAAATTACAGAAGACTATCGTTAAACATATCTAGATTCCAGGTACAGAATGTTAGACCAAGAAAGGGGATTTTCTGCATTTTTCCCAACTTCTCTGAGCTCCAGTTTCCCTGGCATGGATTCTAGATCTGGACTATCGGGTTCACATCCCAGTTGTGCCTCATGCCAACTGAACCAATAGTTCAACCTTGGAGTTTCCACATTTACAAAATGTAGATACGATAGTACCTATTTCACCAGGTACTGTAGGGAGTAAATGAGTTCATGTGTGAAGGGTTAGTACATATGACCCAGTTAGAAAAGGGTTTCAGTAAAAGTACTCAGTAAGTGTTAGCCATTGTTGTCCTAGCTACAATCTCCTCACCTGTCAAAGAGGGAAAAATTTCTACCTCCCTAAACTGTGACATATCTGAAATATTGATCCAACTGTCTATCACAGAGTAAAGAGCTTTATTCAGGACATGGTCTGTAGGTACTGACAACCTGGGTACATTTGTCCCTCTTTGTATATGCAACTTTCTCCTGATTTTGTGTCATCAAAGAAGTTGACTCCCAGAGAGAGTATGAATAATTCTACAGGTGCAAATAGAGGCACAGCTGTACTGTTTTGTTGTGATTGTTTTCAGTTCTCTATCTGCCTTTCTGAAAGGGCTTTTCCTTCTAATCTTCCCAGAAAAGTCAACTGAAACAGTGATCTGGCATCACCTCAAAATACCTAAAGCCTTAAGACCGTATTGTAACATAGGCTGACGTATAAAATATATGTCGTAGTTTAAGTTAAGTTTGAAGAGAGAGAAGATTTCTCTAGTTGCTATAACTCAAAATCTACACTGAAACTCCTATCTGTATCCCCCAAAGAGTTGCTGATGGACTGGAAATGCAGACGGATGAGCAAAGCAAGACAAAGACAGACAGAGATGATGTATCCCTCTCTGTTGGCTATAGTCCAAAAAGCATCATGACTTCTCCAACCCCCAGGATTGGCTCCAAAAGAGGCACCGGATAGCTGTGGGGATCCGGAAAAGACTCTGACTAAGCTCCCCTGGAAGAGTCAGAAGAAAAATGTTTGAACTAGTCTTGAATGACTCCAAGTTCAGAAGAGAGAGGGGACATAAACATTTAGCAGTGAGAACAACATATTCAAAGCATAAAAGGTCCAGTGATGTCTTCCTTTATTCCATCTTGATTTTGGAGAACTTCTTGTTATTATATTTATAAATGAAGTGGGAGGGAAGGACCCACACAGATGGTCCAGGAAGGACGTAGACAGATATTTCTGAAAGGCAGTCCCAATAGATTATACAGATTTGAACTAGATGGATGCCTTGAGAAACAATTTCTACACAGCCCACTCCCAGGCACCTATATTCAAACCTTGCATACAGACAAAGAGGTAAGAGCAATTTTGGGTGATAGGCATTAAGAAGAGAAAAGACAGCATAATGAGAACCTAACCTAGTCTACAAGTCAGGCAAAGCCTATCTGAAGTAATTCACTTAAATTGAGAAGCTTGAATGGAGAGAAAAGTTAAAGAAAACCTTAGTTCCCTATTAATTAGCTTGGATGATATTTCTGTATAATGGTCATAACTTAGGCATTATATGTGTGCATCTGAATGATGCACAGGTGTACATACATCTACTTTTTAAATTTGATAAATAAATTTTACTTTATAAATCTAGTTTTGTAAGAAAGCCTCTTAAACTTTGGCATCAATGAAGAGCTATAAAACTGAAGGTGGACTTTACTGAGGTGTTGATTATAAATTTCTAGAAGAAGAGGTTTCTGAAGTTCCATTCAACACTAAAATTTTGTAATTCCTTATTTAGTATAAAAAGTGATAATCATTTATATGTGCTTATATATCATTTTATAGGAAATGTGCATATTCCTTTGCTCAATTACTTCTTGAAATCCTCACACCATTAATACACATACAGATTTCTGCTAAGTTTTGGGGAATGGCCAACAGCTGTTCACTTAAATAAACAGAGACAATATAGCAGAATTATTTGGCATATAAATGACTCCAGAGTTGGACTGCATGGGGTGAATCCAGGCTCAGACGCATTGTCATAAAATTCCCACACCTCAGTTTCCTCATTGTATACAGGAAACAAACATATAGTGAACTGTCAGAGAATTATACACAGGTAGAGCGGTTCATCCATTACCTAGCATATCATTAGCGGTGTGGTAGGTAATATGTTCAATCCTTGTACCAATTCTGAGTCAAGCATCTCTCTTTTCTCTACAGATGAGGAAGGTAATGGTCGTACGTTGTTCAACTTTGGAAATTTGTCTGAGGTCACAGGGTACAAGAAGAGGGATGCAAAATGAGGTCCTTTGAGTCCAGGGGCATGGCTCCTTTAGAAGAACAGCTTTGTCCATCATAGACTTACGACCATGTCTGATAAGAACGGGCATGCACAGGGCAAGTCCCCAGCATGGTTCTCACTGCATGTTCTTTATACTCTGTAGCACTTGGCTGAATTAAATAGAAAAAAACCTGTTTTCTTGTCCTGAAACTTTAAAATCCCCCAAATTCTCAGCCACAACATTATGCTACAAATAGTATGCCTTGATCTACTTGATCTAAAGTGTGTCCCAATCATTTGTTGCCGATCGTAGAGTAGCAAAGTTTGTGGATATCCTACTATTGTTTTAAAGGAAGCAGATTCAACGTTATCAGCATAATAACCTTTCTCATTGGCATGCAGATATACTTTCTTGAGTGGTTGCAAAAGGGTGGTGTTTGAGCTAATTCGGGAAATTGCAAATGAGTGCCACATACGCAGATGACAGCTGTCAGGTGTGTCTGATAGAGGGGGAAGCACAGAGGCTTGAAGGTGGTGAAAAGGGAGCTAACCTATTAGTGGCTCAGGCTACCACCCAAGGGGGACTTTTCAGTACTTTTCTTTGCTCTTGGGGATTAGTGCCTCCCCCTTCTCCTGCCCCCCACCCTTCAAGTTGCTGGGTTAATGGGAACCCTCAGAGAAGCCGTGGCCCAGGGCTGCTTACTCTGATCAGGCTGTTACCGCAGTCTCCCAGAAGGATGTCCTTGTCAAGGCTCAGCAAGAGGGGAACTCCCTGAGGACTCCTACGTCTGACCCCGCCCCTTGACTCCTCGCAACCTGGCCTGCAATGGCAGACGCCTCCGGAAAAACAGTGGCAGGGAGAGGGGAGGAAAACGGTGTTGTGCAGTGTGCACCAGCTCAGCTCCTTGAAATCCCGCTCACAGGTTTCCAGAAGGAGATTGAAGTGACAAGGAGGAGGCTGCTCTGACAGGTATCCAGGAGGTGCTTTGATGGTGACTGACAACTTGTTATGCAGAGGCTTAATTGAACCCGATGGCCTCGTAAATGAAAGCCAAGTGCTCCAAGCCAAAGGGAGAGGAAGTGGCTGTTGGGCTTACTGTCTTCATTTCCCCCACAGTGGTCGACAAATTGCCATTTTAAAGGGGCACCTCCTGCCAACGACTTTCCTGGGGGTTGCTGTTCCCATAATTAATTTGTGAACTTAGAGCCTCTGGCATTTACTTTCCAAGGTTCTCTGCAAGAGGCAAGTTATGTTAAATAAGACAGTAAGGTTGAGGGCATTGGCTGTAGCTCCTTTTTTAAGGGGCTGTGTACAAAGAATAACCCAGATCAACAAGGCATCCAGCCTCCTGAACCACAGCCTTCCTGCAGAGGCAGCTCTTAAGACTTAGGGGCTGCAGGGAGATCTGGGAGTGAGTAATCCTTTCCTCTCTACAACAGCTACCCAGGATTTATTCACTGCTGGAACTGTGTCCGGTAACTGATCTTTACTCTCTGTTACAAAACCGGAACCTGATCATTCTTATCCCTATTTTAGAGGTGAGGAAATTCAGCCGTAGCTTAGACGCCTAAGGATATTGAACAGTGGGAGGGAGACTTGAGCCCACACCTGTTTTAGTTCCAAAGCTGGGCTATCTGTGCTGCAGGAGCCTGACATTTCTGAAGTCATTTGCTCCGGGCTGAGGATTGGGAGAAAAACTGTTAATGGGGGCTCAGTGATTCCAGCCATCACCTCAATGTCAGTGACTGTAATGGCGATGGCGAGGAGGGAGATGAGCTGAACAATGACGGTGACGGAGGATGTTTTGAGATAGCAGCTCACATGTGTTTGCTTCACTCTTCCTCAATTTCTCTTTCCTTTGCCCCTGTTCTAGCAGGGAGCATCTCCTGCACTTTTTCCTCAATCAGGGGAAGCTGCTGTGCTGAAAGCAGACATTTTTGTAATTAGGAGTTTAGGGGCCAACTACCAAAGAGGGGAGAGGAATCAAGACACAGAGAAAATGTCTTAGTGTAGATGGAAAAGAGGCCATACACTAAATCTGCCAAGCTCAGGGGAAGTCAGCACGGCAGGCCCTACAAACTCAGAGACCGAAAGCAACCACACTGGCCCGTCTGAATGTGCAAATTCCTAACTAGAAGCAGATCACAGTGGGTAGTCACATCCTAGGCCTGTAGCTTCCTTGACAAAGGTCCATCTTTACCCTAACTGAGCCTGTCTATTGTCTTTTTGCATCTAAGATAGCATACCTTTTTATTGCTAGAGCAATTCCCTTTTCCTGACCCACTCAAGGCACACCACCACACCAGAGCATGAGACTAAAGAGCCCCCATTGTACTTGTTGCTATAAATGTTAATTATTACCCATCCTGTACCCACCAGAGTAAAAAGTATGTGTCTCCACATTTTACTCTTTATGCAATACCAGTGGTTTCCCGATGTTACTTTTCCTTGCCCCCTAGTCTACCACCAATGGATTTCATGTGATCCTCCTTATGCCTCCTCCTTTAATTCTAGTGTATAAAATAAAGAGCAAAGGTGCCATTGAAAGGACCATTTTTTTTTTCAGTCCATTGAGATTTTGCTTCCTGGCAGTTGTGGTTAGTTTGGCTCAAATAAAGTCATAAAAATTCTCTACAGGTTTGGACATTTGTTACGTCAGCAGTAGAAATGGTGAGGGGAGGAATTACCCCCGTGAAATAATGAGAGAAGAGAGGAAGCAGAGGGTCCCTGCTTCAGGGTGGTGTGATGGTGGGGGTGGTGCAGCGAGGTGGCATGGTGGGGAGGAGACAGTGAGACTCCAGAAAAGAAGTGGCCACTTGGGACACCTAGGTAGTAGTAAATGAGGCAGCCTGAAATCACATGGAAAGCTGTGTCTTTCTAAGTAACATCCCAAGACTATAAAGCAAAGATATCTTCACTGAGCAATAATTCCGAACATTAATTTCATTTAGTAGGTGGTCTTTCAGAATAGGAAGGATTTGGAGAGAAGTGATAGTGCAAACATTTTGGGGGAAAATGTTTAAGATATTCTGTAGGCTCCAATTTCTCCATTAAAAATGAAAAAATGACTGCTGTATGGATCAGTGCTTCATTCATTTCACAAATATTTATTAAGGACCAATATTTGTTGATTCACTAGTTACTGTGATGTGTTGAAGGTATAGTGGTGGAAATAAAACAGAGGAAGAAAAATCGCTCATCTCATGGAGTGTATTGACTGGTGAGCCAGACGATACTCATAAGACCAAATATTCACAATAATTAAATAAATGTATAATTAACAACTTGATGTGTTATAAAATATTAAAAGAAATAGTGCATGCAATATTAGCCTAGTGGTAAATTATTAATATTTTTTACATATTAATGCTCAACAAATGATGGTGGTAGACAGGACAATGTGCCATTATGATTCTCAGGATGAAATTCTCGCAGAAGTCCAAGTTCACCTCAGGCTTAGGATTTTTTTACCTCTCTTTCTCTCTCTCACTCTCATACACACATACACTTCAAATTTGCTTCAGGTGAGCATAACCACATAACTGGTGGTGAGTTAATCAATCATGAACTACATATTCTTAGTTGTCTGTGTTTGTCTCTCCAGCTGCCTCACTGACAGACAGCACCTGTACCAAACAAGATGATGGTCTTCAGGGAAGAAGGCAACTAGGTAAAAGCATCATTCTGATTTTTCATTCCAAGACGAGGAGTCAGTAAGGAAGAGAGCAGCTATAGGAGTAGTGTATTGTCTACCGGGTCTCTAAACTTTTTTACCATTTGTGTTTAATGGAACCTATTGGGCTTGTAGGTTGCCAGTGGCAAGTCTTGTGGAATATAGATTATACCAAAGGTCCCCATCCTTTCTGGCCCCAGGGACCAGTTTTATGGAAGACACATTTTCCACAGACAAGGTGGGAGGAGGGATGGTTTTGGAATGACTCAAGTGCATTACATTTATTATGTACTTTATTTCTTTTATTATTACATTATAATATGTAATTAAATAATTATGCAACTCACCATAATACAGAATTAGTGGGAGCCCTGAACTTGTTTACCTGCAACTAAATGATCCCATCTGGGGGTGATGGGAGACAGTGACACCTGAAGTGTGTCGCCTATGTCCAGTCTACTCCGTATTCTCATTTGGGTTGCTGTAATTGCTAAAAATATTGCTTCAGAAAGATAGGATGTTGGAAATGCAAGCAGACATCTCAGTGCTTTTGTAGCAATCTCAGGATTTTCCACCTTTAATCTAGAATGTATGGAGATTTGAAGTTGTCTCGAACGTACTTTTGAGGTCACGGTCATTTGCAATTGCAAGTAGTTGATTGTCTTCTAGAGTAGACAAAGTCGGTTCACCGGCCTTACTCACAAATAGACCAAGGATCCATTCCTTCCTTGTTTTGGGGTCTTTTGTGGTTGGGAAGTAATGCTCAGACTCTTCTGAAAGCTGAGATATGTGATCATGCACCAGGTAGGAGAAAGAAGGCCCTGTTCAAGTCTCTTTCCTAATCTCTGTTAATGTTTGAAACCTGTCAAAAATCCCAATGTTCACTCATTGCCACCATAATTCCAGTTTGGCTTTGAATGCAGCCACTTTATCTGCTGACTTGAACACAGTTGTCATTTTCCCCTGAAGTGACAGATTGAGTTCATTGAGCAGGTTGAATATGTCACACAAATAAGCAAGTTTTGTGACCCATTCTGTGTCACTGAAATGTGCTGCCAGTGGTGACCGTTTTTTTAAAAGAAATCTCTGGAGCAGTTCTCATAAGTCAAAAACTCATGCCAGTGATCTACCCTTGGAAAGCTATCTCACTTGTGTGTGTAAGAGAAGGTGTGCGTGCTCGGTGTCCATCTCCTCAAGAGCTGTGCAAACAGAGGTAAGTTAAGGGCATGTTCTTTAATGTGGTTGACATTTTAGTCACATTCTGCAAAACGTCAAGTTCAGGTGACACCTCTCAGGTAGCCACCATTTCACTATGGATGACACAGTGCATAGACTCACATTCAAAAGCGACCTCTTTGACCCGAGTAGTGAAACCAGAAAGCCATCCAGTCATGGCAGTTGCTCCGTCCATGCGCACGTGACAAAAAATGACCAATTCCGTTTTCCTGGTATGTAATCAATCAAACATGTGAATAGCTCTGCAGCCATGGTGTTGTTTAGCAACAAAAATGCACATAACATGTCCTCACGCACATCCTCCTGAAAAACATATCACACAGAAACAAGCATCGTCACCTTGTTATCAACTTCGGTAGACTCGTCAACTGGAATTGAGTACCACGGTGACTCCTTAATCCTCTCTAACAGTTGTGCCTCCGTATCCTCTGCTGTTTCATCAACGCATCTAGTTATGGTGCTAGCCCAAAGAGGAACACGTGCTATCTTTTGAACTGCAGCCTCTCCTAAAATTTCACTACAAATATCCTTAGCCACAGGCAGGATCAACTCTTCACCAAGAGTGAAGGGCTCCTTAGCTTTAGCAAAGCAGTTAGCCACTAAGAATGATGCTGCCTGTGCAGACACATTTGACGAAGTGGTGGCCTTCAATAATTGCTTCTGTTCTTCACATTCAGTTTTTCTTTTGAAAAACTCCAAAGACTTGTCTTTCAAGGAAGGATGCTTTGTCTCCATGTGTTGAGGCAGTTTTGAAGGCTTCATGTCCTCCGTGGATCGCCATATTATACAAAGTGGGCTTGGAGAATGTGAATCACCTGTTGCAATGAACATGTAATTTAAGTAGGGCTCTTGGTATTTTATTTCAAATGCAGCTTTCTTTTTGTTGGCTGTCCTGGAGTGTTCTGCTGTCTCATCATAGGGTCTTTGCCCCTTTCCGAAGAAGCTCACCAGTGACATTTGTTTCTTACTCATTTGGGCTAGGGTTAGCAGGTGGGCTTGCCAAGATTGTGACTGAGGCAGGTGTGCAGTGCAGAAAAGAGGTGCACAGGGAAGTAGTAAATAAATAATGGGTGGGCCACATGTGGACTAAAATAAGTGTTGGATTCTGACTTAAAGCCTGCCACCGGATGCAGCTGTACAATTGCAATGCATCAACTCACCTGCCACTATAAAGCCTGCCACTAGATCAAGCTCAGTTGTCACTTGCCACTCACTGATAGGGCTTTGATATGAGTCTGCAAGCAACTGATTTATTATGGTCTGTGTCCAATCAGTCCTCTCTGCTAATGATATCCGTATGTGCAGCCGCTTCCCAGCGCTGGCATCACCGCCTCAGCTCCAGCTCAGATCAATAGGCATTAGATTCTCGTAAGGAGTGAGAAACCGAGATCCCTTGTGTACACAGTTCACAGTGGGGTTCACATTCCTATCAGAATCTGAAGCCCCTGCTAATCTGGCAGGAGGCAGAGTTCAGGCAGTAACGCAAGAGATGGAGGAGAGAGGCTGCAAATACAGATGAAACTTTGCTCACTCACCCACTGTTCACCTCCTGCTGCGTGGCCCAGATGCTAACAAGTCACTAACCAATAGTGGTCCATGGCCCGGGGGTTGGGGACCCCTGGATTATTCTGAAGTCTCTTGGAGAACTTTGGTAAACTGAGGTATTATAGTACAGGGGCATTGAAAAGTAGCAGTAGAATGGCTAGATATGGAGGTTCTGCTTCTGTTCCCACTTTTTATATATAGGTAACTGCCTCTGTTAAACTCACCACTGGCTCAGTTTTAATTTTTTCATCTATGAAATAATGAGGTTTAGGGCCAAGTTAGAAAAAAATAAATGTCCCATTCATCTCAAACCACTATGATTGTGCAGCTCATTTCAGTAACCTCTAAAATGGCCAAATGTACCAGAAAAAACCACTGAAGGTACAAAGAAGCCTAAAGGTTCACAAGCTTTATCTTCCCAAAGTATCATTGCCATAAAAACCTTGTTTTACATGATGACATTGATACTGATACTTCCCAAGGGGAAAAGCTTTGAGTTTAATATGCTCTATTAAATCAAAGATGACAAACACATACATATAGAGAGTACAGTTCTGTGGCAACAGATCTTCTAAAATCAATGAGGTGAAACTGCTTTAGTGAGTTATTCCAATGATACCCGTTTGCTTTTAAAGGGACCTTTGTCTAATGATGGAATGGCATAGCTGTGAAGAGTAATAGATTCCATTAGATTTAAGTGAGTATTGTATAAAGGGGTACATTCTTACCTCCTTTTATCCTGTGGCAGCTTGGATTTGGCAGCCAACCCGAGATGGTCTCACTGTATTGCTGTCACTATTATCACAGGGTGAAGGACACACGCATTTATTGAATACAGACTATGTTAAATAGTGTGACAGAAAATTGCATGTCATTACATTTCTACCTCACAATTTCCAAGGGAAGTAGGTATCAAGATCCCCCTTTGCAGATGGGAGAGCTGAGGTTCAGAGTTCATGTCAGCTGAACAAGTGTGCCTAATGCGTTAGTGGCGGAACTGGGGCTTGAAACAGCCCTTATTTTTCTTATTTGTTTGACATACATGAAACGTGTTTATCATATATATAATATAGTGTATATGTGTGTGATACTTGCTATATACATATTATATATTAAATATATATATATATATATATATATATATATATATATATGATTACTTTCTCTCTGGAAAAAAAAGCTTTTAGCTTCAACAAATTTTCAAATGGATATGTGACTCCTAAATATTTAAGAGCCCCGAATGCTCATTCATATAACGGCTAATATAACTATTTATAATTTTTCAAAAATAATTTTACAGAAATTGTGAAAATAATATGGGGGAAATTTACTACATGTGTCAGGTCAGGCTGGCTGGTGGACCCCATACCCCAGTAACTTAAAATAACAGGTTGATTTCACACTCAGGTCCATGGCCATGTGGGGACGGTGGTAGCTTCAGCAGCATTAAGCTACTCTCTGAGACAGAATAAGAGAATCTCTACTATCTGGAATAGAACAGTTCATGAAGACAGAGAGAACAGAGAATCGCTTATTAGCTCTTACATGGGCCTGTAAATCTTCGTTCATGTTCAGTTAGTTGGTTAGCAAATGGCCACACCTAACTATGGTGGAGTGTAATTTTGCTGGATGCTCAGGGTGCAACGGTGGCAATGCACAGCCATTAGATTCTCTACACTAAAATAAAATAAAATAGAAAGAAGGAAAGGAAGAAGTGTGAAACATGAAGATAGAAGAGAAGAGTATGCACGACAATGTTCTCTGCNATAACAGGTTGATTTCACACTCAGGCTCCATGGCCATGTGGGGACGGTGGTAGCTTCAGCAGCATTAAGCTACTCTCTGAGACAGGATAAGAGAATCTCTACTGTCTGGAATAGAACAGTTCATGAAGACAGAGAGAACAGAGAATCGCTTATTAGCTCTTACATGGGCCTGTAAATCTTCGTTCATGTTCAGTTAGTTGGTTAGCAAATGGCCACACCTAACTATGGTGGAGTGTAATTTTGCTGGATGCTCAGGGTGCAACGGTGGCAATGCACAGCCATTAGATTCTCTACACTAAAATAAAATAAAATAGAAAGAAGGAAAGGAAGAAGTGTGAAACATGAAGATAGAAGAGAAGAGTATGCACGACAATGTTCTCTGCAGTTATTAACATTGACAACAATATCTGACTCAGACTTTGCTTGCAACTAAAGCAAAAGGAATACCTAATCATTTTGACATTCACATTGTCTTCAGGGATTGGCAGACTTTTTTTGGTAAAAGGCCAGAGGATAGATCTTCTCAGCGTTATGGGCCATTCTCTCTGTAATAATTTGCTCTGCCGTTGCAGTGAGAAAGCAGCTATAGACAAGAGACAAGCAAATGGGCATGGCTGTGTTCCCAAGGACTGTGGTTTGTGACTTGTTACCTGTATGATCAACATGCCTTGGTTGCTTAGCAACGACAAAGCCTTTTCTAGGTTAATGTTGAAGACAAATTTCTCCACTGGCTACTCCAGTCATGAACTGGACATCTTCCATAAAATTCCCCTAACCAACATATTATCGCATCCTAAAAAACCATATGGCTGTTTCTAAATGAAAGCTAACGCGTATCACAATGCTATGGTTCGAAAAAAGTGATTACATTCAGATCTTTCTAGTAGCCTGGTTTAGTCTCGGAAAAATTTCTGGAATAAATAAAAGATGAATAGAATACTCTTAAGGTACACTAATACATTAATATTATTTCTCGTAATTTAGCTCTTGGTTAAAATACAAAAGTGAACTGCTGGTATCTGGCAAGAATGTGAAGTATAGATATTTTGTGTGTAATAGTAACACAAATTTAAAAAATAATCATTAAAATCCCCTGGGAAGAGTGAGTGACCGACCTTGAAGAAAATTAAAGAAACGAACAAAGATCGTCTCCTGGGCTTACGGTACTAAAAGTGACGACTATTTAATTAGAAGGAAGGTTGAGACTAGAATTTAGGTCTTCTCCTTCCAGGTTAGGCCTCTTTCTACTCAGCACCTGGGCTGCTGTAATCATGCGTGTAAGAGAGTAAAACAGTCTTGTTTCCAAGCTGGACCCCTGCATTGCTTTCATCTTCGCTCCCCACTTCCTTTCCGTGTGACCTTGGACAACAGATTATACTTGTATAAGTCCCAGATCCCTCTTCGGAACTGTTAGCATAATAATACAATGTAAAAGCTACATTGGGTTGTCGGCAGTATACAATATAATATTAGGCATGTCAAATGCTTAGACAGTTTCTGGCATTTAGTAACTGCTCAATAAGATACAGCTTTTATTTTTACTCTAACTATTAGTCTGATATTTGCCCCTATCGAATGGCATGAGTTTGGGTATGTGTATTTGTAAAATCTTTACACCTCACTCATGAAACTTGACTGTCTTTCACATAAACACACACTCTTTTCTGCTTGCATTTTGAATCAACACACTTCACTGAGAGAAGAAAAACTTAGCTTTCACGATACTCTAGCTCTGGACAGAGACAGAAGAACAACCCAGAGCAGTTGCTGTGGCACTTTCTTGGGAAACATGAGCAACGTGAACATGAGTGTTAACTTTTGAGTTTCTCCATTTAGTTCTATGGCCAGGTCTTATCTTTCTCTCAGAAAACACGTTTGTACCCATGTGCTCACAAGCACACACACACAGAACATTGAGGTCAGAGAAGAGATTTTGAACCACTGAGTCTACTCAGCTGTACAGTGGGACAACCTGCAATAATTTTAACATCTGCAGAGCAGTTAATGGACATTGTCAATTTTTGCAGCTCCTTGGGAGGTTAGAAGAACTTTCCATTTAGCATGCCTTTTTCTTGGCTCTGTGTGTGTGTGTGTATAAATGTTAAATGAAGCCTGTTCTGGAAAGAAAACAAAGTACTCCTGTATTCCCCGATGGGCACATTTTTTTCTGCCCTAACCAGGGTTTTGCTTCTCCAGCGCAAAATATAATTGGACACACAAAACGAATTTTAACAGGTGTCTTTGTCGAATATTGTTTGGTGTGAACAAAACTGAGTCCTTTCTTCCCTCCCCTTTCTTCCTTCCTTCTTTCTAGGAAAATTAGACAGATGGTTTAGGCTGGCCCTCCCCAACCTCTTTAAGCTCTCCATTATATTGATTCTACCTGCTTTCAAAAACTATTACCCATTTCTCCTTGCGAAGTCACCCCCTTGCCACATGAACTATTTCTTGTTCCTTTGATTTGTTGCTAATGTGCCCTCTTCATGTATTACTCCTTTCCTGACCCCATCACCACCCGAATAGATCCTATGCATTTTAACAAGTGTATTAAAACTGAACAGATAGCCACTAAGCAATTATAAATCTGGATATGTAGAGATAAGTGAGATATTTTCTCCAGAATATACCCTGCCACTCAGTGCTTAATAATAGGGATACATTCTGAGAAATGCATCCTTAAGTGATTTCCCTCATGCGAACATTACA
This sequence comes from Sturnira hondurensis, assembly GCF_014824575.4. Classification (NCBI taxonomy): domain Eukaryota; kingdom Metazoa; phylum Chordata; class Mammalia; order Chiroptera; family Phyllostomidae; genus Sturnira; species Sturnira hondurensis. The sequence goes on from NW_028095541.1 coordinate 11,117,089, forward strand.
GCCCACAACACACCCAGGCTATGTCGATCTTGCCTATTGCTAGTAGGCTACAAGCCTGTATAGCATGTTACTATAGAAAATAACACAAGATTAAATTAGCACAAGAGGACAATGATACAATTAAGAGATGCAATTAACATGATGCGTATGAGATGAGGCTGCTGTTGGTGTAACTTGGCATACTGTCTTACGGCAAAAGTTTTTTTATAAGTAGAAAGAGTACAGTAGAGTGAATGCATAAGCCAGTGACCTAGTCCTCTATTATCATGATCAAATATTATGTACGGTGCAAAATGGTGGGTGTCGTGTACTTTTATACGACTGGCTGTGTCATAGGTTTGTTCACACCAGCAGCACCGCAGACATGTGAGTAATGCATCGAGCTCTGATGTTCTGACAGCCACAAAGTCACTAGGCAATACGGATTTTTCAGCTGCATTATCATTTTATGGAATCAGCATTGTCTGTGTGGTCTGTCATTGACTGAAGCATTTTTATGAGGCACATGACTGTACTTGAAGAAAAGAACTGCATCTTTTTACTGAGAACTCCACACCTGTTAATATCAAGTACTTAATGGTTGATGGAGGATTTAAAGTAACTGCCCCAAAGAGTTCAACAGTTACATTCAGAAAGTGGGGCCTCTGATTGTGTCTAAACTCAGGGAGCTCCGTTCTGGAACTTTCTTTAGGGAGTGAGGGAGGGATCAGTTGTGCCAAGGGGAAACACCCACCTAAGTCACACTCCAAACTGCCCTAGACCCATGGCCGCAATGGCCCCTTTCCTACCTCTGTCCTCCTCGGGGTGAGCTTCACGGCCAGCGTGTGTACCCTGGACGCAGGGGGGCCACGGGGCTGCTGCTGGCAGGAGGCGTGGAGCTGGGATGTGCGGGCCGCGGTATCTCCATGCTCACACACAGGCTGCTGGAGCTGCAAGTGGGAACTGGGGGTAAGCAGAGAAGGGAGCCTAGAGCTCTAGGAGTCGGTCATTGTAAATTCTCACTGTCCCTGTTGTGGCAAAAGTGTATTTGTTGAGGCGGCTCCGATGTAGGTTGTTTAAACTTGTTAGTTTGATTTAGACCTGCGTGGCTCCCCTTTTGCGCTCTGCACCAGGCCTGCCGTGGGTAGACTGGGCAGGGGTCGAATGCCCTCTTTCCAAAGGGACTGTCTTGATCCTCTGAGCCACCTCTGAACTCCCGTTTCACCAGGACAGGCCTTGGCCACTCCATGTGTCACTTCTGGTTGTCGACTGGAGATGGTTGTGAGCTGTCGTCTCCCTTACTGGGCTATCAGGTTTCAGATAGCTGGGTCTCTATGCTAGATTCATCTGTGTGTCTTTATTGTGCCTATTCCAGTATATCTTACAAATTACGAGTAATATTTGTGGAGTAAATAGAAAAATGTCTCAAAAAGTATCCATTTTGCCTTCTTTTAGAATACGCCAGGTACATGATAATTGCTGTTGTCAGGGCTGTTTGGTTATAACAAATACACTCAAGTTAACACGATAAAAAGTTCGAGGAGACACCCAAGCACTCATGGGGCTGAAATAGGACTGGGACTCATTAGGCACCAACTCCGAAGGTTTGACACTGTGACTGTGTTCCCTCTAGGGCTACGTGACTGCTCCTTGCTGCTTTCTCTAAGAAGACTGTTTTTTCCCCCTACTCATCATGTTTCTGCTCCATTTACTGTGACTCAGCCCCTGGTCCTTGGTTTCCTGGAGCACTGTACGTATGGACAGTGTTCAATCAGAGAAACAGACCAGCAGGAGACACACACTAAGAGATGTATCATATTACAAAGACCTGGCTTCGTGGTTGTAGGGGCTGGCTAGGAAAGTCAGAAGTCTGCAGGGCAGATGGAAAGAAAGGAATTCTTGGGGAGAGTCGAAGCCAGGGTCTACTGGGGAATGACTTCTCCCTCAGGGAAGTCAGGGTTGTGCTCCTAAGACCTTTGAACTGATTGAACCAAGCCCACCCTCATTATCTGGGATAACCTCCCCTATTTAAAGTCAATTGATGTGGACCTTAATCACATCTACTAAATACCTTCGCAACTAGACAGCTTAGTGTTTGATTGAGTGATTGGTTGTGTAGCCTGGCCAGGTTGACAACTAATAAAGGTCAGGACACTGCTTCTGGCCCTTTGCTTAGCTTCCCACATTTAGACAGTGCCATTCTTTTTCTTTCTTTTTTACTTTTTAATCACAGTTTACAGTCAATATTATTTGTCTTAGTTTCAGGTATATGGCGTAGTGGTTTGACAATTATTTGCTTTACAGAGTGTTCACTCTGATATTTCTGGTACCCATCTGACACCCCATGTAGTTACTACAATATTATTGACTTTATTTCCTAGGCTCTTCTTGACATTCTCATGACAGTCCTGTAACTACCAATCTGGATTGTTCAACCCCTTCACCTTTTTAACCCAGGCTCCCAAGTATCCTCTTCTCTTTTGGTTAAAATAATCAAAAGAAAGGGTTTTGTTAGTTTCTGGCAATCAATGGTATCATCCCCTGGGAGATACAATAAAAGAGGCCAAAAAACTGGAGTTCATAGTTCTGGTCCTTCCAGACTCCATCACGGAAAGGGTGTCTAGAAGAAGCTGTGGGTGTGGCTAGCAAGAATGCCATCTTGTAGAATGTCCACATTATGGAATTTCTACCTTTCTTAGGCTCTTTTCCTTACCACCATGGAAGTCAGCAGGAGAACCTGAGAGGCAAGGCATACCCACTTTTACAGTGAGCATTCTTATCTGAAAGGAATGCTTGTATGGATGACGTAGTTGGAACCACAGGCCAAGAAACTGTCCAACAGCATTTTGCTTATTTACAAATGGGTTAAATATAAAGACCAAACAATGAAATGTAGCATGACTGTAAAACTCATCATATGTTTCAGACATAATAATAATATAATACAAAACTACCTAGGTGAATTTTCAACTGTTTTTCCACATGTGTCACTAAAATAGTTTAATTTTCTCATTTTTTTATTACTCAGGACTATATTAATTTTAGGGTAAATATCAACTAGGTTTCATAATTCTGCAAGTATGTAACTTTGGTGGAGATAAAAGTTTACTCATCCACTGATGGCAGCTTTTTCCTGCAGTGCAAACGATTAAGTTTTCATCCTAAAGCAAAGTCTTACAGATCTCAGGGAGACAAACAGCTGTCATGGGCCATGGCTGAACTGAATGCTGACCATGGTTGGCTTCCTTCTGCCCCACAGAATGTGTATTTTACAGTGACTTTCAGAGTAGTACAAATGAGCTGTAAATTGTGTTTTCTTTCTCCAGGCTCCTTTTCATAAGTTCTGTGAGTCATGCACCTTTTTTTGAGTTTGCTTTTGATGCCACCGATTGGTGTGCTCTGTGGTTGTATGTACCCAAGCTCTCTTGCTACAAGTCTCCTCATCCTAAGCAAAAGAGAGAAAAAGGACAGGAGGTGCAAAGGAGTAAACATCTGAAAGCATTAAAAGGAGATCCATCAGAGGGGATGTTTAAGGTGTGAGTCCAGTGTCACTCATGGACTAACTCGTAAGGGACATTCATAAAAGACACTGTGTGAGGTACTCTGAGGAATACTATATCATATGTAAAGCATTGCTTTAGTGTAAAAAGTGTTCATGAATTAGTCTTAGAATAAGACAAGTATTGGGAATATTAAAATATTGTTTAAAGCAAATATAGTGAGAGAAAATCATGCACTGTCTTCTGGAGGACCAGATGGCTTCCAGTGGAGAGGAAACATGACCTCATGGCGGAGGTTTGAAGGACTCTGAAAATGGACTTCCCAAGCAGCACAGAACTAGGGAATAGCATGAGCAAAGGCAAAGTGTAGGAAAACATTTGGGAATAGGAGGTCATCCTGTGTGGATGCAAAGAAGAGCACTCCCTACACAATGTGCCTGGACCCAGATTATAAAAGACTTCGGGTGCTAGGGTAATGTGCATCTTTATTTGCAAGGAATTCAACAAAGAGTCCTGTGAACAAGTGTGCTCATGACTTGAGGGCAGAAACGTACCCAGTCTGACTTGCCTTCTTACATATCACTTACCATCCTCAGGGGATTGTCCATGGATCTCTGCTGGTTATCACCTGTTTACTGCTGGCTCATGCTGAGATATGGGTAGAAAATGAAGTCAAACATTTAGGATTTTAAAAAACCATTGGCCATTGAAGTGCATGATTTTGTATCTTTTCAATCCCTAATGGATTAAGAAAATAATTGTTTCTTACACACAGATAATCTGAGAGGTACCCCATTGCATCCCTAGCAGGGTGCTTAGCCTACAGACATACTCACTTTCCAACTGGAGTCAGAAATTCATGTCTGTCTTTTTCTTGGTACTAATTTTCCTCACCTCACTAGCCATTTTCCTTAGCTGCATTTTTTACCTTGATAGTCTAATATCGCATCTTATGTTGACATATTGAAAGGGAATAACATCCAAACATAGAATTTAACCCCATGGAGTCTACAGCGGGAGTTGGCAAACCAGGGCCCATGGTCTCTACCTGTTTAGTAAATGAAGGTTTATTAGAACCACGGCCATCCTCGTTTGTCTGTTTCATCTAAACAGGATACTTTTGCGCAGCCTCCGTGGAGATGAGTAGATCCCACAGAGACTGTATGGTCTTCGAGTCCTACAATACTGACCAACTGGCCATTTACAATACAAGATTGTGTAGAAAAGGATTGAGTGTTGGAATGGATATTATTTTCCAGGTACCCAAAGTCCTTCTTTTCCTGAAAGTCTAGCCAGGAAGATGTTTGGGTCAATGCTGGGTCTCGGGCAACCACTGAGGCTCACAAATCACACATGTGTACATATACTTTGGGCAGGTATGAAAGAAAGCTCAGAGAATAGGCTGCATTGAGTAATCTCTTATACCAATATTTTAGTTTAGCACAGGTATGGACACAAGCTAAGGAAATTTGTTGGGACAGATGTCATCCTTGTTATTGATTTTAAAGGATCCTATTAGTCTTCTATCCTAGAGATGGTAACACCCAGATAAATATGGAGAAGAACTTAGAGTTATTCCAGTTAATAATTTTTTAATTGTTTTTTGTTTGTTGCTTAGGCTTCTAAAAGCATCATAACAAACAAAAAGAAAAAGATCTTAGCCTGAAAGTGGTAGGTTCTTGGACTGGCATATCTGGGGTTATACAAAAAGGTAAATATGTTAAGTAAAACTTTGTTTCCTTTTTTCTCTATTATTTCTTGCTACACGTTTGTGTAGAGATAATCCCTGGGAACACATATACCACAACCTGATATGCTACACTGAGCTATTGTCTCCATACTCTGCTGTATTCTCAGAATCAAAGTAACTCAGGAACTGAGAATAAAAGGAAGGGGAATTGACTGTTTAAATCCTTTGCAAAACAAGAAAGAATGTATTATTTATCTATAAAGTAAACTTATGTGGTAAGAGGTATTGCCCCTACTTTCCAAATAAAGAAACTGAGATTTAGAGACATTATCTAACTTGTTTGACAATGTCACGAGGCCAGGAATGAAGGAAACTGATTTTCAGTCCAGAAATGTTCTCTCCATTCTTCTAGCTAAAGTTTGATAAAAATTAAATACCAAGTCAGAATACAGATTTAGATAGAAGAAAGGGGAAATCAGTAAGATTGGGGTCCATGGGGTTAAAAACTTCTTAGCTCAATAATATAGACAAGGTCAGGTGGGAGAAGAATGTAAGTAAGCTCATTATTAGAGATGTAAGAAAAAGAGAAGAGGGATGCTGAGCAGAGCCAAGGGTCAGAAGCATAGTGAATATAGTTTGAATAATAAAACAGGTTCCAAATCAAGTGTCTGCATACATATATATTTATGAATGCCCATTATCAATAATGAAACTAAACATCTGCAATTCACAGCCAGAAGAATGCAAGGAGTTGTAAATAGTCGCAGGTTTCACTCTGATCTGCTGGCATTCAGAAATAAATGTGTGTATAAATGTTTTGTTGTTCATAAATCCAGCTGGCGATGAAAAATGTTTGCAAAGCACTAATAACTTGGAAATGGATACTTATTGCACCAGAACCTAGGCTTTTCAGAGTCATTTCAACGATATATTTTATTTAACTGTCTCTGAAGAAAAGGAAACTTTTTTCTCTATTCAGTTGTCATTTAGGAAAAAGATTTCTCTCTTTCTTCTTTTTTTCTCTCCCTTTTTTTCCCGCCTCCTTTTTACATAAGTCTTAATCTAACCTTGATGCCCAATTATGTATGTGATTAAAAGACCAGAAATTTGTATAATGATCTTATACCTCACCATTTTTAGAGAAGCCTTTTTTTTTAAAACTCAGAACACAGTAATTTTAAAAGATGAATTTTATTGGCTTATTTGTTTCTAACAGCTTTTCGTTGATCATCCTAAGGCTAATTTCAAGACTAAAAGAAACAGACTGCCAAGCTTAGATAGGAGATATCTGGGAGCTAATCCTCCCTTAACCACCTTCTATGTACTCCAGGACTTAGACACTATCAGAGTGTCCCATAGGAATGTGTGTGTAGCTGTAAAAAAAATCACAGAGCCACAAAAGCCTGCAAAAACACTTTCTGGACATTCCAGTCCGCTCAGGTATTTCTCAGCCTTGCAGGACATTTGGTCCATGCCAAAATGTCCTTGAATTTGGTCCTTCAAATTTGTCCTGTGCTGAACGCCCATGAAGACATTTTGTTTGTAGTTAATATAAATCCTGCCCCTCTGCAAGATTCAAATGCTGGCCTGTTTACCAAACGCCAGGTGCCGTTACCAGTTATGCTGCTGGGGCAAGAAGGGTGATTACTGTCAATACAGACACAATTATTGGACCAATAAAACATGATGGTAGATTGTATGTATTAATCCTGTAAACCAAAAGTATAAATAAATGTTATAGGCTGTATGGACCCAGGAACATTTTCTAGTGTGGATTTTTTAAAATATATTTTATTGATTATACCATTATAGTTGTTCTATTCCCCCCCTTCATTCCCCTCCACCCTGCACACCCCTCCCCCACCATCCCCCCCTTTCATTTATGTCCATGCGTCCCAAGTTCTTTAGATTCTGTTTCCCCTACTATTCTCGCCCTCCCCCCTGTCTATTTTCTACCTACCATCTATGCTACTTATTCTCTGTACCTTCTCCCCCCTTCTCCTCCTCCCACTCCCCTGTTGCTAACCCTCCATGTGATCTCCATTTCTATGGTTCCACTCCTGATCTAGCTGTCCTCTTGGTTTGCTTTTGTTTTAGGTGTGGCTGTTAATACCTGCGAGTTTGCTGTCCTTTCTCCGTTCATGTTTTTTATTAGTGTGGATGTTTTTGATAGAACCAAATATCAAGGACCGTATCGTAGACATTTCAAAGAGCGCCAACTTTCAAGACTTTTTTGGTGTGGACCAAAGATCCCCACAAGCATTTTGGACAGGACCAAATGCTAATCTTCCTCAGACCGTGCAACATGGACATGTTTAAACCCAATTGTTTTTTCCGAGTGAAATCTCATTCCCCAGTGGCCATGTGTCTTGGTTGTAGAGAAATGCTATCTCACCCGGTTTTCTAAGGTACACACCTGAGTTTCATCTTTGCCTCCCAACTTCTTTATCATTGATACCTAATTGTCTGTCTATATGTTTTAACCCCTTCTTTCTGTTGAGTCTACCCTCCTTAACCCATCCATTCCTATCAATTTCCAATGCGCTGGCCTTGTGTGGGTGACTATTTGTCCAGAGATGGCAGCAGCTGCCTCCCACTGGTCCCCCTGGTTCCATGTTTCTGTCTCTCCAATGTAGTATTTATGCAGCCACCAAACTGTTTTCCTCCTAAAATTGAACCATGACATTCCTTTATTGAAAAGTCATTAATGACTGTTTTTCTTAGAATTCAATCCAGACTCTGTAAACTTGGTTTACCATGCTCAGTCATCCGACTTTTGTCTATTCCTCTTCCTTTATCTGTCATCATGTGCATTTCTCTGGCTCAGTTACCTGGGCAACTCAGTTCCCTAGAAGCAGAATCTCGTTCACGTCCAAGCCTTTGCATATATTCTACCTGGAGCACTGTTCTACTCTTCTTCAAAAGACTAGTACATATGTATCCGTCAGGATCCAGCTTAGAATCTAATTAGTCTGGAAACTTTTTCCTGATTGATGCTGCACCCCTAGCCCCTGCCACACACATGAACACACACATGCACATCACATATCTCTGCCTTCAAAACACTTGTCATTTCTATTAGTTTCCTATAGCTACTGTAATAAATCACTACACATGCACTGGCTTAAAACAACAGGAATTTATTAGTCTATAGTTCTGGATGTCAAAGTTACAACAGGGGTCTCAGTGAGCTGAAATCAAGCTGCCAGCAAGGTTGTGTTCCTTTTGGCAGCTTAGGGCATAATCCACATTCTGGCCCTTTCCAGCTTCTGGAGGTCACCTGCGTTCCTTGGAGGACGGCCCCTTCCTCTATCTACAAAGCCAGCAACAGCCAGTCAAATCCTTCTCACTTCTTATCACTCTCATCTCTTCCTCTTTTGTCTGCCTTACATCTTCTCCCGCTTTTTCTTCTACTTGTCAAGATCCTACTGATTCTATCTAGACCCATCTGTACAATCCAGTCTCTATGGTGGGGTCAGCTGCTTAATAATCTTAATTCTATCAACCATCTAAATTGTCCTTTGCCATCTAAGATGACATATTCACAGATTCTAGGGATTACATAGTGGACTTCAGTAAGTTGAGGGAAGTTCAGTCTTCGCACCACAATAATTATATGCTTACTCATTTGTGAACACCGTTTCCCCCTTTTCTCTTAACCCCGGCAACACACACACCATGTAAGTGCAAGTTTTAGAGGGAAAGAATAATATTTGTCTTCCTATCAATGTTTCTGTGGCTAGCAGAAGGCCTGGTATATGGAAGGGAAGGCGAAGAAAAAAGATTCTGAACCTCAAGTCTAAAAGTTCATTGAAAGAAACCAAACTTATACATGCAATATTTGAAAGCACTAATTATGCTCCGTGTCAACAAATTCACAATAATATCAGTATCTGCTTATATACTTAATGTGCATATATAGAATACATAAAATTTCAATTTATTTGGCAGAACGTAGATGGACTTAGTATCAGAAAGACATTGGTTGAATTCTAACTCTGGGTGGGCCAAGACATTGTCTCATTTTCTCATGAGTAAAGTAGTTGTGTTGAAATACACAAGCACATGATTTTGGTAGTTCATTTGTTGTGATGAGGATTAGGGAGCATAATCTAAAATATTTAGCACTGAATCTTCCATTTATGAAGTGCTCATAGTGAGTTTCTGCTAATACTATGTAAAAGGAGTTTGATTGTTAAATTCTTCATTGAGCATGTCTGTAAAGTTTCTCCTGCATGTTTGAAAGCTTCTACCTGTGATAGTAAGATTCTCTGATTTATCTGATGTTGAATCATTTAACAGAAGGCATGCATTAGAGTCATAAATTTTGAAGTTCTAAATGTTCCAAGGGGGGGAAAAGTGCAGTTATTTCTACTTTTGTACACAAGGCATTTGAGATGCAAAGAGGTCGACAGAATTTCAGGTCAGCAAATTACAGAGGAAAGTCTCAAACTCTAATCAGTTTGTCCTCTAGTGTAGTGCTCTTTCTGTAGTATTTATTGTTATTATTGGGGGTTTTGTTTAGTTCTTTTTGCATATTTGCATATTTGTATATTTGCATACTTGCATATTTTCTGTGCAAGGCACTGCAGGTGCGTCAGAGTTAGATAAAGTCTCTTCCCGTAGGCAATTGGCATGTTAACAATCTGGAAGGATTAAAATGAAGGATACAAATAATTCTAAAATAGTGCAGATTTTGGTAAATGCCATAGCAGAGAGTTATAAGTAAAGAGTTGCACATAAACTCAATTATTCCTAAAAGGATTGGTAGAAAAGCAAATACAGGGTGGGGCAAAAGTATGCTTACAATTGTGAGTATGCAAACCACTGAGTTTATTCTTGTATTATTAGTTATTATGTATTGTACTAGTTTCATATAAACAACTGTAAACCTAGTTTTTCCCCACTCTGTATAACAGAATACGTGTTCATAGAAAACAAAAGGAGCAAACCATTCTGGGTAGAGAAAACACTCAGAGATACAAAAGAATAAAAAATAATTAGAGTGTGATAAATAGTCTGGTTGAGCTTAAGAAGCATATTTTAGACACTAATAAATGTTTTATTAGAGCAGGAAAGGAAGGAAGGGAGGAGGAAGCCAGAAGGAAGGAGGAAAGAAAAGTGGGAGGGAGGGAAGCAATAAGCAAGTGAAAGGCAACACCATAGAAAGCCTTATATATCAGGCCGATGGTTTGAAATTAATTCATCAGATGAATGGATGTAATTCCTGCCGTTTCAAGATTTTATACCAACTTCTTCTAGCATATTCAGTTCATACTTGGTAGTCATAGGTAGATAGAGCTTTGGTTTTAGTCACATGAATATAGAATTCTAGGTGTTCCTTCCTTAGGGTGATGATCTGAAAGAGCAAAGGGACAAAAATAAAAATATATAAATAAATGAGAGGCAGTGTGCGCAGAGGGCCTGACGAATTACAAATCCAGTCAAAACCCGAGCAAAATAAACAATGTTTTTGAAACACAAGTCGTGACCACAAAGAATGGATAAATTATTGCTCTGGCATTTCCATTGTTATTTATGTCCAGAAATCAATCAACAGCTGAAGGAACAGAATAATTTATAAGTCAGGTGCTGTCAAATACTTGCTGGTCTCAACCGGCATAACCTGCCCGTGAATTTCTATGAAAATTGATGACACTAGAAAATAATCTTATTACCGGCCTGACATTCATAATCTGGTGCCCATGACTGTACCATAATATGTAAGCACAAATTAAAAAGAAAATAGCTGCTCAAAACAGAAGTGCCTGCTGGCTTTTTCAAACCTTCCCTCCTTCCTTGCCGCACCTTATTTAATAAAAATAGATGTAAGTGATGGAACATTTATTATGAAAACAAGTTAACCCAAAATACCTGTCAATTTGATGGAGGAGGTTATTTGTTCAACAAAATATCCAAGCACAGGAGGCAATCTGGAAACTCAATAGGGAAAGCAGAGACGCCCCTGCTTTCGCTCTTCCCACCTGCCTTCCTGGCCAGAAATAAATGTCTCAAGAGCACTGATGAAAAGTATAGACATAGTTTTATAACTTACTTTGCCTCATCAGATTCAGAAGGACTAAGGGGTGATTGGCCATCTCCTGAGAGCAGAATTTAAACAAGGATCTAGTTAGAAATAGCCAGGCAATTTCACTCTCTCTGTCTCCCTTAGTCCCCTTCTCCCTCTCTGGCTCTATCTCCATCTCCATCTCAGAAACCGTTGTGTGACTCCAAAAACCCATTTTAGCCAATGGACCCACATTCATGTGGTCAGTCTCTTAGGGCCAGAGCTCCATTCAGCAAACTAGTGGGAACCTGATGAGTAATTTAAGATGCCAAGGAATCAGCGTAATAATGAAGAAATACAGAGTTGGCAGGTAGAGAGATGTTTCATATTTTGTACCATCTTTCTGCAGGCTGCATGGTAAGAAAAGTTCTTACTGGAAGGTATTTTGGTAAGTAGTATTCAGATAAAGAGAAGTTAACTAGGCCATGTCAATGGCTCATGGCACCAAGATGATTACTAATGAAATTATTTACATTTCTCAGGTGGACCTAAATTGGTCCCACTCAGAGGGAGGACTCTCTGCCCTAAATAGTTATTGACATGACCCTCCCCCAACTCCCACCCCCTCAGGATTAGCTGTTTACACTGTGGTTCGAGCCACATCCAAATCTCGGTAACTTGAAACAACGCAGGTCTCTTTCTCCTTTGTACCACGTGCCCATATTGAGTTGATCCTCAGGGTTTTCAGCTGGGACCCAGGCTCACGAAATCTTCCACCACCAGGAACCTCACCAGTCACTGTGCCAGAGAAAAGAGAGTAAGGCAAATTGTTCACCAGCTTCTAATCCATGGGCCTTGGGACTAGAACACAAAGTGTTTGCTCAATTTCCATTGACTAAAGAAAGACAAATAGTCATGCTTGACTTCAAAACACAGGTCATGCCAAACATATTTTATGCCTTAAAGAATGAGAATTGGAGGAGTATAAGTAGCCTTAATGTCTCCCAAAACATGTTAACATATTCTTACTCTTTGAATTCAGCTTTGCTAGACATCTTCACATTACGTTTTACTACACATTAAGTTTTACTAATTGTCTTCAATGTGTTTTTATTTTTTTTTTAAGATTTTATTTATTTATCTTTAGAGGGGAAGGGAAGGAGAGAGGGAGAGAAACATCAATGTATGGTTGCCTTTCTTGCGTCCCCTGCTGGGAACTGGCTTGTAACCCAGGCATGTGCCCTGACTGGGAATCGAACCGCGATCGGCCGAGTCGCAGGCCCGTGCTCAATCCACTGAGCTACACCAGCCAGGGCTTCAATGTGCTTTTATATTTGCTAGTGGTATACATTCAAATTCTCTCAAGTTTTGTCACTTTAACTGAAATGTGTTTGATCTTTAAACCCAGAAATATATTCATTGCTTAGTGGAGGTTACTTCTATAGAGAACTGAAGTCAATCATAATTTGTTGACTCTTTTGAGTTCCCATTCTTTAAGGGTCATCAGTCTGCATACTGCAGTTACTCTCATGTACATACACCAGGAATTATCCCCTAAATGATTTTGGAAGGCAGCCATGCTCACCACTATAACACCAATGCCACAGCCCTAAATGGCTTTGGATTATTATTCATGTGGGTCTGAGTACTATCGCTATGAAAATTAAAATCCAGTAAGATTATATGAAAACTATTGGGTTGTTGTCCTTTGTAACAAGTTTGGGCTACTTTCTTAGGAAAAATATTTACCTGGCCATAGATGACATCTCCAATTTAATAAGAAGCAAAATAATGTGGTAGGTAAGGACAGAGACTTAGAATCAGACGGAGCTGGGTGGGAGAATGAGCCCTTACACCTGTCAGCTGGGCTACTTTGGGTGTTGAGCTCTCTTAGTTTCTTTTTCCTCACCTACAAAATGGAACGGTAATACCCACCCTGAAGTTTTGTTATTAGGAATGTTACATGTGAAATGTGCCCAGGATAGAGCCTGGCACAGTAAACGCTACAGTTTTCTATAATGTTTGCTATTGGCACTTTCTGAATATAGTGCCAGAGGACAGAATCTGAAATAGGAACTTCTGTTTTAAGTATGTGTTTATACACCTCTGCTCAGCACAGTACCCAGCACAATGTCTGGCACAGAGCAAATGCTAAACAAATGTTTGTCCAGAGAGCAGACATGTTACTCCAACCCACTTTGCCCCTAGATATTGAGTTGAGGTGAAAACAAAACGTCTGCCCAGATTTCTTTTTTTCTATGTTCACAACTGGGAGGAAATTGTTCACAAAGCGAAGTACAGGTGTTTGTTGTTGTTTGTTGTTGTTTTTTCACTAGATGAGCAGATTAGTCAAATGAGCAATTTCTATAAGAGGGGTGCTATAGTAAGTTCTCACCTAACAGCCAGCCTGGGCCCTGCCCGAGTATGAGATCCGTGTTATTTGGTGTAATTGATCACAGATTGCAAGGTGCGATTCACAGCTGGTGCTAATTGAACAATCTCAGTTCTCTCTGTTTTTGTTTGTTCATATTTTTATAGTTTTGTTTGTCCGTAAATTGTTAATCAACTAAAATAAAACAACATCAAGTCAGCAGCCCCTAGAATCTCTTTTCCTCTCAATTAGCACAGAGCCACCCCTACCACAAATACTTGCCTCTTTCAGCGAGGGGAGGTAGGTTCGATTGTCTGAAGTTTCTCGGGAATGGGGGTTTTACCTGCACTTTCTTGGTGTGCCAATGATCTCCACTTCATCCTCTTGACTGATACATTTTAAAAGGAGATATTGCTTACTTGCTTAGTTTTTACTTTATTTTTTTAAACTTAAGGTCCATCTTCTCTTCCTTTCTCCCTTCCTTGCTCCCTTTTTCCCTCTTTTTTTCCCTGATCAAATATTTATTGAACATCTTCCATGCATCAGAAAGTGTTCTAACTGCTAGAGAGGCAGCACTAATATTCTGCCCTCCAAGTGGTGGGAAGTAAGTTCCTAAGCTCAAGGCAAAGAGTGGTAGCTATGAAGAAAATCAAGCAAGTGGCACCTGGATGTCTCCTGTAGATCTGCTGCTCTGAAAATGTGGCATCTGAGAAGAGACCTGAGTTAATTAAGCCCCAGTGCAAACACGGGGAGTATCTGAGAAAAAGTATTCTAGGAATAGGCAAAAACAAGCATCGTTAGTCTGAGCAGGGACTTGGTTGAAAGGCAGAAGCCCAGTTTGACTGATGATAGTGAATGAAGTAACAGGGGGTAAAAAATAATCTCAGAGATGTAACGTAGAACAGGGAGCCAGGCTGGGTAGGATCTTGTGGACTATGACAAAAGCATAGATTTTATTATGAATGTGACGTCACTGAAGGGTTTTGAATGAGTGAGTGGTATGATCTGGATGACTTGTTAAAAGAACCACATTAGCAGCTATATAGAAAAGAGGGGAAAAAAAGAAAAGAAAAGACAGAGAGCAGGAGGAAAAGCAGTAAGCCCAATAAGACGTGACTGCTTCAGTCCAAGGAAGCAATGACGATGGCCTGGACTGCAGTGACGTGCATGGAGGGAGTGAGGGGGCTTCACATCCTGGGGTCTAGTTTCCTAGGTAAAGGTGTAAGATTTTGGGACAGGGGAGCTGTGTTGTTCTTACGGTGATTTTGTCACATGACCTCCCTTGCCAGAATGAGCTGGGGAGGAGCTCCAGTGGTTGAGCAAATGGTTAACTCGAAAGGAATACTTTTAACGTTTCTTCTGCATTTCCCTCTGCCTGTTGAGAATACCTGTTAAGCAGGATTTGGATTTCTTAAGCAGATCTGTTAAATCCTCATTTCCTCGGCCATCACAGGAGTTGGTGTTCTCTAGCAGAAAAGGAAGTATCATCACTAAATAAGCAAGGGCAGTAACCTTCAATGTGTTTCATTTACAGTAAACAGCTAACAATAAGCACCAGTTATGAGGCTGTCCATTGCTGCAGGTCCAGGACCAGGGCATATACAGCACTGTCTAGAGGCTTTGAAATTATTGCCCAGTGGTAGTGCAGTTCTAGTTGATGTCAATCTTCCCATTGCTGATTTTCCAGAGGGAAAGCCTCGTGCTCTTCAGGGAGGTAGAAATCAAATCTCGTTATGACTTGTGTGCTATGTGGGACAGCGTTCTGCTATGATCCCGCCCAGGCTACCAATAAACCAACAGAGTCAGGAAACATACCCTCTGTCAGACACTCAGAGTTCTATTGCCTCTCTCTCCTCTCTCTTCCCTCCTTTCCATTTTATTTTTCTCTCGAGTTCATTAAAAGAGAATGATCCCTACTGAGTTATTTTTGTCCTCATTCACTTCTTTTGAGAAGTTAACAATTTATGCAAAATACGCTCCAATATTTTTTTCTAAGTATTTAGCAGGACTAATCAATTAATATTGATTTCAAAAAGCTGTCTAAAGGGGGTTCCCTTTTCTCTTAGACTGAATAGACTTCGTTAGCAACCATAGCACCACCAGCTATCCCTGGCCTCTAGATTATATGCATCTGGAAAGCATTTCCCAGGCCTTATAATCACCTCTGAATCATGGGGAATCGGTGGTCTCTTGATTGATACCTAAGGGGATTAAATTTCAGGTATTTCTTCAATAAACACCACTAAGACTCTCTTTATTCCTCTCTGAGGCCACCCATTCACTTTTTTCTCATTCCTGCTCCTTCTCACTACTTACGGCAGTGACAGCTGCTGCCTTGACCTTCCTCATGGCTCTTGCCATCAGCTTGGGTGGCTTTGCCATCTACATGTTGAATACTTCCAGCATCTCAACTCTTACGTCTTTAAACTTCCAATGCCTGTGTTGAGAAACAAGTATGCAGTTACTGAATGCTTTATTCCTTCTCAAATTGGCAAATACATTAACCACCCTCTGATTCATAGGGAATACACACATCGCAAGGCCCCCCAGGGAATGCCTGAAACCAAGGATAGTCCTAAACCCTGTATATATACTGCTTTCTTTTATACAGTTCCTTGATGAAATTCAATGTATACATTAGGCACAGTAGAACATAACAACAATAACTAGTAATAAAATAGAACATAATAATAGTTATGTGGAATGTGGTCTCTCTTTCTTCTCAAAAGATCTTACTGGACTATACTCACACTTCTGGTGACCACATGAGATGATGCAATGTAAAGGTGATGAGATGGGCGATGTAGGCACTGTGATGCAGCATTAGGCCATTATAAAGGGTACTTGAACACAATACAGTGACAACCCTTCTGATAACCCAGACAGCTACTACGTGACTAAGGAGCCGGTAGCTTATAGAGCATGGATACCCCAAACAAAGAGGTGACTCATATACCATGTGTGATGAAGTGGGATGGCACAAAATTTCACCAAGCGGGTCCAAATGGTGCACAGTTTAGAATTTATGAATTATTTCTGGAATTTTCCATTTAATATTTTCAGAATCTTGGTTGACTGCAGGTAACTGAAACTATGGAAAGTGAAACCATGGATAAAGGGTGACTACTGTAGGAATAAAATTATAATTGCATGCCATGTCTGACACCTCCTTTTCTAACAACTCCTGTTAATGTAGCTGGAAAGGCCCTCATTTCAAAAATTAGTAAGAGAATGAAAGCACAGAATTTCAGTGTCTACTATCAGTAGTATGCTATGGAAATCACATAAAATGACAATTTTAGAGCAGAACAATTCAGGGAAATTTGAAAAGTTACATGCATCTCCCCATAAAAGAATGATAGCCATTGTAATTGAATATGGGCAAGACAGATGGGCAAAGCAACCAACTTCCTGATGAAATATTTAATGGAATGATTACTTAATAGGAAGAATTGCTGATCTGAAAATTCAAACTCCACTGAGAAAGAACAGGGTGCATGCCGAGCTGGAGCTAAAAGAACTGAGAAGCTTTTCTCACCTGCAGATTAAGAAGAAAAACATGTAATAATTTAGGAGAACAAAATTTAACTGCTTTCCCTATTCCTCCCTAGGTTTCTTTTCCTCTTCTCCTTTTCTGTCTTATATTGAAGTGAAATGCTTAAATCATGACAAATGTAAAGTAGAAATGTGTGTTCAGTTATTTGGGATAATTTAAAATATGATTTTGACTTTTTAATGCAAAGTCATTTTTAACATTAATTCATAGAGAAACTAGCAACTGGGCTTCACTCTACAAGGGAGTAAATAGCAGAATGTAAGGATCATTGTAAATCAACTGGATAAGCGGGGCTTGGGATATTTTGTGTTCAGAAGGGGTGTGTATTTTCAAAG
Source organism: Sturnira hondurensis (assembly GCF_014824575.4). Lineage (NCBI taxonomy): Eukaryota > Metazoa > Chordata > Mammalia > Chiroptera > Phyllostomidae > Sturnira > Sturnira hondurensis. The sequence continues at coordinate 11,134,527 of NW_028095541.1, forward strand.
CTAAAATGATAGACTGGGAGGTTATATTATTGTTTACCTAAAGCTACTCTCCTCCTGGATCTTTATTCATCAGCTTTGCTGGCAACAATTTCCAAAGCAGTGGACAACACAGTTCTTTCTTATATTACTTTCAGTTGCTATGGGTCAGGCTTCTTTCCTCACTTTGTTCTGTTCTGCTGTGCCCCATGCATTTCCTCACATTTCACTCGCCAGCCAAGTCACATGCCCAGGCCTGATAATAGGGTATGAACATGTATCTTTGCAGACAGGTCATAGAAAGGGAAAGGAAAACAATCTTCCATGCTACCTGTAGCAGAAGGCAAAACCATGTCTTCAGAAAGGTACCCAAGCTGTAATCCCTTCTAAGATGTCTTAGGTTTTGGCTGGGTTGAGGGATGGCAGCCAAAGCAATGGGGAGAGGAAGATAATGAGAAGGCATGGTCACAGGGAAGGGCTTTGAGGACCACTGCTTGATGAAAAAACAGTACACTATCATTTATTTCTCTCAGTCTTGCTTTACCCAAACCATGTAGGCATGCCTGTGTGTGTGTACACATACCTTTAATGTAGTGTGTGGATATCTATATGCTCATATGCATGCCTATGTATATTCACATGTGCACAGGTGAGTATTTCATCTGGTTCTGTGAATGTTTTAGTGGTGCTCAGCTTTTCCTTGTAGCCGAATATAAGTAAAATCTCATCACACTCCTGATGATGCCTGCCACTTGCCAAAGTTGGACATCTGACTCTGGGGCCTTATTGATTAGTTGGCATTGATGGGTGCGGTCGCTCACATAGAAAGGCAGTGTTATGGACACACAACGACTAGGGCATGGATTCAGAACTGCTGTTCTGGACACTTTTGCAAGTTGACATATATAGCTTACTAGTGAAGGTTAAGGTCAATTCCAAAGTAAAATTAACAAAACCCACATAATAGCAATGACTAATGTATTCAGACCTTACAAAATGCCATGCACTGTCCTAGATACTTTAATGTGATTATTTTATTTGATCCTCCCAAAACTCAGTGGAAGAACTGCTATTATTATTACCATTTTATAGATGAGGAAACTGAGACTTAGAGAGCTTAAGCAACTCCCTGTGGCGACACACGCAGAAGGAGAGTGACAGGGGTGGAGATCTGTCATCCTATCCAGAGCCAGCTATTAACCACTACACTCTATTCAAGATGACCTTGGGCCAGGCAGTCACTGAGATTAACCTCCATCCAAAAATCCTGGTACAGGCTCTACCTGATTCAGGTCAGGTTAAATAGTCCGTGAATGTATTATTTAAACAGGAGGGGTTGGGGGGGAGGAGAAACACATATGATCATGCAGCGTCCATGGCAACGCAACAACATTGACCAAGGAAAGAAAATGGAGAAATCTTATAAGCATTTACCATCTTAAAAATATAATGTAACAATGCATTCCCTGTTATAGTGACTATCTGCTGCCACTTGGGTGGACTGGAGCTTCGTGGGCAGCTTTTTTGTTGTGTGAGACTGCTCTCTCTCACTTTCCGTCACGATGGCAGCACAGGCACACATGGCTCACCTCTTCCCACAACCACATCAAAAGTACAACTAAAATAGAACAAGCGCAAGTCAGAACCACCGGAAATCAAGTTAAATGAAAGTCTTACAACAATGAAATTAGAGAAATCACATCCATCTAGACTGGTAGGAAGGACGCAGAAGTGGAATGGGCTGGTCCCTCGTCCACATGGGGTGGATAAGAATTTGGAAGGGATATCTTGGAAGCCAGAAGTCCCAGCCCAATACTAAGACCCCCCTGCCTGGGACACCAGTGCCAGGAAGACAAGTCCCCATAACTTCTGGCTGCAAAAACCAGCCGGGGTTGAGTCGGTAAAAGAAAACTACTGTAGCCCCAGGCAGTTCCTCTTAAAAACCCCACACATGGACTCAACTACTCAGACTCACTCCCTCTGAGCTTCAGTATAGGAGGTAGCTGCTTGAAAGACACCAGTGATATACAGGGAGAAACTGAAGTGTCTAGCATCAAGGAGAGCAGAGGCCACTGTCCCTTTTCTAAAAATACCCCCACAGATCTGGCAAACTGGTGCAGTATCTGAGACTTCATCAACCTGGCTAACACTGTTTGACCTGCCTTGGGGATCCCCAGAGACTCTGCCCCACCCAACTTATGGTCCCATCCAAGCTGCTTTTCCACATGAATGGCCGGTCTTGGCTCATGCTTCACAGCTTCCTAAAGTCTCTTAAACCAGAAACAACTGGCCTCAGTGAGCCCTAGGTCTGACACTAGTAGTAGCTGGCCTAGTTTCACTACTTGGCCTGCCTGGGCCTCTCCAAGCCCAGCACAAGTAGCAGCCATCTCAGATTGCTTTATAAGCCAGGCAGGGTGGCCCCAGGCAAAACACAAGTGGGTCTGACCTTGGCCTACACCATCTAGGAAACTCCAGGGCCAGCATACTCAGTGGACATCTACAGACCATGTTGAGCACCACCACACTGCCCTAGCACAGCTGATGCTTCCCAGAGGGTGGACGCTGGTGGTAAGTGGTCACAGTCAGATCTTGCAGCTGATTGGCCTGGGTAAATCCCTCCCATTGATCTTCCAATAGCATTCAAAGCTCAACTACTAAGAGGAGGGTGTACTCAGCCCACACGAATAGTGCACCTCGAGTACCCAGCTTGTGCAATAGAGGAGGCCGTGCCACTGAACTCTACAGAATACCTACCACCTTAGGTCACACTGTAAAGACACAGTATCAAAGCAGCTCTACCTAATACGTAGAAGCAAACACAGGGAGGCTGCCAAAATGAGGAGATAAACATAGCCCAAATGAAAGGACAGATTAAAACTCCAGAAAAAGAGCTAAACAGAATGGAGACAAGCAATCTGTCATATGCAGAGTTCAAAACACTGGTTATAAGGATGCTCAAGGAATTTAGTGAGGCCTTAACAGCATAAAAAGATCCAGTTGGAAACAGTGGTTACACTAATTGAAATAAAGAACGATTTACAGGGAAACAACAGTAGAATGGATAAAACCAAGGATCAAATCAATGATTTGGAATGTAAGGAAGCAAAAAATAACCAATCAGAATGACAAGAAGAAAAGAGAATCCAAAAACCAAAGATAGTATATGCAGCCCATGGGACAACTTTAAGCAATCCAACATTTGCATCATAGGGATGCCAGAAGGGCAGAGAAAGAACAAGAAATTGGAAATCTACTTGAAAAAACAACGAAAGCAAACTTCTCTAATTATGCAAGCCCCAGGAAGCACAGAGAGTCCCAAACAAGGTAGACTCAAAGAGGCCTATCCTAAGATATATCATAAATTAAAATGCCAACTGTTAAAGAGTTGGGTGGGGAAGTATGGGAGAATGGGTGAGAGGTGAGGGTATTAAGAAGTACCAATAAGTATTTACAGAATAACCATGGAAATGTAAAGTAGAGTATGGAAAAGGGAGTAGCCAAAGAACTTACAGGCATGACCCATGGACATGGACAAGGGTGGGGGGATTGCTTGAGGGAGTGGGGAGTGCTGAGTAGAGGTGAGCAAAGGGGGCAAAACTAGGAAAAATATAATAGCATAATCAATAAAATATAATTTAAAGTATAATGAAAGAAAACGTTCCTAATTTGATGAAGGAAATAGACAGGCAAATCCAGAAAACACAAAGTCCCAAACAAGATGGATGCAAAGAGGTCTATTCTAAGACACATCATAATTAAAATGCCAAAGTTTAAGGATAAAGAGACAATCTTAAGAGCATCAAGAGAAAAGCAGTTAGTTACGTACAGGGAAGTTCCCATAAGACTGTCAGCAGATTTCTCAACACAAACTTTGCAGGCTAGAAGTGATTGGCAAGAAATATTCAAAGTCATGAAAAGCAGGGACCCACAGCCAAGACTGCTCAAGCAAAGCTATCATTTTAGAATCAAAAAGCAAATAAAGAGCTTCCCAGAAAAGAAAAAAAAAGGAGTTCACCATCAGCACACTATGATTATATGAAATGTTAAAGGGACTTATTTAAGAAAATGAAGATCAAAGCTATGAACAATAAGATGACAATTAATGCATATCTATCAACAATTGAATCTAAGAAACAAATGAAGCAAATAAGAAGAACAGAGACAGAATCGTGGATACAGAGAGCATTTTTATAATTGCCAGATGGGGATAGTGTAGGGGAATAGTTTAGAGGTGAGGGGATTAAGAAGTACAAATAGGTAGTTACAGAATAGCCATGGGGATATAAAGTACAGTATAGGAAATAGAGTAGCCAAAGAACTTAAACAAATGACCATGGAGATGAACAATAGTGTGGGAATGGCCTGAGGGAGTAGAGTTGCTGGGTGGAGGGAGAGTAAAGGGAGAAAATCAGAACAACTGTAATAGCATAATAAAAAATATATATATTTTTCAGAAAGACTGGTGTTTCTCTCTTTTTGCCCCATCAAACCCAGCAGAATCCACAAATAGCACTAGTTCCAACGCCCTAGCATGGAGCCAAAATATTATTGCACAGGGGTAGCAAAGAGAAGAGGCAAAGATTCAACCGCACCTTAAATCACAGATATACACACACTGGAAAGCAGACATTTGCCCATAAGACATAGATTTTTGAAAACTGGGCCACTCTTCTAGGACTTAAAGCAATTTTTGCAATTATATGTATGAATGTCAATGTCCTCTAACTCAGTATTTATAAATACAGTTGATCTTTGAGCAATGTGGGGATTAGGGGTACCAACATCTCCTGTAGTTGAAAATCCATGTACAGCTTTAGACTTCCCAAAATGTTTACTTGTCTGTCAGTATCCATTGGGGTTGGTTTCAGGACAATTCTCTCTGCAGCTAACAAAACCCATGGTTGCCCAAGTCCCCTGGATAAAATGGTGCAGATCAATGCATACAGTCAGTTCTGCACACCTGCAGACTCCTAACCATGGGTTGAAAAAGCACAGGTATTTATTTTTTAAATCCACATGGAAGTAGACCTGTGCAGTTCAAACCCCTTTTGCTGAAGGGTCAACTGTATATTATAAAAGGTGGGCAAAGTTTGAGTGCAATGACTTTCTAACCCTGCATCTGAAAGCCTGGTATTGTAACCACTGCAACATAGACTGTGAGTTTATTCTTTTCCTTAATTCAGTTGAGTGTTCTTCAGGACCCATCTGCAACAGATGAGACATTATTTGCTTCATGGCTTTGCTCTTTTGCAAAGATCACAAACTGGTAGCGCAAAAGCTGAATCATCCAACTTACATTACTTCTTTTTCCTGCACAGTATATGCTGATGTGTGTGTGTATCTAGCTATTTAGCTGTCATCCTCCTCATCATCATGTATTGATGAATATCAGTACTTTAGAATAATGGAGATGCATTGACACTTTGCCACTGTCCTTTTACACAGTGATATTACTTGCCTGGAAGACCCATAGTCATGTTTGAATTTGTAACTGTACCTTTATATATTTCTTAAGTAATTTCAGTTGTACATAGATAAGCTCAGGGCATGTTTATCTCTTTTATTTTCTTCATAACACAGGTACATTAACTCTTGAATATGACAGCAAAATTCTGTGTGCTTTTCTTTTTTAGAGAACTTATTAGATTCTCAAAGGAGTCCATTACCCAAAGAAATTTTAAAGGCCCCATAAAGATTTCTGAGTTCACATTCATTGTTTTATACCCTCCATTATTTTATAGCTAGGAGAGAAGTAAAATGTTGTAGCCAAGGTCTGTACTATAGTATATACTGTACTAATTAATGCCAGACTAAGGCTAGAATGAGGTCACATGGCTGGCAGGCAAAGTACAACTTTCACTACATCAATCTGTGTTTAGATTTTTAATCAATATTTGCTTCTGACTTGTGTACCCTATAGTTATTGGCAATGGCTCAATAAAAAACTGATTAAATAACTCAGCCCCACCTTCAAAGAGAGGCAGATTTAAATAATTTCTTCTAAACTCCATCAGAGTATCCATATTGCCTGATTCTGTTCTAGATTTGTTGATCTAGGCTCATAGAATATTTTTCAATGACAATGGTGACAAGCATCTTAAACACATTATTTTAATTTTTAGGACAAATGATGCTAGAGTGTCCTAACTGCTAGTGTCTTGCTTATGAATGCTTTTCTTTTTTCCAGGTTACTGTGGTCAGCCTCATTCTAACGTTTCCATAAATAAAAAATACATTTTAGAAAAATGAGAGTGGAGGAAAAAGGATGAGGACCGCTGTCCATTTTAGGGACCATCTGGTGAGAAACCAGATGCCATCAAATCTGTTGACTGAGAATTTTTGCCTCGAGTATCATTTTTTTTGTTTGTAACTCTTTTCCCAAGTCCCACCTCATTCACCTTAAGTTGCATGTACATTGGGTTTTTCTATGTTTCACGGTGGTATATTCAGGAAGTGGTTTCTTTTCAACACTTTCAAATCGCCAAATGAAATAAATACTACTTCAATAAGCTGCCATTTTTAAGACACTGGATAGTTTTATGAGTGAGGAACCTCTTTTTAAAGCCCATCCTCCCACTTAAGAAAGTAAATTCTGTTTCACAAGTCCCTCCCATTTTTATTGTGTTTGAAAAGCACAAAGAATAAAAAGGAGATGACCTCTTGGGAAAATGGAAAGTTTGTCATCTATTTCCTGCTAAAATGACTTCAAAAGCCAATTGAGTCAATTTTGAAAAGCAAAGAAATATTCCTCTGTGTCTTCTCAGTCAATATGGTGACTGGTGACTTACTACCTCTTATATTAATGTTGTTGGTTTTTTTGTATTTTTCTTTCTTTCCCCACAACCTGCCCCCTTGGAGGTCAAAGTCCAATCAGGCAAAAGCTATTAAGGCGAGATCCTTGACAATTCCAAAGGAATGGTGCGATTCACACTGCTTTCCTACAATGGAAATCAGATAGACTCTAGAGTATGAAAGTAGATCGCTTCACACTCAACCAAATAGCACCTCTTGCTCAGCTTCTTGGGCAAATGGAACATTAACAAATTCACATGGCCTCAAAGACGTGTAGTCCTTGATTGGCGGCTACTTTCTTTCCATCTCTACCAGGAAGGAGACAAAAGGCGGTTTTTCATCACAGAAGGTAGACAAACAACTCTATACATTTACATTCTTACTCAGAGGTGTGCTTGATACTCTCATCCTTTGTAATGCTACAGTAAAAAGGGACTTTGACTCTGATCATTTCACATACGCTCACCTTCACCCAGTATGTCAACAACAGAGTGTTCATTAAATCGCATGAGCAAGAAGTGTCGAGTACACTTCTTGGAACATGTTGGATCCGGAAGGTAAGAGATAAAGGCTATGAAGATTTGGGAATGATGTCAGGAAATCTCATCTAAAATAAAAGACAAATTATTCTTTCTCTTACCCCCATAATTAGTAGGAAACATACTGTGTGGTAATACCTTTGGCTTCTAGAAGCAGCACATTTTCCACCTAGAAATATTGCTGTGATCCTTATAGGGTGCCAAGAAGGCTTCAGTGCAAATACATACCTGTTGCATTGGACAGGCAGCTGAGAAAACTTTATAGGACAAAAACTGTCTGTGGTAGGAAAATATACTATACATTTGTAAAAGCCCCCAAATGAGAATTATGATATAAGCTGGAGAAAATTCATTCTATCTCCAGCAGTGGATTATGTACCTTAAAAATCAGCTTTCTGTAGTGATTCTGTTTTTCCTAAACCATCTCATACAAAAGCATGAGACTATCATTTCTACATTGTGCATTTTTGGCAACCTGTAGATCAGTTGACCACTTACACATGGTTTTATTTCTGGACTTTCTGTTCCAGTCCATCAGTCTGCGTACCTATGTTTCTGCCAGTACCACACTGTTATAATTACTGTTACTTTGTAGCATATTTTGAAGTCAGGAAGTATGATACCTTTGGATTTACTCTTCTTTTTTAAGATTGTTTAGGCTATTTGAGTCCCTTTGTAGTTTTATATAAATTTTCAGATTGTCTTTGTATTTTTATTTAAAAATGCCTTTGGAAGTTTAATAGCAATTGATTGAATTTGTTGATCGCTTTACACAGTATGAACATTGTAACAATATTAAGTCTTCTAGTCCATTTACATGGATGTCTGTTCAAATATTTGTGTTTTTTAATTTTATTTTTAAATGTTTTGTAGTTTTTAATTCTACCAGCTAAGGGAACCCAACAACAACACATGATAAGATGGAACTGGTTAGCAAGGAGCGAGCAAGAGCCGAGTTGGACACAGGGAAGGTGCACGCACAGCTGGCCCAGGAGCCTTTGACCTCCCCGTGGTTCGGCTGCTGCTTCCTCAGCTAAAACCCACGGCCACGTGGGGTTCCCTTTTGACTGTGTGAGAGGTGGAAGAAAAATGCTGAGCCTGGCTCTCTCAGGGATGAGCTGGAATGTTGTAGCAGCCACATTCGATGGTGGTTTCATCAAATCTAGTCCCACTTAGGAGTGGTCCTTAAAAACAGCAGAATCAGGAACTGCTTCAACACCCAGAGCTTCCCGAAGTGTCTCTACCCTCTTATTTCGTTTATATGGAAAGAGAAGTGACCAAAAGAAAGGATAAATATGAATTCAGGAGCAGGGGCAAATGCCTTGGCTAACTGGTCAGCTGTCTGAAGGAGTAAGTTTGGAAGATCAGGGACAAGAGAGATGGGGGAAAAGGCATGTGAGTATCAAGTGTGGACATCTTTGTGTTGGATATTAATACTCATCAGCGGAAGTATTAATCCACCACAGAGGAAGTTTTACATAACCAAGAAGTTCAGATGTCAGAAGGCAGCCAGTCTGGGCTGTTGCATCCCAGTGCTGGCACAACACACATATTAATGGGGTAAACATGGGACCAGGGGTGGAAATAACATGGGCGCCCAATGACCAAAGCGGATGAAGCCACCTCCACCACTGAATGTCTCACCTGCCAAAACCAGAAATCAATACTGCACCCCTGATAGGGCATCCGACTTGAAGTCACTCCTTCTACCATAATGAGCAGTGATTTATCTTTATTGGAGTAGATACATACTCTGACTACGGGCTCACCTTTGCTACCTGCAGAGGCAAAGATTGAGAATGCAGTATCAGATAAACCCTAAGAGTGTAGAAGTATCGTAGGCATAAACCCAAGTCCCTTCTTTATTAACATGTGTAAGTTTCCATTACAACCAGTGCATTTTGGATAAGTGAGTAGGTACTCTGTTTAGATTAATTTTGTTTCTGGAAAAACCATAGAAGGAAAAATTTGCCCCTTTCCTTCCTGCCGTCTTTTCGTCCATCTATTCCTTCCTGCATGCATTACTTTGCTCTTTTACTGCCGTCGCTCTGGTAGAGCAAATTATTATCTTATCTGGACTAGCAGACTGGTCCTCTAAGCACCACTGCGTCTTTCATCAGTTTTCTTTTCACTCTCTATGAATTCTCTCACCAGCTTATCATTCATTATAGAACATCTCTCCTCATTTTATCACTATGACAATGTAAACTTTCTGAGCTTTGTCTATTGCATACCTCTGTCTGCAGTTTCTAGAACAGGGTCTGCCACACGGCAGGTGCACAACTCGTATCTGCTCAAGGAATTAACGAATTCCATACTCAAATATCTTCCGTAGCTCCCTGTTACTTTTAAAATTGAAGTTGCTATTTAAATCTTTGATAATATTTCCAATTATATCCTGTCAATGGATGGCCATGATAACGATAGTGAAAATGAGGATTTAATAGCACTTTAAATAACTTACTACCAGAAATAAAGGAACCAATTATAAGTGAGACACTAAGAAAATACTTTTATTTGTGTCTTTTTATGAAGTTGCGTAGTTTAATTTCAGGCTATTATGTAGAGTGCTTTGCATGTGATTAATAACAAAAGTAAATAAATTATGTACTAGGTCATGTGTTGAGCTGTTTACAGGTGTACAATTCCATGAAATAAGGTTTATGGTACATATATTGCAGATAAGAAAACAAGTTTTCATGAAGTAATTTTCCCACAGTCACCCGGCTAGTGAGAGATAGACCCAGGATTCAAAATGTTTTTAGTGGATCATGATTTTTATTGCATGGTTTCTCATTTTCTCTATTTAGAAGGTGACTAAGATGCTGAGACTTAAAGAATTAACATTTCGTAGAATCTCTTGATAAAACGGAGTACTTGCTTGGGGGCTGAAGGTTTCCGTCTCCCTCAAAAGATCCGAGGCAGCCTAAGAGACCCGGAGCGACGTCTTCTCTGCAGGTGTGAGCGGAAGCCTGCTGTAAAAGGCTGTGCCTGTAAACCCCAGAACAAACAACGCACAGTCCTCTGCCCCGCGAGCCACAGAAACTGGGAAGTGTTTGATGGAGTTCAGAAGTACCCAGAAATAGTTCCGTTTTCACAAAATCACGGCAGGCGCTCAGGGACCCTTTCTTAAACCCAACTGGCGTGCCGGTTAGGAAGGAGATGTCTCCAACCTTGGCATTTCATCTCCTCCATGCCTTTCACCTTTTCCTGCTTCTCTACTAGATCAATTAAGAAACCTGCTGGAGCTTGAGGGGCCTGAAGAAGCCCCTTCATCCTTGAACCTTCCTTTGTGCCCTGCTTGATTTCTCGGAAATTGCTAACCCTGGAGAGAAGCATTTTTGACTTCCCTTTTGGCCTGGACACACCTCAGGAGGCAAGAAATATTTTAATGTGTTTTCCCCATTTCTTCTTTCTTTTCTGTCTCTGTGACAGTCACCTGGCCCACAAATAGAGGGCTAATGCCTGGGCAAGGGGAGAGGAGCCATCTCTGTAAGTGTGCTCCTCTGACATACGGATCAGAGATGGGAAGGCAGTATGTCCCCAAGCTCCATGTTCAAAGACACCTCTTTGCCGTGCATCTTAGAAAGGTGAGCCCCCCTCCTTCAGTATTCTGGGGGGGGTTGACAAAGGATTGTGAGAATGACCAGACCCCCCAAAATCAGACCACATTTGTCAGACATGGGCGTAATATCTCTATAATTTATTTTATTCTTGCATTTTACTTTAAAATACTTCTGTTCATTTCTCTTGAAAGAAAATAGCATTTTTGCTTTAAAGTATTGCTAGAGGATATTTATCTTGGTTTGTTCACCTGTTTATAGAATTAGAATGTGTTTTAGGCTTGAGAAGGACTTTATAGATGATTAGTATTATTACTTTGTAGTCAATATTATGTTAACAACATTATTAATATTTTTAGCAGAGACTTGCATTCCAGTGAACTCTTACTTGAATCTCAACATGGAGAAATAAACTACCAGGACCACTTTAGTAGGACACATGGCCAGAGGCTCTGGCTCCTTCTTCATTGCCCTGTCCTGGGACACCCCAGAAGGTGCTTTCCAAAGCTCACTTTGAGAGCTGGAGAATTTATCACAGAGGAATGACACAGTTCACAAGGACAGGCCGCCAGCTGGTGGCACGGCTAACTCTAAACAGAAGACTCACGATTCTCTTTTATCTTTTGGAGGTTTCATCAATCCTTTTGGCCTAGGGGAAAGTAAAAAAAAAATTGCTTAAAATGGACAATGTTGAAGGGAAAAGTAAATAAATAATTTTCCCAGTGTCTGGGCTCTAAGCAATTATCCTGTGATAGAAAAGTTTTCTTCCTTATAAATAAGAATATGTTAGGTCACAGTGGATGTGTCATGCCGATGACAGACACTTGTCTTGCTTCAGTAACTTTGTTTCTGACTGTATGTTCTCCCTGACCCAACATACCTTGCACCTGTCCCGCAAGCCCTCTGAAATGCACAGAGATGCTTGAGGTGGGGATGGCTCCTTTGCAGCCGTACCAACCCATATTTCTCACACTTGGCATTATTGGGGAACAGCCAAAGGCCAAGGCACATGTAGAGGAAAGGTGGCAAATACCTGGGGAGCCAGACAATTCAGACCTTCAGGAGACACACAAGACCTTGCTGCTGTAATTCACAATATGCCCGTCAGCACTGAGTTGGGCATCATAACCCGATACAAGGAAATGGTCCTTTGCCTTATAGAAGAACAACACTAATTTCAGTTTATTTAGAAAAATATTTTTACAGCATCCTCTGTCTCCCAGACATCAGCATATTTAAGTCCATATTTCTTCTGCTCAAAATCACTCTACTTTTTCCTTTGTTAAAAAAATCTAAATTCTTTTCTCTTTCTTTTCTTGTTTGGTTTCTAGTCTTTTCCTCCTTATTTTCTTATTTCTTTTCAATCATTATTTTAAATTTCTTCTTTTCCTTTCCACTTTATCCTTCCCTCTAGTTTTCAATTTCTCGCTCATCTTTCTTTTATTCTTTCCTTCTATTTTTCTTATCCTTTCTTGCCTTCCCACTCTCCCTCCTTCTTTTACTCCATTTCTCCCTTTTGCTTATTTTTTCTATTTTTACATTTTCCCTCCCTCCCTCTCTTTCTTCTTTTCTTCCTTCTTTCCTTTTCCTGTTTTTTCTCTCTCTTGTATCTCGATTTTTTCCTTTGCTCTTTCTTGTTTTAGCTCCCTTCCACCTTCCCTTCCCTTCCTAATTTTCCTTCCCACATTTCCTCTTTCCTCCACCCACCTTCACACATTCCCTCTTTACTTCCTGCCTCAGTTTGGGTCCTCCAAAAACAGACTCTGAGGAAGGAATTTGAATTCCAGCAGTCCGTTTGGGTGGTAGTCCTAGATAGCAGGGTGAGGGAGTAGGGAAGTGAAAGTGGACAAGACTGAAATGTTTGTTGGCAAGCAAGTTTCCATCATGGATGATGAGGGTTGTTCCCTCTGAGAAGCTGTGCAGAAAAGCACTCAGTGCCATCTACTGAGGGGCAGAGAAATTCAGTTTTCTATCCGCATAGATAGATAACTTGCCTTTCTCATTCATTGAGAGTCTTTCTGGACTTCAACTCTCTGGTGCTTCTGAACTGCCCATGTTTGGAAAACAGGTGCTCTCCTACCCAAAGGATGCCCTCAAACTGAGGGGCAGGAAGGCCATCAGCATGGATGGGAGCTGCCTGCACTAACCTACTACATGTGCCCAATTGATAGGAAATGGTATGACATTTGCTGTGCCCCTCTCCTTCCATCCTTCTTCTTCTTTCTTCCCTCCCCTCCCTCATTAAACAACTATTAAATACACACAATATGCCAAGGACTGTGCTAGAACCAGGCACAGGTAAGTGGGCATAGCCCTAGCTTTCTTATAGATTATACTCTAGTCTATTCCAATATAGGAAAATAATTATTCACCAAATAGTCGCAAAATATCAGTGCTTCTTAACCTTCCCACTTACATTTTCCTTAAAGTTGGAAGACAAGGAAGAGGTATTCTTAATTATCCCAGGGACAACACGTGGGGATTCTTTTGACATTTCTTTTCATGGTTTACTTTGAAATCCATACAAACTTAATTAACTATATATTTAAAAACACTAAATTAACTTACATCAACTTTTATAATAATTTGAATACTAGATCGCATTTATTTTTGAAATGTTACTACAGGTAAATCCCAAGCAACATATCTGGTAGCTCTTTTATTAGTACACATAATGGTTAAAATCTCAATCTTGAAAAAAAATAGGAAAGTCAAGATCAAGTACACGCTTTTTGCTTACCAGTTGGATGGTCTTGGTCAACTTTATGTAACTTTCTGTAACTCATTATATCCTCACCGACATTACCTAACTCAGAGATGTTGCTAGAATTTAATCGAAGATGGTAGAATTTGGCTCAGACCCAGCACGGTTAACACTTCATACATAAAACTGGTTGTTGTTATTGTAATGTGTCATGTTTATTATTATTGTATAAGCCATCATTACTATGATTTTTAGTGTTGTAATTAATTTGAGTCATATCCATGGGAAGGAGCATCAACTTACAAATATTAGAAACTGAACAAGAGCATGCTAGCAGGCTCAACTCTCCCAGAACTCAACGTTCATACACAAGCAAATATCCTAATATTCTTCCAATCCAGTGTCTAATGGGCCTGGGCACACATTGCCTTAGGGTCCAACAGCACTGAAACCCAACAAAGCTGGTGCTGAGCAGACAGCGGGATGAATTGCTTCTGGCACAGCATGCGCTAATAGAGAGCACTGGTGGGTTGAGCAGAGCAGGGGAGCAGAGCCAGGGTATATTAATGATGAGCCTCCTGCAAGAAGGGGAGAGATCGGGGAGAGATTAGCTGAACTGCTGATTGTGCAGAGGGAGGCCAGCTGTGAGAGGTTAATGGAACATTAGGAGAAGAGAGAAATCCAAAGACAGCTGGCTGCTACCTGGGATGGTCGCTTTGAGTCATCAGATTCAAAACCACCACACAACAGACAGCCACAGCTGGAAGCAGAGTTATGCCCTCCACCCTGCAGGGTTTGCTGAGAGGGCAGTGAACACGGGCGTGCAGGGGACTGGGCTCCAGGAGACAGCGTGCCAATTCATCAGGTACTGAGTTGCCTCAGCCCCTCTCCTTTTCTGAAAGACAGGCATCCCGCAGGATGGAAAATGGCCCGGAGGACTTACATCAAAGGGTTTTCAGATGTTTTGCCCTATCTAATCACATTTCCCCACACAAGACCCGAACTCTTCAATCTTGATCCAGAGAAAAAAATGAACAAGACTCTTCCAGAAATTGATTTATCATAGGTTTTTTCAGTAATTTAAAGAAGCTATTCTCAGACTTTTAGTTGTCCCTTTGCAACTGACTTGACACATACCTTTCTCTAGGTATAAGAGTCTTCGTCAGACAGAGTAAGTGGACCTTCACTGCTTAGTGGCTGCCAGCGTCCGGTCTTCCTACACGTGGGGTCATGGACACCATCTGAAGAAATAACCAGGCCCTCCTGGATCTAGTTCATGAAGACCGTATCCAGTTGTCTGGCATCTCTAGCATGTATTCCAAGGTAGGCTATTTCCAGCCATTGCTGTCCGGAAATTAAAACTAATAGTTCTCATTAGTTGTGTTTTCTGCTTGATACTCTCAATGGTTGCCTTTTTTTTCCCTACAAGTTTAAAGCGTTGTTCTTCAGTCTCTCAAGAAATTGTGAGTTGTCAGTATCATTCCAAGAATATGGAATGATAGGAGACATGAAAGAATGATATCAAGACACGAAAGAATCATGCCTTTGGTGTAGGAGAGCGAATAATTCTCAAGACGCTAGTATAGTTCCACCTTCCCTTTTCACCTCTAGGAAAATATATCTAAATTCAAGTGAGTGAGAAACAAACAATTTCAGGAAAAACTTTGAATCCACTGTAATTCATTGTTAAAAGTAAGACTTTTCTAAGTTTAATTTTTGGGTTATCAGATCAAACATAGATTTTTAAAAACAGTGCACAACTAATTATAATAGATCTATGGTAGTTTGCTTTCAGGAAGGGCTTCCATAGATTCTCCCATCCCTGTATACACACACCTTTGCAATTTGGCTTTGGCACACTTCCTATAAAAAATGTATTTCTCCAATCATGTGACACTTTGTGATATGAGCAAGTGTTACATAAGCAGAAGTTTGAAAGATGTTTGCCCACTGAGGCTTAGCTTCTGTTGTTTGTAGTGAGAATACTAAGAGTAAGAGGGCAACGAGCCTGGTGTAGCCAGATGGAAATGACGAGGAAAGAGACGCTTAGCTGCCAGCTTGACAAAACCTGGGCATATGGGTGTAGCTATTGTAGATCTCCGTTCACAGCTGAGTTAGCATATCAGCACAGCTTCGTGAATGATCCCAGGTGAAACCAGCCAAAACCACGTGGTGGAACACAGCCCAAACTCCTAATCCAGAGAAACAAAAGCAAATAGAATAGTTTTATATCTTGTTTCTGGGTGATTTTTTTATGTAGCAGTACATAATAGATACAAAAATCAGTATCAGAACTTGTGCGGTGAGTAACAGAAACTTAAACTGGCTTTGAGATTGGAAAAAAAAAAGAGGCCGGCAAGGAAACTATTAGTCAATGCTAGAAAAGATTGTCAATGTTATGGAGGCTGCAAAACTGAGAGTCCATGTTCTCTGCCCGTGAACCAATTGGTGAAACGGTTGCCTATGCAAATCTCACGTTTGCCTGTGATAGATGCTCGCGAAGACGGCCACCATCAATGCCACCCACCCCTTACACATGTGGCCTTCTCTACATCAAGATTGGAGTCCAACTCTCTTTCCCTCCAATTTTCTGTCTCTGTATCTTGAACTCTAGAAAGAGAGAAGCTAAACAAATTACCGCTCAATTCACAAGCAGAGTTTAGAGAAAATGTTAGAGGCCAGAATTTGTCAAGCTGGGAAGTTAAACTATTTATAAATGTATTCTCCCTAGTTAATGAAGGGAACCAAAGTTTTGCCATCCTAAAAATGTCTTTTGGATATTGACTTTAAGCTGGTTATCAAGACACAAAAGAATCAGAAGGAACCTGTGACCCTCCCCCTTTCCTGCCTACAAGGCTGAGATGGAAAAGCCTGCTCCAGGAAGGGGATCTTTGCATATTCACCTTACTGCTAGGTAGGAAGTATCCAAGTGAGGGCCTGCATTCTCTCCCTATGTCTCATTGTTCCTGAGTTGCCCAGTAGGACTTTGTTTACCATGAGTTCAGCTCTTTCTTGGCTACCTGCAATTTGCCCATCAAAATCTCATACCCTGTCCCCTTTTTTCTTTTGTCCATAATGGCAAATAAACCTCAACTGCCCAATGTGTTCCCTCTCTCATTCTCATGGTATAATAACCTTTGGACATTTTCTCCTGTTAATCTCTCTCTGTTAATTTGATTACTAGCACATCTAGAAGAACTAGGAATTTAGGAGGAAGAATATTTTTTTTGAGCTTCTACACTAGAAAAAGGTTCTAAGAATAAGACATCATCTGGAGATTAAAGAACAAATCACACCCTGTGGCTGTGAAAGCTTTTCAGGTTAAACACACCTGATTCAGGTATTTTCGTTCCCAGTTTGGAGATGATGTAACTTAAATTCTGAAAGACGAAGTCAAGGGTCTTCAAACTTTGTTCCAAAGCTTTGCTTCCTGGGCCCAATGGGATGCTGAGTGGTGGGTTAGACATGATGAAGAGAAAGAACCAAGTGAGCTGAACTCTGGGTCCTTTATCCAAGTTCAAGAAGTTCTCTCTTTATCTATCACAACTATTTGGTTTTCACGTAAGATTCCAATAGAGTAGTGATGGATAGAATGTGGATTTGAACCCTTAGATTCTTAAGATCATATCTTTGCTTTACGTCATTTTGTTTAAAGAACTAAAGGCGAGTGTTAGGTCTTGAAGTTATGGAGTTTTCGGTACCAGTTGTATGAGGTTTATCCTGTGTGTTTATATTTCTCAAACCAGAAACAAACGTATTTTTCTGACATTTGATGTAACGGCAGTGTAGGATATTCAAAATCTGGGCTGTTCCAGAAGACGCTCATTGTATGGTCATTATATCACCTACTCCTTAGTAAATACTAATAAAGGAGCACGTCATCTAAAGCTAAATCTTCAGGTGAAATTTCCAAACTTCTTGAATTGATTTATTGGTGGATTAGTTAAAATTAAGACCTACGCTATTAAGTAGAGAAGGGGAGTAAAACAATCAGCCAAACCTGGTCTCTGGCTTCCAGAAACTCAGTTTAGGAGGGGAAACAGAGCAAGTCCATTCCCAGTAAAACGATGTTTGAAAGACGAAGGCTGGAACAGAAAACTTGGTCTCCGCAAAGGCAGAGCCTGTGCTTCCCTCAACCACAACTCTCTCAACTAATTTAGATTCCTCACGGCAGGAAGTGTAAGTTAAATAATGCTGTATAAATCCTGTTTTTCTTATCATGAAAAAAAGATGTCTCTTCCCTCAGCTCCAGAAGGAAAAAAAGAAAGAAAATGACATTATTTATGGGCTTATAAGGTCTCACATGATTTTTATCACTATTATACTTCCAAGTGTAAGAGAGGTCGTGGGTGCATCTTCTGGCCCAGGGATTTTGACTCATAATTCAAGTATTGTTGTAACTTTGGTAAAGAACTCATAAGCTGCACTAATTTAAAGGTGCAAAAGCCATGCCATACACGTGTGTATGTCTTTGTAGGAAAGTAGATGATAAATATGCACTCTCTCTCCCGTTTGTTTCTTAGAACTGGTTCTCCCTGACATCATATTCCAGAAATTTATTGTAATTATTAGATGTCTCATACAAAACAACCTAATAGGACCTATTCCATTGGTTATCCATCGCTGACAATGGCAATAGATTGGCACACATTGATGGGTAGTTACAAAACTTGATGGGTAGTTCATACATACAAGCACTGTTCCGCAAACTCTATATGCACCCATTTAAACCTTCCAATCATTCCACAGGCTAGGGCTGGTATCAATCCTCTTGTATGACTGGAAGACCAATTTTTTAAAAGATTAAATAATTGAATTGAGATTACACAGTGAAAAAGGGCTTTAAACCCAGGATGCCAGGACATGGACTCTTCAGGCAAGTCATTTGTAATTTATCTTATTTTTACTATCCTCAAAAGAAAACAAAGCAAAACCTTTTTTAAAAAAATTCTTTCTCATTTATGAGGATAACATCGGTGGCAAAAGTTCTCATTTATCTTGAAATTTTCATTTGAAAGAGCGGAAGCACTTTTAGTAGATGATGTTATAATGTGGTTTAGGGAACTCATTATATGAAGGAAAGCACAATAGGTGAATTTGTGCTACAATCTGCTAGTCTGTTAAATAAATATATAAAATGGGGCTTAAAATACGAGCTTAAAGCCAAATACCTTATGTTGCAAGCAAACTTGTCGCATCAGTGAAAATGCCCAGCTGTTCTCCCTTTTTCTCTCCTGACATCACCCATCTGTCCCTTCCAGCCAGGGGTGCTTCCTCTCGCTGGCTTAGGGAGTGTTTCCTCAAGACCCTAAGCTCCCAAGCTTACCAAACTCTGGTCCATGAATAAGGGAAGAGGTATTTGACCTTTAAAAAATATGTTTTGTGTTTTTATTTTCCATTCTGTTACTCCTCAACCCTCACGCCTCACTCCATATTTCCTTTTGTCATGGTCGGGTGGGCAAAATATATTTAATAATAGCTAAAATCATATTTAATATTATTTTTGTTTTAAATATATATATTTAATTTATTAACTCATTTAATTGTCACAAAATTTAGGAGATCTATGATATTATTATCATCCTCCTTCTACAGATGATAAAATGGACATAAAGAGAGGTTACATTTACACCAATGAAAAGATGATGGACGGGGATCTGAGCATAGGAAGTCAGACTCTGGCTTCAGTAGCCCCACCCACTCTGCAGTACTGCCTCAAGGATGAACAGAACTCTCCTCTAAAGAGAAAAAGTTGCCTATTGAGTCAATTTTCAAGTTTGTAAAGAATGAACGTGTTTTAGTGATATGGAAATAGGCTCTCAGGATTTTTGTTTCTTACAAAAAAAGTGATCTGGGAAGCTATCTTCTGCTTATTTCTTGGTGCAGAGGCAGGGGTTTGCTTGAATCTAAATTCTGTTGTATTGTAGCATTTTTGCTTCTTGTGAAATGTGATTCTCAGGGAAGTCTTATTCTGATCAGTCAGCAGCCCTGTACTAAGTACAGCACCCCATGTTCAGATTCTTCTGTAAGTCTTGACTTCAAATATTGTAGCCAGCACACCAAAAGGGCACTTATGTTAGTCAGTGTTTGGCACATAAAACAGGTTCATGACATATATACTTCTCATATTTTTTAATGCGTATTATAGTGGTCTTCCTTTTTTTCTTAAGAAGTTGCTATTTAAGGCAAAAGTTGCCTGTATGACATGCATTTTCATTTGTAATAAATTATTTCAGGAAAAATTAAAAGTACAGTTACTCCATCAGCAGGAAATGTATTTTACCAAGTTAGCCTTGGGCAGCGAGTCTGTGTCACTTTCTGGCGCTGTTAGGTAATCAGTAATATTTGCTTATTAGTTGACCATGTTAAGTAATATTGTTTTGCATTTAATTGTACAAACCAACACATATACACCTGTTGCCTATTTCATAAAACATAAGACAAAACATCTTCCTACTTTATCACTCAGTGACAGGGGTTAAGTAATTGAGCGTGTCCAAGAACACTGATGACACACATTAGAGTCATCACGACCATGGGCTCCAATTATGTAGGGAACATGTGGCAGTGGATTCCTTGGAGGGACCGAGTTGCCTCTTTATCAAAGCCCTGATGCCTGGGGAGGCAGGAAAAGAAAAATCCAAGAATGAGGAACATAGATGAGAAGGAGAGAAAAGTCCCCTGCCCGTATACTCCTTACTATGAAATGTTGGCTTGGTTTTTTTTTCTTTCCTCCTTTTTTTCTTTCCTTCTACTAAAAAAAAAAAAAAAATTGAAATTGAGGCAGACAGGCAGGAGAAACATTACTTCAAAAGCTGTTTTGTTTTGCTTTTGAAAAATTTTAGTTGTTTTTGCTTGGGGTTTGGTTAGTTGGTTGGTTGGTTGGTTGAACAAGACTCTCGTTACTCCAGTTCCCTTTTGTTGTTACCATTCCCTGTTTCTTGAAGGTTTTTCAAGCATTAAATGCTTGTTTTATGGACAAAAAGGGGCAGAAAATACACAGCATTTCCTTACTGAAAATTAATAGTTTATCTTTTTTCTTCCTTTTAAGATAGAGAACAGGGATTTGACGAGATGGACAAAAAAAGGAGGGTTAATTTAGAGTGAAAGTGAGAAAAAGAGGGAGAAATTATTTGAAGCATAAAAGAAAGACGAGGGACTGCCCAGTCACATTCCCTCCAGGAAGACACTTGGCTGTTTTCTAAATTTGAGAAAAAACAAACAAGCTTTTAGTACAATGAATTACACAGAATTTAACAATTAAATTAATAGCAAAATCAGAAATTATTGTTTTGGAAGCTATTTTGTGTTTGCTCTTTCACTCAGCTACACACGCATCGAGTAAATATTTGGGCTTCTTAATATTTTAATGTTTTTAGTTTCTTTATTTTTCTGTCCTGAACTTTTGTACTCAGATGTGTGGACCATTTTGCAATGAACATTAAAAGTGGGCTTGACTAAAACCGCATCAAAACTTTTAAATCAGTTTTATAATTTTCCCATTTATCCATTAAGTTCATGCAGAAAATAGACTGTCTGCCTACTGCTCATAATATTGATAGTTTCTCTGAGAGAAAAATGAAGGCACAGTTTGAATTATGGGATTTTGTATGTCTAAGCTATATTACATGGGTGTGCTAGTATTGGAAAAAGGCACAGGGGAGAAATAAGGAGGTAACAATTACATTTTGCCGTGCCACGCAATCAGTAGAGACTAGACCCAGGAGGCAGGTTATCTGGGTTCCAATCCAGGCTGTGATAGTCACTGGTAAAGAAAAAGTGAGCAAGTTGCTTCGATTCTTTGTGCCCACATTGTCTTACTCCTAAAATTAAATTTATTGGGATATTAGTGCCTATTCAAATAGGCTTGTTGTGAAGTCTAAATTAATTGATATATGTAAATCAATGACAACAGTTTCTGGCACAAGGAAGCACTCAAGAAATGTTAGCTACTACTATTATTATTTTGCATCTGGGTTATAACTAATAGTGCTTAGACTTTGTAAACAGTGGTATGAATTATAGCAGATAAAAACAACTTTTTTTTTTACATTCAATATAATTATGTATTAGTTTCAGGTGTACAGCATAGTGGCTAGACAATCACATCCTTTACAAAGTGGTCCCTCTGATATTTTCAGTACCTACCTGGCACCATACATGGTTATTACAATGTTATTGACTATAAGATTAGAAACAGCTCTGGATCGATAGCTTATTCTGATAGTAGTTTGGTCCTTTTGAATAAACAAATGAAACTGATTCTTCTTAAAATTCCTGCTGTTAAATAGCAGTGAATGAGCCTGGCATTTTATGGGGTGGCAACAGGAATTTATACCTCGTCAGGACTGGTGAGTGTTTTATTTTCCAGATGAGGAAACTCAAGTATTCGATGCTCGTAGGAGCTGTTCTGAAACCAATATTCTATGTTTTCCTGCCCAAGAATTTCTTTAACAGTGTTTTGCAGTAAACTAAGGGAGTTCTGTGTCTCTTTGAGTAGTTAGTATTCTTGTTTGGTGAAGAAGGAGGTGGGGGAGGAGGAAGAGGAGGAGGAGGAAGAGGAGGAAGAGAAGAACCATAAAAGTTTAATAATCAAGGTGATTGGTTACGGATCAGAAAACTGCACTTTCAGATTAAGCAAAGATAATAAACTCATGCTGTTTTGAAATATATTTTCACAATTTCGGGTCTAGCTGGCAACCTTATGATCTGCCCATCCACCATCTTTAAAACAACTTGTTTTCACTAGCATTTTTTCTCTTGAATTAACAACCTCCTTGTGCTCTGGTGGGCAGCAGAGTACCCCATTGGTCTTGTGCATCACCCATTAAATCGTCCTCCCAGCACTGAGTAAGCACACTATGCAGTTTCATTTACATCTAAACCTCATACCAAGTTTTACTCTATGCATTTTAGAGATGGAGACATGTATGCGTTCTAAGACTAAAGAACTTATACAAGACCAAGCAGCTAAAAAGATACAGGCCCAATATCTGTTTCCAATATTTCCAGTTCCAAAGGCAGATCTCTTTACAATGTATCACGTACAACATAATTTCCACTGGTCACTGCCAATTGGAATTGACAGTCTTCTAACTTCAGATTTGCAAATAGCAATTTTCCTAGCCCCGGGGTCCAATCATGACAACGGCAATGTCCTTGGCTACCAAAAGGAGAATGGAAGCATGTGATTGGAGAAAGTCACAGTCTGCCTACCCTCTGTCCTAAACTTTCATTCCATAGTCCTTTTTATCCTAACATTTCATGAATGCAGCAATGTTTATAATCAATACCAAGAAAAATAAAAGCATATGTATTTTATTGACATCTATTGGGATTCAGTCTTCTTGGCTCTGTGCACTCACATTTTCTGAAGGTCTGACTCCACCATCATTACTTTGTTGTGAGGGTCAGTTTGAAAACTTCTGAGCTGTCTCACACTGCTTACACTCTAGTGTCAAGGTGTGAATTATTTTGGTGACTCTTTATATTAAAAAACACACACACATGTCACTAAGTGTTTGTGAGAAAGCCCAGGGCCTCTGTGTGTATGTGTGTGTGCGTGCATAATTTTTTTTGCAAATATACGCTGAATCTGGCTTGGTGATGCCTAGTATATACAGTAGATGTTACTCAAATGTAATTTTTACACTCTTCTAAATGTTAAAAATTGAGGCTTTAGGAATCCAAAATCGTAGTGAATATAGCTAGACCGCAACAATATGTAGAATGTTTGTTTCTCTTTTTAGCAGTTCAGATAGCTTCTCTCACTCTGGTGTTACACTGCCTACCACGCACTCAAAGCTAGGGACTTACCCTTTCCACAGGAGGCTAGTTTGTAAGGTTACTGTACCACTGGGGCGTAGTCTAGCAACACAATGCCAACATTCACCAGGGAACCTCAGGAGGGCCAGTAGTTTCAGCAGACTCTCTCCTGCAGGGAAGGAAGCTGCAGTATTGCTCTCTGCTGTGGGTTTTGTGTCCTAATGCCCCATGTGGAAGGCAGTCTACCCTGCAGCTACCCATGGTGATGTTACTATAAAAACTGGATTCATCATTTGCAGTGGAAACTAAGAAGGCTTTTGAGAATCTTTTGGTAAGCTTCTTATTCTGTGAGAGATGGTGCATTTCTAATTTGTATCGTAGTGGATTTATTTCTCTGTAGAACCATTAGGAGTTGCTGGACTAAGTAGGCACTTCCCTGCTGGCACATGTTATTGCTGAGATCTCTCTCCAACTTAAGTAACAGAAAACCCAATCCAAATCAGCAGCAGCAGCAGTAAGTGGAATTTGTTGGCTCACAAAGCCGAAGCAGTTTACAGATAAGGCTGGTCCTTACTGAGGGTGTTGCAGCTCAGTGACACCCTCACCAAGCCTTGACAGAGTCCCTTTTATTTCCTGGCTCTAGAAGGTATCCTTCACCCATACAGCAGCAAGAGAAAAGAGAGAAGGACCCAGCTGGCTTCTGCGCAGGGGTTTAGACGCGGTCTCCTTCACTGGCCCACATTTGGTTATGCATCCATTCCTCAGCCAGTTCCTCAGGGAAGCAAGAGAAAGAGAACATAAGAATTAGCTTAAGCCAATCAGGCCCCACCTGTGACGCTAGGCCTGGGGTCAGTCCCACCCAAGTGTGAGGCTAGAATGGGACAGCAGAGAAATAATTGACCAGAAGAAATTTACCACACAGAAAATAAGGGCAGGAAGGAAGGTAACGAGGCAGCCAATGAATGCCTACGACAGAGGCAATCCCAGATTTCCTGCGTGACGTTAAAGGGTTTACCCAGAAAAGGGGCATAGACAGCATCCCTTTGGAGCAACCGCCCTGAAAACCTTGACACTGCAGACTCTGGGCACCAGAAAGTCCGAGGGTCCCGGGTTGAGTGCTAAGAAGAAGAAGGGGTATCCATGGTTTTTGCCCATTGGAATGTCTTGGTATTATCAAAGGACTTTGAAGATAGGAATTACCGTGTTAATTTTGTCATGGACCAATATGGTTTTCCATTTTTCTGAAAAGGGTTCTTTGGAGCCGAAAAGCTCAGTGATTATCTAACCAGTTTGCATTTCGATGTCTCCTGACTACTCGTTTTTGGTTTTCCTTAGAGACTGAGACTTGCAGGGAAACGGAGGCACGGGAATGTCCTCTGTCAGTTATTCTAAACACAGGACAAACCTAGATCTGAGAGTCGTGACTATGCCGGAGGCGAGCTGAGCATCCTCAGAGCAAGTATGAATATATTGGAGCAGCACTCTATAGTAGAAAGATGGAGACTTTGAGGTTAGACAGATTTGAATTCCACTCTTAGTTGAATCCGTAATTAAGGCATGACTTTTCTCAGGCTCAGTTTCCTCATCTATAGTGGGAGTCACATCCCATGGATCATGGAGCAGAACAACTAAATGTGATATGTATCTGCATATAGTTGACCCTGGAACAACGCAGGGGTTAGGGCTGCTGAACCCCTACATAACCAAAACTCCACACATAACTTTTGACCCCCCAAAACTTACCTATTAATAGCTTGCTGTTGATCAGAAGCCTTACCAATCACATAAGTAGTAGGTTAACACATACTTTGTGTGTTATATATATTATATACTGTATCCTTACAATAAAGTAATCTAGAGAAGAGAAAATATTATTTAAAAACCATAAAGAGGTCAAATGCATTTTCAGTATTTATTGAAAAAAGATCCTGTTACAAATGGACCCACAGAGTTACTGTATAGCATTTTTCAAGGGTCTTTCCTAAATGGATTGGAGCAATATCTATCATGCAAGAAATGAACAGGACTCATTTCTTAATCTTCCTTTGTTCTTTCTTTCCTAGTTCCTAGAACGTGTTTTGAGGTCGTCCTCATTCGCCACCTCTGACTTAACCATGGAAATAATACCTCGTATGTATCGAACACAGTCAGTGCCATGGTAAAGAATGCAAACTATGAAGCCAGAGCCTGGATCTGAATGCAAATTCTCCCGTTGACTCATTGGTAGCATTGGACAAGTTATTTAATGTCTCTGTCCTTCAGTTTTCTTATCTATAAATGGTGATTAAAAATACCTTACATTAAAGAAACGTGAGGCATTCCCCTAAACCTTAGTGTGCATGACCTGAGTTATCTTCACAATAACCTTACATAGTGGTACGATCACTATCGCTCTTAAGAAGTTATTATTTATAACTATTTTGTAGACGAGGACATTGAAGTGCCGACAGGTTAAGGAACTTACCCAAGTGATGGAGCTGTGATAAGAACCACGACAGGGAGGTGCCTTTGTTAACCACTAACTTCTATTATATATCTTCACTTTAAAACCCTTCCCATGTATTATCTCATTTACTCTGCTCAAAGTTTAGACAACCTAAAACATGGCTTCTATAACAGTTTTAATTTTTAGAGAAAGACTAAGACACAGTGAGCAGAAATAAACAATCCAGGTTAACAAGGTCTGTATGTGTTGCTGCCTGATTTTGAAATCCATATTCTTGAAAACCAAAACCACACAGCTTTCATTCTAATGATAACCGGAGTCTGAGAATTTTGTACAAATGCGCACAGGCCCCTGGTCTAGTTGGAGAATTGGAAGTTCAGTGGAATTCTCTTCTCTCTCACACGAGGCCCATAACGTGCCTTATTACCTAGTATGCATTTGGGGCTTTTGCTACTGGATTCTCCCTTCACTCCCCCATATCTCCACTATATCCACTGTCACCAGCCTGTAGCCCCCCACAGGGCTACTTGTGAGCGTAATGGGAGTGATTGTAAGAGTGTGGACTATCATTGGTAACTCCCAAAGTTTTTCTGTGCCAAGACTTGCCTGGAAGTGAGAAGTTTTAAGTGATTGCAAGAAGAAAAAAAAAATATATATATATATATATGTAGTTTTTTTTCTTTTTAACTTATCTATGAACTGTACTTTTTGTAGTCACCCACTCACATTTTTTATGACACCTTTTTTCACTGCCTTTAAAATTAATACCCATACATCATGGAAGATATTAAACAGATTTATGTATCTTATCACCTAAAGAGAGCTCTGGCTAGCATTTGGTAGCATTTGGTATTGGTGGTAGTTTATTCAGCCTGTTTGATGTATGTGTTTGTGTAGGATGTATAAAAAGTGGTGTTTTCTGTGGTGAGAATCAGTTTAGGTATAAACATGATTTTTAGCAAGTGTTTAATCCAACTGAGTTATGTCAACTCTTTTTTCACCCTGGAAGATAACAAACTCCTTAATAGCTCTTTGGAGAGTCTTCACATTTGAAATAGTTGATGGAAGGTCTGTTTAGTTTAAAAACTTCAGCCTCACAGTCCAAGGCTTTCCCCCGTCTGGTGAGGACCAGAAAGGAGAAAAGGAAAGGCTTGGCTACTCTTGTAATTCTCCCACAATCAGTTGCTGACAGCTTTTTGTTAATGAAGAATAATAATCATTTGTTATATAAAGTATGGATATTTTTTAAACATGTCATTTGCTTTTTAAAATTAGTATAATTATTTTATAATATTTGGAATAATTTTAAAAAGTGATATGTAACAAAATCTAGCAACATTTTCCCATTAATTCTCCCTTCCCCGTCCCAGAATGAGAAAGTGTGGCTCTGAAGTCACGTTCTTAATCTCTAATTCTATCATCTTGTGTCACTCCTTATGAATCCTTTCCATCTGTTATCTTACTTAATCCACTCAAAATTAAAACAGTCCAAGACCTTGTTTCTATTAGTACTTCTAAAAGCTTCTAGGCTTTTATTTTATTTTGCTTTAAGAAAAAACATGGCGTATATGGTGAAAGAGGTGGATCTCAATTTTTGTTTTGTTTCTCTAGTAATTAATCAATTCTCTCAATAATTATTATTGAAAAGGCCTTTCTTTCCCCATGGAATTAAAATGTCCAATTTAACTTTAGTAAGGTTTTATGAGTGTTATGTATTCTTTCTTTTGTCTGCTCCTTTGTTTCTGAGCAAATATCACAAGTTTAAATTATTATAGAGTATACATGTACATACTCCTCTGCTCAGGAGCTGTAATAGAGTGTAGCTGTTAAATATATAAATAGTTTGAAATTATAGTTATAAACAGTGAATTTAGAGCTATTAGTCATTTCTTTTTTAAAAATTGCATAGTAAGCATTACCTTTTTATTCTCTTTCATGTTCTTTAAAACGAGTTTGCATTTTTTTTAATTACATGAGATTTTGATTTCAGTTGGAATCATTTTATAAATTTATCTACAGGGGATTGAACATCTATATATTCATTAAAAGGTAATTAAAAGTTATGTTTTCCCCTAACTCATTTGAATTGAAAGTTATATTCTTCAAAAAAGTGTGTTTTAATAATATATTTAGTTTTTCTTATGTTGATGGTGGAAATCTTTGTCTAATTTCTGACTTTCAAAGAATAACATTTATGTTCCCCCTTATGCAAACTATTGGTTCCCTGAGTGAAACTGTCTTGCTTATTCTTCTTCCTGTCCTTCTCATTTATAAATAGCTATTTAATTATGTCAAAGGATTTTACTTGTAAGAAATATATTTATTTTAACATTTATTATAACTATACAGACTTTTGATATTAATTTCTGTGTTTGTTGCATTGTAGGTCACTTATACTTCTTGCAATTTCTGTGGGAGACTTAGCATATGGTCCATTTCTTAAAATTAAATGGGTTGTAGGGTAAATTGTCAATGCATAATAAGAATTGTGATGATAATAACAATGAAAATACGTTGCACTGCTTCTTTATATGAAGCAGTGCCTCACTTTTATTTGCATTAGGTCACTTAATGTCACAATAACCCAGAAATTTATTTATTTTTTCCAACTGTTGTATACATAAGGCACTGAATTTTTCAGAGAGAGACTGACCTAACCAAGTTTTCTTCTATTAGAATTATATCTAGTAAGCTGAAAATTAGGATTTAAGTGTATTTTTGTCTATTTCCCAAACCCAAATCTCATTACTAATATATTATTGATGCAAATTTTATGCCATTTTAACGTTTCTTGATCAAAAAGAAAAGCGAGTTTCTTATAATAATTTACTTCATCTCTAACCCTTTTTCTATTTATGTTGCTACTGTACTACTAGATAAGTTATAATTCATGACTTTCTATCTTAATTTAATTTCATATAGTGCTTTTATCTATTTCTGATATTTCACATCATATGCATTTAATATTGCCTCTATTGTATGTATTTGCTTTTCTTTTAAAAATCTCTCCAAAATTTGACTTTTTGCCCTTTGAGTCTCATTTTGTTTTAGTTCTTATAAGTAACACTTATATGATTTATGTTTTATTAACTGATAAAGTAAATCCATATTTAAAAATAGTTTTATTCATTTATTATTTTATCACAGGTAGTGGAGTTATATGTTTTATATATATATACATTTTTTCTTTAAATTTCTCCATTTGATTCCATGAATTGATCATTTTCTTCTTTTCCAATTTTGTAATGTATCCTTCCGGAATATTTTGCTAATAAGAATATTTAATTTAAAAATCACCTAATCATATCCTATATTTCTTGATTAGAAGCAATGTAATAATTGTGGTATTCTTTTATTACATGTGAAGATTTTAGTATGCTATTATCTTTCTTCCTACCATGTCCAAAAGTCTACTCATACTTTGGAATCAAAATCTCAGATGATGGTGACTTTTTTTTTGTTTATTAGTTTTCTTTCTCCATGTTTTGTAACAAAAAGAGTTTGTTTTTTTTTATGTATCTAGAATGTATATATTTTCCTGGTTAGCCACCATCATGGCCCTTTGCCTTGCTACCCAATGCACAGGTTCTTACTTATTTTCTCTGATTCACTCAAGTAACTCTTGGAATCAATGTTTCCAGAAGTGGATATGAGCAGGAAGTTTCTGGACTCCTGTACAACTGAGAATGCCTTTGCACGTGAGCTTCCCCTCAATGCAGAATATGCATTGAAAGCAATGTTTCTTAAAACGATGTACATACCCACTGTGCCACCCTGGAGTTGTCTGTTTTTCTGCTGAGGAGAAATATGTGACCAGCTTGACTTTGTTCTTCTGTTAATAAACTTGTCTCTGTTCTTTAACACTTACAAAACATTTGTTCGACCTCAGATCTGGGTTAGTGGGTATCTGCCAGGAGACACTCACTGGGTGGAATGACCCAATTTAGTACAGTGAGCATAGATGCTTTTAACAGGTCCAGAACTCAATTTTATATCACCATTAAATTTCACTAAATCATACTACAAGGCAGATTGTAAGGAAGTATGTAAGAAAAACAAATGTCAGAGCCAGAAAGCAAAGGAAAAGTAATAAAAATTAAGGTGCTCATATCCAACAAACAGCCCTAGCCAGATATAAAATAAAGGTAAAAAGAGACCGCATAAAAAAGCAGGTTAACTCTTAGTAAGTCAGGTGGGTAGACTTTCTGAAATCACAAAGTGATAGGAAAAGAAAGTGGAGTACTAGAGACACAAGAAAAAGGTGCATAACAGTGAATGCTCCTCTGGGTCTGGAACATTCAGAAGTTGAAGAGCGATGTGTCTGAAGGGCACACGCAACAGCGTTGGTCCTCAGGATGCCTCCAGCTTGCAAAGCATCCCCAGCAGCTTGAGAATTGCCTAGGGAGCATTTCTCAGGCTTTAGCAGTTGCGGCAAAGGCAAAACCCGCTGACGTGTGACATGCCCACTCACAAGACAATCTGTGATTGGTTTTACATAATGGTTCCCTCAGTTCACCAAGAAGGTGCCAGAAATGTGGGGGCCAAGGTGAAAATGAAAGCTAAGAGATGATAGTCTGCAAGCAAATGAATGACAGCTCGACAGGTGACTGCCACTTTTGCTAACTTTAGGGGTTAATAAAGTAACTTATCTTGAAGATCATTCTATGTGAAGAGACAGTATACGAAGTTGCAGTTTCCTCCCAGACAACTGGTAAAAGAAATAGAAATAACCTCCTGATGGAAGATTTCTCCCTCCTGAGAATAAATTCATAGGTGGTGGTCTCTAGAGAGAGACCTAAGTTGGTAGCATTTTGTCAAAACTAACACAAGGAAGGATTTCTCAATCTGCAGCCTCTCGGGTATCACGGAGTCCCTGCGGTCAACTTTGGAAACATTTAATACTTGATTTCAGAAATAAAAAGATTCTGGTCCTGGCTGGTGTAGCTCAGTGGACTGAGCACGGGCCTGCGAACCAGAGGATCGTGGTTCGATTCCCAGTCAGGGCACATGCCTGGGTTGCAGACCAGTTCCCCGCAGGGGACACACGATACATTGTGTGTTCTCGGCAGAGGCAACCATACATTGATATTTCTCTCCCTCTCTCATTCCCCTCCCCTCTAAAGATAAATAAATAAAAATATTTAAAAAAAGGAATAAAAAGATTCTGGATAAACTACTATAGATGCTAAGAATGACTTTTTGTTGTTTTCTGGGAGCTGGAGCAGTGCTTTGATAATGTGTTTGTCCTAAAATTACTTTGGATCCACAAGAGAGTTGGCACGGAATTAATTAAACTTCTGAGATCCTGGAGGATTATATTATCATGTGCTGCACTGCATTCCTTTAAAATTGAATTATTGAAGTCCCCAACCCCCAGTATCCCAGAATGCATGCATTTGAAGATAAGGTCTTAATGAGGTGATTAAAGTAGAATAAGCTCCTTTATGGGATCCCTGATCCAATATGAATGGTATCCTCAAAAGAATAGTAAATGTGGGCACACAGAGAGGCACCAGACATGTGGCCAATGAAAGGATGACCACGTGAGTGTACAATAAGGAGAAAAGCCTCAGAAGAAACCAATCCTGATGNAGTTGCAGCAAAGGCAAGACCCGCTGACGTGTGACATGCCCACTCACAAGACGATCTGTGATTGGTTTTACATAATGGTTCCCTCAGTTCACCAAGAAGGTGCCAGAAATGGGGGGGCCAAGGTGAAAATGAAAGCTAAGAGATGATAATCTGCGAGAAAATAAATGACAGCTCGACAGGTGACTGCCACTTTTGCTAACTTTAGGGGTTAATAAAGTAAATTATCTTGAAGATCATTCTATGTGAAGAGACAGTATACAGAGTTGCAGTTTCCTCCCAGACAACTGGTAAAAGAAATAGAAATAACCTCCTGATGGAAGATTTCTCCCTCCTGAGAATAAATTCATAGGTGGTGGTCTCCAGAGAGAGACCTAAGTTGGTAGCATTTTGTCAAAACTAACACAAGGAAGGATTTCTCAATCTGCAACCTCTCAGGTATCACGGAGTCCCTGCGGTCAACTTTGGAAACATTTAATACTTGATTTCAGAAATAAAAAGATTCTGGATAAACTACTATAGATGCTAAGAATTGACTTTTTGTTGTTTTCTGGGAGCTGGAGCAGTGCTTTGATAATGTGTTTGTCCTAAAATTACTTTGGATCCACAAGAGAGTTGGCACGGAATTAATTAAACTTCTGAGATCCTGGAGGATTATATTATCATGTGCTGCACTGCATTCCTTTAAAATTAAATTATTGAAGTCCCCAACCCCCAGTATCCCAGAATGCATGCATTTGAAGATAAGGTCTTAATGAGGTGATTAAAGTAGAATAAGCTCCTTTATGGGAGCCCTGATCCAATATGACTGGTATGCTCAAAAGAATAGTAAATGTGGGCACACAGAGAGGCACCAGACATGTGGCCAATGAAAGGATGACCACGTGAGTGTACAATAAGGAGAAAAGCCTCAGAAGAAACCAATTCTGATGAAACCTTCATCTCGGACTTCCAGTCTCCAGAATTGTGGGAAAAGAAATTCCCGTTGTTTAAACCACCCACCCAGTATGTAGTATTTTGTTACTACAGCCCTGGTAAACTAATACACACAGCTGTTCCAGTGGAAGACAGTGAGAGGATTAATGATGTCCAAACTTCAACTTCACCAGGGATAAGGAAGCCATTTAGCTAAGAGAAAGCAGAAGAAAAAACTCGCAGGGGCTTTAATTTCTTTGAACAATTTAAGATTGTTGAATTGTTTTTGTGTTTGAACTCACAAGAACAAGGTAACTTCTTTTGGCCTTGAATTTAGAACAGCAAAGGGACTGCATATTGAATTTATCTATTTCTAATAATTTAATTTGGGGAAGAAAGTTCATTTTTACTTTGGGACGTGTCTATGTTGATGGAATATTACAATAAGAGTATCTTCTTTTGTCAATTAACCTTATTGTAGAAACTCTCAAAGCCTTTGGAATATATGAGGGTGAATTTAATTTGGGATAGAAAGTAAGTAGGGTATGAATTTTCATCTTTGACTTTAGTGTGAGGTTGTGCACGATGGAATTATCCATACCATAGCTTTTGGGAGGCAAAGTGTCCTCCACCCAGCAGTAGTCCCAGAAGGATATCCAGAGAGACAGTTACCACACACACACACACACACACACACATAAAGACCCACATACACAGAAATATCAAAACAATAAGATGGACCTCTCAGAAATACTCTCAAATATTGGAAGGACTCCTTTGGTGAGCTACTTATTTGGGAGGCACATTGGTGACACCCCAGATTGTATATTGAGAATGAAGATGATTAGACTTTTTTCTGAGCAGACTAGCTATGGTTAGATGTAGGGTTTTTGATGGGTTGGTTAGTTTGTACCTTTGAGAACTGAGTTGAATTTCTCAGCATAATAAAAGCAAATCTGAAAACTATAAATAGCAATCTTTCTTAGTTATCTTCTGGCTTTATTCCACATGGTTATTATCTTTCTCTATAAATGTGTTAAAATATTATGGCATACAAATTTAGAGGGGTACCAGACTACTCGCATGCCTGGGGTACCAATGTGGGTAGATTTTCCCTGACACTGAAATCCCATCAAACGAAGAGCCCTGGCAGAATTGAAAGAGTATTTTCTTAAACATGTTGTACAGTCATGGAACCTGAACACAACTCACATGGACTATTTGATTCTACAGAGTAAGGTCAGGAGTGGGTCACTGATGTTTATTGAATTTGAATGAGTGTAGACCATTTTCTTTATTAATTGCCAGGCAGGAAATCCAATAAAGCACAAGTCTAAGACTCTGAGGGAAGGTATATGGAGATTTAAAAACTGGGGTAAGCTATTTAAAATCAAGAAACCCAAACCATCTCTGACGTACTAGAAAAGCTAAGACTGCCAAGGACTGGCTGGCAGTTTCTGGTCTTATTAAGTAGGTAAGCCTTGGGCTGCATGGGGACAGTCTCTCTAGCAAACCTCAGCAGGAGAGCCCTTGAGATTAAATGATGTCTCACTCAGCCTTTGAGATTTATGATGTCCAGCTCTCATTAGGGCATAGGTGAAGATCTCCATTCAGGATTACTGCATTAAAATCAAATCTGCACCAGGCCAGGGTTCAGATAACTGCCCTGTTGAAATTCTTCTTTGTTAGTCTTCATCTCACATGTGAGATGGGCTAATTCAATATGCCACTTAGATGAGAAACTTGTGTTTAAGAACGTTAAATAACATCTAAATTTATACAGCTAATAAGTGGCATAGTTTGCAACTACAACTTGCTCACACTAAAATGTATCATTTACCAAGATATTACTGAGTCTTCCAGTAAAAGAATTTAGAGACATTGCATTTTCATTGAGTATTAGCCAATGTGGAAGGCTAGCCTCACAAACGATTTTTTAAATTTATTAAAATAATATACCAGGAACTTAATAATGCTTTTTTTGAAAAAAGAGAGAGAAAACTCAGAGAGTTAAAGAAAATATCTGTAACACACAAATAGGGACATAGTCTTGTTCTCCACTTGGGAAAGAGCCGAATTGATTCATCATTTGTGCCGAGAAAGTCTTAGTCATTTAAAGTTTGAGGGCACAACCTGAAGCTGCTCACTTGAGTAGTATTTATTTAGCATATCCTTTGAGTTTCTTGCTTTTTTTAATGAGAAGCCCAAGGTGCAGTTCAAAGATCCTTTTACTTTTTCTTAAACAAAAAATATGCCTTAAATATTATAATGAAGAAGAAAAACCAGAAGAATAGCAAATTGAAGAATATAGGAAAATGGCAAAGGAGGTGGGGGGAGGTCATTTTGATTGAGAACGATGCATTCCACCGGAATTATGTAATCCAATGTATCTCTTGTACATAGTCTAACACTGTGCCCCCACATTAATTGGGGGTTTTAATTTCAGCTTGTACTGTGTCTTATTAATGCTGTCTAATAACTCCTCCCATTTCCATTTTCTTTTTCTTTCTCAATCCTTCTCTTTTTCTTCCTTAATTCTCTCTTCCCAGGCCAACCAATGTTATCTGTGAGAAGAATGTGAGGTTGCCTTGTGATATATATTGGATTCTAGTATCTCCAAGGTAACCCCTTAACTTGATGCTAGGCCCTGCAAACTGAGACACACACACACACAAAACCCCAGTTTGCCTTAACACCTATAATCCTTTTTCTAGGCTTCGGTTATTTATTATAGCATGAATAAATCTCCGATTCACTTATGAGAGCAAATTTTACAAAGAAAGGCTAGTCATATGCTGGGCATCACCCCAAATTCTTGCACTGCTCTTTACTCTGGGAGGAAAGAAACCAGTTGTGAAAGGAAATGTTGATCACTCCCCAAGTCAGGACTCGGTTCTTTTCCTGCCTTTGATACCTCTGAAATAAACTGATTCCATCTGGACATTTTGGGGATCTTGCTGTTAAAAGTCGATAAAATACAATTTTGTCTCACGAATGTATAAATACTCACCATCTGTATCAAGTACAGAATGACACAGTGAGAGCTTATAATCTCCTACCATGAGAGAGAATGTGAGTCAGAGCAAGAAGAAGAGAATAAGAGAAGAAAGAAGGGTGAGTGAAAGAAAGGAAGAAATAAAGAGGAGAGAGAGAAAGAACGGGTAGTGATATGCATTAGCAGAGGAGGGACCAAGTGAATCAAATGATCTGGCTTTCCTTTCTCCAAAATGCTTTTGAATTCACACCCTGCATTTCTGTCCCCTGTTTTGTGAAAATATTCTGCAACACTTACTCTACTTATGTATCATTAATAACTCTGAATGGTCAGAGAGACCAATCTCAGTTGCATGTAACACCATGGAAGCTCTTTTTTGAAAAAAGTCTTATTTATTTTTTTGCTTTAAAGGAAGACAGCAAAAACCTGAGTGTTTTCCCTTCTTTTCTCTTTTGTATCTTATAACACAAGCTATATTATTGACACAATAATGGGCGGCAAGCTATTACGATTTGAAAAATGTCAAAATGCAATCTGAAATAATAGCTTTAAATGGTAGAAAATCTTTCTGTAACATTGTTACTGCTTCAGATGACACAAAGCAAGAGACTTTGCATTTAGATGTTTTGTTTTCCTGGTACAGTTTTTTGTATTAAGTTCTATTTAAATATCAACCAACAAATTATTTTTTGGAAAAAAAACATAAACTGTAGACAGAGAGGGAGAAGGAAGTTATTTTTTATAAAGATTTTATTTATTTATCTTTAGAGGGGTAGAGAAGGAGAGAGGGAGAGAAATAGCAGTGTATGGTTGCCTTTCTTGGGTCCCCTGCTGGGAACTGGCCTGCAGCCCAGGCATGCACCCTAACTGGGAATTGAACCGTGATTATCTGGTTCGAAGGCCCTTGCTCAAGCCACTGAGCTACACGAGCCAGGGCAGAAGGGAGTTATTAAGAGAGACAAACAGGGGAGCAAGAAAAAAAAAGAGAGAGAAAAGTGTGAAAAGCAGGAACTTGATATTTATCTATGGTCAGTGATGGCTACTAATGTTACTTGTTTTGAAACAAGCATATCTTCTCTTCTTGCCAAGACTGAAGTCCATACATAATTTCCCTGGGCCTCAAAGGTCTCATTTAAAACCCAGTGAATCAGATTAGATTATCTCAAGCCCTGAAATCTTACTTAAATGAGCTGTGTAGCTGACTGCCAGGCTTCAGCCCTAATGGATTTTGTGTAGCAGCTATCACTGGGGAGAAAGAATTGTTAGTATATCAAATGCTACGGTCGAGCTTGACCACAAGATAAATTAGGCTTCTGGTTTCATGTTCCTGTGGCTGTTTGTCGATACGTGTTTAAGTTCCTATTGAAACGTAGACCAGCAAAATGGTGTAACATTACTATTTATCACTTAGATTTCACCGTGTTGTTTCTATATAAACTTAATTTTAGAAAAATAAATGCAGCACTTTTCCTTATTGTTTCCATCTATACCACTGCTAAGTTGATAAGAGATCTCTACCCATGGCCATCAGTCTCCAAGGACATCACCCAAAAATCCATGAGGTGTCATTGATGCCTTCATCCTGTGCAAGTCATCTTGCAGCAGTGGTACTTAATGGCAGCTTAGAATTCTTTGCCAGTTGCCTCCTGAGAAATGTAAACCTAGCAGGAAATAGTTCCCATATCTCAGGAATGCACACACACAAATTCAGCTGCAGTTCTCTGGAGCTCACCTATAGATGATGATGGTAGAATATTGCTAAGTGCCTGGCACACAATAGGCACTTAGTAAACATTTGTTGACAAGTGAATAGATGATCTTTTCACATCCTCCCTGAATCAGCTTTGCGCGTACACACACTTCTAAAAATAATAACAGCACACAGGTAATTCCTATTCTAAAGAGCGAAAAAGCTACGATCAGAACTTCAAACACTTCAGTAAGGAATTGGTCTTGGGCCCTACTCAATATCATGTTGTCCTGTCTGGAAGTAATTGCTGGAAGAAACAGATGTCTTGCTGTACCACTTGATAAAAATTCACTTTTTCAGGAGAAACTGCAGATTCATGAGAAAACTTGAGCACTTTTGTGGGCTTTTCTCCAGTGATGCCATCCATCACCGGGGCTGGAATGGAGCTGTTTTGCTGGGGTGCATCATTAGCAGCCGCAGCCAGCGCTCCTCTCTTACGCCTCTGCAGCGCTCAGCTGTTGTTCCCACCTGGCACCAGAAACGCAGCTGTGGATAGAAACAGCAGAAGGAAATAAAACAAGAACAACATACTGGGACTGGAGCCAGATGAGGTGGAATAAGCCGGGAGAAGTGGAATCTGAACTCTAAGTTATGCATTGCCACAATCCGTCTTCGAGAATGTTGGTCCCAACTCTTTCATCATTCTCCTGCCTCTCAAACGTTTTTAAGATAGAGGAAAATAAAGAAAAGGAGAGACTATGTGAGGGGCATAAAAATGTCAATTAATCCAACTTTTGATTTAAGTGGAAACCGAATTAGCACCAAGAAGAGGTACTGAAGAGGCAAGAGTGAATCCTACACTGGAATAGACCATGGCAAGGATTCTGCTGTTCTGCCTGTGAGTAAGGGAATCTTTGATTGAGAGAGAGAATTTCCATTGGAAATGGATGAGGAAATTCAGGAGCTTTCTGATCTCAAGCCTTGTTGTTCCAAAGCTGTGGGTGTCTAACCTTCTTTAAAGTTTCTGTGATTCTGGAACTTACTTACACCTTGAATTATTTAGAGCTAGATGGACTAGCCTGAGTCACACAAAGCAAAAGTGAGAGCCAGTGAGCATATTTTCTCCTGATACATAGAAGGAGAAGAAGTATTGAATGTCATTGACATAGATCAGTGCTGGTCAAAAAAGAGCAAAAAAGGTGATTTAGGACAGACTCATGATGGGACTACCATGGGGTAGTAGAAATGATTGTTATCCATATTTGTGGTAATAGTTCCCTGGGGATAGGTCCATTGATATTTTTCTCTATCTATAATATAGAGAGAACACATGTTCAACAAAACTGTATAGATAATATTTATATGTATGCATACTATATATTTGTCAAAAGTGTTCAAAATTGTACACTTTGACCTAAGTGTATCTTAATAAAAGGTGTGTGCATATGTATCAAACTAGAAAAAACCTGTACATCATAATGAAACATCTAGAAACTATTTTCAATCAGCTATATTAAGACATAATCTGCATAATATATAATTCACACAATGTAAGTATATGTTTAAAGTCGAAGAGTTTTGAAAATGTAGATATTGCATTGGACAAAAAGTTCATTGGGTTTTTTTCCATAAGATGGATCTAGTAGTGCTTAGTTGCCTTTAACTTCATTTGAAACAACTTTGTTAGATTGCACTGTGACAGTTGTCATATCAGTGTGCATTTAAAAAAAACTTATCAAAACTGGTGAATTTTTATGTAGCCATTTTAATATTGAAGATGGAGAAAACACTCAACATTTCTGCATATTATGCTTTATTATTTCGAGAAAGGTGAAAACACAACTGAAATGCAAAAAAAGATCTGTGCAGTGTACAGAGAAGGTGCTATGACAGAGTGAATGTGTCGAAAGTAGTTGGTGAAGCTTCATGCTGGAGATTTTTTGCTGGATGGTGCTTTATGATTGGGTAGACCACCTGAAGTTGATAGCAATCAAATGGACACATTCATTGAGAATAATCAACCTTGTACCACACAGGAGATAGCTGACATACTCAAAATATCCAAATCAAAAAAAGTGATTAGTGAAAATGAAAAATGTGTCTTTCATTTTACATCAAAACCCATACAAACGTTTTTGTCAACCCTACCTGGGTAGCTAGCACACCGATGAAAAGATAGAAAAATTTCATCTCCCAGAAAGTCATCTTTCACCCCTTTGCAGTCAGTCTTCACCACGGCATGCCCTGAAAACAGGAAACCACCAAAAGAATTTTTTATTACGACAATTTTGTTTCTGGTTTTGAACTTGTTATAATCGGAATCTCCTATGATCAGCTTCTTTTTTCAACAAAATTTCTGAGATGTATCTGTGTTGTTTGGTTTATAACATTTTATTTATTTTAATTTCTGCATAATTTTTCACTAGAAACCTGAAAAGTCTCAAGAAAAAGGTATCTATCTATCTATCTACAGAGAAAGAGGTGAAAAATACTATTTTATTTTGATTTAATTTTTTCTTTGGATCGGCATCATTTTAATTGTTTTGCCTGATGCATAATTAATGGTTTTTTCTCACTGCATATAAACATTTCTCTTTGTCTATGGGTTTTACTTGTACTAAATCTGTTGTGTGTTGTTTTTATTTTTCATACTTTAGATTTAATTATGCTTTACTGAATTAAATGACTTCCACGGATTCCAAACATTTTTCTTTCTTTTTTCCTTTCTTTAATGCTATCTTTTCCACATTTATTTCTTTTATTCAATACATATCTACATCTGACACCTGTTACACCTTCTCATTTTATCCTTCTTGGTTCCTATGGGTTCTTTCCTATTTTTGGTTTCTGTGCCTTGAAGTCACTAATAGAGTTTAAGTATTTTATGATGAATTTTAGGAACTTTTGAGCTAGAATGGGAAGAAATTGGGGACTGAGAAAAACATCAAGATTCATGTAAACAAACCAAGAACTCTGCCTTCAGATACCTCACAGCCTAGAGGAGAGGAGGAACTTATACCTTCAAGACAGTGCATGGTAATTACCAGATGTGTAGGACACATTTGGTAGTGAGTGTGCAGAGAAAGGAGTATTTGTGAGAAAGTGAGTGGATTTAGGTGCATCATTTAATATTTCCACATTGTAACTTTTCTTATCTGTGAAAATAGACAAAATAATAGCAGCCGCATGGTGCTTTGTGATCACTAAGACAATCTTTTAAAATCAGTGAGTTTTATAACTGGCGCACTGAGAACAGCAATAAGTGAGATTAAATTGGGGGTTATAATAATACAAAATAGTAGTGGAAAATCTTCCTAGAGATCCAGATGAGAGTGCTCACATGAGAAAAGAGCAGAGATTTCCTGAAGGAGTGGGAGAGATGGAGGGGAGAACGCCGTTCTAAGACGAGGAAACCGATAGTGCCGCGGGCATTCCAGGCGGGGGACCGACGGTTTGTGACCCACTGTGGGTTCTTGGCTTTGCACAGAAAAAAAATTCAGACCCAAGCGAAAATAGAGTTTAAAATAGAAGTCAATTTATTAGTGAAACAGAAAATCAGCTATTCCACAGACACAGCAGCCCCCTGTTAGAGGATTTGCTTGTTTTACTGAGGTTCATTTGATCAGAGGGATAGGGCATTCAAAAGGAGGGAAGACTATGCAGGATCCTTCCAGGAAAGTGATGAGTGGAGATTTGTCAGAGGAGCTCCGTCAGTCCTTGTGCGTCTTTATATGGGCTTTCTATTTCCATCATGGTGGTGCGAGCGTGTCCTTTAGCATGCAGGCGTATTACAATGAGTGTGTCATGAAGCTGGGGTTACCATTAGGTGAAATTAGTCACCATGTTGGATCCGGTGGGCCTCTGCTGGTTTTAAGCCATGAATCTGGTGGGGTTGGTCTCCCTTCTTGATAGCTCCTATAGTGTTATCCATTGCAGGTATTTTGCCACATACCCTATCTTGGTAGCTCATCAAGAGTTTACATTTACTGAACACTTATTATGTGCCAGAAACTATACCAGGGAGTCTAAACTATAGCAGCTGGTCCAAATCTGGCCTGCTGGATATGAGCTTTTGTAAACAATGCTTCATTGGAACACAGCCATGACCATTTGTTTACATGCTGTCTGTGGCTGCTTACACACGACAGTGGCCAAGTTCAGTACTTACAACAGAGACTGGGTTGGCCTTATGATACACAAAATGTTCACTGTCTGACCTTAACAATACTAAGGACCAAGGACTAAAGAGTACATTGCCTCATTTAATCATCACCATATTGAACATCAAGGGAAAATAAAGTGTGGTCAGTTAAGAAATAACAATTACTCAAAAGTGCCTGAAGTATAATAACGAGTTGGGTGGAAAGTACGTGGGTGAAGGATGGGAAATGAGGTAAGAAAGGCAAATTACAGCCAGTTTTTAAGTATTTTATTTGCAAATATTTCAAAATCATGGCAAGGAGAGTGGGAGACTAGCTGGGTCACATAAAGCACACCTTTCCACAAAAACGTGCACAGCTACCTGCACAGAAGGCAAAGAGCAGGCCCTCATCTATCTCTTCTGTCCATTAGTCCCATTCCAAATTAGTCTCTCCTCACCTATTTGCTGTTTGTGCGCCAACTCTTTACTCTACTTCGTGTCGGTCCGTCAGTTTGTCATTCCCAAGAATTTAGCTATGAAAAGACTGCCTTGTCTCTTCTCACGCTTTCCTCAGTACCCCTTTGTTCCTCCCCACCTATCTTCAAGATTTCTCTGTGTGGATTTTTTTTAACCTCCAATGACATTTTTTTTTTTGAGATTCTTAATTTTTGAACAGCCACAGCCTACACCAGCTCTGACTCTTATTCTGATCTGTCTTGCCAAGATTTTTCCAAGCTTATGAGTCAATGTTTAAAATAATCTACAGAAACTGAGCTGTAACGATCATAGACTATCTCGCTCTCAGGAGAGGGCTGCTGTTTCCTAAGGTGGCAGATGTACGTAAGTCATGAACATCAGCTCTCATTCCCCAAAGCAAATGTTTGCATTGCAGCTCATTTTCAAGAATGTTGTAGTGAACTTACCTTAAGGAGTTCCTGGAACACAATGCTTAGCATAATTGTTGAATTTTCATGACTGAAATGAAATCAGTAATTGAGGTATATGGATTATGCAGATGTACAGAAAGGGGGAAAAAGATGCTGTGACCTGGTCAGGAAAAGCTTTTTGAATGAGAGAAGTAAAAACTTAAATCAGAATTTTTAAAAAAATGCTTTATAATCAAATATAGCTGTAAGGATAACAACACACAAGAGGAAACATAGACTCCAGGACTAATCAAGAACGGTGAGGGCATTGTATTCTGTCAGAGTGATTCAATTAATGTTTAGCCCTTCAACTTCGTTTATTCATTCATTCATTCATTCATTCATTGTTTCATTTACCCAATTTCCATTTAGCAATCATTCCAAGTGTTGGGCAAGTCCACAAGGATTTAGAGATAAAGAATTTGTGGAATTCAAAATGCCATGTGGTCAACAGATATATATATATATATATATATATATACACATACATACAGACACATATATAATTACATAGTATGTATAGTATATATATATGCCTATATGGTAATTGCATAATTGTCTACCAAACACCTTGTTGTGTTTGGTTGACGATTCTAACATCACCCATATTTTGTAATACTTAGCAAATTTGGTGGTCATGTAGCTGCAGAGGTTCATAGAGGTTAACTGAATTGCTCTGGGACATATAGCTTCTAAGTGGCAGAGATGGAAATTTAACCCGAGGTTCTGTGTCTAGAACTGAGTGTTTATTCTTTCTTCTATGTCATGTTGCCTCTCTGGGAGATGTGACGATTGCAGGAACAGAAACCTGTGCGAGGAAGTTGAATGAGTCAAGTTTGATTATTCCACATTAACCCTGGTCTTAGATATCTATGTATCTTTCTATATCTGTATATCTATGTCTGTATATCTATATAT
Organism: Sturnira hondurensis; assembly: GCF_014824575.4. NCBI lineage: Eukaryota > Metazoa > Chordata > Mammalia > Chiroptera > Phyllostomidae > Sturnira > Sturnira hondurensis. The sequence goes on from NW_028095541.1 coordinate 11,177,486, forward strand.
CATCTATATCTATGTCTCTACCTCTTTCTGTGTCTCTCTCTATCTGTGTATATCTGGATATTTATCATGGAGAATTGGCCCATGTGATAACAGAGGCTGAAAAGTCCCGCAATGTACTGTCTGCAAGCTGGAGACCCAGGAAGCCTGGTGGTACAGCCCTGGTTTCCATCGGAAATCCTGAGAAACTGGGGAGCCAATGTTATAAAGCACAATCCAAGGGCAGAAGAAGACTGATGCCCCAGCTCCAATAGGCAGGGAGGAAGTGAACCCTCTCTTGCTCTGACTGTTTTTCTGTTCAGGTGCTCATTGGATTAAATGATGCCTCCCATGTGGGGAAAGGAGGACCACTACTTTAGAGCATCCACCAATTTCAATGTTAATCTTATCTGGAAACACCCTTTTTTTCTACACCCAGAAACAATAGTTAGTCTAGCCACCCTGAGGCCCAGTCATTTTGGCATGTAAAATAGACCATCACAGGACATATAGGAGATGAAGTAAAAATTATGTAACACATGGAATCAAGTCCAGGTGGAACGTGGTAGGTTCTCAAAAACAGATGTCATTCGTTATATTTCCGACACAGTGAGGGTATATGAACTGATTAGGAAATGCTCGGCAATCTGGGCCATGCTCCCCCGCTGTCTATGGTGAAAGCCAGCCTTCCTCCCATTCCGTCTCACACCAGTAGCTATCAAACACAATAAAAGTGAATCACTAAAAAAAAAAGACACAAAAGAAAAGTTAAAATATAAACTTAAAAAAATCACTCTTAAATAACATCAAATTCCTGTAATATTCATATAAAAGCTTCCAGTATTAACTCTCGATTTCTGTAGCTATCTCCTTGCGGACTGCTCCAATAGGCAGACCCCGCTTTGAGCAGCATGGCTCTGGTGATTGACAGCTCAGTAGGTACACAGGTAAACACACTGAGTGCAGGGTTGTACACGATGGATATGATGGAGCGCGATGCCAGGCGTGCCACGAACACTACCAGCCTGTTAACTCCTCACTGATGACTCTGGGTCTTCCTCAGATGATAATAGTGAAATATTTTTATATTGCATATTGCTTTCCTGTTTAGGTTCTTCCAGTTGGCTTTCTCTGGCCTATTGCTCCAAAGATGCATCTAAACAGTCTCACTGCTACTGAAGTCGGGAAGAAATATAAGGCAAAACGGGGTCTTTCTTGTGTGAGGTAGTGACAGCAGAAAAGGATCATTAATTTAGTAGGATTTGACAGCTTCTGAGGCAAGTTGTTTGATGGTGCCTTAGTTAGAAAACTTTTTGTCCATGTGTGTGTGTGTGTGTGTGTGAATTGAGATAAATATATTTAACTGATTAAATATTGAATGAGAAGCAGACTTACCCAGATATTTGTGGAATTTTTTATTTTGTCAATGTCAGGACAATCTCTCTCAATTTATGGATAGTCTTCCTCTTCAGATGTGCAGTCCTTAGACTTTTGAAGCTCAAAAGCCTCATTTAACAATGTGATAAAAACAAAGACTATAGCACATATACGAAAATGTAACTAACACAGAGTAAGTCTGTCTGAGAACGAGGCCAACACACCAAGTACACATGAGCCCTGGTGATATTTTTGCATAGGCCTGTGATGAAACTCAGCTCAGTCCTCAGATGTTCAGATGAATAAGCCAATGTCTTCTAATTTGAACAAGTTTGAGTTGAGTTTCTGAGACTTCAAATAGCTACCTTGCATATTTAATAGGAGACAAAGAAGAAAAGATGGGTGATTACATGGTAAATAGATGGAGAAGAGGCAGCAGAAAGTTGAAACAGTACCTGGTGACAAAATTATTCTCTATTCAAAGTAGGTTATTTCTGAAAGACGGTGATGGAGTTGGGGGCAAGAAGATTTGGAAGGGATGTGAGAATGAGTTGAATTATATTCAGAGACACAATGAAATGTCCTGTTTCAATCAATTTCTCAAACTCCAATATCAAAAAGTACATTATTTTTATTTTTTTAAAAGATTTTATTTATTTATCTTTTTGAGGGGAAAGGAAGGAGAGAAATATCAATGTACGGTTTCTTCTCGTGAGTCCCCTGCTGGGAACTGGCCTGCAACCCAGGCATGTGCCCTGAGTGGGAATCGAACCATGATTGTGTGGTTCACAGGCCCACGCTCAATCCACTGAGCTACACCAGCCAGGGCCAAAAAGTACATTATTTTTAAAATTTTACTAATACATATTAGTAAATTAAATTAGTATATATAAATATTGCATATTAGTATACAATATATTATATTAGTATATAATAGTGTAAATATTATATATTATTTTATACATTAGCATATATATATATATATATATATATATATATATATATATATATAACATCTAATAACAGTTTGAAAGGAAAGTTTATCAATACTCCAAGTCCTGAAACCTTAAAACAGTTCTCACTGGGGGTGCTATTTCTAGTCTCTTCCCACCTGCAAACTTATTCTGTGTCACGGAGACGGAGTGTGAGCTTCCCTTTGGTCATTAACTGGAACCCGTGTTTCACATTTACTTATTGTTCTTATCGGTAGATAAATTGAAAAATAAAATAAAATCTATGACTTCTTTGTTTTAATGACTACACAAAGTTAAAAATATTTTCTTAGGTATATTATCACAATTTCCTGAATAATCCATGACATATTTTACTTTTTTTCTTAGGAGCTTATGCAGCAATACGCATTTTCATACACAATGGTCCATAAAGGAAAAAAATGCACTTATTTTCTTTTATTATGCTCCCAAAACATTTTCAGTCCATTTAGACACGTTCTTCCTAAACCACTTCTTTAGAAGATGCCACAAACAGCTTGGATTCCGTGTCCTAGTTCTGTGAGTCACTCCGTTTGCATCATCAGGGTATGGTGACGAAGAGACATTTGACAAGAAGGTCCTAAAAACTTATGGCACTACAGTTATCTTAAAAGATGTATGGTGTTTTCATAAATATTCCCTAGATTATTATTAAAATAATATAAAAATATTTATCAGTAATCCATGCAGCACAATTGGGGAAGCAATTCTTTCTGATATCGGGTCCATTCATAGATACTGCTACACACATCACTACCCACTGACACATCTTCCCGTAAGCTCTAAATATGGCCTAACTTATGGGTCTTGTCTCTTATGAGGAAGATGAGAACCAACATTTGTATAGCCATTTTCAATACACTTTAAACTCCTACTTTCTGTGTTCTTCCTTACAACCATCCTGGGAAGCAAATATGGCACTTAACCCACTTCTTCAAATGTGAAAACCAAGGCTCAGAGAGTTTAGTTAGTATGTCCAGGATCACACAGCTAGGAAATGGCTGACTCCAAACCCTACTCTATGTCCTATATTGCAGGGAGTTAGCAAGACAGACAATTCATATCCTTTCTCCAACACACAAGAAAGTCCATGCCATCTTTTCCTTGGGTTTTTGCAATGTTCTCTGTATTAGTTGGGGTTCTCTAGGAAAATGAACCAATAGAAGGTAGACTGCTAGCTGGATAGGCATAGAGGAAGAGATTTGTTATACGGTATTGGCTTACAGGGTTATGGAGTCTGAGAATTCTCACAGTGCTGATGGCAGCTGGAGACCCAGGAAAGTTGGTGGTGCATTTGGAGGCCTGGGAGCGGGAGAGCCAATGGTACAGACTTCAGTCCAGGTCCGAAAGCCTGGGAACCAGCAGCACTGACTGCAGGAGAATGCAGACAGGCAGAAAGGCTCCAACCTCCCTCCACGTTTTTATTCTGTTCAGGCCCTCAACAGACTGGAGGATACCTGTCCATATAAAAGAACGTGATCTAGTTCATACTTTACTCAGTCCACCAGTTCAAACACAAATCTCTTTTAGAAGCATTCTCACAGACATAGCTAGAAGTAATGTTTAACCAGCTCTCTGGGTATTCTGTGGCCCACTCAAGATGGCACATAAAATTAACCATCACAGTCCCTTATCTGGTAAACTTCAAATATTTTTTCTTTTAACCCCACATCCAAACAAAAACTAGATTGGTCTCTTTTACTACAGTAGTGATCACCTCTCTCACCCATACAATATACCCCTACTATTTGAAATAGCCGAACATAGACTCAAACCCTGTTGAGTCTGACCCCATCTTTAGCCCCGTTACACACTTCTATTCTCTGCCCACAAGAGAATTCGATTGGCGGTTCTATTCTCTGGCGGTTCACCCCAGCAGGCAGCAGCTTACAACAGGGAGGCAGAGCTTTACAAAAATACCTACCTTTATTTGTGTGGTTATGGGATTAATGAGCTAATCCTCTAGAACATGGAAATGTGCTTGAGTTCTGTATTTTATGCTCAGTATGTAGCATCAAGCCTGGCAAAAAAAAAAAAAAAAGGAAGGAGAAGAAGAAGAGGGAGAAGGAGGAGGAGAAGAAGAAGAAAAGTATTCAGTAAATGCTATTGAATGAATGAGTATTCCACACGTCCTGTTTGTTGTGTGTATGTAACCGTGAATACTTCAATCACTATCTCTGCAATCAGAGAGCTTTGGTCTCCAGGCATTCTTGCAAACACAAACTTCTGTTGCAGAGTTGGAAACTGGGAAGGTGATTCAGACAAGAAAGTGTGGAGGCTAGCAGAATGAGGCAAGCAATCAGGGCTCCAGTGAATGGTCAGTTATTCAACTCCAATCTGCTTTAGTGCATTGGATGGTGCTGGAAAACTGAGTCTCTCCACTACTGATTTGGCAGCACTACTGATTTGTGGAAATGTTTGAGACCCAGCCCTGCTTGTATATTTCTACCAGAGAGATGTTACTTAACAATGGTGAAGGGAAATGCATTAAAAACAATTATTCAAAAACCAATTTCCCTAGCCAGTTCTATGTTACATGCTGCTGATACTGCCACCGACATTTGTGTTTTAAGAGCTTTTTTTAACTCTGCATTTTATGCTGCTGCTTCAGGATTTCAAAGCTGAGAAAAATCATGGTTACCTGGCTGTACGGATGAAGAGGTCCAACATGTTTTCTTAGGAACTTTCATTTCCTGTGGGTTAGAGTGTCACTGGTTTATGACGAAAAATTTCATTGATGGTACATCCTCTTTCAGAAGAAAAAGGTCTCACTTAATTTTGAGCAAAAGGTGGAGTTAGACATCAGGTTAAAATAGCCAGTAAAATGCACTATCTAAAGAAAGAATTTTGTGATAAATCAGGCCTAAAAATGAGTTTTGTTGTGTTATCATGGTGAGCAGGATTCGAATCCTGACCCTAAGTTTTAGCTCTGACACTTTTCAGCTGTTCAGTCTTGCCTAATTTAAATTTAGGGGGAGCTCTTTGCTCTTGGGCTTTTCATAGTGAAAATTAATTTTAAGTGTATTTTTCTCTCAGGGGAGTTAGACATCTCCAATCCGATAATAAAGATGATCTAACAGTATACATGTCAGTCTCATTTCTCTTTTGAAGTCAATGTAAAACTCATGCTTTTCACCCTTTATTCTGCCTAATTCCATGCATGCATTACATCTCCCGTAAATATTGCATTTTTTGAAAGTTTCTTGGCTCTGATCTATCTTTTACCATACCCAAGGTGTCCTTTTCTTCTGACACAGAATCATCAGTCTCATGGTAATTGTTTATTTAATTTCCTGTCTTGTCCTCTAGATAGAAAACATCTTAAAGGCAAAGACCTTTCCTATCTTACACAACACTCTATCATCAGTGTCTAGCAGAATATCTAGTATATATCAAGCACTAAATACACAGTTTTGTAGAATGCACATAAGTGGAATGATAGCAAATATGTCTCTAAAGGATAGTGTCTAAATAGAATAACATGAAATACTGTAGCCAGGAGAGTTATTTTATTTCTTGTGCCCAGTGTGTGAAAGACAGAGGGTTTTAATTTGGCAAATCATTAGCACAAATTAATGGGTGTCACTCTTAGATAGCTAAACCTATAGACTGATTCACTTGCTAGTATCAAATCAGTCCTATGCCCTTATCCACATTAACTTAATACAATCATTTTCACCAAGGGACTGAAGGGATGTTGTCACTGTTCACTGGTGACATGGTTAATTTGTAATCTCATTTAAATAGAGATTGCAAGTTTGGGGAGCACTCTCTCACAAGTTTCAGATCCTCCTCCAACACCCTCTGCATCCTTTTAAGTGGATGTATTGGCATTGCTTCTTCATTTTCCTCACCCAAACTTAAAGTGTGGATAAGCATGCTTTTCCAAATTGCCCTTCTGAGGACTAATTAGTTGATGTTTGCAGAGTACCACTGAGATGCTCAGTGTCATTATGCATGAAGCAATGGCTGTGGGTTCCTCTGGGATGGGAATCTCTTGGGAGACAGTGTTAGGAGGGCAAGGCTCAGTGGACTGGGGAGGCGGTTCACCCCAGCAGGCAGCAGCTTACAACAGGGAGGCAGAGCTTTACAAAAATGGCCTTAAAATCACTTTCAATGAAACTGGTAAAACTTTGGAAGTGGCCATGGATAAAGTAACAGTAAACTTCCACTCTAAGTCAGGAGCACAATTTGTCTTCTACTCTCTGCTTCCCTAGGACACACAAAGGTGATAAGCACAGTCTCTGTGGAGCTCTGGAATTTTTAGGACCAAGGAGATTTTATCTCCTCTCTGTGTGCAGACTTCCCATTCGCTGATCTAAGAACCCCCTGCCCTGACCCCAACCTAATCTTCAGTTGGCATAACCAAGGTGCATATTCCAGGGCCTGAGATAAAATGACCGAGCAGGCCTGAGTGTCTAATCTGCAACCTTTCCTCCTTCCTTCCTGTATTCTCTTCTTTCTCCAAAAGTACAACTGACTTCCTCCTACTTGTCAGGCATTGTTCTACGAAGAGTCTTGATGGGAAGTATGTAGAGAAAGGGGGCTTTTATTTTTCTGGGTACCCATGCACTCATCTCAGTGTCCAGTTCGCTCCTAAGTGCATGGGCCTCTTTCGGTTGAATCATAGATTTCTGAAAGCATAGTATACTTTGGAGAAGTTTACAGAGGAGGAAACTGAGGTGTGCCTATTGGGGTGTCATTTCCAGTACCAACACTACTGCTCCTATCAATAGTGATGACAGCATTGACGATGGTGATGGTAATGACACTGATGAGAATGATGAGTGATACCAAACACTCTTTACCTTGAGGCCTAGATTTGAGATAGGCATCTTCGTTTCATGGGTCTATATTGAGAGAGCTTCCTTTTCCTTCTTCTAAAGGAAGACACAGCTCTCCTGAAGTGCACACCAAGGATCATACTTTCTGGCAGTTCTTTCCAGTGAAGTCACCTGTAGACCTCTTGAACCTTTTTTAATCACTGAAGGTTTTAGCACTGGTTCACTTTTATTCTTGATGCTTTAAACATCTTTGGAGATGATCCATCTGGCAATTTAATGTCTCAGGGTTGATGGCCTCAATTCAAATTGGAGGAAAACACATAACCGTGTCCTCTTGCCTTTGATTTATGACCACAATCTGCAAGTACAATCTGGGTACTTCCTGTGAATCCTCAATTCACCTTTTCATTTTCTTCTCTTGGGTGACTGAAAGTCTTAACTCTAATTTCCCTGAGAAAATAGAAGCGCACATAAGTTAGCTATTTGTCCACCCACCATCCCATCTATCAGTGATCCTGCGTTTGTACCAACACGTTTGTCTTTTCTTCTGGTTACAATGATCTCTATGGTTTCATCAAGAATATTTCCTCCACTTGTTCACTGTCTTGTCCATTGTCACCTATGCAAACACTCTGCTTCTGAAACTAATTATCCCCTTTCTTGTGCCTTTAGTTTAGCTTTTTCTACTGGATGCTTCTGTCAGAGTGCAAACCCACCGTGATAGGTTCCATCAGAAACAAAACAAACAAAGTGATGTCTCGAACCATCGTTGCATGGAGCATCGGCAAGTATCTGCCATTTTTCTTCTTCATCTTATAGCAAGTTTCCTCAAAAGTGTAACCAGCGCTCACTGTCTTCTCTTCATCTCGAATTTCCTTGTGATTCTGCTCTCTGCAGGCTTTCTTCCCCGCAACTTCCTGAAACTGGATTTGTTGGAAGAGATTATAATCTCTCCAAACTCAAAAAAATCATCTTAGTCCTTATTGACCTCTCAATTGCAGTTTACACAGTAAATAGTCTTCTTGAAGCATTTTTTTCAGTTGGCTTCTGCGACACAGAATTCTCCTGATTTTCCTCCTAAGTTATGCAGTTTCTTCTCAATATTATTAACTAAGCCCACTTCCTTTTTCTGAATGATAAATGTTAGATGCTCCAAAATCTACTCCTAAATTCATCTTTCTTATCTTCACTGCTCCTTGAAATGACTTTATCTAATTTCATGGCTTTAACTATTGAGGGGAGGGCCCTGGCTGGTGTGGCTCAGTGGACTGAGCACTGGCCTATGAACCAAAGGGTTGCCGTTCAATTCCCAGCCCCAGAAGTGGGTGTGTGAGAGTCAAACTCATATTGATATTTTTCTACTTCTCTTTCTCCCTCCCTTCACCTTTATAAAAATAAATACATACATTCTTAAAAAATAAAAAAAATAGATTTGAGGGGGGAAGAGTTTGCCACCCTAAAATATGCTTCTTTGGGATATTGTTTTTAGCTGAGTATTTTCAAGAAAAATGACAACAAAAAACCTTTCGCCTTTGCATTAACTGACTAAAATTATTTAAGAGCCTTCTCCGGGAAGAAATATATCAGGTAGGAACCTAGCAAGACCCATTTGATCAAAGTCCTCTATGTGTTCCATTGTTAAATAGGGCAAACAATCTTTATTTACCAAACATATGTATCCATCTGCATCTGAATTGTCTTCCTGCCCTTTGAAGTCCCAACCTGTCCCTCTCCTTTCCTTAGTTCAAGATGGCAGAGAATAAGCCCTAACTGCCTAATCCATCCTCTGGTCTCATATTCTTATGGAATCTATATACATATAATAAATTTGGTTATTTATGTCATGCTAATTTGATTATTAGTCCAGTCAGAACTTTCTGGAATTAGGAGGAAATTTTATTTCTCCACCTCCACAATATCATCTATATGCTGAACATAGGAGGTCTGTCTGGGAAAAGTCCAGCCACTGTTAATATAATGAGAACACTTTGAGCAACATCCATGTAACCTGGCAGCCAGGAGAGTGGACTGGAATGTGCATGTATGAACGATGACGACTTTACCGTACTAGTCAGTGGGGGCAATAGACACCACTGAGTGAGCATGGGTACTGTGTAGCCATTGTATTTAAAATAACTGAGTACAGCAATGAATCTGCATCAGATTTTGTGTTAAGCTTGAGCGTTCCTCTGTGGAAACTATTCAGGTGATTCAGAAGGCTGCAGCTATGGGCATCTGGTGATTGGTAGCTTTAGCACATCAACAGGCCCGCTCATGCATTTCGGCTCATGCAGAGTTTTTGGGTGAAACATCAAATCACCCAGGTTACTCAGCCCCACTACAGCCCAGGTTTGGTGCCCTGCAACTTCTGGCTTTTCCCAAAACTAAAATTACTTTTGAAAGGGAAGAGATTTCAGATCATCACGAGATTTAGGAAAAGGAGATGGGTCAGCTGATGGTGACTGGGAGAACTGTGTAAGGTCCTAAGGAGTGCCTACTTTGAAGTGTCATTATCCGATGTACAATGTTTCTTTTATTTTATGTCTTCTTCATTAAGTGTCTGTTGTTCATGTTACATGGCCAGATACCTGCCAGAGAGACCTACAACTCTGGCTAAGTGCTCTCTCTCAAGCTTCAGACTTTCACACACAAATGCCGGTCCCCAGCTCCATACAAGTGTAATGGGCTTTTCAAATATCATTTCCAAAGCAAGTCTCTATTTTGATATCCACTGCAATATTTTGCATTCTCTATGTTCCTCATTTTAAAATGGACATGACCATGCACTCATCTGGTTGGGCTATCATCTTGATGCCATTTTTAATTTTTCTCATTTCTCAACTGTACTCCTAGTCCAGGCACTCTAAAAATCCTGCCAGTTTTTACCTGCAGAATATGTCCTGCTGTACGGAGGATGTTGAATCATTTCTCTGCCTTTCTGTTCCCCTGCTGCAGTTATCCTCCAAGAAACCAGTGAACGGTTGGAACTTGAGTTCACCTACTCCTCTCCTCTCCTGTCGTGGCTTTCCACACTGTTCTGAGCAGTTTTTGTACATATAGGAGCATGAAAGGTTCTACATGTGCACGTGTCCAGTGTCACCTCCCACTGCTTCAGACCCTTGGCTTCTCTTTGTACTTCCAACCCACCAGGCTCCTTCTTGCCTCCAAGACTTTGCCTTGTGTCCCTCCCTTCAACATTCTTTGATAGATTTGCCTTCTCACACCTCCTCCCCTGGCTTTATTCAGGTCTTTTCTCAAAAGTCGCTTCCTCTTGAAACCTTGCTGCGACTTCCCAGTCTAAAAACACGCCTCTACCAGCCGGTCTCCGCCATTTCAGGAGGCTATGTCCTTTGATCATAATGTTTATTATGATTTATTATTATATAGAATGAAGCAAAAGTAGGTTTACCGTGTATGTACATGCAATGCAGAGTTTGTTCTTGTATTATTCTCCATATAAACTGCTGTAAACTTACTTTTACCCCACCCTGTATAATAGGCTTCTTTGTTAACAACAACTTCCTTACTGGTAATCCATGATGAAGGGATATATTTATTTAAAATTTTTGTTCATTTCTACCATCATTTAGAACAACAGGTGGAAAGTAGTAGGTTGTCAAGTAATTCATGAATCTTGACATTTAGACCATCAGTCACACTAATATGAGAATGACTTCTATGCATATGTATAGATCAACCTGAATTAATAGGCTATGCACTCTTCTCAGGTCTTTTTAATAGTATTAGTTTTTTAAAGCAGCTTTCAATATCTTAAGTTTTTATATTGTAAATTACACCCATTGAGAGGGCCATAAAATCAATTTGGTGACTATGACTAGTATTTTTAAAAATTAAGTAGAATAGCAAATACTATGAGACATCACACATAGTAATGTTCTATGAAAAATGTTTTGGTTAAATGAGATGGGGCAAAAGTAGGCTTATAGCCATTTGTATGGAAAATAATACAATAATTAATAAATAGTAATACAAATATAAACTGTTTCACATACTCATGACTGTAAACCTACTTTTGCCCACCCTGTAGATATGAACATATGTTGATAAAGTAATAATGTAAAAATATTTTTATTGCAGATTGCAGTTAAAATATTTAAGGGTCACTCTAATGAAATTCCATTATAGCAGGAAAGAAAGCTTTTTCCCTTCCTGAAGGGAGACTCAGTTTCTGTGAGTGCAGTGTGGCAGTCAACCGGTGGGATTCTGGTTTTGGTGACTTTTAGGATTCTGCCTTTTTTGTTGTTGTTGTTCAAAGACAAAAAGGCTTCACATCCCATTAAACTTGTTTGGAGATTCCTGTGTATCATCTTCAGTATTTCCCCTACTTTACCTTTCAAATTTGTTACTTACACAGAAGGGAATAAGAACTTCTCAGTCACCTTTATCCCCACTGAGCCTGGAGTTTGTAAAACTGATAGGTAGATACTTACTCTCACCCATTTGTATCTTTCTGACAAGTGTCCAAGGAGGTCTTAAGAAAGAGGCCAAACAACCCAGCGCAGCTAGGACCTCCATGTCGTGACTGCTCAGAAATTGTTCTACCTACAAAAAATGTACTCTTTTTGTGTGTGTGTACCCTTTTTTTATCTCTCAGAGATCTGCAGAAGTTGACTCCCTTTCCCCATTTTTCAATCTCAACCCACTCGAGTGTCTTTTAGTATCAGCTTGGAACTGAAAAGAGAGGAAAGAAGATAACAAAGCAAGCCTGAGCTGTTCCTATTCCCCAAGCTCCAGGGAAACTCTTCAAAATAAATGGCTACATTTCCAACAGTGCAACAAAATGTTACTTTTGCCCGAGACAGAAAGGAACACCTACATTTGTTAAACCATCGTTTGTGCTAGAATCTCCATATATAAAATGTAAATTCACCCTAGTTTATTTTTCCTGCAGAGTTCTGTCCTGCAGTGTTTTAAATAAATTTGACACATTTGTCAAAACTTGAGAATCAGAAGATTTTACGGAAAATCCAGACTTCTGATTTCTCTGAAATAATCTGATGGAGCAGTAAAACAATACCCAAAAGTCCCTGTTAGGGCTGCCTTAAGAAGGTACCACAGACTAGGTGGTTTAAACAAAAATTTATTTTCTCTCATTTCTGGAGATCAAGATGAAGGTCTGGTTTCTTCTGAGGCCTCACTGGCTGCTGGCACGTGGCTTCCTCTCATTTTATACTTAACGAGGTCCTCTCCCCATCTGCATGTGTTTCCTAATCTCTCTTCCTATGGGGACACCAGTCACATTGGATCAAGGTCTACCACATAACCTCATTTAACCCTAATTACCTCTTCAACAATCCTATCGCCAAATTAAATCACATTCCGAGGTAGAGGGTTTTAAGCTTTTAACATATCCATTTGGGGTTAAAAGATAAATTGAGGCATATTAAAAATGTCAGAGTTTATTAGAATAAAAATTGATTTGAAGTGGGAAGCAGCGAAATGGAAGTGGCTAAGAGCACTTCACTGTCAGGAACCAGAGGAAACACCAGCAGAGAAAGTGCGGGAGGAAAAGGAAGGAAATTATTGGACTGGTGATGGTTTAAAGCCTAGTTGGCTGCTTGTGATTGGTTATCCTTAGTGTTGGATTTCATGATTTGGAGGCATTTATAGGCTTAGATTTGGGGTTGCTTGTGTAAGCCGCCACTGCATTAAAGCCACCTCAATCTAATGGCCTTAGTTAATCAATGTAACAAGATGGATATAAATCCACCCATAAGAGTCTGTGTGGTGATCATTGACTGATCTGAGCCATAGAGACTTGCTTTCAAGGTCATCACAATCCCCACTGCTCCCTATTGTCACCCTGAATCTGGGACTGAGTATCAGTAGCCATTTACCATAAAAAGGGCTTCTTTCAAGTACATTAAATGTATTCCCCTGAACATATTTGAATTTTTCAATGCGGTTTTAGAATCCCACTGGCCTCCCTTTGAAGTTCAGCTTAGTCCCTTCCTAGGTAGACTTTGGAATGTTTCTTCACACACCTGAGGTAATTTACACCCTTCCAAAAACTGCACAGAGAACAAAGGGATTCAGAGCAACATTTTAATAAATAGCCTCCCTTCCTTTTTCTTGCTCGTATTACCTTAATATGTTTATTGGGGTGGTTTAGAATAATTGTTTTCAACGCGAGATCCCCAAAGCAACAACATCAGCATCACCCGGGAATTCTCTACAAATGCAAATTCTAAGGTTTTATACCAGGCCTACTACATCAGATATTGGACATGATGCCCAGGAATCTGTTTTAAACAACCCTGCAGGTGATTCTGAAGCATGCCAGATTTTTAAAACTACTGATTTGGCGTGAATTCCCATAATGAAGTCCCTGTGACTTCTCATTGGTTTCCACATTTATCTGGTAATCAAAAAACAACAACAAGAACAAAATCCAGGAATTCTATTTTCACATCTGCAAAATGGTTACATTGGAACAACACAGACCATACTTTTTTTTAAATATCAAACATTGAGTTTCTTTTGTTGGCATTAATAAACATTAACTGAAATTAGTGATGCAAGACAACACAAATGAACCCTGTAATGAAAATAATACATTTTTTTTTCAGATTGAAAGGAAATAACACCCCCGGCTGGTGTAGCTCAGTGGATTGAGTGTGGGCCTGCAAATGAAAAGATCACGGTTCAATTCCCAGTCAGGGCACATGCCTGAGTTGCAGGGCAGTTCCCAGGAGGGGACGCATGAGAGGCAACCATACATTGATATTTCTCTACCTCTCTCCCTCCCTTCCCTTCTAAAAAAGATAAATAAATTTTTAAAAAAGGAAATAACACTATTCACTGGATTTGGTTTTCCTTGTTAAATTATTCATCAAGTCCCCAAACAGTGACCACACCTGGAAGAGAGTGAGATTTCACATCAAAATGACACAACATTGACAGTAAATGACATGTTCATTTATATTCGAAAGCAGAACAATTTCAGAAGCCAACCAATGTTAACTTCTGGCCAATATTAGAATAGAGGGGAGAAAATTTTAACAAGAAATAATGAAATGCTCTTAGTGATTTGGAAATTTCAGTGGATGGAGACAAATCCGTGTTCTGAAGGGTTCAGACTAGTGCCGAGTTCAGAGAATGCTCCTCTGAGCTCACGTCTAGTCACAAAGAAAAAAAAAAAAGAATGAACCTGCCTAAGGATGGAGGCCAGAATCCTGTCGCCTCATGCAATCCCAGCAACGTGGCCAAGGACAAGGGCTTGAAAGCCTTGCTCCCCAGCTACACACGCCATGTAGCTCCGTGTGGAATTTCAAGATCGAAAGGTATTAAGGACTCATGGCTTACGACTTCAGAGGATGTGTTCTGGATGCTCCCTTCTCTCCGTTCTAAGAATTTTTTTTTACTCTAGAAGAAGATTTTGGCATCAGAAAAGGATACAAAAAAGACAAGTGGATGGTATGAAATCTGAATGAAATTGAAAGGTTAATTTACTTTCAAAATAATTAAAAGTTCAAAGTCATGGAATGTTGACCTGCAGAAAGGGTACACATAATTTCTATGTATTACTTGGTTTATTTTTTAGAATATCCTCTGATGAACTTTTATAAATACTGAAACTGAAATTTAGGGATGTTCCATTCAAGGCCACTCAAAGATAAACTCAGAATTCAGCCTCGGCTCCTCTGTTTCCACATCCCGCTAGATTTCCAAGACCTCACTGTGTGCTGCTGTCTGTATTCTTGGAGTTTTACAAGTGGTAAGGTAACTTCCCACATTAAATCCTCGAAGCTTATCAGATATCTTATATCTTATGGATATCTTATGGAAGAGAAATATATCTACACCGACATGTTATGAGATACAGTGTTTTAGTAAAACAGTCTCTCTCTCTCTCTCTCTTACCCGTTTTACTACAGAAACTGTGTTTCACAGGCGAAAGGGAGATTTCACAGGGTCATCTGCTAGTAAGCACTGAAACTAAGACTTGAACCTAAACTTGACTAACCGCAGGAAGTGTGCCTATGGCATCGCCATCTCATTTCAATAACAGAAAAGTAAAGTACGCTAGATTTTTAAAATTCTTATTAGATTGGCTCTTACAAACAAATAGACGCGCCCCCTTCTATTTTATTTCTCCTTTGCCCTTACTCTTGGTTTCGAGGTTCCGCTAAAATTCTCCTCTTTCATATACAGTTTTACACCGCCCAGTACGTAGCCAGTAGAAAGTTCCCCTTCGGGAATAGCGACTAATCACGGGCCTCCCCCACCCTGTTTCCGTACTTGGAGCAGGAATCCATTCTTTCTTCCACATTCATTGTCTTTAGGAAGGGATTTGACAACAAGCAGGAGAGATGAAAAGAGGCTCTTTCTAGCTTTTGGGTCATAAAACAACAATCTCCCTAAATTATTTTGGAAGGTACATGATGAACCGTAATCAATTTTTCATTCAAAGCACACCAGGGAAGCACTCTGCAGGCTGTGAAGTGATGGGGGCGTCATGGCTGAGAGGCAGGAGAAGACAATAAGTAGAGAGTCCCCGAGAAAGTGGTCTAAACTCTGCCAAGCATGTCCCAAAGGGGGAATTAAACATTCCCATACATATGTGGGGCGTGCGACCCAGAAGACTGTGTCCCATTCCTAAGGATATAAGGGATGCAGCTAGGGAGATGTTTTAGGGGTATGTAGGTATGCAGACCTGCCATTGGAATCATAAATGGTGACACCTTTGTGTAACCAATGAGAGCTAATCACCAAGGACTTGACTATCTCGGGGGATTTCCCCGTGGTCAGATGACATGGAAACCAAATCAACCCCTTCCCAGCCCCTGTGCCCTGCTGCCTCGCACAACACAGACACCTAAGCCACAGTCGCCGGGGGAGGCAGGGGAATGAGAAGTAAAAAGGCTCTAATAGAAATTACACAGAATTTCAGAAAACAATATAATACTCTTTGTACACCCAAATCTCTGAATGAAGGTTTTAATTCCTACAAATAGCTGCATTCGATTAAATAATTTTGTGCCACAGGCCACAGGATATGTTTTATTAGAGAACTTTAAAGCAGGAAATCTTGATTATTTCTGTTAATGGTTGTCACCTTTTGAGCAAGTAAAATGATGTTTTCTGAAAATGAACCCCCTCATGGGCCTGACCACTTGCTTTTTTAGGTCCCAGTGAGATTTACATTCAAGGAAGAAAGTGCTTCACTGGAGAGGAAGATGGAATACAGTGAATTAGAAAAGGTCCCAATCAGGCATCTGAGTCTTAGCCAGCTGGATCCTCTAACTGCATGGTCACAGGTAAGTTACTGTAACATCACTGAAGTTTTCTTCTTGTCCAAGAAGTGAAGCAAGCCGGTTACTATGACTAGATGAAATAGTAAGTATCTAAACACTGAACCCTGTAAACTGTTATGCCAATGCAGCTATTGTCATTATCCTACTGACGATGAGGAGGAGGATCAGTGCACTGTATCTTCAGGACTTTTACTTCCAAGTGAGCAAAATGTCATCACTAGTTTTAATTGGGACTTACCCACCTATTTGTTTGATAATGAGAAACTCAATGAGCCTTCACGTATAAAGGGCAAATTATTTTCTCTGAAATGGAGACAGTTCAACATGTGAAGGAAGGGAAGGTCGGAGGTGATTAGTATTGAAACCCAAGACGGGGACAGACGCCTAACTGGGACAGGTGGGTCTGGTCGTGGCAGCACAGTCACGCGTGACCAGCAGTCTGGCTTATTGGATGGATTCTACCTGAGCAGATGCAACTGTGGCCAATCGTCCTACTCAAACACTGACATTTATAGAGCTGTCAGACACCAGCCTCAAGAATATGAATATTTCACATTGCCTGAATGTTCCATGTATCTATAGATACATGGTTTTGCTGTGGACCACACGAAAATTATAGCAGCCTTGCGGGATGATCCACATGTGGCTTTCAAGGGACCTAATCTCAAGTTCTGGTACTACCAAACCTAAGGCAGTTCAAGTTCCCATTCCTGTGACTTCATTTGGGGATGTATAAAATAATGTTTAAAATAACTACCACAAAGTTTTTTATTGTTGTTCTATGACAGTTGTCCCAGTTTTTCCTCCTTTGCCCTCCTCTGCCCAGCCCGCCCCACTCCCACAGTCCATCCCCACACTGTTGTCCACGTCCGTGGGTCACTCCTACATGGTCTTTGGCTCATCCCTCTCCCTTCTTTCCACCGTTATCCCCCTCCCCACTCCCTTCGGGCTGTTGTCAGTCTGTTCCATGTCTCTGATTCTATTTTGCTCCTTAGTTTTTTTTGTTCATCAGATTCCTCTTATAGGTGAGATCATATGGTATTTGTATTTCAGCAATTGGCTTATTTCACTAGGCATAATATTCTCCAGTTCCATCTATGCTGTCACAAAAGTTTCTCTCGGCTGCATAATATTCCATTGTGTGAATGTATCACAATTTTTTGATCCATTCATTTAAGGATGGGCACTGAGGCTGTTTCCAGCCCTTGGCTATTATAGATGGCACTGCTACGAACTTAGGGATATATAGGTTCTTTGGAAGTGGTGGTTTAGGATTCCTAGAGTATAATCCCAGTAGCAAAAGCACTGGGTCAAAGGAAGTTCTATTTTTATTTTTATTTTTATTTTTTTAAATATACTTTATTGATTATACCATTACAGTTGTTCTATTCCCCCCTTCATTCCCCTCCACCTGCACACTCCCTCCCCCACCATTCTCCCTCCCCTTAGTTTATAACCACGTGTCTCAAGTTCTTTAGATTCTGTATTTCCCCCACTATTCTCGCCCTCCTCCCTATCTATTTTCTACCTACTGTCTATGCTATTTTCTGTACCTTCTCCCCCCTTCTCCTCCTCCCACTCCCCTGTTGCTAACCCTCCATGTGTTCTTCATTTCTATGGTTCCACTCCTGATCTAGCTGTCCTCTTGGTTTGCTTTTGTTTTAGGTGTGGTTGTTAATAACTGTGTGTTTGCTGTCCTTTCACTGTTCATATTTTTCATCTTCTTTTTCTTATATAAGTCCCTTTAGCATTTCATATAATAAGGGCTTGGTGATGATGAACTCCTTGAACTTGACCTTATCTGAGAAGCACTTTATCTGTCCTTCCATTCTAAATGAAAGTTTTGCTGGATAAAGCAATCTTGGCTGTAGGTCTTTGGATTTCATGACTTGGAATACTTCTTTCCAGCCCCTTCTTGCCTGTAAGGTCTCTTTTGAGAAATCCGCTGACAGTCTGATGGGTACTCCTTTGTAGGTGACTGTCCCCTTATCCCTTGCTGCTTCTAGGATTCTCTCCTTCATTTTAGTCTTGGCTAATGTAATTATGATGTGCCTTGGTGTGTTCCTTCTTGGGTCCAACTTCTTTGGGACTCTCTGAGCTTCCTGGATTTCCTGGAAGTCTATTTCCTTTGCCAGACTGGGGAAGTTCTCCTTTATTATTTGTTCAAATACGTTTTCCACTCGTGGCTGTTTCTTTCCCCCTTCTGGTACCCCTATAATCCGGATGTTGGAACGTTTAAAGATGTCTTGGAGGTTCCTAAGCCTCTCCTCATTTTTTTGAATTCTCATTTCTTCATTCCTTTCTGGTGGGATGTTTTGTTCTTCCTTCTGGTCCATTCCATTGATTTGAGTCCCAGTTTCCTTTCCATCACTATTGGTTTCCTGTGCATCTCCCTTCATTTCAATTAGTTTAGCCTTCATATGTTCCTCTTATTTGTGACTATAATCAACCAGTTCTGTGAGCATCCTGATAAACAGTGTCTTGAACTGTGCTTCTGAGAGGCTGGCAATCTCTTGGTCGCTTAGAGTTATTGGCTCTGGGACTTTGAGTTCTTCTTGCTCCATCTTTTGGGCCGTTCGTGCCTGTTATGTAGCAGGATCAGAGCCCTAGGTGTTCACTAGAACAGGGCAACTCAGTCGCTGGGTTGTGACGTTGTATGTGGGGGCGGGGTCAAAGAGGAGCAATGGCATCCCATTTGCCGCCTCCCGCGCTGCAGCCACAGGTGAGGCAGCTGCCACCACCACCGGGGCCCGCTCATTTTGTCCCACTGCACGCGAGTGTGCCACCGCCATCAGCCCTCCACCACTGGGTTCGCCCCCTGGGGCCTGCGTGGTCCGTCTCACTGTGCGCGAATGTGCGACCGCGGTCAGTCTGCCCCGCACCCCGACTGGGTCCGGGCCACTTGCATGACTTGGTTGGGGGGTCTGTCCTGCCCGACCCTGCTCCACTGCTGGCTCTGCCACTCTTACCATCCCCGTTGAAGGGTTCGTAGTAGTCAGACTTCCGTATAATTCAGTTTTCTGTTCTTTGGCTGTGTCTTTGTTCTCCAAACCTTTGTTGTATTCAAACTTGGTTGTGGGAGAAGGCACAGTGTTTCCACCTATGCCTCCATCTTGGTGGAAGTCCAAAAAAGGGGAGTTCTATTTTTAGTTATCTGAGGAAATTCTATACTGTTTTCCACAGTGACTGCACCAGTCTGCATTCCCACAAACAGTGTATGAGGGTTCCCTTTTCTCCACAACCTCTCCAACACTTGCTGTTTATTGATTTGTTTATGATGGTCATTCTGACTGGTGTGAAGTGGTATCTCATAATGGTTTTAATTTGCATCTCTCTGATGGCTAATGATGTTGAGCATCCTTTCATATGCCTCTGGGCCCTCTGTATGTGCTCCTTAGAGAAGTGTCTTTTCCAGCCCTTTGCCCATTTTTAAGTTGGATTGTTTGTCTTCCTGGTGTTGACTAGTCTGAGATCACATATTTTGAATGAGTGGCTACCTCTATCAGGTCTTTGAAATCAGATGGCTTGTGGCTGAAGTCCCTGTTCTGCTATTTGTCAGTTAACCTATCTGTGCCTCAGTTTCCTCTTCTGTAAAATGGGTGCACACATAGCACTTCTAATATAAGACCATTGAGAGGATGGGGTAATTTATGTGTCTTCTTTAGCACAGTTTCTCTGTTCCACAAATACTATTGTCCTTGCTTGTTGTTATTACTGCTAACAAATTCCTGTCCAGCACTCAGAATCTGTGATATGGAGAAGAAAGTGAAGTTTATAGGAATGGCCCTGAAGAGTGTACTTTTAACAATGTCCTAGACTATGTCAAAAGAGATGAAACTGCAGAGATCTTTGTGGTAGATTCCTAGCTACTGAGATGGGAATTAAATCCATGAGGTCAGAGAGTCTGTTTTAACCATCTCTACGACTATGAAATCTTGCAGAGATTCTACTTTGCAGTTGGCCCTTTTTAAAAAAGTGACTTAAGTTGTGTTGAATTCAGTCCTTTCATTGCCAAAAAAGTGGTTGGATATGACAAAAATTTTAAGCATGCATTTTGTATTAAAAATGCAACCACAACTAACTATGAGAGCATTTGGCCTAAACTAAAGAAGAAGAAGAAGGAGGGGGGGGGGTAGGGAGCAGGGGGAGGAGATGGAGAAAAAAAGAAACAAGAAAAACAAACAAACATACTCCTAGACAAAGTGATACTTGAGCACAGATCACTTAGTGTAGACATTTTTCTCTCTTTTCTGAAATACCGTCTGCCTTTATTAATATTCAAATGTAGATACAGAGTATTTTGCTTAGATTCCTTGAAATTTCAACCATCAATAACTACTTTAGCCAAGGGATCAAAAGCAAATTCCCTGGTTTGGGAGTGTTTGTTTTCTAAATGTTTTCTTTAAGTGTTTTCAGTCTAACGTGATTTAAATACTATTAAAAGTCTATGGTTTTCCAACTGGTGCCAAGTTTCCCTTGTCTTAAATACCCACCCTGCTTATACAAGAACACTCTTCTAGCGTCTAAGCCATCTTCCACTCTCATTAAATTACTTAAAACAGGAGTCTGCCCCCTGCACTATCTAATCTAAAGCAAACCTGGGGCTTTCAAGAGGGCAAGGAAAGTCCCACAACATCAGTTCCTGAGAAAAAGATAATCTGGGTTTATGCTGAGTATTTTGGATATCACATTGCATTTCTTGTAGCTAAAGAAAAATCATTTTATTTTATAATTACAAACCAATAAATATAATAAAAAGTAAAATCTACAAATGTAAAGTTTAAGAACTAAAGTTCTAGATGGGTGTACTTCCACAGATGCTAATTGTCCAGAATATATTTTTAAAGATCTTGAACTGCCTGAACATTTAGGTGTTTTTCTTTATTGATTTTATAGATATAGTTATAATTTAATTGTATATATATATATATATACATTTACATAGTTAAATGTATCTATCTTTTTAAATGTAATTAATTTTATTTCAAAATTATTCAAAAAATTCTTCCTTTTATATTGAATTTTTTATGATTTGATCAACTTAACTATTTTATCCATTCTAATTTTATTTAGATATATGTTTACACTTTCCCTAATTGCCAACTTTTTATATTGTCATGCATTATTAAATGATCCTTTGAAAAGACTCTTTCAAAATCTGGTATATAACATATCCACACTTTATTAAAGAACATGACATTCTGAACAAAGAAAAGAAACAAATTATGAATAATTTTTTGTTTCTAGGTGATACTTTGGGGGTAAATGTCAAAAATAGGATCTCAATAAGACAAAATATGACTTCTGTTAACAGTATCATGAACTGTTTACTTTTTTTCAAATGACACTGAAGCAGATATGAATTGAATGAGTGCAGGCAATTGGCTGCAGTTAGGAGGCGCAGGTCAGTTTTTTGATGGGCCTCATCTAACGTGGGAGACAAGTGCTAAATGCCCCAACTCCACGTGCAACCTGTCTCTCTACTGCAGTCATCACCACAAAGCACGCATTCACTGTTCAGAAGAAAAATGAAAAGAAACGTGGTGCAAGGGATAAAATCTAGGCAATAACTCCAACAGAAACTGTCCATGCAAAATCTGAAAAACATAAAGACTGCAAAAGATCTTATCCTGAAAAGTCATTTTAAATAGGCAATTTAACCATTTTAAGTGAGTTCTGAATCTCTTTTCCCTAATGAACTTTGAAGTCTTGCCATTTTGACGATTTAGAATTTGCAACCTGATGTTGTCTGTATGTATTACTGGCCTCTGTGCTTCTAGAAGGATCTTAGTTTTCAGTCTACGTATACTGGTGTTCTGTGGTCAAAGGGTTGGCAAGATGATACTGACTTAGTCTCTTTTCTTCTGAATTTTGATATTTGATGCCAAGGAACAGGTGTAAAGAGAAAGGAAGAATCTTACTTGAAAGAAACCAGAAATGCAACTAATAAACTTCCTCTGTGGTCTGAATAAACTAATGTTCCTGGGAGAGCCTCAGTCTTCCTGAAAGGTACGAAGTGACCACTACTTATTTTACAAATGCTTTTACAGGTAATGACTCTGATTATTCCTCACCTGTGATCACCCAGTTTTAACCATATTGTTGACTTGAACTAAGCAAGACAGAGACCCTTTATAACATTAACTCAGTTTGGGAACCAGACTTTTTAACTTTATTTGCCCCTGTGTGTAGAGGTGACCATTTATTTGGAATTCCAGGCAGACAAGGATGCTCAAGAATAAATTTTGTTTATTTTAAGAAAAAAAATTCCATATTGTTTCAACTTTCTCAGAAGAATGTCTCCAATTTAACGCATTTTATTGTTTTTAAAAGAGAACACTCTATTGAGTTATCATTAACCTAAAAAACCCTACCTACATTTTTAATATGTACAATTTGATAAGTTTGAAGGTAAGACTATGTCCATGAAACCATTATCCATTAGAAATATGCATAGTGTACGGAGGAAGTGAAAACAGTCGGAATCATGTCTTTTTTCAATCTAGGGTCTAGTGTGGTTTTCATTTTTATATGTTTTCTATGTTTCATATGTGAATCAGAACAGGAAAGCATTCTTGTTTACCTTGAAATCTGTCCCTAATTCCTATTTCACCAAGACCGTAGAGATGTTTTCAAAGCAGGAGTCCCTTTGCACATGTTGTTTGTAGATAAACAGCAATAATTAAACCTGGCCCATAGTAAATTAACATTGATCATAGTAATCACAGTGTGCAGTTAGCAGTTGGTCTCTACCTTTGCCCAAAAATGCAAAGAATTTTAAGTTACCAAGGGATTCACACTTTTTTTTTTTTTGCATGTTCATTTGTTGGGGGGAATAGGTTGCTGATTCAAATTTGAAATTAAATTTTGGCCTCTACATAAACATCAACGTTTTGGTTTCCTAGTCATCACTTTTTAAATCTGTCACTAATACATAAGTTCATAATCTTCGCCATTTGGAAAGCAATCTTGTGTCAAGAAATGCCAAGAGGGCTTTCTGGGCCTATTACATATACTGCTCTACTTGTGACTGATAAATGCATCTTAGGTTGAAAATATCTTAAGTCCAATATGGTATGCGTTTAATACACTGAACGTCTCGGACATCGTAGTTTAGCCTCGGCTACTTTAACAGCCTCAAACACTTACATGAACCTACAGCTGGGCAAAGTCATCTACCCCAGGAATACACTGTAGCGAACTGGTTATTTACCCCCCTGATTGTGTGGCTGACTGAGAGCTGGGCCTTGCTGCTTCTGCCCAGCATCATGAAAGAGTATCAAACTGCGTATTGGTAGCCTGGGAAAAGATAATTCAAAATTCAGAGTTCCAAATGCTTATCATTTTGGCATTGTCATAAGGTTAAAAAAAAGGAAAGAAAGAAAAGTTGGGCCATCATTAAATCTGGCTCCTTCTGTACTGTTTTCTCTTCAGGGCAAATGTAAGCCATAGACTAAGACCTTATGGAGAAACATGCATTCACATTGTTTTATTCCATTTTTAACAATTCGGCAAAGTTTGTCATTTTATTTATAGCTGAGGAAATAGGAGTCCAGGACAATTAAATAAGTTATTTGAAGTGACTAGCAAATAGCAGTCAAGATTTGAACATCAAAGCCCATCAATGTCTCATTGTGTTTAGGGACAATGCCTTTCCCAAGTCTCTGTGAAGGAATTGAGAAGTTGGCTGGGATTTGGGTCATGACCTCTCCTCCTACCTAAATATCCCTATGTCTACTGGGTGGGGCTGGAGCCCACCTAGACTGGCCTCAGGGGGGATAACCTGTCTTATATTTTCCTGATGAAACCTCACTGTACATTTCACATTGTATATTCTCCACCATCAACCAAATGTGCATCTTCTACTTTCCCACTCTGTGTGAAAGCACCTCGCAGTTTTAAATTGCAAACAGAGGATCTTAAGACCTGAAAGGTAACTATGTAATCAGTACACGTCTGTCTCTCCTGCCTTTCCCCCAACCCCTCCCATAATGGGTCTCCTGTCACTCTGCTTTCCTTTCCTACAAACTTGCCAGTATCATTCACATTCCAGAGCCTTGGCACCTGCTACCCCTTCTGCTTGGAACCACCTTTCCTCCAAACTGTTAGAGGCCTCTTTCCTCTTATCAGGCAGTTTTCAGGTCATATGTCACCACCTCCAAGAAGCCTTCCCTGACCACATTTGCTAAAGTGCTCCTTCTCTATTAGATTCCAAATGAATATATTCTTTATTGTTTTTGTGTCCTTTCCTCAGTAAAATTATTGTTTTGTTTATGTATTTATTGTTGTTTTCTTCCCACACTAGAACGTAGGCAGGGAAATTGTCCTGTTCATCACTCTATTCCTAGCTTTTGAAAAGCACCACAGCCACGGTAGGTAATCAATAAATCATTGTTGAATGAATGTATGCATGAGTTAATGAATGAAGCACCTGACATATAGCAAGTGCTCAATAAACACTGTTTATATTTATTTAAAAGCACTTACCTCTCTAAAAAAAAGCAGTTGGTTAGTTTCTTGTAAAACTAAACATGCTATTGCCATCCAACCTAGCAGTTGTGCTTTGAGGAATTTATCCCAGAGAAATGAAAATTTAGGTTCACAAATCTCGTACACAAGTGTTCATAGCAGCTTTATGCACAATAGCCCAAATCGGAAACAAGCCAGGTGTCCTCCAATGGGTGAATAGTGAGACTGTCGTGCATCCGTACCATGAAACACCACTCAGTGAAAAGAAACAAACCATTTGATACACACAGCCACTCGAATGAATCTCCAGGAAATTAGGCTGAGTGAAAAAAGCCATGCTGGACGATTTTATTTAAATAACATCCTTGGAAGGGCAGAATTATAGAGATAGTGAATATACCAGTGGTTGCAGGGACTAGGAATGGAAAGGAAAATGGGGGCGAGAAGGGTGCGACTATACAAGTGTCAAAAGAGGGATCCTAGTGGTGATGAACTTCCGTATTTGTACTGTGGTAGTGGCTACATGAGCCTCTATGTGCGATTAATGTGCACAGGACTACTGTACACGCACGCACACACACGAATGAGTAGTGGAAGAATCTGTGTAAGATCAGTGAATTGTGTAAGTGTCAATATCCTAGTTATAATATTGTACTATAATTTTGCAAGATATACCTTAGGAAGAAACTGGGTAAAGTATACATGGGATCTCTTTATTCTTTCTTAAAACTGCATTTGAATCTACAGTCATTTTTTTAAAGATTTTATTTATTTATCTTTAAAGAGGAAAGGAAGGAGAGAAGGAGAGAAACATCAATATATGGTTGCCTCTCGTGAGTCCCCTGCTGGGAACTGGCCCACAACCCAGGCATGTGCCCTGACTGGGAATTGAATCTCGATCATGTGGTTCGCAGGCCCGGGCTCAATCCACTGAGCCACACCAGCCAGGGCTGAGTGTACAGTCATTTTTAGACTCTCTTTTCTGTTCAGTTGATCTCCTTATCTTTTTTTCCCAATACCACATCATTTTAATTACTGTAGCTTTACTGAAGCCATACCATTGCTTAATTTACCATATAAGAGTTTTTACACAAAGTCTTATAAAAATAGCTTCTTTTATTTGGCAATGTGATATTCAAAAGTACAATATATTCCCCTAATAATTCAAGACTTTGCTCACTCTGGACCTGTTTCAGCATTGTCAAAGTGTCGTTTTTATGACTACAGATCAGACACAAATAAAATATTTTTTTCTGCTAGCTTGGAGCAACTTCATGATACAGTTTAAAGTATTTTTGGCAGACATATTTTCTTAAGGATCTCCCATTTAGAGATTGTACAAATGCATACAGGGTGGGGCAAAATGCAGTTTATTCTTGTGTTATTTATTAATTATTGTATTATTTTCTATATGAACAACTGTAAACCTACTTTTGTCCAACCCTGTAGTATTGCTATCAGAGGTCACCTAAATGTAATTTAATGTTTCATAGAATTGTATAAAAATTGTTTTAAAGTTTTGTATTTTAACTTCTCATTTTTAAATGTGCTACTTTTAACAACCTCAGCTCCAAACTACTTTCTGACTTCGTCACTCAAACCAAGCAGCGCTTGGCTTCATGAATTTCATCCTTTTGCCAAAGCACAAACTCAGGGATGTGAAAGTACAGGTGTTACCTTTATTAATCGTCCACTTTGTTCTCTGAGATGGCAAGAGCCATTGCGTAGCTTGGAGTTTCAATGCCGTGAACTGTCTACCAGGAGAGTTGTATTTCAATCCTGCTGCTGCCATCAGCAGTCTCGGAGCGCAACGTTGGAGAGAAGAGGCAGGAAGATCACTGTTCTGCCAGTGGAAGCAGGCAGTCTTAGAATAATTACACAGGCTGAGGAACTGACTAAACCTCTTGCCACACTTTAAGTAGGAAACGGGAATTTCTTCTTTGTGAATATGCATGTGCTCTATGAAGGTCAGGAAAATCTTGCAGCAGAGTGTGCAGGCACTCTTGTGAGCTCCCTCCACAACTGAGACCTTGTCTCTGCCGAGGCCTTCTTGCACTTGGCCAGGACTTCTGCAGGTATCCTGCTCATAGGTGTAAGGCCAGGCTGGCAAGACTGGCGTGTTCTAATGGAGACGTGACTCCCCATTCATTATTGCTGGCAGAGTCCTCAGGCTTCACAAGCTTTGACAGAAGTTACAAGTAGCATTACAAGCAGGTGATAATGTGGAAAGTGGACCAGCTCTTCCTCTTGGGGAATCCATCATTACCCCTAGGAGTGAAAAGCAGAGGCCAAACTTGGACCTGGAAAAAAAATCAGGTCTCAAAGTGTTCATGGCAGCTAGCCATTTCCTTTCCAGGCATAACAAAATGGAATCCATTAGCCCCTTGAACAGGTTCTCCACATGAGAGGATATGTAAGAACCCAGCCCACAGACCCAACCCCTGGATTCAACACACGAAATGCCTCACCCTCCAGTTGGCAGTAACTACTGACATCTGACACAGTATCATCACTATTATTATCAAGATTCATCTGGCCCTGGCTGGTGTAGCTCAGTGGATTGAGTGTGGGCCTGCAAACCAAAGGATCGCGGTTTGATTCCCAGTCAGGGCACATGCCTGGGTTGCAGGCTGGTTCCCTGCAGGCCAACTCCCAGCAGGGGATGCACGAAAGGCAACCATACATTGATGTTTCTCTCCCTTTCCTTCCCCTCTAAAGATAAATAAATAAATAAATAAATAAATAAAATCTTAAAAAAAAAGATTCATCTGAAAACTTATATTCTTGCCCCCCCCCTTTTCAAAGAGAGGATGATGACAAATGACAAAGGAATGCAGAAGATTGAGACAGTATGAAAACAAGCATGGAGGTTTTCTTACCTTACTCCTAACCAGAGCCTTAGAAACCAAGGGTACCACACTAGAGTTATTAGTCCTTGGAGTCGCCAATTCCAACCTCCACCACGGAGTCTAACAAAAATGCAAAAATCGTTTGTCTCCAGGTCCCACAACTTTGTACAGCCGGTGGTTAGCAACCACAGCATGAGTAGTGCTGAATTCTAAAACCTCTTTCCTACCAATTTGCTGCTGCATAGTGTCTCTCAGGTTGAGAAACGGGGCAGAATTTGTGCTCTGTCATCAGAATTGCCTCTGGTGGGAGTGGTTTTTCTCACCAGACTTCCCATAAGTTGGCCAGTTATCGTTTGGGTCACTATTTTCTTGGCTTTGAGACAAAGCCTGCACCAGGCAGGGGTTGGGAGGCATCAAATATTATCCGATCTCTGTTAATGTTACTCCTCTCTGCTGTTTTTAAGAAAATTTGAAATGCTGAAAGTAGATTTGTGTTTTAAGTCATTATTTGTGACTTCTAAAATATGAATGTGACCTACCCCGCCAGGGCTAAACTGAAGAACTGAAAAACTGAGGTCTGGCTTCTGAGCTCTGACCACTATTCCTTCTATCTCCCCAGACTCACTGCCTTCGGCTTATGGGGTCACATCACTCACTTCCTTCTGAGGCTCAGGGACCCCAAGCTTTTCGATTTAGCTTCCATTCTCATGTGCTTCTTCAAGGTGTCAACTTTAGAATTTTAACCATGAATATCACTTTTCTCAGCTGCAGCTTCCTGCTGGGAACTTGCTTCAACCCCTGGTGCCATGAATAACTGGGCCACACTAGCAGTGTCGGCATCTCCTGAGCTAAGCACCTAGAGATCTTCTTGAGCACTAAAGAACAGGTCAACCATGATGGTATTGCCTTCTTGTTTGTTGGTCGTAGCATCTCACTTAAGGTTGTCCATCATGTTAAGATAAGCTAGGGGAAACAACTCTCAAAAATTAACTTCCATGGCTCACTCTCTGGTTTAACACGTGAAATGGCGGATGTCCCCATGGTGAATCGGAGGTGCTCACTGGCTCCCTGTTCCACAGCCTGAGTGCTCCCTTGAAGGCATGTAATGGGAAGGGTATACACTGGTCCAAGTCTCTGCACATTGACGAGCTCATGTGAGTTGGCTGCTGATTGCCATTGTGGATGGAGTTGATGGCTGAGGTATCATGCTTTTTCCCAGTTGTTGTATCCTGGACCTACTCACCTGGAAAGACATGGACTGAATTCTTGTTATTAGGTAATGCTTACATGTCTTAATAACAGGGTTTGAATGCAACTGAGAAGATGCCAGAATACATCCATAATACCTCTCTCCCCCAGCATGAGAGTGGAGCTTACATGGTACGATCGAGTGTGGCAAAGGCCTTCATGATTGAAACCTCACTACCAGCTAGATGTTCATGATATTATCTTTTTCTGCTATGGGGCATAAGGCTCAGGATTTCATTCTGCATGTCTCAGCACAGAGCAGAGTTGACACTGGTAGAATCACAGAGCTGACCATGAAATCCTTGGTAGTTCAGTGGCTCAATGACCTGTGTAAACTGCCCAAGGGAATCACACTCTCTCCTTTCTGTACTTCAGGAGGCATTGATCCCTCCACTGCCAGATAACAACAGTGTGGAAAGGAAGTGAGTGTATCTTGGTGGATTTTTCTCCTCTCCTCTAGCTGACACTGTCAATCCTTATTCTCCACTCCCCCAATCTGGAATCTCTCCTTCACTTTTGAAAGATATTTACAATGGATATAGCATTCTATTTATCTAATAATATAAAGGTATCTCCTTCCTTTGTCTGTTGGCATGAATAATTTCTGATGAAATGTTTGCTGTCCTCCTTGTCTTGGCTGTTCCATTCTCCTTCCTTTAAGTCTGCTTTTGTTTGTTTATTTATTTCATCACTGGTCTTCAGTGATTTCATTAGTTTGTGGTCTGGGTTGTTTTCATCATGTTTATTCAGCTTGTGTTTCATTGACCTTCGTTTTTGTGGCTGCATAATTTTCATGGAATTTGGAAAAATTTTGGACCATTATTTCTTCAAAAATTTTTTGTCCTTTTATTCTGGGACTCCAATTCCAAGATATATTTAACCATTTGATTCTATGCCACATGCAATTTTTAATTTTTTTGAGACTTTCATTTTTATCTCTGCTTCATTCTCTAATAATTTTGATTACTATGTCTTTAAGTTAATTTATCTTTTTGTAGCATTCAAATTTGTTGTCACATCTTTGGCATTTTTTATATCAAATATTTTTCAATTTTTTATTTCATGTAGATCTTTTGTTAAATCTTTCATTTCATTTTTTTGGTGTCATTTTCATATTTTACTCTATGTGCCTGAACAAATGCAGATATTTGTAATTGTCTGCACATATTTGTCTGCACATTCAATAGCTATCTCTTCTATGTTTGTTTCTATTGGTTTTCTCCTGATTAAATTTCAATCTTTTTCTTATTTGGATGCCTAATTATTTTTGTGTGCCAAACATTGCAAATGATATGTCATTGGGTGCTAGATTTCGCAGTACTTCTTTAAGTAGGCATAGACTATTTTTGGCACACAAGTTATTTAAAATCGGTTCTGTGTTTTTGAGTTTTGCTTTTAAATTTTGTTAAAGCAGGCTCGGAGCAAGCTTTATTCCAGGATTTATTTCATTTCATTATGAAAGTGATACCCTTCTGAGTTCTCCATTCCCTGCCCTTGAGCTACAAAGTCTCTGCACTCAGCTGGAATAAATACAAACTATTCATAACTGTGTTAGTTTTTGGAATTGTTGGGTCTACTGCTGTCTGGTTATTCTTCCACTGTCCAGAGTTTCTCTCATGCTAATACAAATCAGTACTCAACTAAAGACCCCACATAGAGCTCTTCAAGCTCCTCTCTCTGTGTCTCTTCTTCATTTGAATGCTCTGCCTCACAAATACAACCCTCTTATCTATTGAGTACTCCGCCCTCTGAATGGAGTATTCAATAGAGTGGAGTATTCAAATACTCCACTCCTCAATGCAGCAAACATCTAGTTTATTCGACTTCTTTCCCTGTGCACCGTGATCTGGAAACTGCTCCCATACTTTAAGTTGGGGCAACAATAGAGCTAACCATTTTTGAAGTTTCTCACAGTTTTCTGTGTTGTTGCTGTAGTTTAGGTCTTTAAGCAAGAAGTCTTTGCTGACCCATCATAGCCTGAAGTGGAGCTTAATTTACTTATTTATTCTCTGTGTTGTTTATCCTACCTATAATGAAATGGAAGCCTTATGAGGAAATGGATGTCTTTGATCCGTTTGCTTCCTGATGTATGCCACCCACCTAAAATTGTTTCTGACACATGGTAAATGTTAAAAAGTATTTGCTGAACGAATAAATAAATAAGTGAATGTATTCAATATCATTTCATAGTCTGAGTTCTCATTTTTCATGGTACTTTATGTTTGTTTTACAGAGGAAACGCTGAGCCAACAGGAAGGCCTTTGGCTGCTTGGCCAGTTTCTCTGTGATAGCCTACAGTTTGTCATTGTTTAGGAAAACCATATAAACTATACCCTGGAGGTTCTAAAAATTGTTTGAACTTGACGCTGGTTTTTATGATGGAGAGGAAAGGAAATAATCCAAAAACTTCAGGCGTTTCATAATATTCTATGTACAATTAGCCAGTTCTCTAGCAGGAAGTGATAGAGTTGACTATTTTTGTTCTGATAATTTTGTAAGCTTCCCTCCCTCTATTCTCTGCTTGCCCCCCATCCACTTACAGTAGGTGTTTTGCAGTTAAAAATCTCTATAAAATGAAGACTCAGCTGGAGAAAACTTAATCAAATAGTCAAATCAATTTCTAAATTAAAAAAATAATAAAACATCTCTAGCCTTAAGAATTGCTGTTCATTAATCAGCACCAGGAACAGCATCAAATAATAAATGAACCCAGGGCACCAATTGCAAATGAAAAAGTTTATGATCCTGTTCAGGAAGAGGTGTCCTAGCAAGGCCTCAGAGGAGGCAGAATGTGCCATTTGCCTCAGGACTTGAGGAGAAGAAAAGGAAAAAAGACCAACAGAGAGCACCCGGGGGAAAAATTACCATCTTAAATACATTCCTACACATGTCAGAAATGAACTGACTTTCAAAAGCTATTACCTGTTAATTGGAAAATCACAGAGCAGATGGAACCAATTAATCCACAATTACAGAATCACCATAATCCAAACAAAAATAATGAACTAATTTGCAAGATATAATTTTTTTAAGGAAACTCTTCCAAATAGCTCTAAAATTGGACAAGAGGCAAGCTTTTCATTACCAGAGGGGAGTTTAAACCATTCTTGGGGCTAAATTCCCCTTCAGTATAAAAGGGGAGCTGGTCTCATCGTGAAATGTGTGGTCCTAACTTCTGGAGAAAGAATACAGCGGTCAAGTTTGTGAAGACCATTCACTTCAGAATGTCGATTTCATATCTACTGCATGTGAGAAAGTGTGTTAGTTGCTGCTTATAGAATAGTGGCCAAGAACAGAGAAGGATTCAGTTGTCATGGAGCTTAGACTCTAGTGTGTGAGAAATACCAAACCATCACCCAAATAAATGCTGAATGGTGACTGATGCTGTAAAGAAGGAATACATGGTATCACATGCTCTATAGACATGTGTGTCCCCTAGATTCATGTGTTGGAACCTAGTTCCCAATGCGATGACGTTTGGAGGTGAGGCCTTTGGGAGGTGATTAGCTCCTGAGGGTGCTTGTCCTACGGTGGTATTATTTTGAATTTTTCGAGAGGCATTCCTACTGTTTTCCATAGCAGCTGTACTATGCATTCCCACTGACAGTATACAAAAGTGTGAACAGACACTTCATTAAAAATACATCCAAATGACCCATAAACTTAGAAAAATGCGCTTAACTTTGTATGCCATCGTGGAAAGGCAAATTAAAACCACCAGAATGAGAGCAGTGAATTAAATACTTTGATGATTCCAAATGCTAAGTGAGGATGTGGAGCAAATAGAAACCTCATATTTTCCTTGTCACAGTATACATTGAGGTAGCTGTGTTAGAAAATGCTTTGTCAGACTTGGCTGGTGTAGCTCAGTGGATTGAGCTCAGGTCTTCAAACCAGAGGATCGTGGTTCAATTCCCAGTCAGGGCACATGCCTGGGTTGCAGGCCAGTTCCCTGCAGGCCAGTTCCCAGCAGGGGACACATTAGAGGCAACCATACATTGATGTTTCTCGCCCTCTCTCCTTCCCCTGTAAAGATAAATAAAATATCTATTTTAAAAAAGAAAGAAAATGCTTGTCAGTATATACTAAAACTGAACTAGCTCGAAGTTTAGGGCCCAACAATTGCATCCCCCAGTGCAGGGGTCCCCACCCCCCAGGCTGCAGATTGGTGCCCCAGAACTCAAGTGAAGCTTGCCTGAACATTCCCCACGCCCTGTCCCCCACTCATCTTTCATAAAACCAGTCTCTGGTGCCAAAAAGGCTGGGGAACACTGCCCTAGTGTACGAAACAACAGAGATGTACACTTATGTTCACCTAAAGTATTATACAAATATGTTCACAGCAGTACTATTTGTAATGGATCGATCATCTGTTACCATCAGTCACTGAAGGTCTAAACCCAATAAAATATCAGAGAATAATGAGCATAAATGAACTGCAAATGCATGCAGCAACGTGGAGGAATCTCATAAATAATATGGTGAGTAAAAAGACCAGATGCGGGAAGAGTGGATACTACATGATTCCCTTTATGTAAAAGAGAAGAAACCTTGTTCTAGTGGGTTGATGTGGGATGGAAGCTGTGCTTTCATGACTAGTATCGGAGATGAGGCGGAAGGGATGCAGATGGTTCTCTGTTTCTTGATTCATGTTCTGATACACAAATGTGTTGACTTTGTGAAAAAAATTTTACATTTGCAGTGCACATTTAGAATATATCCCCTTAGTGTATAGTATGTTATACTTCAATAAAAAGGGGCCCCTGAAGTCCTTCAGTAATTTTCTGCTGCTTACAGAAAACAAAATTGAATTTCTCTAACATGTCTCAAAAACATCTAGCCTGTATTTATAACCACGTGTCTTGCTTTCTGCATTTCACCCACACTGGCTTTTAGGGGCCTCACACAACAGTATTTCCTTTCACTACAATACTGCCCAGGCTGCTCTTTGTCTGGGATGCTCTTCACATCAAAGCCTTCTTTTTTTCTAATTTAATTCCAGGCATTGCACCTCCAGAGATATGCTCTGGAAAGCTTTCATTGTCTGCCTCACTTGTGTAAATCCCAATTATTCAGTTNCTTACAGAAAACAAAATGGAATTTCTCTAACATGTCTCAAAAACATCTAGCCTGTATTTATAACCACGTGTCTTGCTTTCTGCATTTCACCCACGCTGGCTTTTAGGGGCCTCGCACAACAGTATTTCCTTTCACTACAATACTGCCCAGGCTGCTCTTTGTCTGGGATGCTCTTCACATCAAAGCCTTCTTTTTTTCTAATTTAATTCCAGGCATTGCACCTCCAGAGATATGCTCTGGAAAGCTTTCATTGTCTGCCTCACTTGTGTAAATCCCAATTATTCAGTTTTATACTGTATTAGTCAGACTTCTCCAGAGAAAAAGAACCAAGAAAGGAGGATTAGATGTAGATATAAATACAGATATTGATATAGATCTACATATACATGATAGATATAGATACATAAAAAGAGCTTTATTAAGAGGGGTTGGTTCACTCAATAATGCAATCCCAGAAGACCTATGACCTGCCTTTTGCCAGCTGGAGGCCAAGGAGAATCAGTGGCGTAATTCAAGTCCAAACTTGAAGGTCTGAGAACCAGAAGCACCTGTGTCTGAGGGCAGGGAAGATGTCTGTCCTTTAGTTTTTTGTCCTACGTAGTCCTCAGTGGACTAGATGGTGTCTACCACGTTGGTGAGAGCATTCTTCCTTATTCAGTCTCCCAATGCAAATTCTAATCTCTTTTGAAAACACCCCCTGGACATAGCATAATGTTTTCCCAGCTATCTGGGTGTCCCTTAGCCCACGGAAATCGACTCATGAAATTGATCATCAGAGTGGAGTTTACCTCACTTATTTCATTCTCTCAAGGACAAATATGCTTTAGCTGTTCATCTGCCTTCTCCTACACCATCAGTTTTTTTTTCTTGAGCATTTTTAAGTTCACATGAAAGTGCATTTTCTCAATTAAACCTCTCTTGACCGCATATTATTATCTTCCAATTACATGACAATTTTTTCTACTTTCCTTCACAGAAAAATCCCTCAGAAGAATTTTCTACTCCTTGTCTCTAAATGTTCTCTTCTCATTTTTTATTGAATCCAGTTCAGCCAGACTATAGCTCAGAACACTCACCTGAAATGGTTCACATTAAGGCGACCATGCCAGACACATTGCTAAAAGCATGGACAAAAATTCTGTCCTCACCTATACGTGACTCCATACCACCAGTAGTTGGGACATGGTAGCCGTGGCTTCCTCCCTGGTAGTTCCTTCACTTGTCTTTCAGGGCACTGCACTTGAATGGTTTCTTCTTGCTTTTTTGGAGGTAGTCTTCTCAATCTTGTTTCCTGGCTCCTCTTCGTCTTCTGTTCTAAAGTGTACCATGCTAAGTAGTGTGATGAAATCTCCTGCTGTCCTGCTCATGCCTCGGGGGACATGAATCATCCCTTTGTCCAGCATCTCCACATTGTATAGCACTTTGTACACCTGTCTGTTAGTGACACAGTAGCCATCCTGGTTATCAGATCCGCTGTCATGGCATCACAGTACTTGTGGTCAAATAACCATTCGTTTATTTAATAATGACTCCAAAGTGCAAGAATAGTGATGCCAGGGATTCAGACATGCCAGAGCGAAGCTATAAAGTGACTCCTTTGAGTTAAAATGTGAAAATTCTTGACTTAACGAGGAAAGAAAAAAATCTTATGCTGAGGTTGCTAAGCTCTATGGTAAGAAGGAATCTATTCATGAATTTGTACAGAAAGAAAAAGACGTTCACGCTAGTTTTACTGTTGTACTGCAAACTGCACGTCACGGCCACAGTGCTTGTAAGGTTAAGATGGAAAGGACGTTAAATTTGTGGCTGGATGACGTGAACGGTAAACATGTTCTCACTGACAGCACAGTGATGTGTCATTGAGCATTGGGACTCTAAGAGGATTTCAGCGAGGGGTTCCTGAAATGAGTGACGATAAGCCATTTACTTCATGTAAGGCCTAGTTCTACAGATTCAGGAATAAGGTGGGCATTTTATCATCTCCATCATCACAAGAAGAAGGGTGAGTACCCTACAATAGGATATTTTGACAGAGAGAGAGCATTTGCATAACTTTTATTATAGTACATTGTTATGTGCTCTATTTTATTATTAGTTATAGCTGTTAATCACCTACTGTGCCTAATTTATTAATTAAACTTTATCATAGGTATGTATGCCTATAAGAATATAGTGTATATAAGGTTGCCTATATTTGTGGTTTCAGGCATCCACTGTGAGTCTTGGGATGTTTCCCTTGAGGCTACGGTGGTGGTGGAGGGGGTCTACTGTATATGGTATGTCTTTGGAAAATACCAATTCTCTGCCTTACACCAATCCTACCTGATAAGAATGTCTAGGTGATAAAACTATTGAAGCAATGTTTTAAATAAACTGTTGTATGATTTTCATGCTTATCAAAGTATAATCATAGCTGCAAAAAAGCAAAAATATTCTCCGATGATCTTTTAAAAATGCTAATAGCCGTGCTTAACCCCGAGAATATGATTTAAAAAGCAGCAGGGTTGAGAATCTATAGTTAAACAAAGTTAGAGATCAGCATTTGTTGAATGAATAAAATTAGTGAGTGGCTGATTAAAATGAGAATTGTTATATACTTGTACCCTTTGACAATTTAGATCTCATTCTTTTACTGTCTTTAAATTCTCACCGTGAAGGAAAAATTAAAGATAAGTTTCTCACTTCTATGTTATGGTTGGGAAAGTCTTTATTATCTCTTGACTACAATCTCGGCCCCTGTTTCGCCTTCTTCTCCTTACAAAATCCAGAGTCATCTTTCTAGAATTCAACTGACCATATTATGTGCGTATTCAAAAACTTGTTTATGTTTCCCTTTTTGGATGTATGGGACAGAAATTGAGCTCAAACCAGCTTAAATATAAAAAAAATATTGGCTAATATGACTAAACACATCAGAGCTGAATTTAGGATTGTATAGGATTGTGTCTATTTCCATTTTTCAACCTTATTGTTTGGCTTAATTCTTAGTCACACTTTTTCCTGCAACTCCAGACACACTTTTCAGCAGTTTAACCTATATGGTAACCCCAACAAAATTTCCAAGATGAACCCAGATGTTCAACTGGAATCATGGGTTCTTCCTCAGCCAAACTGCAGCTGGGAGGGTGAAAGGAAATGATTGGTCAAGCATATACCTCTCAAGGGGGTGCGTTTTCCTGTTTTTGAGTTTGAGTGGTTGTACAGGTTTGCCCTAAGACATGTAGATGGGGACTGGCCAAGGATGGTTTGCCAAGAATAAATGGGCTTTCAAGAAGAAGAAAATCTAGAGCAGAAAAAATAACTCGATAAGATACATTCAAGATGACTATTTAGAGTTTTATGCTAGTCCAAAAATTGTTACTACATGTTTTCTGTGTACTTCTACAGCCCTGAAGGCCATCACACCTCCTTTTTTTTAACCCAATATTTTAGGAAACAACTTGTTTTTTACCCAATATTCTGGAAACAACTTGTTTCCAGAACATGCCATACTCATCATATCTGTGCTTTTGCATATGATATTTCTTAAATCAAGAATACTTGTCACATTTCTATTCCTCTTTCAAAATGTGTCTTTCAGTGGTCTGCTGCTGCTCTGAAATTGATTAATTTACAAAAGTCATTTTATTATTTACTCATAAATTTTCAATTTGGGCAACACCTGCCAGAAACAGCCTGTCTCTGCTTAATGCAGTGTTGGCCCAGGCCGGCCCTCAAAGGGTTGGGGGCCGGCCAGAAGAGGTCAATGTGGGTCATGTATCTGAGGCCTCAGTGATCACAGGGTTCAGCGGGAGCCATTCACAGGGCATCTAGTTTCCCTCCAGGTAGTTCGGGCTTCCCATAGCATAGCAGCTATGCTCCAAGGGGGAGAAGTGGAGGTTGCCTTTCTTCTTAAGGCTCTAGTCATCACTTCTCCTTCATTCTCTTGGTCAAAGACATAGACTATGTCAACTCCGATTCAAGGGAGGGGAGTGAGTCCTCTTGTTCGTATGAGGTGTGTGTGAGGATTGGCAGGCGCATTTAGGTGACGGTAATGCTGAAACGGTGGGTGGGGGCAGCTATACAGATCTTTTTTGGAGACTACTTCCAATAACGTAATTCCTAGTTTGTTGCTGCCAAAATGGTTATCTGCAAAATTAAAATACTACTGTAAACTAAATTAGGTAAATATGTATAGATTTACAACATTGAAAAAGTATCAAGAATGTTGAGACTACTCAGCATGTTTTGATAGTACTATACACTTTGTTTCTTGTACATTTTTCAAGTACACATCAGCCTATAATTTCACCTTGACCTGACTAACTGGAGGTCATATGGACTGGAGACATCAAAAAGCAAAAGTCACAGCACATCCTAACATCAGCCACAGGCAGCTGGGGCAACGACTTCTCTTGAGACTCTCGAAGTGAAAGAAGTAGCTTTTTCCTAGTTGTCCTGTCATAATCATTTTATTTTATTGGGAAATAGTCTGTTCTGTTCTTCAGAGGAAGCTGTTATACTCTATATGGGAAAGGTGAGTGTTTAAAAAAGACTGATATCCTTTCGGATAGCAAAGTCTGAGATTTTTTTCCCCATGTTTGGGTGTGAGAAATTAGGAGGCTAGTGTAAGAAATGCATATATTGTGTGTTTGAATATCATGGAGACCCTTGGAAGAAACCAGCCATCAAGAAAGAGTAAAGTAACAGTTCTTTTTGACTTTCCAGAAATGGACGTTTGTTGCATCTAAATGACCTTATAACATATATAACAAATAAATTGCCAAATACATAAATATCACATCAAATTGTTAAAGAACAGAACTTGAATGAAAAAACAAGGGCTATGAATAAGGTCCTCATAGCAGAGAAACTTTGAAATGTGATTTAAACATGTGAAAAAGTCACACTCACTGATCTAGGAATTATAATCGTGAGGCAAACAAAACTGAAATACACACATATGACAAACATTTGACATCCCTCAGATTAGTAAAAATAAAGTTTGATAATCAAAAGTGTGGATAATCTCAAGATGTGAGAAAAATGAAACTGCAAAGTGATGTTAACAATTTGGACAGCAATTTGACAGTGTATAGCAAAATTGTCAATATGTAAACCCTATGAAAAAATACTGTATTTCTGGGCTTGTACTCTATAGAAATTCTCTACCTTCTACAACAGGAGACCCATGCAAAGATAATTGTGGCAACATTGTTGATCATAGCAAAATGCTAAAAATGGCAAAAGCTTGATACTGAAGGAATGGGAAAAAGGAATGTGATATGTTTGCACAATTTAATTACTGACATTAAATAAAAGGAATAAATTTGACTTTTTTTTACAACATATACACTCCCCAAAACATACGTTTTGAGAAAAATAGGCAATTTAAAGAATTATACATAGAATAAATATATATGCAAATTGAAAACCATAGGTAATGATAAATAGACCTATATAAATGGGTGCTATACATCTTTTTACTTGTCTATACCTATGAGAAATCTTTATGCATTCATGTATTTATCCATTTTTATCGATTAATTCATATATCCATCTGTATTTCTAAATAGACTGGAATAATACATGTCAAATTTATAAACACTTATCTGTGGAGGGGAAAGAAGTTTGCTGGGATGGAACTGTAGTTATCCCAGCAAAATGCATTTTAATTTCACTCATAATGTATATCTTTTATAATTTAAAAAAAATAGATGAAGCAAATTTCATAAAACATACATAATGTCTATTTTAGGTGGTACATAGTTATGGGTTATACCATTCTTACTTTTCTAAATATATGTATTTTATTGATTATGCTATTACAGTTATCCCATTTTCCCCGCTATATTCCCCTTCACCCTCACCCCCCTCCTTAGTTCATGTCCATGGATTGTACATATAAGTTCTTTGGCTTCTACATTTATTTTAACCTTCTCTTCTGCCCAAAAATAATGTTCTGAATGAAAGAATTAAGTATATGTAATGCAGGATTTTGGCCCTTGAAATGTAAATATATTTTTATTGACTAGAAGAGGCAAATATGGTTACCCGTGTGCAACATCTATAATGTGCTGTGGAATAATTCATAAGGGAATGGAATTTGACATTTGTGCAGAAGACCCAAATCTGCACAAATCTTGTCCTCTTAACGATGGCTGTAGTGAGAGAAGAGGCTCGGAGAAACAAAGTAATTATAGAATGTCAGCGTATAGGAGAACTGCGGACACCATCCAGGAAGACCCTGTCATCTGAGTGACGGAGAAACTGAAGTCCATGCAGGGGGAGCAACTTGGCAGAAATTACGTGTTCTCATCACTGAGCTGAGTGCACCACGCAGAATTACAGGTGCTCCTTCTGGGAACTCAAATTACTTTTCCTGGTCCAATGACTTCTGCTTCTGGGCAAAAGCAATGGAGTCAGGAGAAATAGCAATTAGCCATTCCTGTATTCTGCCCTGAGCCAACTGGCAGGGACAGGGACATTCTGTAGGTCTCTCCCTCCAGGTCTAGGCTTCCATCTCTCAGCTGCCAGGTCCGCCCAAGGGGCCTCCCACCCCTTGTCCCTGCACCCCATGCCAGCTGTGCTTCCTGTGGCTTTGGCTTCACTCTCATTGATTTCAGGAAATTCAGAGGGGAAAGTTTCTTCTTGAGAGAAGCAATTGGACAAGTCTATGGGGGCTTGTAAGGGGTTTATTAATAAAGGCTGGGATTAATTAAAGAGAAGGTCAAGAGGGTCTAACTTACCTATTGCTTTGAAAGGACATCATGGCACCGGATGAGCAACTGATATGGATGAAGTGTTTGGATTGCCCACTTGGATAGTCAATCAATGCTAAAGAGCTGGATTCTTCAAAATATCACATAAAATGAAGATAAAGATTTTAGCTTGGAGCCTGAATCCCTAATGTGTTAATAAAAGTTAGACGAAACCTCTTGGCATCCGAGTGAATTGCGGGAGAGTAAATGAAGGTGGAGTGATGGATTATAGAGCTGCCTGAAAAGTAATCGTTGCTCCCTGTGGTTCTTGTAATTCACTCCGGAAACATGGGTCCTGAGGCTTGTGGAACAAGGAGATTACATGCAATGGGTGTGTTTTCGGTATCAGAGTGTAAGGGATGTTTTTCTTTCAATTAAGGACAGAAAAGCAGCTTCTTACTGACGAATCCATCTCAAACATTAAAGGAAGGTAGTGACAATTGTTCTCATTTTATAATTGAAAATAGTTGAACAGTTCTAAAAACAGAACTTCTAAGGTCTACTTCTAATGCCATTCCTACCCCTAGAGGCAAAAGCTGGCAATTAGGTGGTACTTAGTAGGAAACAGGCAATGTCTGCCTCATTTAATTCTCACAATAACCCTGTAAGACAGGTACTGATATTATCTTTTAAAAAATATTTTATTTATTTACTTTTCAGAGTGAGGGGAAGGGAAGAAGAAAGAGTGAGAGAGAAACATCAATGTGTGGTTGCCTCTCATGTGTCCCCTACTGGGGACCTGGCCTGCAACCTAGGCATGTGCCCTGACTGGGAATCGAACCAGTGACCCTTTACTTCACAGGCCCGTGCTCAATCCACTGAGCCACACCGGCTGAGGCTGATATTATCTTTATGTTGCAGTGCAGAAACAATCAGATTATTTTGCCTAATGTCATTCAGCTGTTAAGAGCAGCACTATGATTTGAGTAGAGGAAGTCTGCATTCCCAATCACTAAGTTAGTCACTTTTAAGTCTCCGCACAGCCAGAAGCACCCAGAGGACCTGTTAAAACTTAGAATGCTGGGCTTCACCCAGAATTTCTGATTTATTAGGTCTTGGGGCGGACCCATGGATCTGAATTTGTAACAAAATGGAAGTGATACCACACTGCTCATCTAAGACTCAGGCTTTCCAAATCACTGCCCTAGGCCATGTTGCTTAATATGTCACTACTTCCCGACCTGCGACTCTACAACACTCACATTGCAGATGAGTAGCTTCTAGACAGTCCTTTCCTTTCACGTGGGGGGTCATAATTAACCACCCAAGTGTAATTCCATGGATAATTTAAACTTTTGATCAGTAGGTCACCAAAAAAAAAAAAAAACCCAAAACACGAATCAAAGGTTGAGCATACCATGTATCTTATTATATTTCCGATCTAGACAGGACGTGCCTTATGACGAAGGGATATCCTCTGTGAGTTGAGTCATGAATGCAGCTGAGTCCCATTTTCTATCCTTCGATGGCCCTTCCCCTGTGGAAGGTGACATAGTGGAGCCATTTGCAAACAGAGCCATGCAGTCATTCCAGAGGCACTGCCGTGGACATCTTGCTCCTTGAATCTGTGGGCTGTTTGAATGGGGCAAATTAACCCTGTAGACGGGGCCAAAGCACTACTGTGTTCCAAACAGCTGTTTGTAAAGCTAATGGGAAAGCTGACANTATTTCCGATCTAGACAGGACATGCCTTATGACGAAGGAATATCCTCTGTGAGTTGAGTCATGAATGCAGCTGAGTCCCATTTTCTATCCTTCAGTGGCCCTTCCCCTGTGGAAGGTGACATAGTGGAGCCATTTGCAAACAGAGCCATGCAGTCATTCCAGAGGCACTGCCGTGGACATCTTGCTCCTTGAATCTGTGGGCTGTTTGAATGGGGCAAATTAACCCTGTAGACGGGGCCAAAGCACTACTGTGTTCCAAACAGCTGTTTGTAAAGCTAATGGGAAAGCTGACATCTTCACCACAAGAACTGACAATTATGGACACTTTTTAAAACAGTAAACAGAACAGGGCACAAGTAGGTTTACAGTTGCGAGTGTGTAAAACAGTTTACTCTTGTATTATTATATATTCATTGTTGTATTATTTTGCATATGTACAACTGTAAACCTACTTTTCCCCCACCTATATAGCTAAAAAGTAACTCAATAGTTAACACGAATAAAAATTTCTTTCTCCTATGTATGTAGTTATTTTTCTTTCTCTCATAAAAACCCATAGCCTTTCCCCTAAAATCAGGACACAATTTGGGTTTCTGTCTAAATTTGTACCCCCTAGTTTGAAATTCTCTGATCTCAAATAAATGCTTATTGCCTCTCACTTTCACTCTTTATTTTTAGGTTAATAGCCCTATCCCTAACAATATGGTGACGGTGCACAAAGTATATTTCCATACCCTGAGGCTGTTTCCTTTGACCGGAATGCTCCCTCACCCTTTACTGACAAAGAGAAATTATATCAGCCTTCGAGGCACCACTCAACCTCCATTGTGAGGTGTGAAGTTTCCTACGGTTGAAAAGGACCTGAAATAATAGTTGTTTCTTTAGACTTGTTTTTTTCAGTAGCTTTAGATCACAATTTCATTCCCTTTGTTCATTGCTCTTGGGTGCCACATCGAAATGCCCCAATTCCTGTCATTGCCCTTTTACTATGTTTGCTCACTTGGCTTTGGAGCTGAGACATCAAGTGCCTCAAAGTCAGATACCGTAAGAATGCAGAGAGTGCAAGATTGAGGTCTTGACTTTAACGTTGCCCATTTCAAGATTACAGAAAATAGATAGGCTACATCAATCCATTGCACAACGTTAACTTTTCTAGACCTTCTCCAGAAAATTTAACTAATAATGGGAGCTCAATTAACTTTGAGGTTCAAAAGACTGAATGTCTGGCAAAATCCAAGCCATTGGAATGCATAGAACCTCTGACAGAGCTTGCTTTATATTTGAATTCTCCTTGGTCCTGTTGTGAGTGGAGGTTGGGCTTGGGACTCATGGGTGCTTCTTCAGAATAATCAATCAACTTCCCAAGCTTCTGCGAGCTTCTGATGGGTCCACCCCTTAGCTAATCCATCCTTTCCCAAGTCAGATTGACAGGACTCTACGGTCAAGCACTTTCCCCATGACATTTTGACTTCTATTGCACGTGTGCTTCTCTCCCCCTGCTTCCCCTAACTGTCCGGTACTGGAGTGCCACATTCAGTGCTAACCAGGTCGGCTGAGACAGTCATGGCTTGGGGACAAAGGCTTCACAGAAGCGTTTTCCAGTAGGACGGACGTGGCATTAGTGGATATATGGTGTTGCTTTTATTCTTACTGTTT
Organism: Sturnira hondurensis; assembly: GCF_014824575.4. Lineage (NCBI taxonomy): Eukaryota > Metazoa > Chordata > Mammalia > Chiroptera > Phyllostomidae > Sturnira > Sturnira hondurensis. Next base: position 11,221,599 of record NW_028095541.1, read on the forward strand.
CTTAGTATTCTAACCTTTGCACTTCTGATAATTTGGAATCTCCTAGAATTAATGACCACTCTCAGAGAAAAAACAACAGTTGGCTCAAATACTAAGCAATATCACCCTGGCCAAATTAAGGCATCGTACTTATTTGTTCCTGTGAAAGCCACCCAAGAAAGAACAGTTCAGGGAAAAATATGTATTCCCACAGAACTGCCTCATAGGATAGCAAAAACCCCTTTAAGAAAATAGCCCCTGATTGTCAAAGAGTTGTTAGAGTAACAGCCCCGCCTTTACCTTGAATAGGAATATATATCAATTAGAATTAGACAGGCATAAAAACAGAAGAAGCTGGTTAGCTATTACAAACTAAGCACATAGAAACAACTACCAAGCAGTTAGAGTCCAAAGTACACAAAAAACATTTTAGACAGCAAGATAGATAGCTAAGTTAGATATTACAAAGGCTTATAATGAATTTCCTAACCTCTACTCGGTCTAAGCGTACCTGTTGCCCATGACAAATTCTGAGAACTTTAATAAACAGTAAGACATTTAAACTGTGTACATAGAACTATTTCAAATTGTCTGATTAATGGTTTTCCTGGTCAAAATAACTTTTGTTTAACATAACTGACACTATAGGAACTTTCGTACTTTTCCTGGTTACCTTTGTATTGATTGTTTCTACTTAACTAATCAAATAAAACACCTGCAAAATATTAATCTATGCCAAAATGAGAATATTAAAAATCAGCTTGTACTTGCAATAAATGGAACAGTGCTTCACCTTCCTTTGAGCTGTGTAGTTGCCTGTTACCCAGCGCCGACGCCTACTCTCACCTGTGGGACCCTTAGATAAGCTGCGGCCGGACCGCGGCAGCATGTCCAGGAGACAACCAATTAATGTTTCTCTCTTACCCTTCCTCTCTCTCTAAAAGCAAGAAAGAAAATGTCCTCAGGTGAAAATTAAAATAAATTAATTTCCAGCACTCACTGAACTCTTACTGTGTGCGAAGCAGCTGCCACTGAACCAGTCAGGGATCCTATGTCTAGTCATTGGGGTGGAAGGCTGGGTGGAAGGTGGGAGGAGATGGAATTGTGAAGACTAAATAGCTAAAAAGCAGATGAAAATGCTGGCTGTCAGCTGTCTAAAGCATTTGGGGGACTGGTGTGGGACAGAAACCTTTGCCTGGCTCCCAGCAATGGCAGCCACGACGGCTTGAGTCACTTTTTCCTAGAATGGTGCGTGGGGGGAGGGGTGGGGGGGAGCTGTGGGAAACCGTGGCATCAGATCTCCACATGATCTCCTGGTACACGGGGTGAACTTATCACCTGCTCCCTCTTCGGCTGTGTGGGAAAGCAGGCACGCCTCCTGAAGAGCCCAGGCTGCCCACCACCCCTGCACGCACCAGGTGGATACAGGAGACTCAGAACCTCCCCGGGGGCTCCAGTGGTGCTGCTGAATGTGTGGGAAGGCCTGGAATTGCTTCCTTTCTCCCTTGAGACTTTCTAATTCTTCTGGGAGGAGATTGTGTGTCCTTTCAGGAGCAGCGTGTTTACCGAGATAAGTTAATCCTTGAATTATCTGCTTAAGAGGAGATAACTCCTGAGTGTGTGTCTGCTCAGATCCCAAAAGTCTCTCTGAGATGAAAAGCAGATGCTTTCAAAGCTGCCACAGGGGCACTGAAGTGCAAATGTGGCCTGCAGGAAGGTCAGGCCCTGTGGTGTCTCGTAGGCAGAGTGTAATCCCCCTCTTCAGTTAATTTGTAAGTCTCAGGGAAAGACGAAGCACAGTGAAACACAGAGCTGGGTGCTCAAACATGTCTAAGGAAATCCTCCTCATACAAGGCAATCTGTAGGGATCAGCCCTGTCTCCTAGATCTCCCGTTCCCCCTTTTAATAAACATGCACATAACAAATTCACAGACATTGCATTACAGTTATTTCCATAACTCAATCCATAGTAACAGACCTTTTTTTAAAAAAAAATCTGGTTATAGTCTAGTTCACTGAATGACTACGACAAATATTTTCTCTGGTCTTTGTAAAGTGATTCATTATTATAAAAAATGTCTTATTATAGATATTTAATTTCGAGGACAGAAACAGGGGATGGTTCTTGAAGCTGCGGGGCATTTTCTAAACTCCAGATTATTATCTGTAAACTACTTGATTGTGGATCCTTGAGTTCAGAGCTCTCTCCAAAGAACTCAGAGAATACATGTCTAATGTGTGAAGCCCCCAGCAAGCTTGCGCTAATTTGTCACAGCAGTCCTAGAAAAGTCAACGAACCCTGAAGTGGTGGAGAGCTGGAGCTGTTCGAGGGTCTGAAGGAGGGCCCATGCTCATGGTGAGAACAGCCTGAGATGACGGTGGAGAGTTGGGGTCCAGGACACGTGACAGCGTAGATAACCTGGAAAAATGTCTGGACTGTTCAAAGTACACGGAGAAGCCCCTGCAAAGCTTGAAGCAGGAGCTCTGACCTGCTTTTTACAAGGAGGACATCCTGTGTGGAGAGGGAATGGAGCAGGGAGCCAGGGCAGAAATACGAGTGAGCAATGACAGTGGCCTGCACACAGGCAGAGGAGTGGACATGAAAGGGAGCCAGGCAACTCAAGACACATTCGGTAGATAAAGCCGACAAGACAAGTTGATAGATTGGATACGGCGGTAGAAGAAAGGAAGTAACCAGGAGTGATGCTGAGGAGTCTGGTTTGAGTGATGGGGATGAAGATTAGCGAGAAAAGAGGTTGGAAACAGGGGATGAATTTCAAGAGCTTAGTTTTGCGCATGTGCAGTTTGAGGTGGCCCTGGATTATCAGAGAGAAGTGCCAGGCAGGAGTCTGAACATATGAAGAAAGGAAAGCTCAAAAGGACCTCTGGGCTGGAAATGTACTGAAAGGATCATTACAGAGATTATATAAAGCTTGAGTCCCCAAGGGAGAGACAGAAAAAAGTTTGGAACTGAACCTTGAGAAATACCAGCATTTAGAGCTTGGAAAGAAGAAGATGATTTGACAAAGGAGACCAAGGAAGGAAGGGCAGGGAGGGGAGGGGAAATCGAGGACAGTATGTTGTCCAGAGGCCATGGGAGGGTAGTATTTGAAAATCGAATGTGCTCATCTCTGACAAACGCTGCTGAGAAGTCAAATAAAACAAGGCGGCAGATTTGTCTTTTCGATTCAGCAACAGAGAAATCACTAGCAAGCTTGTCCAAAGCAATATCAGGTGAGTGGTGAGGTGGACACCAGACTGGGGTAGGTGGAAGAGCAGGTAACTCAGAATAAATTTTAGGTACAATAAAAGTAAAAACATAAGAACAAAACTATATAAATACTGTAAGAAAATGTAGGAAAATATATTTTATAATCTTAGGGGTAGAAAGGCTTTAAAAGAAAGACAAAATGATAAATTTTGACTATACATCAATAATTAAAGACTTCTACATGACTAAAAAAACCATACCCAAATTTCAGGGAAAAAATGAACTACAGATTTTGATGTGCAAATATTATACATTTGTAATTATACAATAGAAAAAACAATATTCAGAATCTATAAAGAATTTCTATAAAATAAGAAAGGAAGGATAAATTATCCAGTAGAAAAATGACAAGAGATATAAAAAGGCATTTGCAGAAGAGAAAAACCAAATGGCCAATAACTGGATGAAAAGATGCTCCCAGAGACATGCTCCTAAGTGCTGGTAAGGGCTGTGGGGACCAGACACTTTCAGATACGGTTGGCCATGGTGGGAGTGTAAATTAGTGCAGCCAAGGGGGGCAGTTTGGCACTATTTATTAGCAAAATCCACTTTGTATAGTGTGCCCATCAGAAACACATGTAGGAGGTGTTTGTCACTGCATTTGTAATACAGACACAGTCAAAGGCATCAGCCGGACAGCTTTTCTGTCTGAAGCTCTGGGTCCTCTTAGAAGCTCATCCAGCATCAATCCCTTGAGACTGTAGGACTGAGGCTCCCATTTTTTTGTGGGTTGCCAGCTGAGGGCTGCTTTCCATTCTGTGAGCTGCCTACAGACCCTACCATATGGCCCCCTCGTGGCATAGCAGCATGCTTCCTCAAGGCCAGCAGGAGCATCTCTCTTTTCAGGACAGTCTACTAAGTTGGACTCTTACAGTACGTACTCAGTGTACTCAAGGGAGTGGCCATCTACCCCATCAGGTGAAGGTGGAAAATATCAAGGAAATTACTAACAAAGTCTTGGAAATTCTTCTGGTCTGGTGCTTGGTAAGTCTGGCCTTTGCTGATCTTTTGCTTATGAATTCAGCATATTTCACAGGAGATTCGAAAAACTCAGTTGTGCGATGTCAGTACTCTGTATCTTTTATCTTCAGCTTCTGGAAAAGATTGTCTTACTGACCCAAAACTTTACTTTTTGATCAGACCAAAAGGGCAACCGAATGAAGTAAACCGACCTATGAAAAAAAACAATTCCTGAACCTCCCATCTTCCCGCCAGCTCTCTGCCCTGCTGCTGCTGTGTGGACAAACGTTTCCTTAACTCCCCATCCCCTGTCCCCTGAAGAACCCTGGGAAGTGCTGTCAAAAGCAAGGTGTGTGCAGGGTTTTGCAACCTGGGCTTTGCCTTTCTTCTTTTCCATGTGGATAAGCTTCTTTCCATCGATGCCGTAGGACTTAATTAGGGCTGAGTAGAACCAGCAGTAGAAACATGTATACAGGGCCTGGGATTTCCTGCAGAGCTGTCATCTTTGGAACATTCTCAGTGGAAATAAAAGGTACCCTTAGCCCCATTGGTCCCTGCAGCTATGATAACACGAAGCTGTGTTCTTTGGACACTTCTTGCTGCCCCAGCAGTTCATAAGAGATTTCCTCTTTGTCATTAAGCCACCATCGTGAGCAAATTGTTTTGTCAGTTGGCCAGGACCTCCAGATCCTCAAGGATCACATTATCAGGAAACTCCAGCTGCGTTTGTGGAGGTGGGGTGGCCATGCCTTAACGAAAGTTTCATTCTTGTTCCAAGTTGTCATAATCTTTACTGAGTTTAACAACATTAGATGAAAACATATCCAGGGGTGTTTCTCCATCTGGAGCTTAGCTGTCCCACTGAGGAGATAGTCAGGGTGACCCCAGGGAGTAACTATGGAAAACAATCAGGAAATTATTCTCTAAGCTGGAGAAAGAACTCGGCATTGTACCGAGATGCTCAAAGAACATTAGACCCAGTGTCAACCCCACGTGCGCCCGGGGAGTAATCAGACTCTCCACGGGCCCAGTTGTCTTCACCTCACCCAGCTGTGGCTCATGTACTATTCATTCCTTAGTCCCAGGCCGGCCTACGCCCTACCCAGCATGTGCGCTGGCAGAAAGTGTATATGAAGTCTTCAACCAAGGCTGGCCGGCTCGTTATACTCGGATCCCGCTGCTGCCTGCGGCTTCATCTGCTCAGCTCTCTGGGCTCCCCAGATGTTCACGGCCAATGCCCGTCGCTTCACCCCTGGTTTTGGTTCCACCACCCACACTCTGGCTCACCTGTCCTCTGCTGCTCCAGATCTTGGTTCCCCCACCTGTACTCTAGCCTGGTTTTCATCTTTGCTTGTCACGTGCTTCCTAACCGTGAACTGTCCCTTTTAGAGCCCAGACCCTCTCGCAGTTTCAGTGCCCACTGACAGCCAAAGCCCACCTGTGTCATGCTGTTGGGTTTTCACATCAAGGCACTCTCATCCCATCCTTGACTTCACCCCACCTTCCCCTAGAGGGGTGTCTACCCTTTTGGCATCTCTGGGCTGCACTGGAAGAAGAAGAATTGTCTTGGACTACACATTAAATACACAAACACTAATGAGAGCTGATAAGCAAAAACAGGTTTTACGCAAGTTTCCGATTTGGGCTTGGGCTGCATTCACAGCCATCCTGGGTGGCATGCAGCCCATGGACCGTGGGTTGGACAGCCCTGCTAGGGTGAAGCTCCAGCCCAGGGAAGGGTGCGGTGAAGAATATGTCTGCTGCCTGCGTTTCCTGGTGATGACCACAGCTGAACGTTCAGTGGTGTAATTAGGACTACAGAGTAAGTATGGATATCAAAACAAACTCATCAAAGTAATGGGATTACAATGATACCAGAAGAGCATGCCCTCCTGTGGCCCCTGGCTTACGTGATAATAACTGTCATGCACCAACAGTAATAACTCTCATTTTATAGTATTTCCAAGTTTAAAGAGCACCTTTATACCTCACACTTAATTGACTCTAAAATTGTAAGGTACATTTTTAAACATATATTTTAACATTTCTGGTATCTGTGTGCATCGGACAATCAGTTTTCCAATCACTGCAGCCCCAGTGTCAGTTGTCCCCACATTGTCCTTACCCGAGCTTTAAAAACACCAGCAGCAGCGTCTGCAGTAGGGGTGGCAGCTGCTGGACAAGTCCCAGGACAATTGTAACTCCTGGGGACCAGACTCTGGCGGAGGAGGCGGGAACGACGGTGGATCGGATGGGTCTGGCAATTCTGAAAGAGGAAGTCGCAAGGAGGTGGACTCTAGATCATCGTGGAGCCAGCTTAGGAGCCCAGCACCGCTGGCTTTCAGCCCTTCCACGGGTTCTGTTCAGTGCTGCGAGCACGGAAACTCTTCATAGCCCAGGGGGTAGTTTATGGGGAGCAACACAGCTTTCAGTGACTTTGAGGCAAGAAGCAATTTGGAAGGGTTTAATAATGGATGTGAAGACAGTTCTTATTTATTTCTCTTGCACTCTCCTTTTATATAGGCATATAGATTATAAAATCTATGCATAAATACAAAAATAGCTGTTCTAATACATGTAAGATGGAAGTATTCCATAATAAGAAAACATAGTCTTACATTTGGCTGTGTTTCCTCTTTCTGTAGAAGTGGCGCACATCAGAGACAGATGCACCGTGACCATGAAATATGTGTGTCATTTGGCCTCTGGGAAGAAGAAGACAAGTTTGTCCTCTAGTGTGGCCCACTGGTCATGACACGGATTCTGAGTTGGCAGGACTTAAGAGGGATATGTCAGTTGCCTTCTGCACTGCTGGATTGATTCAGCTCTGGCCACAGAACATTCTTTACTTCTCTATTTTCAGATACAGGAACCACCTACATCAGGATCCAGGTTGATAAATGTTTTTAAAATCGCTGTGCCTTGTAAGAAGCCAAGCTCAGAGGTGGAATAGTGAAGAGTACATCAAAGCACAAAACATTTGCCAATGTTCACAATGCAGAGGAGGACTATCAAGCAGTTCACTGCTGGGCCAACAGGCTTGAAACATAAGGAAAGTGTGTGATGAAGAAATATAACCAAACACACTGGGACCACAGCTACCCTTCATGTCTGCACAGTATGCTGCCAACATTTTATTTTAACCGTGATATTCAATACTTAATCTCTTTGAGGAAAAGACTAATGTGTTATTGTTATGGGCTATAATACATCTATTTTCCTCCCCAACAGCCTCCAGTTTTCTTATTGGGAATTAATCCTCTTGAGCATTTTCTTGGCCAGAAGGCCATCCTGGTTTCTGCCTCTCTCTCCCTCTCTCTCTCTCTCTCTCTCTCCCTCCCTGTCTCTCTCTCTCTCTGCCTGTCTCCACTATGGAGGCCAAGGGGGCCAAACACATCCTCCCTTGGCCTCTTGCTATAGCCAGGTTGGACCGGTGATCTAAGCTTCACCAATCACATGCTTGCTCTTAGGGACTTTGGATTCTGTGCGTGTGACATAAGGAAGGAGAGGAGTTCCAGAGATCAGAGGCATCACAATGATGCCAGTCTTGGCAACAAAGTGATGTCTTGATTACACTGTGCCCAACACAGGCTATGCTTGGTTTACACATTATGACCCTTCTCTCCAGGTCTTTCATGATTATTGCTGGGTCAACCCTGTTCTTTCCATTTCCCATCGATTCTAAGGACCTCAAATCTTATTCCTGTGTTGCTTGCAAGAGCCAGAACCAGGTTCTATCACTTGCTGCTAAGAACCTGGCTGATTCATTAGCATCTCATGTGGGATAAGAGGCACCACAAAGGAGAGGAGAGCCCGCAGAACCTTCCCCAGTGTCCTCTTTCACATCATGAGAGGAAAAAGGTGGAGGAATGGACTTTTCCTCTGGAAATCTTTAAGAACACGCTGGTGCTGCACCTGACATAGGGTGGTCCTACCAAAAGGATAATAGATGTGACCTTTCATGGTTTTCTCTCTCCAGTATTAGGTGGCCTATGTGTGCTACAGAAATTCAGCAGGAGAATGTAGGCCAAGAACACAGAAGTCGCTGTGCCCAGTAACCTTCATCCTATCTTTTCTTCCCTAAGTTGCCAAAGGAGAGAAAGCCAGATTTGTTTAATTTTAAAATTAACCCTAAGAGTTCCTTTCAAGGTTCCACACACACCTTAGCCTTGCCAGGCCAAGAACCACCTGGCTCCCACAATGAAATATCAATGTGTGGTTTTGGGCAGCAGTTTTGAGGACACACAGATATGCGTCCTGGAAGAAGGTGGGGGGGGGGGGTGTATGCATTTCTTTGGCATTCTAAAATGGTTCCTTTATTGATAAAATTATTCTGGACATAAAATTATTCTGGACAAAACAGAAGTGGCAATCAAAGGCTCATTTTAGAGGCAAGATTTGTGCATGCCTGTCTCCAAAGTTGAATCTTGGTTGGTGCTCTTGGTGAAGTATACAAATAACATTCATCAACACAGGAGGATTCAGAACTGCTCGCATCTGAAGGTGGTTTGGAGGTGCTCAGCAGTACTGCCCTTGGTCCTCTCTGAGGTGCTTGAGGGTGGGATGGGGGACCATTGCCATGGTTTCTGAAGTCCCAGTCCAGTTGGCTCTAAGGCAATGCTGTCCTATCACGGGAATTAGACTTCTGAATCCTCAACAGGAGAATCCGAAATGTGAATTATCCTCCCAGTAAAGGTAATACATTGAACTGGCTGAGCATATTTTTTAGGCAGCTGGCCAGGCTTAGCAGTTCGAGTTTGGATGCTCAATTAGCCTAAAAAGAACTCGGTAGGTGTTGACAATGTGGTCCCGGCCAAGAGAGTCAGCACGTTGGCTACTGAGCTTCTCCTCCTTTTCCTCAGTGTTAGAAGAAAGGAATGTTAAGGGGTCTTTCCAGTAAGTCTTGCTTGAAATTTGGCAGGAGAATTTGGGACAAAGGTGCAGGGTTCACTTGCCCAGTCACAAATGTTTTTATTAATTATGTGTTAGCTGAAGAAAGATTAAAGATGGCTACTTCCAAAATTGGAACATGCCATAAGAAAACTAGAATTTACGGGTAAGCATCACAAAGAGCAAGGCTAAGGTAGTCACCTCGGGGCATATTTAGAGATTTTTAGTTTCACATTTAAGGATTTTTAAAATGAAATTCAATACCTTAAACTTTATTTGCACACACCTCAATATGGGAAGAGTTGGTAGGGAGGTGGAAATGAGGTCCTGTCACAGTGTGAAGTAAGAGACATGGCAGGAGGCTGAGGGAGCCCATTGGGAAAGGGGTGAGGTGACCTGAAATGGTGGGTGAGAGGTGTCTGGGACAAACCTAACCTCTGTCACCTGTTTATCTAGAGCAGTAGTCCTCCAATTTCATGTGCCCGAGTTGCCTGGGGGCATGTCACAATACAGATTGCTGGGACCCACCCTCGGTGTTTCTCAGTTCTGGGCTGGGGCCCAGGAAATCGCGTGTCTGACAAGTTCCCTGGTGAAGCTACTGCTGCTGCTGATCTAGAGCCCACACGTGGAGAACCACTGATCCAGCCCTGTGCTGGGTACACTGAGTGTGAAGCAGAACAGGGAGCCTCAAGATACCTATGGTTTGCTCAAGTTGCCCATAGCTCTCTTAGTACCTGGTGTGCAAACCTACTTCAGTTTGCACTTGAACCTAAACTTTACAGGCACTTAAGAGATCTTGGAATCTCCTAAATTCCAAGGGGGTAAATCTTAGAAGAAAGTCAAGTATTTTTCTTGACTCCTTAGAGTACTCTAGAGCTTATTTTCCAACTTAGGGGATATTTCTGCACATATAGGATTTTAGAAGTTTTCTCTTGGAGACTAAAGAGTAACAACAAAGGCCAGGCCTAGTTGTCCTTGCTGCTGAGTAAAAATGAGAAAATGTGATTCTGAGAACAGAGATGGTAAAACAGTTCATTTGGAGCAATCTTGATATTTTCAAGGTGCTGGCAACATCCATCCTTTGAGTCTCAAAGTCCTTGTTCTTGACATGTGACTCCAGGTTGCCCTGGAGGACTGCTGGTAGCTGTTGTGTGTGTGTGCATGGGTGGGGGATGGAGGCAGAGCGAGTGACATTTTGGCTTTCATTAGTTCAGATCAGTGATTTTCAGTGTGCTGTGGCATGCTGGTGAGCTGCAAGAACTTTAACACATTTGATACCTAACTATTTAGTCAGGGACACTGACCTCTTCTCCCTTAGATTGTCAAATAAAAAATGACAACAGCCAACATAACTAGAGCTGTCTGATGTGAATGAATCAAAATTATACATGTTCTTTTGTCAGACTGGCAAAAAATAAGTTTTGGGTGTGCCACAGAATTTCAGTAATTAGTTTATGTGTGCCATGAGACGAAAAAGGTTGAAAATCTGACTTAAATGGATTCTTCTTGTTATAAACAACTCAAGGACTTCTGCTTCCTGCAGAAAGAAGTCAAGCAAGATTTTTTTGCCAGGTTCGAATGGAGGAATGTGTGTGTGTGCATGTTAGAACAGCAGTTTTCACTGCTGTGCTCCAAGGACCTCTTTATAGTCTTAAAGAACTTCAGTGTATGTAAAAATTATCCATTAATAATTATCATATTAAAATTAAAACAAATTTTAAAAGTATTAATGAATTTATTTAAAAATAACTACAATAGCAACACATGTTACCTTTGAAATATATTTTTTATGAAAAACTCTATGTACTTTTTGCCCTGGCTGGTTTGGCACAGTTGGTTGGGAGTAGTCCTGCCAACTGAAAGGACGCCGGTTTGGTTCCCAGTCAGGGAACATGCCTGGCGTGCAGGTTCGATCCCAGGTTGGGGTGTATATGGGAGGCAACCGATTGATGTTTCTCTTTCACATTGATGTTTCTCCTCTCTTTCTCTCTCTCTCCCTCTCTCTCTCTCTAAAAAAATTAAGTAAAAACTATATTTTTAAAAACAAATAACTTAGAAGAGTAGCGCTGATTTACATTTTTGCCAACATTTTTAACGTCTGGTTTAAAAGAAGACACCTAGATTCTCTGCTACAGTAGCTTGAAAAAGGAGGAGAACTTTACCAGCCTTTTCAGATAATCGGGGATATCCTTTTTGTTACTATATCAAAACTCAACGAATGATAGTTTCTTAAGAAGTCAGTGGCAGTGTAGAATGTAAAGCCATTTCCACGAACCAGCCATGCTCTCCCACATTCAAGTCCATTGGTCTTCCCCGCACTTCCAACAGACCCGTCCTCATGCTCAATGTTGGAGATGTAATAAAACTAATAATATTTACTGCCTCAACTAGGGTGTCCTTAACTGGAACCTTTTCCCCCTCTGAGTGTGTGGTGGTGAAGGATACAATGGCTACTCATAGCTGGTGCCACTGTCTTTGCTGTCCTCAGCCATCAGCAGAATTACCTACCACTGCTGCTCTGTGAATGGCAAGAGAGTGGAAAAGGTGAATAACATGTTTGTATCTTTAGGAAAATAGTGTTGGCTCCATAGAATCCATGGAAAGGTCTCAGTGATGCCCAGGGGCTCATGGGCCAAACTTGAGAACTCTTGTGCTGGGGTAACAAGGTGACAATTGTGTCCTGTGTTTTTTGTTTTTTAAGTTTCTTTGGCCTTTTGATCCTTTCATCTCTGTGTGGTTGTTAAAGAAAACCCGAAGGTCACTTTAAAACTCTTCTAATTTTTTTTACAACATCTAATTACAAGACCAAAACATCACCCCAAAAAGCAAAGTCTCCTGAACATAATAAAGATGGTAATTAGTAACCCAATGGGGAGGTGCCTGCCAGGCAGTCACACAGCCAAGTTCAGTACTCTAGAATAGACACAAAACAATATATGCTTGACCCTGATGTAAATGTATAGGAATTATCATGAGCAGCTTTTACAAACAGGGAGAGCAATGGTGTCCATGGTTTTGTCATCGTTTCTGTTTGGCAGAAGTAATGGGTGAGTCTGGGGCCTCTGAGAACCTCCTGGTGAAGAACGGGGAAGGGTGGAGTGCAGAGCCATGGATTGAAGTGGGGTTTCTAGGAAAGCAATAGCTGGGAAGGTGGTTTAAACATCAGAAGCCCTGGTTGAGCCCAGCCACCCCTCTGTGCTGGACTCCGCACCAGCCACCTGCTGAACCGGGTCTGGCCACGCCAGGCTCTTGAGAGATCAGAGAGCCCCAGAGTGTGGCCTCTGAGTCTCACCCTTCTGCGAGTTCAAGGACACAGCCACTTTGGCTCCACATCCTACTTCATTCTAAATCTTTGTCTTCCGCTGACACAGAGGCTTGGAAGCCCTCGCCTAGGCTCCTGGCCCCACAGGCCTCCGACTTGCCCTTGGCTGCATGGCTCTTATGAAGCATTCGCCAGGCTTGCCTCGGCTGTTCTCGGCCTCCTGACTCTTGCCTCCTCCCCTCCCCACATTGGCCTAGTCCCTGATGTCAGACTTGAATTAGGGTTCGGTGCTTCCTTGGTCTTAGGTCTGTCCAGTCTTCTGAGACTGGATGTTTTGATTCAGATGTCATGTTGTTATCACAGGGGAGATCACATCCAGCAACAAATTTCCAGGGTGAAAGAGATTCCTTTGGTGCCTCAAGAAACACTGAGGTCAAGTTTGTGGTGTAGCTTTGGTTGGGATGCTTAATGCATCGACATGAGGGCTCACAAAACATACTTTAAAAAATAAAAGTCTTCTCAGAGTACATGGTGGCTGGATCTGTGCTATCGATACCTGGAGCCAAAATAACTCAGGCCATCCAGCTGCCCATCAACCCCATTTAAATCAAGACAGAAGTGGCTATTTCGGTACTTTCTGAAGGTTAAACCCAGAGTTTGACCCTTCAGGCAGAGACTGAACAGAGCAGAAGCCAGAGAGTCAATGGTCAAGGGAAAGGTGTATAGAAACATAAAAATTATTTATGACAGCTACGTGACCCTCTAAAGACTGGTGGAGGAACCCCAGAAATCACCCCATGTTGCTCCGTGGTGTCAGAGATGCTGTTCGCCCACCTCTGCATCTTCAGAGACCATCCAAATGTCCAACACATAGTAAGTGCTCAATAAAGATCTGATGAATAAAGGAGTAAATTCATAGGTCTTCTGAACAAGACCAAGGGGACCTTGGACAGGAAGGAGGGGGAATTTCTGCCTTTCTAGATCTCCTACCCACGAGTTTGGATTTTGAGGCACCTAAACATGATCAGTAATGCTTCTGGGCAATAAAGATGGTCTTGGCTTCTTGGAGGAAGCCAGGGAGCAGGACAAAGAAACCAGTGTCCTAGGAAGGATGAGATGACAGTATTTTGAAACTAGATGGTTTGGTTGTATGTTAGTTTCCTTGTTTATTTCTCCTTTGTCATCATAGACAATCGGTTTAATATTCTAGTGCTATCACGACTGTGCTGCAGGGAATAGGTGGGAAGAGTTTATATTTGGATCAAAGCTTTAAAGAAGAGCAGGTCTTTGTAGGCTGGCCTAAAACAGCCCTAAAAGGAAGATGGTTTCCAGGGAGACAGGCATCAGGATTATAAGGACCCAGCTGTCTTTCCTGGGAGATTCTTAATTTATTGATTTAACTTTTTAAGAAGGCAGCGTTCTGCCTTGCCGTGCTATATTTGACCAACTTGAGCCCGTTACGTCCTACAGCCTAGCACGAACTGAGGACCTGTGGGAGGCAGTGTCTAGAAAATGCGCACTTGGCATTCACCTGAGTCTGCCTCTGACTACTAATCGCAGTGAGCCACAGGGTTTACTGCCCCCTCGATGGCCAGCCTTGGGGTGGGGAAGATGGAGCTACCCACGTGACAGGAGCTGAAGCTTGCCATCACTTGGAAGTGTTGCTGACATCAGTGTTGTTGGGTGGCCACACTGAAAACACGAAGTATCAGTTAAGGGCAAGACAGTCTCGTGGGCAGGTTTCTGACACCAGTGGTTTCAAGCTGACTTAGAAACATGCAGTTGCTCCTCCAGCAGAGAGGCACTTTTGGGGCAGGTAGCCTCCACCAGGGGTGGATGTGCTCTCTACTTCCTGCCAGAAGCGGCAGGAAGGCAGGGCTAACTCAGTCGGTGGGCAGGTTGCTACATTTAAGTGTCTACAAAGGCAGCTTGATGTTACAAGTTCTAGTCAGTGGTTGTGGCTGTCATTAGGGAACATTTCTTGTTTGGCCACTCAGTATATGACAACATACTTTAAAATTTTGTATCAGATTTAATGAGAAACAATTTTTATACCACAATTATCTGCTTGATTCCCCCTCCTAGATTTCCCCAGCACTTTTTGTCATAGGTCTTTTTCTCAAGGGCAGTCGGAATTTCCCAGCGCAGTAGAAGCATAGTTCAGAGGCAGAGAACTCGGGCTCCGGAGTCGGCAGACCCGTTGAAGCCTTGGGTGTGCGGTGCGTGTGTGGCATCTGAGGCATCCTGTGCCTCATTTCTCCCTCTGCAGGGAGGGTGGCAGTGCCCACTCGTCCAGCAGTTGGGAGGGCTCCTGCTAATCTCTGTCACACACCCAGCGAAGTGCCTGGCCCATAATAAACACATAATAAAAGCTACTTTTGAAAATAAAAGTTAGCCACTTACATCATTATACATCTTTTCAATCTCTTAGTGCAGAGATTAGTACGAGCCCTCATGGCTGCCCGATGAGTTGCTTCACTCTTTAAAGTGCTCTGTTTCCCCCTCGGACCAGGTGACAGAGCCGCTGTGCAGGGGCTGTGCTCACTGCCAGCTCCCCCACCTCCCCCTGCTTTCCCTACACCCCAGGGCTCTCCTTCTGGCAGCCCCTGGGGTGACCATGCCTGGAGCTGCGAGAAGGGGGTTTGCCAGGGCACAGCCTGGGGCTGACGGGAGACTGGGAACCTGGTGGCTCTCCTGTGAAGTATGCCCTCTGGAGAGTCGGGGCTGCGGCTCACAGCCAGGGCCTACAGGGAACGAGCAGCAGGTAGGGGTGAGGGGGCGGGCGGGGGTCTGTCTGCCCTGAGGGGCTTCCACTTGGACACCTTGCTTTCCCAAAGCAGGCCTTGGACTGCGTGTGAGAAGTGCACAGTGTGTTTGGTGTGTGGTATATATATATGTGTGTGATGTGTGGGGGGGGGTGCTGTGATAAGGCAAACATGTGATGTGTACGGTGTGGATGTTCATGCCCGTGCGTATGCATGATCGTGTCAGGCGGGGCGCTTCCTGCGTTTTCTGCTCGCGCCTGTGTACCGCAGTCGCCCGTGCAGGCATCCACCCAGCCTTGCCCAAGTGCCCGGCCCTGCACCCGTGCCTGTTGGATGGTGGGTCCGCGTCTGGGAGAGGAGCAGGACTTCGCCGCACAATGGGAAGATGCCAGCTGCGTTCCTCGTTTCAGAGCAAACCAGCCTTTCCTGAGCTCCTTTTCCTGGCCTGTGTTTACTCCTTTCTCAAGTGCCCAGGGGCCTCGGAGGAGCCATCCCATTTCCACCTCTTTACAGGGGCCTGGTTTGCAGCGGCACCTGAGGCCTGTGGCTTCTCCGACCACAGATGATCTGGTGGATTCGCTGTGCAGTGAGGTGGGGTCTGCAGATAGGCTTGGCCCCCTTTCTCACCTGCTGCCCCTTAGGGTCTCCACGTTAACCCATCCCCCATCTGTCCGGGACCAACAAAGCCTTTTGTAAATGGTTCCTCCCCAGAGTGTAATCTGTGGTGTGGGAGGGCTCTACAGACCAACAGCTGGGATATTCAGAGTGGGATTTTCTCCATTTGGGGGCCCAGCCTGCCAATCCTGTGAACTAATTGTCAGCACGAGACCAGGGTCAGTGGTTAGACTCCCACAGCCACGGGCTACCTTTTTCCTCCCTCCCCAGGTAGGTCTGTCCCATGGAGATTTTCAAGGCAGGAAAATAGGTCGCATGCAGCAGACTTAGTGTGAAGACTCCACAACCGAGTGCAGGTTTCTGGTGAATCATTGCCTTGCTGCTCCACCAGCACGGAGCCACGCGCCTTCTGCTCTCCCTTCCAGGGACCTGCGTGTGCGCCACCAGCGGGAGGCACCAGCCAGGCGTCAGCCTGATCTTGTTCTCGCTGACGGCAGGGACTGGTTTCACTCACTGGAAGACAGACGAGGTCCGCTGCAGCCTGGAGATGTTTGGTAGGTACTGCAAGTCCGAGGGTGTCCCTGCTCTGTGAGCATCTAGAAAACCATAGGTACAAAGTCATAACGACCCCTAGACCCAGAAAGTGAACATCCTGTACCCAAGCTGCCAGCTGAGAGCAGCCCTTTGCCTTCTTCCTCCTGCTCTCTGAACACCCTGACATGTGACTGACTTGAAAACAAAGAGAGAATGGGAGAAATGTGGCTTGTTTTGATAGGTGCTGTCAGGGAAATATTTAAAAATGGAACACGATGAATTGGGCCTGTGGAAAAGGCCTTAAGTACCTGAATTGAAATTTCTTTGGTGCCCGAGGTTTCATGACAGTCCCTCCAGAGCGGTGGCAGTGTCAGGCTCACCGACACAGCTGCCGAGACGCGTAGAAGAACCTCACTGCACGACTCCCCTTTCCATTAACTGTCCTGGCAAATTGCACTGTGGGGGGTGCAGCAAGGTTCTCAGGTACTTGTGTGCCATCAGTGTTTATCCTTGTCATATGGCTGAGTTTTGTGTGGCTTACATTTTTCAGGGACATAAAATTGCCCCTGGGTTTAAGGTTCCCCTACACACCCCTGTCTGTCTCACCAGAAAACACATGCTCATTTTCCGTGTCTGCTGCCGCCACCTCACAAAACGGTGCACAGAGGTGTTGAGAGATGGGATCCTGACCTGAAAGTGAGAACAACGGCTGCTGTCCCCTGGGGGCAGCCAGGGCCTGGGTCTCTGCTCCCAAGCCCCGACCACTTAGTGATCGCTGTGTGCACGGTGTGACTTTTGACCTGGCTGCTCCTGGGTGATGTGTTCTGAGTACCAAGTGCGCTGCACCCCCTGCAACTGTGTAGGATACTGTGTTGTGTGTGATGTGTTCTTTTCTGAAGAAAGGACCTGTAATTTAGTGGCTCACAAAGGGCCCCTGGATGGTCACATAGGGTCACAACTCTCTGCTACATTGTTTGCTTCCCTTCTAGGCTTTTTTGGGGAGCTCTCCCCCATCTTCGCTGCCTACCCCATTTTATTAAAGTATTAGGAATTCAATCCAGGGCTTCTTTGATGACGGTGTGAGGTGAATGGACCACCAAGACAATCACCCTGACTCTCGCAGTGTGAGGAGACCTGCCCACCTGTGCTTTCTATCTGACATGTGACCCAAACTCAGTGGTTCTACACCGTCTCTGAGTGGAGACACTGGGCACAGACACAAGAAGGCTCCTTGTTGGCCCAGTTCAAGGTGATTGACAACAGGAAGTGAGGTCTGGTTTTATTGGCATGGAAGGTTGTGGGCCATGTGTTCACTGAGCCAGGAGTTCCTGCTTCCCCCACTGGACTCTCACCAGAAGCTTCATTTGGGATCAAATGGTCTTGCTCATCCTGCAGGCAGGTCCGAGACTCAGGGGGCTCATACTTTCCTGTTGGACAGACAGAAAGTGGCAGAGGTCAGAGGAAGATTGCACCCTGGTGTTTCTGAGTCACTCTCTTGAAGTAGGAGCTGCTGGGTGAACTCTCCTGGAGCGAACCCAGGCAACGTCACTTCAGGCAGGTGAGAGGCAGAGAGATGAGAACCCCAAAACTGGGTGTTTCCTCTGAATGGGGGTCATGTCAGACATAGACCCTCCGAGTTACTGTCAGTCAGGGGCACGCTGGATCCGAGGCATCGTGTCCAGGTTCCGAGAAGCTGTGATGAAAACCTGAGCCTTCCTTTCCCAAGCTCTCTTTTTCTGGAACCGTCCAGAAAGCCATGGAACCTAGAATCAATTCTTCTGTTTATCTTTGGTTGATGAGCACGGACCTTAATAGCTGGGAAACAGGTTTTTAAAAACCATTTCTTGCTTATTTCCTGTCCCATTCCCAACCCAAGGATAGCCTTTCTTGGGTGGATTGAGACCACCTCTCGCAGCTCTCAAATGTCACCAAATAAAGGTGTTTTGTTTTTCTTGTTCACTGGGCTGGTTGTACCTGCAAGTGGATGAGAGCTGAGATTTCACGGCATGTAAATATATGTGGAAGTTCTTTGGTGGGTTGGAGGAGCAAGGGGTATTGGTTTGCTTGGAACTAAGAAATGGTCTTAGCTTCAAGCTGCCTTAAATCACTTTAAGGCATGTGGAGGGACATTAATCAAGGGTTTATGCCCCAGTTCATAGCCACAAGGGGGTCCTGCACTGGGGCCAGAAAGTGAGCCGAGTGTGTTGGCCGACACCCCGGTTGCCTGTTCACTGTTTGGACAGAAGAGAAGGCTCCTGAGAAAAGGCCCAGGCTTAAAATGACTCCTCCCCCTCAACCCCGAGCTTTAAAACTTTATGAAGAACAGAATATAGCTTACATAAAGCCCTTCTTATTCTTGCCTCCTAGAAGATGTGAGCCGAGGTGGAGCCACAAGGGAGTAGAGGTTCTCTCGGTGGGCCATGGGGCATTCAGAAACCCACCAGTGGGCCAAACACCTGGTCTGATGCTTGTAGGTGTGTGAACTTGAACGAGGAACTTAAACTTTGTCTGCCTCAGTTTCCTTATCTATAATATGCACATGATAAGTTGCCCTACGGGGTTGTTGTGAGGATTAAAGCGGTTAATGTGTTTACTGGCTAGGGTTGAAGTTGGCTCCTGGTAAGCTCTAGGTAAAGGATAGCTATGATTGCAGCTGCTGTATTGTAACACTCACCTTCTTCATGCCCTAGGATGCCAAAGGCTGAATTGCTGGACTTTAATGGGGCACCCTACCCCACCTTTTACTTCCCCTGCCAGAACTCTACCACTACAGACAAAAGTCAGTGTCTCCTCATCTTAAAGGTCTCTAGGAAAGGATGTTCCACCAGTTCCTCTGTTATCTGATCTTTAACAATCCTTCTACTCAGAAAGTTTTCCTTATAAGTAAATTAACCTCTCTTCTTGAAATGAAAGCCATTTGCTCTCACTGAAGCCACTTTCAGATAGAAAAGTGCTTTATTTCCTTAAACTAATTCTTCTCTATTTAAATGCTCTAGTAAGTCCCCTTTCTGGCTTTTCTTCTCCTGTAAGGAATTAGAATCATTGCACTTTTCTCGAGGGTTCACTTCTATTACCTGCTTGAGTTGTTCTTGCCTTCTTGTTTTCTGAGCATCATTTTTAAAAACCAAAGCCACACCTGCAATGAGCCAGGTAGGACAATTCTTGCTGAAGCCACAGGCAAGTAAGAGAGTACCACTTTGTAATTCCATTCTTACTTAGTTCTGGTATTATACTTGTGTTCATGGCAAAGGTATGAATGAAAAACTAACAGCCTTCCACTGAGCAGACCCTTCTTGACCTTCTTCAGTGTCTCATTATTTTCTTCCACTTGCTATTCACCATTTTTGGATCTTATGATTGTTTTGAGCTGGAGGCACATCCAAATTTGGACTTGTCTTTGAAACTAATGAACATGTGAGCTCCTTAGGCAGCAACATTTGACTGTAGATCCTAGTCCTCATGACCCCTGGCTCAGAGTAGATCTTCAGAATCCATTGTTGGATAAATTTCCTAGGCCACTACTGACAATCTGCAGCGACAGGCCCTGTAAGGATTCAGGTGGGCCCTGTGACATTCTCTGATGGGCTTTCTCTTCCCCATATTCCCACATGGACGCAGCTGGGAAATGTGCTGACTTGGAAATGGCATTCTTAGATTTTTACCCCAAGTGTTATTTTATCTTAGAGCTGGAAATTCTCAAGAAGCAATTTTAAAGCTTCACAAAGGGAAAATTTGAAATGCTTAGGGCCTGCATGCCATGCTAATGAGCCCTTTGGAGAGACATGGGGAGAAAAAGTGGGACATTGTGAAATCAAACCAACAATTGCAGTGTCTTATAACTCTGACTTGGTGGGAATTACAGGTTCAAGTCACACTTTCCACTGGGTCACTGTGTATGAGTAACATTCTTCAACAAGAATTCCATAGTCGCTTACTAAATATCCATCTGTCATATTTATTTCCATCTACTCTAATGCGTGTCCCTTACGTGCTAGTCAGCTAGCCCTGCTCCCTGCATAGTCTCATTTCTGTGGCTTTGCTAGGGCTATTTTCTTGGAGGGATGCCCTGCCCTGCCCTTTCTCCAGTCTAGGGACATCGTAAATCTAGAGACATTGAAATCTACCCTAAACCTTCCTTCATCACTGTTATTATTCTCCCCTTGTTCGTGTGTGCGGGTTTTGACTTCCGGATAACTCATCATTGAAGGGGGCCACTTCTTTTCCAACCTGTAGTTCACCGTAGAGTGTGGTGCAGAAGAATGCAATCTGGACCCGTGGACCCCAACCTTGCTGACTTCCAGAGTCACCTGGGAACATTTGAAAAAGATCTACTGAACCAAAATCTCTAAAGGCAAGGCCCAGGAATAGGTTTTCAAAAAAGTTCCAATAGGAAAGTTAGGATAGCTCAAGTTCAAGAATTACTGTGATGGGAGAGGAGCCTGCGTCAAGTTCTTGGTACTTGAATGGGTATAGAGGCTTTGACTGGGTGTGGTCCCACAAAGCCAAAAAGGCTTCCTTCTTAAGTTGTGCTCAGGAGGTGCTCTGTGAGTCCTAGCTTTTGAGGCCAGAACATTCAGCTATGACACTAAATATATAGAGATTCTGGCTTTTCATTCCCTGGAGATATTTTTGTATTTACTTACTTTTAATATATTCTTTGTTACATCTGTCACCAAACTAAACACCACTGCTGTTACCAGTTCATCAACTTTCCATTGAGAAAAATAAGGCTTTGCTTGGCAAGTAATCATTTTCCATCTATATCCTACTTTAAAGGATAGCTTTCTTTTTGGCTAATATATTGAATAAGTTCTATTCATCTTAGTTCTTAGGAATGGTTTTGCTCATGACATGTTTGTCCATCTCAGGAGGTACAACCCCAGCTCCCATCATTATCACACTCATTATACTCTCCTAGGCTATGTCTGTTTAAATGTGGTATTGGGTTGGGAGTCCATTCATTTATTTGGACATGGTCTCAGCTGTAAGTTCCAACTTTTAGACTCACACAGCCAAGTTTGCTCAGATGCTTGCCTTCAGCCTTACTAACCTAGTGTAGGCTGTCCCCTCAGCCTCTACCCTCAGGCCTTGGAAATGCTTTAACATGTCAATACGATAGAATTTTCTGAATCCAGAGGCATCAAATTTTACTAAGTGGATAATGTAATATCCACTTATTTCATTTTACATGATCAGAAAGACATGGATATCAATATTAATAACATTGTTTGTTGAGAACCTAATATGTGTAGGACAATGTACTGGGGCTTCAAAGATTAGGAAAATAAGGTCCTTGCTCTAGAGAGGAGTGTACTCTGATGGGAGATACAGAATACCATTCACTAAAAAGAATTTACAAAGTCAGATAGCAGATTCAAGTACCAAATGAATGGCCCCTGTACTCACCACCCTCAGGCTTTGGAGGAAGGCTCGACTATGGAGAACTTCATGGGGGGTCCACTGTCGCTTAGAGCCTGGCTCATAGTGGGTACTCAGTAAATGCCTGCTAAATGAATAGGGGAAGGGCTGGGTGGTGGTAAGATACATACTGTACCAGTTGGAATGTAAGCAGAACATCTTCAAGAAAAGAAACACACATAGACATGGATTCTTCACCAATGAACTATGAACCTGTTTTATCAGGAAAGAGCATGAGTGAGGAATATAGAAAAATGTACCTTTTTGTTAAGGATAATCTATATGTTACTGGTGGTAATCGTTTATGGAGCAGTAACTAAATTAGTGGCACTTACTAAGTATATAGGTTAACAACTCACTGTATAAATGCATCGATTCACAATGTGACAGGGACAAGTGGCATGCCTATTCGATCAGCTGAGTTGTGTACAATAACTACCTGATTTACTTGGCAATCAACTCATTTGTATTCCACCTTCTTCCAAAACAGATTTGATAGCAAACCATTTATAAGACTTAAGACAGGAAGCAAGATATAAAGAGGTGAAGGATGGGGCAGGAAGAAACTAAAGTAAGCTGGACTAATTGAGTCTCCTCGGACTAAAAGTAAAGCACATGAATGACCTAGAACCAGGAGTTAAATAAGTTTATGAGAGAAGATGGAAGAAACCTGTCTCCTTGCTCTAAATTTCTGAAGGAAACTTTTCCATGGGACTATTTCTAATCTCAATCTCTTAGTTAACTGATGCTATTTCAATTTCACTACTAATGGGACTCTTACTACCAGTAGCTAGACAGCCTTCTACGGGCTTGTCACAGTGCTACATCCCACACACACATTTCAGAAGTGTAATCCCTCAGCCGCTCTGTGAGTAGGTCCTGTAATCTGCCCCCTTTGCAGGCAGCTTTTCTCATGTGCAGCCCTTCTTACAAGCAGCTGGGGGCTCTCCATGAGTGCCTCTCCCCATGGGAGTCAACACAGAGAGGAGGGGTGGACTGCAGCCAGCAGGAGGCCTCCCCCAGGGCTTGGTTTTGCCAGAGCAGCTCAAGAAGGATCAGGAGGAGGTGTCAAGACTGAACAAGGAAAGAAGCATCTCAAGTCATTAGAGACACTTGTGTTGATCGATGACCATCTTAGATGTTGAGAAGCAACCATGGTGTGGAGGCCAGTGGGCTGGTCATGGAGTCAAAGCTGACTTTCCCAGCAGGGGCAGGTGGACAGCCACCACACATCTCTCAGCTCCTGTCTCAGTCTCCAGTGGCAGAAAAGAGCGCCCCCCTCTCCATGGGGACATATGTGATGATTTGTGTAAAGGAGTGAAAATAGTTTAGTATTGAATACCACACGTTATTCAGGCCAAATTTAAAATCCTATTGGTTCTTGTTTCTACACAGGTCCTAAGAATCACTGAAATTTTATATTACCTCGTTCCTCAGTATTTCTCATTTTATTCTCTTCAGCACTCTTTACTACTTCCACACCCCCTTCGATGTGCCCCTGGTAGTTGCCTCCTCTCAGCCCTGCCTGTCCTCTTTTCATCATGACTTAGTATTATATGACCTTAGATACGAAAAGGGAAGGGGAAAATTTACTGTTGTGCAAACATCCTTATTTTTAAAAAGAAAATTTTGTAAAAAAAAATCTACCTATCATCATATCACCTTGACACATCAGCTCATCGCTGGCCCACGCCACTTCCAGTTTGTCTGTGTGCACCTGTGGTGTCTGCAACTATGACCACAGAGTAGGCACCTTATCTGGTCCTGCTAACTGTGTTTACTCAACACTGCTATACACATTTCCTAAGTCGCTACATGGCCTTCATTATTATTTTGCTACTGGCTGTAAACTATTGCACGGGATAAAATACCATATGATGAAACAATGTTATCACTGCTAGACATTTCGATTTATTNGCTCATCGCTGCCCCACGCCACTTCCAGTTTGTCCGTGTGCACCTGTGGTGTCTGCGACTATGACCACAGAGTAGGCACCTTATCTGGTCCTGCTAACTGTGTTTACTCAACACTGCTATAAACATTTCCTAAGTCGCTACATGGCCTTCATTATTATTTTGCTACTGGCTGTAAACTATTGCACGGGATAAAATACCATATGATGAAACAATGTTATCACTGCTAGACATTTCGATTTATTTTAATCAATAATGCCATAATTAATACTTCCTATATAGAGTCCCCACCCCCACTTTTAACTTACAGAGAAAAGTGTTTAGCATTGTTTTTCTAAAAGTGAGGCAAAATTTTCTAAATTCCCTATTTATTTGTTGGTCTTCCCAGGTTTATCTGCCTGGGATCTTCTGGTCAGTGAGGCAAAGATTTAGCTGCTCTTTTTAATCACGACTTTTTTCATCACAAGTCTCTTTGCGTGCTGTTTGGTGTTCTTGGGAAAGACCAGAAGAGTTACAGCGATGGCCTGATAACACTTGCCTCATGGACATCGACTTTGGAGAAGCTCGTGTGAGGCAATCACAGAAATTCTGCGCAACAGGGTGAAGGCGCCTCACCGAGTCCCACTCAAGCCCACAGGCCCGCGGCAGCTCTCTGACCTGAAGCAGAAGTGCCGTCTTCATACCGTATCGTTCAAGATCCACCCAGGGAAATGAGAGCCACTGTCAGCACTCAAACAGAGGGCGTGTGATCCAGTGGGTGGTTAACACAGATGACAGAACAGCTGAGAAGCAAAAGGGGGTGGGCAGGTGTCGAGAGGTATATGGCAGTAGGAAGCCACTGCTGCCCCCAGGGAGCATGGAGCCACAGTCCCCTGGCAGAAGCTGGAACCTGTGGCCTGTCCTGGCATGGCTGAAGCCATGGAGCAGATGACCCCTCTGGAAAGCGACCCAGGGTGGAGAGGAGGGCAGAAAAATCCTGGCTTCTCCTTCCCGCTTGCCTTCTTATCTCCCACTGGTGCCTTTCTTTGGTTGAAGAAAACCCGGTGTCCCAAGAGCCTGCAACACACCACTTCCACACACAACTTCCAGGGATGAGCTCCCCCTACCCCACCTTCTATGACACAAAGTGAAATGGGGAAAGGATGAGAAATGAGCCCAAGGCACAAGAATTGGCACAAAATCATACTGCAAATATTCATTCAAAATAGCATCAGGGAAAGAAGAAAAATCCTCCGGAAGAGGTGGTGGCAAAAGCAATAGGACACTGCGCGGTTTAGTTTTAAGCACCCATATTAGCTATAGCATTGGCCTTCTTACTTGCAAATGGCACCTCTGGCTAGTCTGAGCCAAAAGATGATTTACTGAAGACTATCAGTAGGTCACAGAATATCTGGGAGAACAGGATCAGGTGAAGAAACTGTACAACCAGGACCATGAGATACATGTGAGGGTGGGAACGGGGATGGCAGTCACCACAGAGGTGGGGCCAGGCCCTTGGACTCACCCAGAAGATAACCTGAACTGGACACCGTAGTTGGCCCTCCCTGGCACTGCTTCTGAGAGCTGGTATCTCCCTGCCAAGGGGCACCAATCTCCTATGGAGTGGATTCAACCCCTTCCCTGCCTTCTCCTGGGCTTGACTGAGTAGAAGGCATCTGACTGCCCAGCCTGTGACATATGCCTGTATCCCCACTGCAAAGGAGTCTGGAAGAGATAGTCTGGCTTCTAGTTTGGGGAAGAGTGACCGTTATGGACTAAATTGTGACTCTCTCCTTACTCTTGCCTCCCTGGCAATTCATATGTTGAAGCCCTAACCCCAATGTGTCTGTATTTAAAGGTAGGGCTTTAAGGAGGTAATTAAGCTTAAATGCAGTCATAAGATGGGGTCCTGATCTGATAGAATTGGTAGCCTTTTAAGAAGAGGAAGAAAGAAAGGGAAAGAAACAGAGAAAGAGAGAGAAGGAGGGAGAGAGAGAGAGACAAACAGGAAGAGAGAGAGAGATCTCCCCACACTGTGAGCACCCGGGAGAGAGAGGGGGGTGCTTGGGCAGTCTGCAAGCCAGGGAGGCAGCTCTCACCATGACCATGCTGACACTTTGATCTTAGACTTCGAGCCTCCATAACGGTGAGGAAATACACTCTGTTGCTTAAGCTACCCAGCCTGAGATAACTAAGACAAGGCCTCAATGTGGGAAGGCCAAGTTAACCAAAAGAAAGTTGTTCATAAGCTGTTGAATGGCCATTCGTGTGATAAATGCCCAGAACACCACATTACCAAATTCTGTTCACTGGAAAATGTTATCAGGTCTTGCTATACTTGTGATCATTAAAAAGAAATACAAATAAAGGAAGTGGTGTCACTGCTGCTGAAATGGTTACAATGCTAATGCCACCTGCCACAGGAGAGGACTGGCTCCTCTTATGCTCCTGTCCTGATGGAGGTCACATGCTTCCATGGCCATGTGATAGCTCTGTCTTCTGATGGGTGTTGTCACAAGAATGTCCACACCTACACTTATAAAATTTATCTGAGCCACAAAGACTCTACACCTGGAAGCAAGATCTCAGCAGATGGAGATAAATGCTTTGGATAATAACAGTTCCACAGTTTCTTTTCATGCATTTGAAATTAAGAAGGGGGTGGTAATAAAGATTACTTGAAGGTGGGGATTGGATTATAGCATAGTTAACTAGAAGGGCACGTGTTCTCTTGAGGATGGTTACAGTTTATTTCAAAGGTGTGTTGATCTAGATACACAGAAACAATGGGCAGGGCTTGCTTAGGGCAAAGATAAGCCTTTTAGTCAAGAAGTTCTATGCCTGCAGCATGACTACCCACCACGACCTGCCCAATAGGAATCTTTGATCAGATCACCCTGTGAGGTTACTTTCCACAGAGCCCGCTTTGGGGCCACATGGGTCCACATCAGAGACACTGGGCTGGTACCAAGCCTTAGAGTGAGAAGGGAGTTAGAGAACACTGCTCATGGTCCACCCAGTGCAGACTCTTCCTAGTCTTCTGAGAGCTCTAGTCTTTGCAAAGATTGTCTTTTTCTCACTGCTGCTGGTATGTATTTCTGTAATGAGGCTCTTCCTCCACAGACTCAAAATTGCATGACAAACTAATAAAGAATGTGTAAAAGTCAGCCTCATTCAGGGGCAAGGGTTAGAAGGACAGAACCAGGGTCATCCCTGGGGAAGACTATTTTAAACATTCCAAGTCTTCAGAGGATAGCAGACAACCCTTTCATTCATTTCCTTTGAGGTTGTGTTCCCGTGGAGTAAGATTGATGGAGGTATTTTTGTAATAACCGCTAATGGAGTGTCCCCTTGTATGTCTTTCACTGTACTAGGTTTTGGATATAAAAAGTTGAATGAGACATGGTTCTTAATTCATAGTTAAGTAAGAAAGGCAAACAGAGAAAAAGATAATTGGAAGATAAGTAACTACAAGAAAAGAATGAACAAAAATATTGTGACAGCTGGGAGGAGGGAACATTTAACTCCGCCTGGGGAGAACCGGAGAGGGTTCCAAGACTAGGTGCTTTGAAGGTGACATGGTAGGGCCTTGAGGGTGCCTCCAAGGCTTCTATCTGGGAGACCAGCTGGACACACTCACTGGTAATTTCTTGGGTATGAAGTTAGGTAGGCTGGGGCAATGTGGCTAGGCCAGACCGAATGATCCCCGGATAAGAGTTTCTCTGATGAAGGAAACTGGAGACTTAGGATCTGAATGTGGTGTTTCTTCCATAGTCTGATCTTTAGAGATTATTGAAAGAGTCTCCTTGTTCCTTTCTTCTACCTCTAAAAATTAAAACAACAAAAACAAAAACAAAACACCCTGCATGCAATCTCCTCCAATTCGCTGCTGTAGCCGCCAACAGTCCACAGATGAGAGTGGCTGGGTACCAATAAAATAGGCAGAAGTCTGGATTTGGCCCAAGGGCCATGGGTTGCCAACCCATGGACTACAGGATCAAATTTTAAAATGCAGCATTGTTGACATTGAGTTTGCGGTTTCTGAGGTCCATTGTGAGATTGTGCAGGTATGTAAGACTTGGTGGGGGGGAGACACCGCTGTGGGAAGGCACAGGGGTCTCAGGAAGGAATGTGAAGGGCAGATGAAGGGGGTCCCTTGTAGCTCCTGGGAAGAAAATGACATTGGAAAAGCAGGTCCCACTCATTGCTCCTGGCAGAGTGCATCCTGGCCACGGTCCCACGGTCTCACTGCAGCTCCGAACTGACTGGCTGTGTCCCGGCCGGCTGCTGCGAGGCAGGAGCTGCGTTCTGTCCCTGAGGTGACTGTGCACAGGATAATTTATATTTTGTTGTAAACGCACCTCAAGCTCCTTTGAGATGAAAGACTCTATATAAAACTGAGTTACGACCCTGCTTCATAGGAGCACTGCTGAGCTTTTCCAAAAGTGGAATTAAACCCCTCTGGCATCTGTGAAGGGCTGGCTGTAGAGGACCCTTGGCCATTGCAGCAGCTCTAATTTTTGCTGTGTGCCGTAAATCATTCTCCCCCAAGTCCAAAGGTGGCCTTGGTATTTGCCAAAATGCTAAGGAGGACAGTCTCCAACTGGTTTGAGCTGAGGCTGAATCTTTGCTTTTTAAGTTGTTTGGGACATAAAGAGAACACACACACATGTTTCTATACCTGCACACTCATGCTTACACAGGCACTCCCATTCTCTCACACTCACACACAGGTTAATCTCCCCTAATCACTCGTTCCAGAATAGCTATTCCCTTACGCTGTAACTTCCTATGGGTTCTCATGACTCTGTTTTTGTTTGTGACCTTGTCTCACTCCTTTGTCATTCTGTCCTTTGAAACCCCAGAAAGGCTACACTTTTGTGGAGCAAAGCTATCAACAGGTGTCCCTCTTTCCCGGCTGAGGCCTGGGACTCCACAGACCAGCTTCGCACTGGGCCTCCCTTCAGACACCATTGGACAGGACATACCGACATGTCTTTTTTTAGAAAAGACCGTAAGTGTCTTATCTTACTCATTTGGAATTTTCCACAGCTCTTTAACCTCTAGTTTAGGAAAAGTTGGTTTGAGGGTTCTTCAAACGTCCCTGAGCTGGTACAGCAGCTCTGCAAGCTTGTTGCACTTGAGGTGGATGGGTGCCTCCGCCTGCCAACAGAGTACCTCATTTCCATCTCTCCTCCCTACCTACTAGAAACCTTGTGTTAAAGCAGCACACAGCCTCTATTCAGAGCTCGAACTTAGAGCTGCTATCGGAGGCAGCTTTTGGATTAAGGGACTCTCAGGAGATGCATTCGAGCGGCTCCTTAAATATTCCGTTTTAGACTCTCACTAAGAAGTCGGGGGTCTCATCAGGTAAATGTTTTCTTTTATTTTTCATGGATTTGTTTGAAAGGATGGTTAAGAAAAGCGTGTCGGTCACGTTGGGAGAAGCCAGATGCTTTCTAGCTTTCTCCTGTTGAACAGGGCTTGTGTCTGTTCCTCTGAAAGGCCAGGAAACAAGAGGTTCACGGAGAGAGCGGCAGCAGCAGCGCTGGGTGGAGAAAGAGCCGGTGTCTGAGGAGTGGGTGTGTGCGGTGGAGCAGCCCTGCGGGTGTGCGGGTCTTAGAGGCTGGAAACGCGGTCAGGTCTGTCTCATGCACTCTCTGCCGCAGCTGCTTGGAGGGGGTCACGTGACCAGCTCATCAGGAGTGGTGCCCAGCTCTATGTTGGCATACTATCTTCTTTTTTTAAAGTATATTTTATTGATTATACCATTACAATTGTCCCACACTTTCCTCCTTTGTCCTCCTCCCACCGGTACCCCCCTACCCTCCAGCAATTCCCCCTTTAATTCATGTCCATGAGGTGTGCGTGTAAGTTCTTTGGCTTCTCCATTTCCTATACTGTTCTTAATATCCACCTGTCTATTTCATTCCCAATTATGCTTCTTGATCCCTGCACCATTTTCTCCATTTCCCCCCCCCCCCCCACACACCAAATGATCTTCATACCTATGATTTGGTTTCTGTTCTGGTTATTTGCTTAGTATATTTTGTTTTATTTTGTTTTTAGATTTAGTTACTGATAGTTGTGTATTTGTTGCCTTTTTATCATTCATGGCTTTGATCTTTTTCTTAGATAAGTCCCTTTAACATTGCATATAATATGGCTTGGTGATGATGAAGTCCTTTAACTTTACCTTATCTGGGAAGTGCTTTATCTGTCTTTCTGTTCTAAATGATAGCTTTGCTGGATACAGTAATCTAGGTTGTAGGTTATTGCTTATTATCACTTTGAATATTTCTTGCCAGTCCCTTCTTGTCTTCAAAGTTTCTTTTGAGAAATCAGCTGATAGTCTTATGGAAACTCCTTTGTAGATAACTAACTGCTTTTCTGTTGCTGCTTTTAAGGTGTTCTCTTTGTCTTTAACCTTTGGCAATGTAATTATTTTGTGTCTTGGTGTGGTCCTCTTTGGGTCCCACTTGTTTGGGACTCTCTGTGCTTCCTGCATTTGTATGTCTATTTCCTTTGCCAAATTAGGGGAGGTTTTTTTAAAATAAGTTTTCAATTTCTTTCTCTTTTTCTTCTCCTTCTGTCATCCCTGTGGTCCATATGTTGGCATGTTTGCAGATGTCTCACAGGTTCCTCAGCCTATCCTTATTTTTTTTTAATTCTTGTTTTTTCTTTCTGTTCTCATTGAATGTTTATTTCTTCCTTATGTTCCAAATCATTCATTTGAACTCCAGCTTCTTTCCTTTTACTGTTGGTCCCTTGTGGATTTTTTTTTATTTCACTTAGTATAACCTTCATTCTTCCTTTATGATTTTGCCATATCTAATGAGTTCTCCGACCATCCTCATCACCTGTGTTTTGAACTTGGTATCTGATAGGTTGGCTACCTCTGTTTCATTTAGTTCTTTTTCTGGGATTCTGTTCTGTTCTTTCATTTGGGCTATATTTCTTTGTTTCATCAATTTGGCTGCCTCTTTGTGTTTGTTTCTGTGTATTAGGTAGAGCTGCTTTTACTCCCGGTCTTAGTAGTGTAACCTATGTAGAAAAGGCACCTGTAAATTGTATGGGGCAGAGCTTTAGGTAATTGCCAGAATGAGGCAACCTGCCTCACTACTGGCCCTGTGTGAGGGGAAGCCTTGGACGCTGCCTGTGTGAGGGGAAGGAGACACTGCCACTGCTTGGCCCCTGGAGGTTTGTCCGGCACTCGTCTTGGTTCTAGTCACTTCACTTCCTGTAGCTGCAGCCTGGGGGTGAAACCCAGAGTGGGTAGGTTTGCAAAAGTTCTAAGTCCATGCAGGACCTTCCAGTGGTGAAAATCCTACCATTTCTTGTGCTGCCACAACCCCAACTGGGTTTTACAGCCAGAGGTAACCAGGGATTTATCTTCTCAGTGCTGGAACCCTGGGCGGTGTGGTCTGGCTTGGGCCAGGTATCACTCGCTCCTGATATGCCCCTCCTGATTTTTATCCACCACACGTGAATGTGGTGCTGTCTGTTCCACTGCCTCTCTGCCTATCTCTGTGACTCTGCCCCTCCTACCAGTCTGGATGAATGTATCTTCTTTAAGTCCTTTGTTGTCAGACTTCCATACAGCTCGATTTTCTGATGGTTCTGGATGTCATTAGTTTTGAGATCTGGTTGTAATTCTTTCTATGGTTGTGCAAGGAGGCAAAGTGTATCTACCTATACCTTCGTCTTGACTGGAAGTCTGGCCTCCTATCTTTTTATCAAATAAAACTAAACTGTCTCTCTTTTCCTCGCTGCTTTCACTTCAACTAGTTGGGTCTCTCTCTCTCTCTCTCTCACTTCTAAATTTTTTGAATTATATCTCTACTATCTCCTAGTTTTATATTTTAAAATGCATGCCCTTCTCCAATAATAGAACATTAAAGATTTGTCTTACAACTGTTTGTAAAATGTACTGGTCTGTCCATAGAGTATCCAGCCACCCAATTTGAAAAATAGAGATACTTATTGACGAAGATACAGGATACAAGAATCATTATACATGGGACAATGATGCTTCAGTCCCTTTCAAAGTAGGCACCTAGGGATCTCTGATCACCATGAGCTACCCCATCACATTTTCCCAAATCTCATCAATGGTCTGAAATCTCTTCCCTTTCAAAGGTGATTTTGGTTTTGGGAAAATTCAGAAGTCTCAAGGTGCTAAATCTAGGCTGCCATAAGGCTGAGGCAACCTGGTTGATTTGATGTTTCACCAAAAAACTGCATGAGACGTGATGCATGAGCAGGTGTGTTGTCTTGATGAAGACAACTGCCAATCACCAGTTGCCCATAGCTGCAGACTTCTGAATCATCTGAACAGTTTCAGTGGAGAAATGTTCAAGCTTAATGCAAAATTCGATACAGATTCATTGCTCTACTGGCTCAGTCATTTGAATGTGATGGTCACACAGTACACATGCTCACTCAATGGGATCTACTGCCCCCATTGACTAGTATAGTGAAGTCATCATTGTTCATGCATACACATTCCAGTCCATTCTCCATGGCTGCCAGTATACATCAGCGTTGCACAAACCATTCTTGTCATATTAATAATGGTTAGACTTTTTTTCTGAACAGAATTTGTATTAACATTTGCTTTGAATATCCAAAGCTATGGCCTCTTGACATAAAGGAACAGTTCATTTGCAGGTGTGACATTTCTCTGAATATCCTGCCACTGTTCCTCCAGGTATTTTTTGTAAACATCTGAGCCATTTGTGCTTAAAATATTTTCAATATATCTCACCTTGGTGAGAGCAGATGTTTGTTTACCAGTTCTCCCTCGTCTCTCTTTGTCTATCTGTCTGTGCCGGTCTCTCTCATCCCTCTTACTCTCTCTCTTCCCCACAAGGGATTATTAAGTTTTCTTTAAAGTTTTAATTTGAAGAAAATTGCATTATTTTTGGATGATAGAGCCAAATCAATCAAACAGTGGTCAAGCATTTACTTGAGTGCATTGTAGATTCTCTCTATTGGAATAGTCACCAGGGAAGACTGTCTCAAAGAATATAATTCCACTGGTGTTGATCATGTATGTATTTTTACTCCTACTTACATTTATGAAATAATTACCAAATATTATCAGATAGAACAAAATAGAGTACTAAATTTCAAACTTCAGATTATAGGTCAGTTTCAAATAATAATTCAACTACCATTTCTGAGACCTCACTATACATGAGGTACTAAGCTAAGCCCTTTGCAATCATCTCATTTTATTCTCTCAACAGCGCTCACTTTGCGTATGAGGAAACAGAAGCTTAGAGAGGGGCTGAGTGCCCAGTGCCCCATAGCTGGCAGGGGCGGGGGTACAGTCAGCACTCAAACTCAAACTGCCAGTCTGGGCCCTGTGCTCATGCTCTGGGAGGGGTCAGAAAACATGGCCCAGAAGGAGTGGTCTCTGGGCTTGCGCCTGAACGGCTCTTCACCATTCACTTGGGCAGCAGAGGCAGTCAGGTGGGTGATGGACAGGTGGAAGGAGCCAGTGTGTCTGGCGGCAGGACAGCAGTGAGTGCTCTGATGAGAAGCAGGAAGGGAAGGTCTGAGTCAAGAGAGGCAGAGGGGTGGGTGCAGGGGGGCCACTTGGGTTTCTGGACTGAGGAGTGAGATGAGGCACGTGCAGTCAGATCGTGATGAATACTGCCCGGGGCCAGCTGTGTGCTCTGCGCGCCCTGCCTGGAAGGCTTTCTGCCTGCGTAACTGTGAGGCTCAGACTCTCCTGCTTCCGGTCTCTGAATCCCAGATCTCACCTCAGCTCAGAGGCTCCTTTGACCTCCTATTCAAGGGGCAACCCCTGATCCCCACTTACCTTTTCTTTTATTGTCGTAAAATGCATGTAACATAAAATTTACCTTTTAAACCATTTTTAAAGTGTACAGTTCAGTGGTATTTAGCACATTTACAGTGCTGTGCAATCATCGCTAGTGCCAGAACGTTCTTGTCATCCCAAAGGGAAGCCCTATATCATTAAGCAGTCATTCCTCATTCTCCCATCCCCCAGCCCTGACAACCAGTGATCTGCTTTCTGTCTCTATGGATTTGCCTGTTTGGGGCATTTCATGTCCATGGAATCACACAATACATGGCCTTTCGTATCTGGCTTATTTCACACAGCACAGTGTTTTAAGGT
Source organism: Sturnira hondurensis (assembly GCF_014824575.4). Lineage (NCBI taxonomy): Eukaryota > Metazoa > Chordata > Mammalia > Chiroptera > Phyllostomidae > Sturnira > Sturnira hondurensis. Next base: position 11,255,336 of record NW_028095541.1, read on the forward strand.
CCATCCACAATATAGCATGGATCAATACTTCATTCCTTTTTATGGCTGAATGATATTCTATTGTATTTATACACTACGTTTTGTTTATCCATTTATCATTGTTGGATGTTTGAGTTGTTTCCACCTTTTCACTATTGGGAATAATGCTGCTATGAACATTCATGTACATGTTTTTGGGTGAACTCATTTTCAGTCTCTCGGGCGAGTATGTAGGAGTGGAATTGCTGGGTCATGTGGTAACTTTATATTTAACTTTTTGAGAAACTGCCAAAGTGCTTTCCACAGGAGCTGCACCATGTTACATTCGCACCAGCCATGTATGAGTTTAATTTCTCCACATCCTCACTAATATTTGATTTTTAAAAAAAAAAAAAACTATAGCCAGCATAGTGGGTGTGAAGTGGTATGTCACTGTGGTTTTGATTTGCATTTTCCCATGACATAGAGCATTGTTTTCTGCTTGTTGGCTATCTCTGCAGTTCACTTTTGTTCCCTTTATTTGGCTTTATTTTTCTTTATAGCTAAGCTTTAACACTTGTCACTTCCTGTCATATTGCATCTTTATTGACTGTCTGTCCTGTAACTAAGTAAACTCTATGAGGCCAGGGACTCTGCTTTGTTCATTATTGTATCACAGCATCAAGGACAGGGTTCGTACTGTAAGGATTCAGTATACACTTACAGAAAACTCGCTTGGCCCCGGGCCTCCCCCCCGGCCCGCCGTAGGCAGATGAGCAGCAGGGCAGCAATGTGAGGGAGAGCCACGCTCATCCTTTCATCTGCCCCCCAACCACAGTCCCACCCTCTGTACCCCCAGCCTGTGTTGCTAAGACAAACAGGTCGTGGTGCCCCCTTCCAACCATCCACCCCTTGGCTTGTGGGGAGAGAGGCTGAAGAGCAGAGTACTTACAGAGATAATGGAGGTTTGAAATAATGAGAGCTGGAGCTAAGGCAGCAGCAAGAAGAGCAGAGTGGGAGGAACAGACACGAAGGAGATATTTAGGAGGTAAAAATAACAAGACTAGGTGGCTGAGGTGTCAATCAAGGTAACTTCAAATGTGGAACTCAGAAGGTTGGGGAAGTGGTGGCACCGTTAACTATAAAAGGAAGTTGGGAGAAAGAGTCTATCTGGGAGTAGGAGAAGGGGGGGGCTGTTTTATATTCAGTTTGAAAAAATAGGAGATAAGAGTACACAGCTCCAGAGTAGGGAGGTGCTGGGGCACAGGGAGTCAGGGCTGAGGTGTGAGACAGATAAGACATGGAATGAAGGAGGAAAAAAGAGAGCAAGAAAAGGGGGTTAGGAAGATGAAGAAGCAGGGATGGGCTGGTATTACAGAATACTTTCCACCCATTCAGTAGCAAGAATGAGAGAAGATTGTGGGGGGGCAGAGAGAGAGAGAGATTTGGCAATTGACTTGCTGGCCTCCCTTGTCTCTCTGTCATCTCTACTCCCCGTAGTCTCCTAATGTACCACAAAACTAGCCTCGTCCTGACTACCTGCTGCCTAGGACCTTCCGTGTAAAAGGCCATCCATGAATCAAGTCCAGACTTTCATTCTGGAGAGTCTGTAGTGATGCTCCTGATACAGCCTTTGAAGCCTGGTGGGGCTTCTCTGTCCCGCTGAGTGATGTTCTGCTCTACCCATTGGCGCTCTGCCCACTCACAGAGCCATGGTGGAGAACGACCTCAGCGAGCCCAGCGAGCACAGTGAGTAAAGGTAACTGGGCAGAGAGCCCTGCGAGACCGCCCGAGGACGGAGGTAAAGCTGAGCCCCAGGGCTCCTACAGCTCTGGTTCACGTGGTTCAACTGGGCAAGTTGGGCCAAGAATTCCAGGCTCTGCCCCATGGAGGTTCAGGATGGAAAAAAGTCTGCAATAGTCTCCCTTCCTTATCTGTGGTTTTGTTTCTCACAATTTCAGAAACCCATGGTCAACCACAATCTGAAAATATTAGATGAAAAATTCCAGAAATCAACTCTTTGCATTTCAAATTGCACGGCATCCTGAGTACCTCCCTTCATTTTGTCATGTAGGCATTACCTCATCTCACATCACGGTAGAGAGAAGGGCACAAGCAGAATAGTATAGTGTCTGAGACAGTTCACATAACTTTTTATTACAGTTACTAAGTGACCAAGTTTAATGAATTGTTGTTAATCTTCATACTGTGTCTAATTTATAAGTTAAACTTTATCACAGGTATGAATGTGTAGGAAAAAACACAGCATATGTGGGGTTCGGTACCATCTGCAGTTTCAGGCACCCCCCCGGGGGTCCCGGAACATAATCCCCACAGAGAAGAGGTACTGCCATCCTTCCTAAATGTTCAGTGTGGAACATGCTTGCAGAAAGCATGTGAGAGTCGTTATTAGGCGTGTGTGGGTTTTTTGATGTCAGTGTATGGACCCCTTATACTTCACTGGGAATTTTTTCTTCTATCAAGAAGGAGAGTGAAACGTATTTGTGAAGAAGGTGCCTATATCGTAGGGCAAAAGCTTTGACTTGCAGAAGAGCATTTGCCAGTGGAAACGTCCTCCCACGGACTCCACAAAATCTCCGGTGATGGAATGCTTGCTGCTGTCTTTCCCTCTGGCTGAGGACACCCAGGAGGGTGCTCATACGTGAGGAACTGAGTGCTGGGGACGATGGGGCCCCTTCTCCCTGTGAGCCTGTCACTTTGAGTGTTTAATGTTGTTCTGGCTTGAAGTGTTTCTCTCTGATAACCTTGTCCCCTCTTTGCTGCAAGTCACTGCTCACCAGTGATGAGGCCGAATGCCTGTAGTCCTCCAGTTTGGGGCCTGAATAAAGAGAGGAGATGTGAGAGTGAGGTATACCTACTGGCCCTCCATGACAGTCACCCCCTGAATGGCCACTCATCACAAGACAGGCCTTTTGACGTTTTTCTGGAACATAACCTAGTGCCTAAGGTGTCCTAGGCAGAAGAAGGATATACCAGGGTGGGGCGAATATTTTATTGCACGGTACAGCCAACATTTTTTATGTAAGTTTTCAGGAAGTTTTTTCCTTCTTCAATTCAAAAACAAGTAAGAGTTTGGCTTCATTCTGAATTGATGGGGCTTTAGCTCTAATTTCTACTAACAATGTGTTTTCTGATTTTATTCACTTGTTAATTAATAATATATACTCATTCATCTGACAAGTATTTGTGTAAGCTCAGTGTAAGCTCATTGGAGAGTCCCACTGGGAGGGAGACACAGACCCTGTCTCTATTCTTCAGTCCTAGTTACGACTCAGCCCTGCCCTGGGGACAAACAGTGGTCACAGAAGAGAAGTGGGGGGCCACCCGGAGCTGTGAGGGCAGTCATGTGGGCCCCCACATAGCTGTGCCTCCCTGTCCCCGATCTGGGGCCACCTCCTTGGCGTCCAGCCAGGAAGATAATCACACTGAGAAGTCGAATGGGGGCACCTTATAAGCATTCAAACTCAAAGATATACAAGCCACCATGTTCATCCAAATCGACCTCGTGGAGGCTTCTCAGTGACAAAATCCTACAGAATGTGCTTTTCCACGGGGCATCCTTCCCTGTTATAAAGCATGTCTGTAAGATGACAGGACGTTGAAAGCTGCATCTAACCATTGTCCTGTTGTTCTGGGATTGTGTTAGGACAGAAGTACCGTTGAGGTCTTAGTGCCATAGGGTGTTTTGTCCTGAAGGGAGGGCTGTGTTTCTTCCTTGATGTTGCCTAGGAAATAAGTGATTAGAAGGGTTAGCGTGGTTAGGTTAACACTGGGTCTAGCTATAGGATGTAAAATCAGCATTCTGAATTTTTGCACGTAAGTTTTAAAACCAGCCTTCGATCTTTGATCTTTTATATTTTTCAAAAGCAGTAATGTCAATTAATGGCAAAGCTAATTTACAATGGCAGGTGATTAAAACAGAGCTACCTAACTGGCTTGAGGCTTTGAAAAGCATTACATAGATTACAATAGCCTTACGACCCTGATTCCTAATTTTCTTAAATCAATATTAAAGTCCTATTGTGTGATTTTAGCACATACAGAGTAAAAGTGAGGAATTAATTGGGACACAAAATTGGCAGAAGGAGCCCTTTGGGAGTTAAATGTCACCCACAATGCAGGGCTGGTGACAAGCACCGTCAAGCACAGCTTTTGTCTTCTTGCCGTTCCTTTCAATATCAGCAGTAATAGGGGTGTCTAAAAGTCATTTTCACCTCTCCCATGTGTATCCCCTTAACAAAATCATTGCCAACTGGATGTAGAGTCCAGGGCAATATAACACCACAGCTAAGGGGGTGAGTTTAGGACTAACACTGACCTGTTTGCTTCTCTTATCTGACTATTTCTAGTACACACCTCCCCAAAGCTTCAATTCCTGATCTGTGAACTCAGAACAACAAAAGCTCCTAGTCTGTAGGAATGTGATGACAATTACTCGTGAGCTAATGTATGCAAAGCTCTTAGCACCTTCAATCAATGGTAATTCCTATTATCCCAGGTAACATGTGAATAACAGAACTGAGCTGTCATTTTTCAGGCAACTGACAACCTGCCTCTCTTCTCTGTGAGTTTAGTCCCGAAGCACAATTCTAATGAAGTTACTCTTCTGCTCAAACCCTGGGACTAAATCACATCCCGTCTCCTTTGGCTTGACGTGGGAAGGCTGTCCAGCCCTCTCCCGCCTTTGTGAGTCCTGCGCTCCAGGACCGGTAAAATCATCTCCCCTTTTCGGAGTGAGCCCTGTACCCCAAGGTCCCTGCGAGTCAGCCTCTGATTCCTGCATCCCTATCGCCCTTTCCTCTCATCTCTGCTCATGGCCGGTTCCAATCAGACCTAGTCAAGCCGCAGTCAGTTTCTTTAGGTGCATTTCCAGAACTGTGCCTCTACACAGCACTTACCCCCCTCACTTTAAATTGTATCTGCCGTGGTATATAGCAAACTCTTTGAAAATTGGAACAAAATTGTGTTCATTTTTATATCTCCTATTGTACTTTGCAAGCTCTCTTGCACATAACCAAATAGCAAGAAAGTTGGCTGAAGTGAATTTAAAAGTCAACTTTATTGTCAGTAGGTTATTATAGTAACAACAGAGAAAGGGCTTGTTTAAGATCAAAAGAACAGGGTGTTTATGTGTATATATGTGTATATGTACTGTATTTTGCCACATATGATGTGCACTTTTTGACCCAAATTTTTGAGGGAAAAATAAGGGTGTGTGGGTATAATGATTACATACCATGCGTATAATAATGGGCATAATAGTCCCACATATAATGTGCACAAAATGTGGGTGCACATTATACATGGCAAAGGACAGTATGTGTGTGTGTACATATGTGTATGTGTAATATACATGCAGTCATGCCCCACCTAATGGTGGGGATACTTTTTTTTTGAGGCGTATCATTAGGCGATTTTATTGTTGTACAAACGTGATAGAGTGCAAGTACACAAACCTAGATAGATAGCCTGCTGCACACTTAGACTTTCTGGTACAGCCTATTGCTCCTAGGCCACAAACCTGTACAGCACGTCACAAAATGACATGAGGTCAAGTCCAGCACGAGGAAGCTATGCCATGGAGAGACAGTAAACGCGAGACATGTGAGGCTGCTGGTCTCGTGACACGCTTACTGTTTCACAGCAAACTTTTAAAAATAAGTACAAAAATACTCTAAAATAACCATGAAAAGTATAGTATGGCAAATACAAAAACCAGTGGCATAGTCATTTGTTATTATTACCTGGCATTATGCACTATACATAATCCCAGGTAGGACCGGCAGAGTGGCAGGTTTGTTTACGCCAGCGTTACCACGGATTCGGGAGTGATGCCTGGTTCTACGACGTTAGGTATCACTAGGCCGTAGACATTTTCCAGCTCCATTATAATCTTATGGGACCATTGTTATACACGCAGTCCCTTGTTGACCCAAAAGTCGTTACGCAGTGCATAACTGTCTATGTTTTCTCACTTGTGCAGTAGGCATATGGTATACAACCTTTTTTTCAACTCTAAGAATCTGAGTTACTGGCCGTTTATGGCAAAAGAACAACCAGGACTCTGCCATTTAGAGCTGTGGGCAATTGACTAGGTGGCAGGTAAGTCACCAAGAGAGGCCTGAGGGTATTGTACCAGCTCACCCACCGGCCCCATTGACCTTTTCCCAGGCAAAGTCCACAGTGGATGTGGATCATGATTTTAATCCTGCTTTTGGAGTCAGAAAGTTGCAGGTTTTCTGTTCTTCATTGAAAAACCTTGCTTGTATGTTAGTACTTTGCCCACAGTAGATACTCCAAAAATATTTCTTGAATGAATGAGGGAGTAATCTTCCCTTTCATTAAAAAATAAAATAATAACAATAATTCTTAATACACTTATGACAGGACTCTGTGCTTACATACAATGACACAGTTTCCACCAAGAACAATGCACCCTCCTAAATATATTATGCATCCATTAGCTCTTTAATTGTCACATTTTTGTGAGCTTGGCACATAGTAGATGCTTAATAAACACCTGCTAAAGAGAATTGTAATTTATATCCAAGAACTGGAACATTAGACCCAAACTAAATAAAGTTTATTAGAAAGCACAATCCTTTAACTAGTGAAGAAATCCCATTCTAAAGAGAGAGAGAGAGAGAGAGAGAGAGAATGAGGCCTGAGGCATAACTACTTGATTGGCTTCAGGAGGGGGATTGGTCTAATGGGAGTTTTTACCCCTCATTTGTTTAGAAAAAAATGGAATGAGATGGAAAGTGGGAAGTTGGGAAGTTGGTAATCCCCTGGAGGTTTTAGAAATGATTAATTGAGGAGTTTCTTTTCTAATGCTGTTTTATGTTTCAAAGGTAGAGAGTAAAAAGAGTTGGGAATAAGTATAAGTTTAATTACCCCCACTTTCTAATACTTCTTTTAACAAAAGAATAAGAAATGGAAAGATTAAAATTTAGAGGAAGTCTATAGAAGAGATAATGGAATAAGACCAGGAGAGAGGATAAAAAAAAATTCAAGGAAATTGCTTTGTTGAGAAGGAACCACAGCTGCAATTCAGCTCGCCAGCAGGAGATCCAAGGGCTTAAAGGAAACAGGAAGTTTGGGGGCAAAAGCAGTAAGCAGAGCAAACAAGGGAGAGGTGGGTGGAATTTTAAGTTTGAAGATTTCAGTACAAAAAGTTATTAGACACTAAGGACTTTGAAATGACACTTGAAGAGATGAGTCATTGCAGAGACAAAGAGACTTTGAAAAGATGTGAACGTATTAAAAATTAGAGGACACTTGTCCTACTGGAAATCTTCGAACCCAATCATTCATTCTTTCATTTAGCATTTATTGAGCATCAACCAGCTACTGGGGATACAAAGCTAAATGAATCAGGCCAACACAATCCCTGCTGCCTTAGAATTTACGAATAACTAAATCAGATACTCTCACTGACGAATGTTTACTTTCAAGGAAAGGTTCAGCTGGAGGGGAGAATAAAAAAGGAGACAGGCCTGGATAGTGTAGGGATGGGTGGAGATGTTCGAAGACTTTCCAAGGAGTGTGAGCTTAGAATTGGGATCTGAAGGTGGAGAGGACCAGGGGTTGGGTGGAGGAATCCTTCTAGACAGTGGAAACAGCACATGCAAGCCCTGTGGAGGAAGGATCAGGCACCTTCAGGAAACAGAAGTAAAACCAGGATAGCTGGAGAAGAAAGAGCCAGGAGAAGTGGGTGGACTGAGGCAGGAATGGTGGACAACGCTGTATCAGGAAGGAGGACATGGGAATTATTTGGGGTTTCAGCCCAAGAACAGTCTGGTATCATAGGGAACTACAATTTCTTGCTTATGGAAGACTCTCCAGGTGACCAAAACTCACCCATGTATACGCCAAAACTATCTATATTTTTACCACATTTGATAGACAAAGGTTTTGATGCATCTAGCTCACTTTCTCTATATCCTTCCTGAAGCTTTGTTTCAGAACTCTTAACATTTTCTCAATGATTCAAAGCATCTGATGTTATGCTTTTGAGGAATAAAGGCTGCATGTTCTTGTGTTCACTAATCCCAGGCTGTGTTTTTTTGAGTCCTGGTCTATAATCAACCTTTTGCAGTTCCCATTGCTGCCACTGTGTCTGCCTCTCTCTCTCTCTAACTAGAAGTTCCCAGTCTGTTGTGGAATGAAAAATCAGAGAACTAAATCAAGAGGCTTCAGCTGCTCTCGAGCGCATGGGTTTGTATCTCTCTGGGTACCCTTTGGGCATCTTCCTATAGTGGATGCCCTGCCGGGTCTCCAAATGGTAGGGTGGCTGGAGTGAACTCCAGTGGGTCCCTTAGGTCCAATATAGAAGCCAATAGTCACATGTGGCTGTTTAATTTTAATTAGTTAACAATAAATAAAGTTAAAAAATTCAGTCCTTAGTCTCACTAGCCACATTTCAAGTGCTTGATGGCCGAATGCAGACAGTGGCCGTCATATGAGGCAGCCCAAGTCTGAACACCTTTATTATCACTGGAAGCTCAGTTGGACAGTACTCTCTTAGCATATGGGTGGAGAGCATGAACCAGCTGATCTACATTATAGTCATCAATGTTTTTAAACGTCTGTCTCACTGTAATCCAGCCATGCACCAAATGCAGAGCTAGATGTCACTTTTCTTGTTCCTCTGAGTTTATAAAAATACATCTTGTAAATTATTTCTTTCAGAATTGTTATAGTTACTATAATGCTATTGAAGAAATACTTAGAGCACTGCTATTTCCAGCAGAGAAATAGACTCAAAGCTAATTAAAATTCCACAGTTGCTCAGTGGAAAATCTGAGCTCTTGCTTGAGTCACCTTCCCACAGTGTCTCCAAATAGATACACGCTGCATGTGTGTCATGCAGCCTCAATAATCTGTTTGAGAAATTCCATGATCCCACCTGCGCTTCATCAGTTCGTCCCTTAACATCAGGAGCACTCAGGAACCTGAGACTCTGGCACAAACAGATGCTCGTTAAAAAAGAAAAATTAGCTCATTGAACCAATGAGCTAATTATCCTATGTTCTGAGCTCAGAATAGCAAATGGAGAAGAACCAGATCGAAGATATTCTGGCTAAATGTTATATAAAAGTCATGTCAAGGTGTGATGAATAATGCATTAGACATTCTCTGGCTTTCATTCTGAGCCATCTTGGGAGTGTGGTCTGTGACTGGAGGTTTCCATAATAATCCCAATAATAATTTACACATTACCACTAATCTCTGTAACAACAAGATCTTACAGATAAGGAAACTGAGGCTCAGAGAGATGGTGTTAGTGGCAGAGCAGGAGCCTAGCTCTCGGCCGATGTGACCCTGTGTGTCCACAGGGCCAGCCTCTCACCACTCTGTTCTCAGACACCTGTTCCTCTGTCTCCTGGCGCCTCTGGCGATAGAAAGTCCAGGGAGGTGGGTTAGGTCGATGTAAGGCAAAGTGATAGAGAGGAGGTCTTTATGATGCAGGCTGATAGCATTTTTCTGGAAGCTTCTCTGCACCATAGGTCCTGTGGTGGCGGTGTGGCTTGTGTGCAGTGAACCTTGGCTTTCACTGACAGTGGAAAACAAAAAGTGGAACACAGCATTTTCTCCCTGGCTGCTGTACTCAGCTGATTCAACATGACACGCATTTCAGAGAGAAGTTCCACTTTATTTAAAAATGAACAAATAAGCAAATAGTAACAAACCAAACAAAACTGAAAAAAAAAATCCTCTAGGGTGAATGGGAAGAGCCTATCTCCTGTGACTTTGGTCATTTGTTACGAGCCCTACCTGTGGGACAGAAGACTGTCCATGGCCAAGCTGGGAGTTTGGGATTCTGAGGTCTCTCCCCTGGAGAAGTTCAGCTATTAACCTGAGTGTCTCATAAGTATTTTCTGAGCTTTTATTGTAGGTCAGGCCCCAGCAATCCAAAGATGAGTGAGATGAAGGCCTTGCCCAAGGTACTTTGTAGTTTATCCTGGAACAGCAGCAGATAAACAAATAACTAAAACGCAGCCAGATACATACTACGATACCAGGACATACAAAGTGCAAGTGAGCAGAGCACTCAGTAACACTTCCGACCAAAAACTCCCAGTTTGGCGTGTTGGGTGGGCATGCAAGCTTGGAGTGCGATGAGATGGGGAGCTGGCTGCAGGGTATACGTGGAGCTGAGGCAATGCAGACAAGGGCCCAGAGACACTGGCAGCCACTATCAAGGCCACAGGATCACTGACAAGGTTGGCCCAGGACTTAATTTAGGGCAATAATTTTAAAGCTATGATTCACCCAGGGATAGAATCAGCTTTAATAATTGACTAGTAAATATGTACCAGCAGTACTGAACGAGACAGAAAGAAATGGCTCCGGGATCAGAAAATAATTTTAAGACATGAGAGCTACAGACTATTCATCAGGCACAAAGTTGAGAAGTTCAAGGCCGGGGAGAAAAATGGAGGCCATGAAGTATGGAAGGAGCAGAGTTCAAGGGCACAGAGAATGGACACAAAGTTTGTCCTGGGGTCCCAGGGAATATGATAGAAAAAGGTAAAAAGGGCTCAGACCCACACCATAGTGTACGGTGCACCAGCCCAAACCCACCCTGGGCGGAAATCTGAATCCCTGGGTCCAACTTCCCCCTCAGCCAGTTTGAACAGCACTAACCCCTAGTGAGGACCAGATGCTCTGCTCTGTGCCGCAGACCAGGCACGCTGTGCACTTGCTTTGGAGAGAATGTGGGTAAGATGGGAAAATGGCCCACACCTCAGTGAGGTTGGGGAGAGGGGAGTTTAGGCAGGGAGTGGGGGATGAGGATGGCAGAGAACTGGCAGGCTCAGTCTGGGGGTCTGTGGGCAAGGAGAAAACACGGTAGGATTGGGGGGCTGTGCTTTCCCAAGGTAGGCTGGGGGCTTTAGTTTGAGCAGTAAGAGAAACAACTTCCTTCCATGAGACCTCCCCCCACCTCCCCCAAGACTGTGTAATGGATGCTCCCCCGTCTTCACCAACAAGGTGGCTATTCCACACGGCCCCTGTGTCAGTGACAGTGATAGTGACAGCATGGTTCATTTGTTGTATCTCCCATGTTGCACGGTAGCCCTCGAGGCATGAATTTTCATCTTGACTTGAAGGTCATGCATTTTTATCTTGATTTCAAGACTGTCAATGACAAAGCAGAAAGGTGAGTTCCTGATGACTTCCCCCAGCAGCCTCCGAAGCAGCCTCACTTTCCTTCCTTTCCTGTAAGTGGTGACCATCTCGTGCTCAGTAAGTCCTCATGGACCTGGCAAAGTGCTACACAAGAAAGACTAAACGTTAGGAAGCACCCAACTCGATGACAAGTTGTCTAAGCTCTCGGGTGAGGGCCTACTATGGTGAGCAATACTCAGGAAACCAATATTCTACACAAACAAAGAGTTTAGAGTTCACTTTTGAGGTGCTTATTAGAGAAATTTGACCTTCAAATACTTGCTGAATCTCTAACTATACTCAATTCCTGGGTTTCCCTTGGCTTTGGTGAGGCTTACTACAGGTTGGGCTTGGATATCAGAGGGTGGCCCTCGTAATGCAAGAAGGCAATGTACACGCGATCAGAGTTCAGGAGGTCTTCGCAGGAACTCAAGGCACCAAGTGATCCCACATGCACATACTCATCATTGACTCAGCAAACCTCCCAGCCTCTTTCTCTGTTGTGCAGCCCTGAATGGGCCAGTTGCAGCCTTATGTCTGTCTCACACTTCTCCACAGGCAGCTTGAATGCACCAATGATTTCACTTACATGCCAATTCCAAATGATCCAAACTGACACGGGTGGCCAAATGGAAACAATGGGCCTGCAAGCAGCACTAATACAAAGATGCCACAAAGCTGTTGCAGACTGAGTATGCCATTGGGATCTACGTGGAAGAACCAGAAGACTGCCTGTGGGTTTCATCAATGTGTGGACCATGCCCGCCGTGAGCATGGCGGTTGCAGGTAGATCCCTTTCGGTTTCCATTTCGGTTGCAGGTAGATCCCTTTTACTACGTGGCCCAATATCTGCATCGTGAGCAGCTCTCACATCTCAAATCGGAAGGTACAGTGGACTCAACATCCCCTTGGTGTACCTGCAGATTTGACCTGTCTGCAGTGCATCCTTTTCATTATTATTTTATTATGTATTTAAAGATGCTTTTCAGTTACACTTAACACTCAACATTATATTAGTGTCGGGTGCTCAGCATAGTGGCTGGACATTTATGTAACTTACAAAGTGGCCTCCGACAAGTCTAGAACCTCCTAACACCATACCTAGTATTTTATTTCTGTATTATTATTACTTTCAGTCCTCACCTGAGGACATGTTTATTGATTTTAGAGACAGAGGAAGGAAGAGTGACAGAGAAAGAGAAACATGGACCTGCTGCCTCCCAATCAAGGATCGAACTTGCGACCTGGGTGTGTGCCCAACCCACAGCCTTTTGGTGTACAGGACGGCGCTCGAACCAGCTGATCCACCCGGCCAGGGCTATGACGTTATTTTTTAATTTATCAAAAAGTTCTATTTTGTGGCTGACGCCCACGGCTTATTCAGAGAATTATACATTCTTTTAACTTCCAAAATCAGCATGCATGGTTGACTTTCTTTATGGACTTTTTTCCATAACAAAACATTTCATTTTTTAAATAACGCCTTGCAAGAGTTGCTGGGCGAAAAGTGGCAAAACCTGAGCTGAAATGCAGCTGCTAAGCAGTAAGCTAAGCTCATTCACTAGCCAAGAGCCCCCGCCCTCGCCCCCCCCCCCCCCGCCCCGTCACTCCCAACACTGCTCTCGCCCTTCTGGTCTGCACCTCTGCAGCACAGTACATATCACAGGCTTTGGGGTTTGTTCACAAATAGTCAGGACCAGGAACACTCAAACTGCAAATGCCCAGCCTCCAACAGGCTGGCTTGGGTGCTGCTACTAATCCTGTCCTCAGGAAGGAAATGCTTCTTTCTTGAAGCCACTCACTGCAGGGGTAGCGTGACGACAGGGCGCTGAGCTTTGTGCTCAGAGGGGATGCTTTTGCCCAGCCTGTTGTCACCAGTGCAGGTGGCTTAGAGGAGCGCCTCAGGTGTGTCTTCCCCAGGTTCGATAGGCTAAGAGCACAATGGCCTGCTGGCTCCTGTTGCTGGGTGGTGGGTGAAGGTGGTAGTGACGGTTTTGACAGCTGTGAAGCTCCCAGCTGCCCTGCTTGGCTTGCCACCGTGTGCCAGGGGCTGCGGCCCGGCTCCGCCACGAAGACGGGAAGTCTTTGCCTTCCCTGCTGCTGCAGCCCAATTGGGACCCCCCCATAACCCCCCAAAGACCCCACTTCTATTCCCTACTCTGCTTTCTCCTTTCAGAGGATCCCTGTGTGTTACAGAAAATGTACTTTTTGTTTTTAGACCTAAAGTAGATTGACACCAGAGAACTGGAATAGAGTTGAAAATATAGCTCTTAACATCTTGAGGAAATTCAACTAGTTGGTAAGGTCATCTTTTTACATCTTTCTACCTTCTTGAGCCCTGCACCCATCTGAGAAAATCTGACGTCAGTCTCTATGTGTTTATACCAACTTCTTTAACTGTTCTCAGCCCTGCTCTAATGGCAACTTCCTTTACAGATAAATTTAAAGAGAAATCTCATTTGCTATTCGGGTCTCATCCAGAATCATCTATTTCAGAAAAGTTTTTTCTTAGCTTGGCTTAGTGATCTTTCAATTATGCCAAACAACTGTCAGATATCATATTGTAGAGCTTCTCTCAGATGAATGTTAGATTTCTCTAAGTTACCATACTGTCGCTCCTTCAGAGTTTTCCCGGTCTTATTTAGACTCGAAGATGGGGACAGGCCTCTGCACCTGCAGCCTGAATAAGTCAGTGGGCCCCAAAGGAGATTGATGAGCATGGCCCCTACTGGCTTCGTGAGCCAAGGCAGGTGCTCTGCATTGTCTAAGGCTGTGTCTGCCTCAGGCTGCCATTTCGGATCCTGCCACGGGGCTGGCTTCAGTCCCCTCTCTCACCCCTAGCCTTGTTTACCAAGGGCGTGTGAGTTCAAGCAGAAGACGACAGGCAGACAACGAGTTGATTGTGGTCCTTCCTTCTGCCTTGTAGGACAGCAGAGTCCCAGAGGCCGGATGCACCATATTCTCTACAGTGACTTATCGCTTTCTAGGGTCCCGCCTCTTATGGTCTGATAGGACCTTTGCCTCCGTGTGGAAAGGGGGTTGAAGAGCAAACAAGGACAAGATCTGGAATGTTCACACTTTTTTCTCACGCTGCCTATCACTTGTGTAATTATTTCTCCTACGAAGTTCCTCAAGCGATCAGCCAGTGAGCAGATGCTGTCCCTGACGAGTGGGCGTTGGACCTCGGTGTACTGTCAGGGTATTCTTAGTATCGCTGGCTTTGGGAACAAAGGAATACACAGAACACCATCTCTCACATTGCTGGGCTCAGCAGCTTTCTTGGTGATAATGCTGCATTAAAGATGGCAGCACCCAGCTAAATAAGCACCCATTAGGTGGAGAAGAAAGCTGCCTGCATGGGGGTCTCCAGTGGCTGGTGACAGGTAACCACGTTACAGGTCATTGAGGTTAACTGCTGGGACACAGACAGTCTTTTGACTATTTTCATCCACATAATTGGAAACAAAACAAACCAGTCATTTTGAATGTAATTTGAAACAATTGTGTTTTTATGTATTGTGAATAACTTTTCTACAAGCAGAATTGTGTGTTTACTTTAAAAGCCTCCAAATGCAGAAAAGCCTTGCTGTTTGCTAGACAGCTGGCACCTGCTGCCCTGTTCCGAGTGATTAACTCATCCACAGTGACTTCTTACCCCTCTGGATAAGTGAGACGGCGTCACTCGCCACAAGAATGGGGGTGGCCATCCTATGTCTGATGAAACTGTTACCCAGGGAACTTGAGATATTTCTAATATTTGAGAAGATACGTCTAAAAAAGGCTCCAACATGCCTGTCCATAGACAGCCATTAGCTGCAACTAAAAAAGCATGGAAGCAGCATCCACATTTCACACCCGCATCCCGGATGGTCCACTGAGATTCGACAGATGGAAGCTCAGCGGTGGCTCTGCACGTGGCTCCAAATAGGGCAGCTGGGCAGAGGGGCGAGAGAGAGGGGCCGCTCCAGAGAGAGGGTGCTCCTCTGCGAGCCCCTGTGCCCTCTAGGCGGCCAGCGCGGTGCAGCTCCTCTTGCCAGACAGAGGCCACTGGAGCCAGGGACCCCCCTTCACCACCACAGAAGGAAGCCAGCAGCCCTTCGCTTCCCAGACGGGAAAACCTTGATGCATAGAGAGAAACTGACTCATCAGTAACATACAGTCTCTTGAATCCTAGCCCAGTGGTTAGTTTTTGATGCCCCATCATGGAACCTAAAAGAGGGGTTGGGGACTATACACCTTTCTGTCAACAGTGGCTTTTAAAATTTCCTCTGAAGACGGGGAAAAATCCAAAACCTTCTCCATTTTGGTTAATGAGCATCATTTTTTTTGTACATCATCTCCCTCCTGGGGGGAGAGAACAGTTGTCTGTGCTGTGTCTCCTTTTCTTCCCCCTTCAGGGCCGGAGACCAAGTGGACTCCATCCAGTTCCTGCCTTCGAGCCACTGTGATTCTGAACCTTGTTATTTTTAAAAGGGAAAGAAACTGAAATTGAATCAGGGTCTTTATCTTGCTCTCTCCCAAGCTTTTTGTTTTAAAACCCAAACACTGAGCTGGCAGATCCTCCACTTGCTTTGAGCAAACAAGCGAACTGGGAGGCCTGCTGGAAGGATCCCCTCAGCTTCAGTGGAGGTCAGCAGACTCCGAGAACGGTGGAGGGTTCTGGAACTCAAAAGGGTGACCATCTCATCCTGAATTTCCAAAGGGGAGAAANCTGAGAGAGGGTGCTCCTCTGCGAGCCCCTGTGCCCTCTAGGCGGCCAGCGCGGTGTGGCTCCTCTTGCCAGACAGAGGCCACTGGAGCCAGGGACCCCCCCTTCACCACCACAGAAGGAAGCCAGCAGCCCTTCGCTTCCCAGACGGGAAAACCTTGATGCATAGAGAGAAACTGACTCATCAGTGACATACAGTCTCTTGAATCCTAGCCCAGTTTTTGATGCCCCATCATGGAACCTAAAAGAGGGGTTGGGGACTATAGACCTTTCTGTCAACAGTGGCTTTTAAAATTTCCTCTGAAGACGGGGAAAAATCCAAAACCTTCTCCATTTTGGTTAATGAGCATCATTTTTTTTTGTACATCATCTCCCTCCTGGGGGGAGAGAACAGTTGTCTGTGCTGTGTCTCCTTTTCTTCCCCCTTCAGGGCCGGAGACCAAGTGGACTCCATCCAGTTCCTGCCTTCAAGCCACTGTGATTCTGAACCTTGTTATTTTTAAAAGGGAAAGAAACTGAAATTGAATCAGGGTCTTTATCTTGCTCTCTCCCAAGCTTTTTGTTTTAAAACCCAAACACTGAGCTGGCAGATCCTCCACTTGCTTTGAGCAAACAAGCGAACTGGGAGGCCTGCTGGAAGGATCCCCTCAGCTTCAGTGGAGGTCAGCAGACTCCGAGAACGGTGGAGGGTTCTGGAACTCAAAAGGGTGACCATCTCATCCTGAATTTCCAAAGGGGAGAAAGACCGCCATTTTCTATTTGAATGTTAATGATATATTTCAAGAGTTTGAAGCTGGATCAACTGCTTCAAACTGCCTTCCACTTATAATTTTCACAATCAACCTACTTTGTTTTTTCCCATCAGACTCACTCTCTCCACCTTCATTAATTTTAAGCAAAAATTTCCTGAAATACATTGAGGTTCTAGGTACCATCCCAGGTCTATTTGCATAGGGATGAATACATACACACACGCACAAAACCCTTTTCCCTTCCCACATTCGGGATCGGTTGAGGGAGGTAATTGTATTTCACACAAAATGGTATTGGAGAACGTGGTTTCAGTCTTTTGGACTTAATACCATGCCCCTAAAATAGATACACTTTCCCAGTCACAGGCACTGTTGCTGCTGGACAAACACAGCCCACCCTGCCTGGGAGCTGACTGAGTGTGTGTGCCGACTGGTGGAGTCAGGGGGAGGAGGAGGAGGGTGCTGATCTGAGTGTGCTCAGCTCCTTCCAAACTTGGCAATGAAAGATCACTTTACCTCCTGTGTGGGACAGAGGGTGTGAAAAAATGAGAGCCTGAGGGATGACTCTGCTATCACTGATGGGAGAGAGGCCTTCCTACACCATGCAGGGTTCCTCGTTCACAAGGGCCAGGATTCCCACTGCAGTCCCTGGGCCCCAATCTGGGGTTCATTCCACTCTACCGGTCCTGCTGTTCTTCTGACAGGTGATGGCAGGAATTCTCTAGTAAGAAATAAACATCTACTGAAACTAAGAATTTTGTCTTGTATTTTAAAAAAGAGAGACATACTTGTCTATCAATATAACTTCAAACAAGTATTTCTGACTTTTTGGGTTGCTCTGCTGTCTTTGGTTACAAAAAGTATACGGATGCTTTCAAATCCTATGCCTCAGATTGGACAGAGTTCAGACCTAGTGGTTGGAAGAAGCCAGGTGGACGCCCCTCCATCTCTTCCCCCAGTGTAGGGCTGTGGGAAGCACAGTGGCCATGACAGTGAGGATGCCTTTTGTCAACTTCAGCATAGCATTCAACAGCTCTTTTCAATAGTGGGATTGAATTTCCACCCAGGCTAGGTAGTGATTAATGATTTGGATTTGTAATACGGCTCTCAGCATGCGGAATTCACTATTGAAAGTTCATAGCTAAGGTAACTGGTGAGGTCCAAACACAGACAGAACTTCCCACCTTGGGCCGGCTCACATTGTCCTGCAGGGAACCCAAAAGAGGTGCGCTCTGCATTGAACTGTGAAATGCAGCTCATTTCAATGGCAGGAGTAGGCTCTCTTGTCTGCCCTGTCAGTAAAATGCAACATCTGGGTCAATGTCCTGCACAGAGTTTACACCCACTTCTGCCAAAGGACAAAGCAGCCCTTTGTGGATGAGGAAAGTTCAATGTCCAAAGACAGGCAAATGAGAGGTATACTTTGTTTCTAGTAGTTTTTCTAAGCAGTCTTTTTATTTACTTATTTATTTTAATCCTCCCCTGAGGACATTTTTTCATCGATTTTAGAGAGAGGAAGGGAGAGAGAGAAATATTGATGTAAGAGAGAGCACTGATTGGTTGCCTCTCCTACACACCTGTACCTGGAGACCACAAGCACCCATACCAGGGATGGAACCTGAGCCTAGGTATGTGCCCAGACCAGGAACTAAACCTGCAACCTTTTGGTTACAGGGTGATGCTCCAGTCAACTGAGCCACACCGGTCATGGCTACACAGTCAGTCTTAGTGCATTTGGTACATGTTCATTTTTCCTTGAGAAAAATTCTTTTAAAAATGCAATTTAATGTACTGTTTTATTTTTTGATGACAGTTTAATGTTAAAAAACATTCTCAGCTTCTTTCTTATTCTTCACAAGAGTCAGTAGAAATACAGAGTTTTATACTTTTTGTCAATCAAGCCCTATTCAATTTGCTATTTAATTTCAAATTTTTAATATTTCAAGTGAGTTCACTTAAAAAATAGAATTTCTAGAGGGACGATTATGTTAGTTGTTAGAATTTAGCTAAATAAAATTCTCCTGATGCCATAGATTCCTGCTCTGTGGATGAGCAGGGTTAGAATCCTATGGATTAGACAGCATCATCTTAAATTCATGAGCACTGTTAAGTAAAACAGGTACCTGAGTCATCAGTGATGTTAGGCAGTAGAGCTTCTGTTCTAGTTGCCAAGGGACTAGAGAGTATCTTCAAGGTCAACCCATCACCCCCCATCCACACACACAATTTCTAACACAGGGCTTTGGTTCCTAAAACTAGTTGTCCCTCTGTGGCTCATAATTCACATTGTCCCTCATCACAAGCCCTTATATCTTCCTATCTTGCAAGGGCCTTCAAGTAGCCTTTGGATTGCACAGCTCTCCCAGGACTCTGTCTTCTCAGCTCTGCAAAACCTGTGTCCCATATTACAGTCCAGCACATCTTCTCTCTAACTCGATGGTAAATTTATTGAGAGCAAAGAACCATGACGTCTGGTCATTACAGAATTTTTGAGCTACAAGGAATCTTATGGTAAAGACTCATAGACCAATGTGGAAATACTATTGAAATGTAAAGACCAATACAAAGTCACATAAAAATAATGGCATATTAAGGAGATGGTCCACACAAAATAAAACCTCAATATGTGCTCATTTTATAGAAAAAATTTTTATTTACACCCTTTTTTGGACTGATTTTACAATTTGAGGGAGTGACTCTTTAACACCGAGTACAAAGGTTGTATCAAAATGATAACTGCGTTGCTCTTCTGAAATAACCAAAATAGAAAAGACAAACCTGAGTTTATAGGAACCAAAAGATTTAAACAAAAAAGGTTCTATAAATGGAAAAAAGACAGCAGTGGATAATAGAATACCAACTAGTATTTTAGCGTGGAATCAGGACTCTAATATACAGCGAGGTTTACTATCAGGATTGCTCTTCACTTTTTTTATGGGGGAAGATATGAGGGCAAACAGATTTGACAACTATATAAAAGAAAACAGAATGACCATGGGTAGGGTGACTGTTTTGGTTTTCAGGGTGCAAACAATTGCTATATTTTGTGTTCACTTTATTTACTCTCCCACCTCACCAATAATAAGCATTGAGATTCTTTACTTAAAAATTTTTTATTATATTTTTATCCTCATTCATGGACATGCTTATTGATTTTAGAGAGAGGGGAAGGGAGGGAGAGAGAGGGAGAGAAATATCAGTGTGAGAGAGAAATATCCCAAACCCACAACCCAGGCATGTGTCTTGACTGGGAATCGAACCCATGACTCTGGTTTATGGGATGACACTCCAACCACCTGAGCCACACAGGCCAGGGCTAAAATGCATTTTTAATTAGGTTTCATATTATTTGATTAAAGAAGGCAATTTTGTTTTGTTTTGTTTTGTTTTGCAGTGACAGTGTTCCCTTGGAAAAAATTTGACAAAAGACATTCATATCCTGAGGTATTAGAACAAGTGAGAGCTTTTCTTAACACTACCCGAGAACGACTCTAATTTTTATCTTACAGAAAGCTGGATTTGACAGCTGATGGGTCTGTTTTGTTCTAAAATTACCACCTGTTTTAGGTGCTTTTTAAGGTTTTTATCATCACCATTATGTGTGAGATGTATAAATACACCTGTCTGGAAAGTATCTGGCCATGTACTATGAAAATAGAGACAGTTATTGAAGAAGATACAAGGTACAAGAAACATTGTACATAGGACAATGACGCCTCAATTCCCCTCAGAGTAGGCACATTGGAACCTCACACAGTTCTCCCAGCAACTGCAGCACGACGATGTTCCTTCTGTTCTGGTAGCGGAAGCCATGGAACAATTTTGCCAGGACACGTTTCATTCCAAGATCCAGCGTCAAAGTCTCAGACACAGGAGTTTTTGGAATCCCCAGATCAGCTTGTAGTTCTCACACTGTCAGTCACTGATCTTTGCTGATTGCAGCCTGTACATGTTCAACATTCTCAGGTGCTCTGCTTGTTGCAGGCCTTCCAGAGTGTGGATCACTTTCAACAGATTCTCGACCACCTTTGAAGCATTTGTGGCACATTTTATTTGCACTATACTCATTACATCATTCCTGAAAGCCTTCTGAATCATCTGAATAGTTTCCACAGAGGAGTGTTCAAAATTAATGCAAAATTTGATGCAGATCCATTCCTCATTTCACTCAGTCATTTTGAATGTGACAGCCACACAGTGCACACGCTCACTCAGTGGCATCTACCACCCCACTGACTAGCACAGTGAAGTGGTCATTGTTCAGGCATGAGCCTTCCAGTCCACTCTCCTTGGCTGCCAGGTTACGTCAATGTTATGCAAACTGTTCTCATTAAATTAACAATCCCTGGATCTTTTCTGGACAGACCTCATATATATTTTTAATTATTCTTGTCTAAGAAATGAGTTAAAACAATTACACTTAAACTTTAAAGACATAACATGTAAACAAATGCCACTAAGTTTAAGCTGCAGCAAATAAAGAAATTTGATATACTTGCTGACCCTCTAGTTATATACACACTTGATATCTCTAAAAACTAAAGAAACTTCTCACTTCAACAGAATTGTAGGCAATGCTGAATGTGAAGTACCACACACAGCTTCCCAAACAGTTTCTGCTGCTTCCTGGAGCTGTGAGGTGGGCACATGCAACTTCCTCAGGGTGTGTTCAGGGACAGCGGTTCTTCCTGGTCGGAGGCATCCTGCTACCATTGTAGGAGCTGCTGGCATTTGAATTCCAGGTGTTGATTAAACTCCATACCTTAACATACCCAACTTATGTGTTCAACACTTTCTTCAATTTTGTGATCCTATATGACCAAGCTACCTTATTTTGCCATGTATAATATGCATCCATATTTTTGTGCACATTATACATGAGATTATTACAACCATTATTATACCCATGGCATGTAATCATTATACCCATGTATAATGCGCATTCTTATTTTCCCTCAAAAATTTAGGCAAAAAGTGTTTAATATACATGGCCAAATGTAATTCAAAGTGGGTTTTGTCATTTTAACCAAAATAATTGCTGACTAATACATAAAATATTCATATATTGTGCCCTTTTTTTCTAGTCCTTTATTTCTTATACTCCAGCTAATCTGATAAATTAGTCCAAGGGGTGAGTTCACCAGAGGCCAATGATGCCTAATCCCTCCCAGGTACCATAGATGCTTCTTAGGGAAGCGTTTGTCTTCACCTGGGGAACCACTGATGGTCAACAGTAGGAGGGTTTGCCCAGGGTAAGGGTATGCACCACCATTCTTCAATGAATTCAGAATATAAACAATGCCTGGAACAACTCCCAAATAAAGCTGCTCTGGTGAAAAGAGATGTTTGTAACCCGAGGACACGTCTTGCTGGACTTCTGGTCTCACATGTGAGAGGAGTTCAGGGAGTCGACCGGGCAACAGGCTCGGATAAGAAGGCACTTGGGGCAGGGGCAGTTCCTAATCCATGAAGCATGTGATTAGGAACTTTAAGGTAGAAAGTGTGTGATAGAGGATTTGAATTTGACAGTGAGGAATGGGGTGATCCAAATGAGATTTATAACAGGTGGTTCCAGATTGTTCTTCAGGATCTGCACAGAAAATCTGAGAGCTCGAGGAAGGCTAATGGCAGAGCCCTAGATGGGACACTGTTGCCAAAATTGCAGCAATAGATTGGAAGGAGTGGGTTGAAAGGACCAAAAGACAGGACTCACTACCCTGGCTGGTGTGGCCCAGGGGACTGAGCATAGGCTGTGAACCAAAGGGTTGCTGGTTCGATTCCCAGTCAGGGCCCATGTTTGGGTTGAGGGCCAGGTCCCTAGTGGCAGGTGTGTGAGGCAACCACAAATTGGTATTTCTCTCCCTCTCTTTCTCCTTCCCTTGCCCTTTCTCTAAAAATAAATCAATAAATATTTTTTTAAAAAAGGACAGGACTCAGTGATAACTTACTGTTGGGAAAAGAGAGAACAGGAGGGAGGGGCGTAAATTGACTCAAAGCTGTGAGACTTCAGGTGCTAAGAGGAGAGTGCCATTAGTTTGGCTATCTGGAAGTGGGAAGGAGGGAAGACAGAGAAAGGGGAAACAATACTGACTCTTTAAGAAAAAAGACACAAGTGATGCCTGATGGTTCTTCTAGGATGAGAGTTCTAAAAAGAGGAAAGGGGTTTTTTTCCCACTAATCGAATATTAGATCAAACCACTGGACAGTGAGAAAATTAATTCCATCTGTACTTTAGGAAACAACTGCTCAACTCAAGCAACTCAGTAAAGAAACCCTCTTATGGATTTTTTTTTCTGCCAGGAGATTTATGTGGGTATTATTTTTCATTCTTGTTTTTCCTTTGGGGAAAAGGGGTTATTTCAAAAATTAAATAAATGATGAATAATGATTAGGAAAAACTGCAAATAAGGCCTGAGCTAAATTCTTTTTGTAACTTATTCTCATAATCTGCAGGAACTGGTCTCAGTTTTAAGAAGGGGAGACAAACATGAAATCCCAGTGTCTGGTTTTTGTGAGTGCAGAATGAAGAATGAATGTGTGAGATCCATCAACCATAGACATGATTCAGTCTCTGTCTCCAGAAACTCCTTTGCCCACTGCCATGTAGTCTTAAAATAGGAACAGCCACACTATTTATCATGTGACCCAACCCTCCAGCCATAGCTGATTGGCTCCTGGTTAATAAGCTGACCCAAGGGTATCCAGTTCATGGCCAGATTTCGAGGAAGAAGTTTGTCAAAGAGCTTTCCCTGAAGATAACAATGGTAAGAAGACTAATCAGATTCTTTCAGAAATTTTGCTCCTTAGAAACTCAAAGAATGCATCTAAAACAGTCATCTATCATTCGGAAGTTCAATTGTACCTTTCTGGACCCTGTACCAGTTAGCCAGAAATTCCTATAATCACTATTCTTCTGGACCCACTGACAAAATAAAGCTGATCCCTAGACCAGCGTCACTAGCAGAGGTGAGTCCCATTGACGGTGACTGGGGGAGCCTCTCGGGAGCCTGACAACTATGGCCTCCCTACACCCAGACCTGCGGGCCCCAGCCTCCATCTCCACGACAGCAAGTAGAGCTTCCCATTCAGTGGCACTCAGTAGAAGATGACAATGACATCTGACCACCCATTACCAAGGCGTATTTAAGAACTCTGTCCTCACCCCTTCTGTCCCGAATGTTGCCAGCACCAGTCCCTACATCAGGCATCCTCCTCCTAACTGTCATCAAGGAGAAATGCTTGCGTCAGTTCTAATACATCTAGTTCCAAAGGGGAGCGCACTTTCGTCCTGTGGCCTTTCTATGTAGTAGCATATAGGGCCTGCTGCCATGGGTCAGTCACTAGAGAAGCAACTTCTCTGATGGATCATTTCAGATCCAGCTGTTTCCAATTATTGCCGGTATAAGGTACTGAGCAATCAGGTTTTTTCCATCAAAAGCAGCAAACCCTGCCATGGTTGCTTTTGTCCAGCCTTCAGAGCATCTATTTCAACCATCTTCATAGGCCTAGTGGGTGAATTGCTCAGTTTGCACTAAATGACAGTTCTCTGATGCTGCTGTATTAAAAGGAAAGACAGAAACCCTTCATGTAGCTCACTGGGAATGCAAAGCGCCTTTAAAAAAAAACCCTTGCTGGAGGCCATTTTTCATCGCTTTTTTTTTTTTAAGAAAGAGAAAAAAGAAGAGAGAGAGAGAAACACTGACTCTAGAGAAAGAAGCTTCAATTGGTTGCCTCCCATACGGCCCTGTACCAGGGATCACACGTGTGCCTGAACTAGAGATCATACCCGCCTGGGCCAGGGACCAAACCTGCAATCTTTTGGTTGCAAGATGACACTGTCACCAACTGAGCCACACCAGCTGGGGCAAAGTGCCCTGCTTCGTTCTGATGTCTGCCCTTCTACAGCAGCTGCCAGTCTCTCTGTGCTACGTGGTTGTGACAGTTACAAGGGATCCCTGCAGAGTGGCTCTGAGATGTGTTGGGGAACAAGCTTCACACTCTCACAAGCTGTTTGGTTCACCAGGCAGAGCTGCTGAAATTTCAAAGGAAAAGGTTTACCTGTTTCTGGTGACCAAATTATTAAAACTATGGAATGTACATCGAAACCACAATGGCATATCACTACACACACATTAGGATGGCTGTTTTGGAAAAGAAAATCGGACATAACAAGTGTGGGCAATGATGGGGAGAAATGAGTGCCCTCCGTTATTGCAGGTGGGACTTCAAAATGGGGCAGCCCCCATGGAAAACATTTTGGCAATGCCTCAAAAATTGAAACATAGAATTGCCATATGATCTGCAATTCCACTCATAGGTATATACTCAAAAGAACCGAAAGCATGAACTCAGACAGGTATTTCTGTATTAATCGCAAATGCCAGAAGGTGGAAAGAACCCAAGTGGCCACTGATAGACCAATAAACAAGATGTGGTGTATACATACAATGGAATATTATTCAGCCTTGAAGAGGAAGGACATTCTGATACATGCTGGAACATGCATGAACCTTGAACACATAATGTTAAGTGAAATAAGTCAATAACAAAATCAGAATTATTATACAATCTTACTTCTATGAAACACCTAAGCAAAATTATAGACAGAACATAAAGTAAAGGTGGCCGGGGGTGAAGGGTGGGAGATGGGGAGTTAGTGTTTACTGGAGCAGGGCTCTAGAAGTGGACAGTGGTGGCGGTTGCACAACGTTGCGAATGTACTTAATGCTGCTGAACTACACCCATAAAATGGTTAAAATGTATTTAAAAAGCATGGAAAAGTGAGTCCCTTTTGTTCAATTCCTTGCCAAGGGCATAGGCAGCTCGGTTCTGTGCTCTACCTTCTGCCCAGGGTTTGTGAAGGATGCCCACGGCCACCACATCATCGGGCCTCCAGAAGCCTGGAAGCTCGGACTGCAGGAGGAAGCTTTCCCTGGACCATTCCGGCTGCTGGCAGTGGTATTGTTCATGTTCTCTGCAATTTGAAATGTCTCCCTATATTTTTCCAAGTGCAATCAAATGCATGTCCATTTTTCTGCCTGACATTCTGGGCAAGCAAGTTTTGCTGGGGAATGTGCCTGCCTTCTCTTCTTCCCGAGAAACACTTTAAAATGAATAAAACATGGACCCGAGCAATTCAGCCTTTGCAGCGGGTTCTCAGCAGCTTATGGCGTGTCTTTTGTTTTCTTCTACCCTTGACAGACCCGATGGCTTTGCTCTCATGCTGACTTTTACTCATGTGGAGTTGAGACTAACAGGCTGTATGTCGGTCCCATCCCACCAGAGCTTAGTTTAGACTTTAATGATTGGCAATGCCATGCTACCCAGGACTGCATGTGTGTTCTTATGTCATCTGAACTCTGCGTAGATGGCCTTTCACAATTTCACTGATTTATTGCCAGAGATAATGGGATAGCACTGGTCCCTGGCTGACACAGGCAGTCCTGTTTCTACATCTGGCTGAGTGGCACCCACAGTCTCGAACACTAGGACTTTGAAGGCCAGCTCCAGCTGTGGTTTCTGCGATCAGCAAACACCTGTCCAGCATAAGTATTTTGATAAAATGAAAACATTGGCAATCTAACTCTGGAAAGAAAGGTCTCTATCAGACTTCCAAGTGGGTAGCGAATGCTCAGAAAGTTCCTGTGTGAGCCATTTGTAAATTGGAAGTGAGAACACGTGTGCTTCGGGAGGCATCAGGCTAATGGCATTTGTTGTCTTGGCCACGGAGGTCCAGAACACGCAACAGTGGTTGGAAATGAGTGTCAGAACATCGTCAGGGCACAATAGTGGTGGGCAGTGCAAAGCAGCGTGACAAGAGGCACGTCTCCCTTTATTGAGTAAAACAAAAGCAAACTGTCCTCATTTTGAGTGCATTTCCCTTCCTACTCCAGAATTTTCCACTGTTCTCCTCTGTAATCCGACGGCATGATTCTGACAGGTTGCCATTTACCGGTGGTTGGCGTTTCTGATGTGACATCAGCTTCATTTTCTGCAAGAATTTTTAGCCAGAATGAGCATAAATTCCTAGAGTGGGTTAACAGTATATTTTTACTTCAGCCTGCAACAAAGCCAGGGTAAACTCTGGGCAGCCATGTCCTCAGCTGGCTGTCAGCTCACTTCTGTCCCAATTACCGAGGGCCACCGGTGCCGACAGGTTGTTAAATAAATTAGGCCATTCCATGGAGTTGGGCTAATGTCTTGTGAAATGTCACCAAGCTGACAGGTTCAATGAGGAAAGCATGTAGTTTCTAAAAAACCCTACCAAAAACACATTAAGGTAATGTGTGGCAGAGCCTGTTACACAGGCCTTTTCAGAGTATCGGAGGGGAGCTGTGGATGCATTGGGCCCCCTACTCCCTCGGCAGGGGATTCCCTTCATAGAACAGGACAACCCTGACTTTTGGCACGTGGCTTCCAAGGTCTTTTCCCCTGGAAGAATTAGATTCCTACAAGTCTATATAGATTTCCTGTTTGTGAAATCAGAATTTAAACAAAATAATTAAAGCCTTGCAAAATGAGTTCGACGTGGGAAATGGGAGGCTGGCAGACCACCACCTGAGACGGTGGTATTGCTTCTTCTATGAGATGCAACCATCCCGTGTTAGATGTAATGGATACAGAAAGGGGACGGATGGTGCACCGAAGGTGAACATCCACCTGCTGACCTCCCTCCACCACACCCAGCTTGGAGGGTTGCGGTCATGTCTTCTCCACTCTTAGATTTCTCTTCTGTATGGGAACTGCTGGCAGCTGGAGGTGAGAGCCTACAGAGCCTGTGGTCTTTCCCTGGAAATCATTGTTTTTGAGTGGACACTGACCCGGGCACACCAACACTGCCTTCCTCTGCTTTGCTGACACACTCTGTGACACATTACCTGCCTGGGAAGCCAGGCCCCAGTGGCTAGGCTGGCTCTCACTGAGTGTGCAGGCCAGAGTTTGGCTCACAGTAATACAAGAGCATTTATACATGAAATCACAGAAACTTTCAATGAGTTAATAATGTGGTTGCATTACTCTACCATTGCCAGTTGACTAGCTTTGCATACTCCTATTAACTTTGGAAGAAAAGGGTGAAAGGCAGTGAAGAAATGTCCTAGCCATGGTTAGAATATGTGTTAATAGCCAAAGGAAGAGTCCTGCCAATTTATCCTGCTTTTGTGTGCTTCAGAGAATATCTTTGATTCAGTATCAGATGGCTACTTTGTCCGTAGTATTATTGTCAAGATTTCTAATATGCTTATTCATCCTCTTATTGCTGGTCTAAACTACTCTTCCAAATCCTGAAAGCTAGATCTTCACTGCTCTTTCTCCTCTCTCTCTCTGTCTTTCTCTCTCTCTCTCTATCTCTCTCTCTCTATTTCTCTCTCTCTCTCTCTCTCACACACACACACACACAGCAATATGCTTGTGTTAAGCTCCGAGACTTTAAATTTCATGAAAAATAAGAGTCCTCTCATTACAGTGTTCTCTTGAAATCTTGTAATATCTGGAATCCCCGGAAAAATAAAGATATCTCTAAATATCCTGCTTTGAAAAGTATCTTAACTGAACTCTTTATGGTATTTTGATAGTTTTAAGGAGCTCTAGCAGTTTCTTTTAACCTGAAAATACACATGCTCTTTGTAATACCATGTTCTTGTACGGAAGGGGAAAAAGGGAGAAAGGAAGGGAGGGAGAGGGGGAAAGAGGAAGGAAGGAAAGAAGGAAGGAAGGCAGGAAGGAAGGAAAGAAGAAAGGAAGGAAGGAAGGAAGAAAGGAAGGAAGAAGGACTAGATGGATGACAGGGAGGGGAGAGAAGAGGAGGGGAGGAGAGGCGGGAGGGAGGGAAGAAACCACTTGCTTTCTAATTAAAAAGGTAAGTGGAACAGTCTTTCTTAAAATTTGGTAATCATCTAGAATCTCTGTATCATTTTTCCTATGAAAAGCAAATGAATATAGAAATAGTTTCCTCTCTTGGTTTTCAACAAATGAGGGAACTGTGCTCATAGGTTATATTTAGTCCCCAGAAACTGAAGATACTAATGGCTGTGGTTTGCAGAGCGTGGTGATGTGCCAAGTGCTTTGCATTTCTTTCATGCATTCTCACATGAGCCCCATGAAGGGTGCAGCATAGAACAGCTAACCTCTGTGGAATGTGGACTCTGTACTGAATGCTTTCACAAAATATCTCATTTTACCCTCATGACCAGACTGTGCTTTGTTATCATATAAGGAAACAGGTTCAGAGAACTGAAGAGATTTGCCTAAAGACAGGCAGTTAATAAACAGCAGCATGGAGATCGAACCCAGCTCTGCCCAACTTCAGGGCCCAAGTGCTTCTTCCTTCAGGGTCTGTTACCTTCTGAGGAGCAAGGGAATTCACTTTACTGTGGGTGTATTTAGCTTTCCCCAAAGGGGCCGGTAATCACTATGCAGTCAGTGAGTCCCATGGAGCCAGAAAGGAGGTGTTTCTGAGAGCTTGTCAGTAGCAAGTTAATATCAGCATAGGCCCCAAGCTGTGGCTCTCAAGCCTTGGTGCTTGTTAGAATCAGGAGACTTGTTTAAAATGCAGATTTCTGAGCGCCACCTCTAGGTTCCTAGCCACTAACAGCTAACCACTAATTTATTTTTCAAATGGCCCATAAATTTACCGTTCAACTTTCTAATAGATTCAGACAATGGTGTTTCATAAGGGTCCATGAGGCGACTGGCAGTTGTCATCAAAAGCGTCCGGTCTGGTGTGATGCCCGAGGCCGTGGAGCTTATAGTACCGCCGCGGGAAAGCCGGCGCTCCCTCTGAGATATTAGCGGAAGTAGCGTCTATTGTAGCACCAAACACAAAGCATAGCACGTAACCCGAAAACTGGGAACCTTAAATACACTTTCCTGAGGAGCAGTGGGAATTAACCACGCACTAAAGATATTCCATGGCTTTTAATTTAAGTGCCAGGTAAGCTTTTAGGATGCTAACCTCTGGTCACTGCCTTGACAAGGAGTAGGAGAGTATTTTGTTTTCCCAAAGCGCTGATGTGCTGGTGTCCGTGGGTTCCCTCTTATTGTTTTTATGTTAGTGTTTCAAATCCACATGTAATACAACCTACCTATCTTTTAATTTTTAAATATATTTCCTTAAACACAGTTATTGAGACCTTCACATTTTTACACGGAGTGGCTGAGACTCAGATTTACAGCCCTGCAATTGCTTCACTATTAGATTGTTCTGTCTTCACATCCCCCAGTCTGCACCGTCTCCACTTTGCCCATGCTAGTGCTCTGCTCACAGAAAATCTGGGAAAAATAAAAACAATAATGATGATAATGCTGTTGGAACAGTGTATGGTAAGAAGCAGCAAAGAATTAGTAACTAGGAAATGTTCCTCTACATTTTAAACTGATCAACGTACAAAATCCATCATAACCGCATATGCAGATTTGCCTTCTGATAAACAGGTGGCCCCTGACCACAAATAAGGCAGGGTTCTCTGGAAAAGATATTCATTCTATTTATGAACAGCATCTGTTCCAAGAATGTATAATATTATGGCTCCAGTGAATGCTATATAGGGAGGGGAGAAATTGGGGTGGATTTAATACTACAGCTGTGACTAGTTAGGTATGGTAACTTTCAGGTATTTAGTGGTTTCAGCAAAAGTTCTAATACACATTCCAGGCATCAAGAACCATAGGGAAGACTATAAAAATATTTAGACGAAGAATTGATACACTCACTGCTCTGAGAAGACTAGAAAGTACATGCAGTTTCCTGCTGGCTTTAACTGCTCTCAGTTCACCATATCAGGGCGAAGGGGCTACGGGTTCCCACACAGGGACAGAGGTTGTGGTGATGGCACATGTGGAAACAGGGAGTCCCACTGGGTCTTATCCTTGACAACCAGGAAAAAGGGACTCAGTTGTCAGGGGAGGTGGGTGACAAAGGAAACAGTGCAGCAGTGGTCCAGGGGCTGACTAACCAATTAATTGTTCCAGCCAAACAACACCGGGTTTGGACTTCTATTGTTATTTTGTAACTACGGCTGATGAAAAGCCGACTTTCACAAATGATTTATTTTCTTGTTTCATGTTTATGTTTTGTGTTTATTAGTTGCCTTACTACAAACCACCAATAAATCTCTTACATGGATTTTTTAATGCTATTTGCTTACAGAAAGTTTAATTTTTGTTGGACTAAACCAACCAAATAAATAGCACCCAATCTGTCTGAAATACTTAGGAGGCTCATAAACAGAATCTGAGGACAGTAATCTGAGTTTAAGACAAAACACTATAAAAGCAAAACTCAAAACAATTTTAAAAGAAATGGACCAAAAGTTCAAGAAAATCTGAACGTTGTCTAGAGGGCCTGGTCATTTTGTTGTTGGCAACCCTCAGCTGACATTTCGACCCCACTCATAGGGTGAGGATCTGTAACACAGGACTTGCGCAGTGTGGGTTTAAACGCTCACTCCCCCCCGCCCTCTTTTTCACTTTGGAGATGTTCAGCCATGTGGTCCAACAGATAGTCATTTTATCTACCTGACCACAAGTGTGATGCTACATTGTGGAAAACAGGGGGACTGATTTGTTCCTGGACCTTAATTTATAAAGGTGACCAAATGACAACACAGAGGGGTCGATGCCATTGAAAGAAAAGTTTAAACTCGAGGTTTCCCTAGAAACAAGAGGCATGGAATGCTGTTTGGGACCACGGGGGCAGGCACCAGTGTCCGGAGGCAGTTAGGAACAAGGGGAAGGCCTAAACTTCAGCCTTCGTGGGGTTTCTGTGGGAAAGGCAGAGCAAGGCTGGGAAAACTGCTCGGGATTGGCTGGTCTGAATAACTGTGGTGGGCTTTGGGGGATAGGGGTGCTGCCTATGTAAGGCAGGGGGAATATTGGCTTAGTGAGCAATAGTTAGAAAGGGAGGCAGCTCAGAGTATGGCTCTGGGTGGCAGGAGAGCTGTAAACAATTGTGGCCTTTAGTTTGGCCCTGCAATTAATGGACGCCAAGTAGACAAAAGCAGAACCAAACACAACACAGTTAGGACAGGGATGAACAGTCCCTTCCACCAAGAACTCAGAATCTGTTATCCAAACTAATTATGTGTGCCAGTAAAGCAGATCCAAGGTATACCATGATCAATGCCATGCTAGCAGCTAAAAAAAAATGCTACGGGAATTTTATGGAGGCAGACAAGCAACGACACGGAAAGTGAGTTTTTCATAGGGAAGGTTCACATTCTCTCCAGTGCTCAACTATGATCACTGCTTCAAAATTATGCAACCCTGCTAATAAATGCTACCCTTATATGCATGGAAGAACTTAAGTCAAGGCCCAGCCAAGTGTCTGACGTGTGAAAAATGTTGAATGAAAAGCAGTGCTCGCTCCTTCCTCCCAACCTACTGTCCCTTTTGTGTTGCTCTATCTTGTGTTATGACTGACACCGTGACACTCTGACATGCCGTTCTCTCCTGAAATGAAGACTCTTCTTTTTGCAATTAATGTTGATAAGTAACTTGTTTCATAGGTATTCATGTATTCCCATTTTTTAAATTAAAAGTCACACTGGGTTAAAGAATATGCTCAAGTTAATTTGGGTTGATTCTTGATTAGCTGGTGCTGAGGGCAGAGAGCAGAGCTGGTGCCCAAATCTGGCCACGTCACTGCCTTCTGGAAGCCCCAGCTGCATCACCTTTGAACCATTGGGATCCCAGCCAGCCACTGTCATTCCCTGGAGGGCAGAAAAACAGGGTTTTCCTTATGAATTTGGCAAAGATTTGTAGATTTGGGGTAGGGGGATGTTTGGAATGTTCTGTCAGCCACTAGTAAACAGCAACCCTTTGCTCGGGTGATTGGTGAGGCGGCTCGGGAGAGAGGCAGAGAAGCTGGTTCCCATTAACGTGCAGCCTTACGCAGGAAAGAGCTGACAAAGAGATAGCAAATGATTACAGATCCATTCTCCTTAGAGTGAAGGCATATGACTGAAAAATGTTTGTTATTCTTTTCTTCACCCGTAGGGGTGTAAAGTTTTCTGTTTGGGAAGTGTCAAATCTCCCAAGCAATAGTTAACAAACCCCTCTTGCACTCAGTTCCCGAGGGACGTTGCTGTGCTATTCTCCAACATCACACACTGATGTCCACAGCTACTGTCTCTTTGTTTGTTTGTTTATTACGTACCAATCATTCTGTTAGCTCTTGACACAATATTTTTATTTCTAGAGCTCTATCCCTGCTTCTTATCTGGGCATATACTTCAAGTTCCGATTTTAGGGTCTCAACTGTAGGACTTAGAAATTAAATTCTGATTGTGCCCATTGTTGATGAGACCCAGGAACCCCTGCAGAGGGTCCTGGAGTAGGTGGTCCATGGAGCACACTTTGAAAAACAAACTTCACACTTAAAAATAATTATGCGGTCCAACCTCTGGATTAACATACAGCACGTTAATATCTATAAACATTTTATGAGCACCTGTTGAAACCCTGTCTCTGGTTTTTCTATATTCATTGTTTGACTTTCTAGAACAAGCCAACAAGAGGAACTTCAAAGTTTTATCAAGAACATGAATCTTTTAAAAATGAGAACTGGTAGTGTTTTTCAGGCTGAGAAAAACATCAAAGACAATCCAAGTCAGCTGAAGGAAACCTTCTAGAAGGTCTTCACAGAAGGGCCCGGTGACAAGGAATGAGGAGGGTCATTCTGAGGTCCTTGAAAAAATAGCAAGTTAAAGAAACAAGGGGTTTTGTTTTAGTGGGTTTTTTTTTTAAAGAAAGCCGTTAAGCATTCTTTTTCTGGTCTCTGCACATCTGCCCTGATGACTCAATCGTCCAAGTTCCTTCCTGAGTCTGAAATCCTTTCTCCAGGACTCAGAGAGAGGCGGGGACATCTGGGTACCGGGCTGGACACTGGCCCACACTCCCACGCAGCACAGGATTTCTCACAGCATCACACAAAAAGTTGTCTTGAGGTATATTTTATGTCACATAGGTAGTAGATATGTTTTCCTGTGTTTAAATCTCCCAAAATCGAGTAGGTGGGAGAACGGGATTGATGGTGCAAGAAAGTGGGGTGGGCGGCAATTGGGAGAAGGAATGTGACTCCTCTAATGGTCAGGGTAAAACCAATGCATGTGCTTTCTGAGTTACGAAGACCTGACTTAGCAAGAAATGTCCTTTTATCTGAAACCATCGTAAGAATATACATGTGTATATTTGCATATGTGGATATGTAAAAATGCCGAAGATTATATATATGTTTATACTATGTATACATGGTTGGTTTCTCACATCCCATGCCCACCATTCCATGTCCAGGTACTGGTGATTTGTTTGGGAAGAGGGCCCCATGAATTTCCTTACCAACTTTTATCTTCATAAAAGATAAAAACACCACAGTGGAAATAGCACACTGTCTTTTGCCTCTGTCTTCTCACATTATAATTCAGACAATCGCCCATTCTTAATGATGTATCTTTTCAACCTTGCCCCTCTCCTCTCCATAATTCTACTCCCAAATTTTCAGAAAATCCCCCGTCTTTCTCCTCGCCCCAGTACCACCACCTCTTTCTATCCTCATTTTTTCACTCTGCTGCTCGTTGGGAATGGTCTTCATCACAGCTCTAAAGCATTAGGGCAGGGTTAGTGATATATCAGTACTGAGAAAAGAAAGAAGCCAAACATTTTGAAATGAGGTCATCATGACAATGAGCCAGTGTCAAGAAACCACATAAATCTGTAAAATCGTGAAGCTGTCTTTTGCGGAATCTGGTATTTCAGTCTCGTTACCTTCCTTACTGGCCATTCCGTTAAATCACAATTTCTTCTTAAGCTTTACTTGGGTTGCGTTAGCTTCATTTCTAGTATTGCTCCAATGGTGTTTTCTGCAGCGTTTCAGTTGTATTACAAAATTTCTGTGAGGGTGACCCAGAAAGCCAGCAATATAACATTATTCTATAGGGAAAACGTGTCCTAATCTCGGTTTGCTGACTGATTAATGATCTTGCAGAAATGTCTGCATCGCACCGGGCAAATATAGGTGCTCCATGACAACAAAAAGGTATTTCACTGAGGTAACAAATTGAGGGCAAGTGGGAATTGTATGTCATTGAAACAATCTATCCCTGAATGACACTTTTATGACAAGAAGTAATGTGACCACTGCTAATAACTGCAAATTCTCAGAAAAGCTGTAGCATTTTCTTTTCTTTCTTTTTCCTCACCCTAATCCTCCAGGCTGGAGATGATACCCTTTGTCCCTGCCTAGCCACACCCCTTTAAGGAGCTTCCCACAAAGCCTTTCCCGGTGGCTCCAGCCTCCAGAGCACTATTAGCACGAGCCTTATCGGTCGCAGCCAGCATTTCCTTCATTTTCACAATGTGCACACACTGCGCTGAGTGCTAAAAAGGTGTCATCTCATTTCAATCTCATGGCTCTCCTTTGAGGTTAGCATCGTCATT
Organism: Sturnira hondurensis; assembly: GCF_014824575.4. Lineage (NCBI taxonomy): Eukaryota > Metazoa > Chordata > Mammalia > Chiroptera > Phyllostomidae > Sturnira > Sturnira hondurensis. Next base: position 11,290,379 of record NW_028095541.1, read on the forward strand.
ATCCCCATTTTGTTTCAGAGGAAATTGAGCCTAACAAAAGTAAAGCTAGGAACTAGAAGAAGCCCCCAAGATTGGAACCCAAGTTGCCTGCCTCTTGAGCCCATGGCCATGCTGTCCACTGCCACCCTCAGATGCACTATGGATAGGATAGTTCACAGCATGACACCTGATTATAGTTATTCCTCCTGCACCTGCCCCAGCTCTAGTGTGTTTGGCTTTCTTGCTCTCTTAGGCTGCACATTCCTCATGGTTGGGGTTCAGAACAATGGTCTTCATGCTAACTATGTACCTCCTGGAGCCCCGGTTTCCAGAGACACCCACCTCAAAGGACCGTGGGGAGGATTAAAAGAAAATAATGCATATGATTTTGGGCTCAGATTGGGTGACAGTGGAAACGACTTTAGATATTATTGATGTCATTGGTGTTATGGCAGAAAACACAGCCCTAAATCCATGGTGTGGTTGAATGTTTTTCTAAAAAGTTTGTTCTATAGGGACTCTAGTCTACTTTGCCATCCACTTTTGCCCTCACAGACTTGACTTAGCCAACATCCTTCTCCCTCTCCCCAACTCGTCAGTGGAGTTGTACATTTTATGTCCGTTTTCTGCCCTCCACAGTACAGGGACTTTTGCCTCTGAACAGACCTGGCAGCAGTCTAATCTCTGCTGCAGGAGAAACTTGGAGTGGTTGGCAGACTGAAAATAATCATTCTGGTCTGAACTCCCCACTGACCTCCTTCTACTCTTGGCTTTTAGGTACACCCTCCTCCTGGCTTCAGTTTCTCATCTGTCACAGCGGACCTCTGAGGTTTCTTCCAGCCTATAGCTAAGACTCTCAGATGTCTTTTTTAAGAGAAGTTATCCAAGCACTAACTGTTGTCATCATCACTGTTTTCTGCCCTTCATGCCTTCAGTGTGTGTTTCTGTGTGTAAGAGATGTTCATGTGTCTGTTTTATGTCTATGTGTATGTGCATGTATATGTGTGTGAATTTGTGTGACTGTATGAGTGTGCGTGCTTTTGTGTGTGACTGTACATGAGTATTTTTGTGTTTTGTGTATGTATGCACATTCGCACAGGGTTGAAGCTGCCCAAATCCAAGGGTCAGGAAAAGGCAGGGAAAGGTAGCCAGCCCACCTGTGGCTTCAGGATGATCCACCCAGACAAGGACAGGAGGAGGACCACACTAGCTTCTGCTCGGGTGCAGCCCTCCCACGGAGGCGGCCAGAGCCTCCGGGACAGGCGAGCGGGGCGGGGCAATGGGCGGGGCAACGGATGGGGCGGGGCGGGCGTGGGCGTGGCGTGGCGTGGCTGGGCGGGTGGCTGCTGCGGCTCCGGGCATGCTCCGCTGTCGGGGCTGCAGGCGGGCTGGTCGCGCTGGTGCCCTGCCGGCCGGAGCGGCGGCGGCGGCGCGGGGCAGCATGAGGGAGCCGCTGGGTAAGTACTGGCGACTCTCCCCACTCCTGACTCCCACCGTGCACTTGGCCCGTCCCCACAGTGCTTCATGGGCCTCGACCCCAGCCTCCCGCGCTCGGCCCCCAACTTCTCTGCTCGGAGGTTGCCTGGGTCCGAGCCGCTCCCAGCGTAGGGGCAGGTCTGCCTTCCGCCCGGACCCACCGCCCGGCGACGCCCAGCACCGCAGCCGCGAGGTGGAGGTAGCTGGCGGGGCTCCCGCTTCTCCAGGGGGAAGAGTCCCCTCTCCTCAGGTGCTCAGCGCTGGGCGCGGGGCTCCGCCGTGTCCCCGAAGGCCGCGGCTGGCGTTAGGGTTCACGTCGCCCCTCACCGCGGGGAGGTCCCTGGAGGACGGGGGTCGCTGTTTCCCCCTCGGCGCCTTTCCGGCTACAGCCGTAGCCCAGCCACTCCCTTCCTCCCCTGTGCTCCCCGAGTTGGCGGACATCCCCACCCCGAGAACCGCTCCTCAGAGTGCCGAGGTCCCGGGTTCCCACGCCACCCACTGCCTCTGGACCTGCCCGCCGGACGTTGAGAGCTGGCAGCCCCGGAGTCCCTGTTCCCCGCTCCAGTCCCCGCCCGGCCTGGCGACCCCGCCCCTCGGGTCGGGACTGGGGATTAGGGCGCTAATCGCCGTTGCTCCCAGCCACCCCCAGGGTGACCCCAACTGCTGGTGGTCAAGCAAAAAAGAAAAGGAAAAAAAAGGAGAGTTGGGGTGGGGTGGAGTGGGAGAAAGGAAAGAGCACCGCCTGAGAGTGCTGTAAATCTCCTCAACCCGCTGGTTTATGGAATCTGCAGCCACCCGCCCGCCCTCAGGCTTGGGTTGTCGCGCTCGGGTCACCGCGCACCCTCAGCTCCCCACCCCAGATCGCTGTCAAGTCACCCAGAATGTCAGGGTTTCCTAGATGCCTGGGCTGCAGTGAGACTCGGCACCTACAGCTGAAAGCGCCTCTCCTGCACCGTGTCACTGGCAATAGCAGCCCGGTGCCTCGGATTCTTCTGAGGGTTTGAAAAAGCTGTGATTCCACTACTGAAAAAAAAAAAAAAAGCCGAACTTGTGCCTGCGAAACCTGGACATGTCCTACTCCTGCTCTTCAACGTTGTCTAGGAGCTGGGGACTTTGGGGAATGAGTTTAGTTGACAGATCACCACCCCAATTCCCCACCACACACACACACACCCTGCCACCCACTCTCCCACCCTTTGCATCTCCTCCCCTACTAAACCCCCAATCTCCTCATTTCCCTCCCCTAGTCTTGGGGATGAGGGTGAAGTAATGTGGATCACACAAGTCACGTTTTTCCAATAGCTTCATGTCTTCCTTTCTCTGGCTTTTGGTCTTTTCAGATGTGCAGATATCCCAGTGATTTAAGGTGAGGGTTGGAACATAGGAGGGGATTCTTGGGAGGGGAGTGGAGTGGGAAATGGAATTCGGGTAGCCAGAGATTTTCTTGACAAATGGCAGTCTCAATAGTCTAAATTCAGTGGGCCATGCAGGTTAAACCTCAGGAAAATGATGCCTTATGTCAGGTAGTTTTTGAATTTAAGATAACCGGATTAAAACCATCCAAACACAAGCAGGTGTAAATTATTATTTTTTAAGCAAATCATACTTAGATTTTATTTCATGGGACTCGTGTTGGCTTTCATGTGACATTGGGAGTTTGGTAAATCATTTGCTTTTCTGTGATCTTCTGTGCACTTGGGCTATCTATTTACCTTGATGTGAGGTGTCAAATTATTAGCTATCAGCTGAACAAGCTTCCTTAAGAATGCTAAATGTTACTCCTGGCAGGCAGCATGAAACAAACTTTCACTCCCCTTGGAGTGGGTGAGCAAATATTTGTTGAACAGAGGCCTTAATTTGCTCTGTCTTTCTCCCGCCAAACTTCACCTTCTGCTGCGGAAACTGGGGGGTCAGGACATTGGCAGGCCCATGAGGGGGGTGGGTGGTGGGTGGAGGAAACCTATGTCGGAAAAAAAAAGAATTTTCTTTTTCTGCCTCCTTGGAACATAACTTAAAATGCCTGAGTGTCCACATGATTCTCTTGACAAGTTCATCAGAGTTATCTAATAACCCGTCCAAGTCGTCACAGATTCCAGGGTGGATGGTGTATTGTTCAGTAGCTATGAAATGGAACTGGACTTGAGCGGTACCACAGGAGAATAAATAAGGATCAATTTGTCAGTTAACAAATAGCAAATATGAAAAGATCCTTGGAGTCTGATTTTTAAAATGCAATATAAAAATAAATCTGAGAAATACTGTCTGTAAAGAAAGCTCAGGAGTCTGTGGTTCTGTGAAGTTCTTGTCCTTGCTGGAGAGCCCTCGAGTTTGGGAGGACAGCAGACACCAACCGAGCTGTAGGAGCCCAGAAGTTTCTCTTTTAATGAGCTTTGTGGGACTCCACACCAATTAATCTGAAGAGAGTTTAGAATAGTTTAGAACAGAGTGTAGGATTGAAACAATTGTTCCGTTGTGGTTTTTATTTTGATAAGCAAGGGCTGTATCTCTGAAATCCTCCAGGCCTGTTGCTGAACCCATTCCGTTGGTCTGTTTGCTTTTTTTAACAGTTGTTTTTTACCTTTTGAATGGTGAGGATTATATCACTCGTTAAAACTTTGCTATTGTGCTTTGTTTCAAGGGCCTGCTGACTTAAAGAACACTCAGTGAGGGACACTCACTGGCCAAGGCCCAGCAGCCCAGGGAAGGCTCGATCAGTCAGTAAATGACACTAAATGACATTTTAAAAAAATACAGGAACTGCCCCAATGCTAAAACCTCAATTATCTTGGTTTGAATTTGTGGTATCTTATTTAAAGTTTGGATTCCTTTAAATATATTTTCCAAAAATTTTCTGTAGATTATATAGTTGGGAACAGCCTGGCCCACACTGGCAGCTATGATCAGACTGCTAAATATACTTGTATTTGTTGCTTATTGGTTTTCTCTCAATATTTCATGTGTTAGGCTTGTTTCTTCCCTATGTAAATGAAAGAATTTAGATACTATTATGAATTTAGGTACCAAGATATATTTCACAGAGGAGAAGAAAGAGAGAAAAAATGCGCGCCACTGTGTATATAGGAAGAAGAGTTGGAGAAGTAGAAACCAGTTATTGCTGGTTATCTTTTGGCACAGTGGGTTCATTGGGAACTTTTACTTTGCTTAAACACAAAATTATGTAGTGTTTACTTCTAGAATAACTTTAAGTGACCTTCGTAATTAGAAAATAAGCAGCCCCAGCTGGGTAGTGCAGTTGGTTCGAGTGTTGTCTGGCACACGGAAAGGTTGTGGGTTTGATCCCCGGCAGCGCACATACCTAGACTGCAGTTTTGATCGCCAGTTGTGGGCGTGTACAGGAGGCAACTGATAGATGTTTCTCTCTCTCTCACTCAAATCAATAAACATATCCTCTAGTGAGGATTAAAAAAAATAAGTAAAAGTGTAAGAATTATATGAAACCATTTCAACTTTAACATTTCTGTAAAACCTTGGCTCTTTTATCCTAAAGATATTTGAAAACAAAACTAGTGTGTTATAAGTTTAATAGACTATTTTAGGAATCTTGATATGTGGTGTTTGACATATTTAATGATAGTACAATTAAATTCTAACCTATTATAAGTTTCAGTTATTTTTTTTAAAAGCCAAACATTTTAGAAAATTAAAAAACCTCATCTAATTTCATGTCTTAATGACTACTAATTTTTCAGAAATATTAGTGAGGTACTTGGGGGTCTCAAGAAAATGAGTTGAGGTCCCCAAGGTATAATTGTGTGATAGAAAGTGAAGGTGAAAGAGAAGACAGGAGTGAGTGTGTGTGTGTTCACACAAGTTGTTGGGGGGCGAAAGACAAAAAAGAGAAGTTAGAGGAGATAATATTTGTGAAAAAATGAAGTGAATAGTATTTTCTAATAATATTCTTCCCTCTCTTTTTGGATCAATGCCTTAACAGTGACCCAACCCAGCCAGACTGGATTCCAGGATCCCTTTTGATCTTAGACCCAAGTGTTTTTTCTCTCTCTCTCTGGTTTTTGGTTTTTTTTGGTCACCTTACTGAAACAACTCAGTGGTGGCTGCCTTACTAAAATTGTTACCCCACAGATTAAATATGCATTATATGTCTTAGGAGATTTTTAACAACTCGAGGGCCTCGGTAGAGCCGGCCGTCACACTGTATGGTTTGTTAACGACACTGTGTGAGAACTTACTGTCCCAGGACTTAAACTGCAACTGCTGAGCCCTCTATTGATTAGGACTGAAAAGGGAAATGTCAATCCTGTTGCTTGTTAATAAAATACATAGTTCTACATTAAAAAAAGCAAAGCTATAGGAAGTCTTAAAAAACTCCACATTATCATAAGCAACATGCTCCATTCTGGTTTGTTTTATGTCTGACTATTTACCTCTTGTTTAAAGAAAGCACTTTGTTATATATTAATCATAACATTAGACCAAAAAGTTGTCAGTTGAAGAAATATTTACAGTGAACTGCCAACAATTTGGGGGACTAATTACATCTTAAGTATGGAATGTTGATGAATAGAGCTAAGTTTTGGGTTCTGTAGAGGAGTAACAATGTCTAATCAAGAGCTTTAGAGAGCTGTTTGTAATCTTGTATTAGATTTTATCAGCGGAACATGTAATTTTAGGCTCACTGGAAACAGGTTAAGAATCTCTGTAGCAGCCTGCACCGCACACTGACTTCATGTGACTTACCATTTATTCTTTCTTGTTTTATTCTCATTGAGTCTTCCCCACATGCGATATATTTTCAAAGATACATTTTCCGAACCCTCCCTATGCAACTCCTTGTTTTGCATTTTTTCCTGTTGATGAAATAAGTTAAAGTATATGAAAGTGTCATCATTTGACCATTTTTATCAGCACAGTGGTGCTTCATAAAGTTCATTTCATGACAAAACCTCACACAATACGTTTCATAACAGACCCCCATAAGGTGCTATAAAATATAAATAAGGACGTTAAAAAAAACCCAGAATCCAATTCCACTGTCGATGTTTTTAGTAGTTTTCCTTTTGTGGTTTGTCCCCGCCTTGTGCATGTCTGTATCAATGAAATCTGTATTACGCTGGATCTAGGGCTTTGTATCCTGTCTTTATTATTTAACTTGGTACCGTGAGCACTTCCCCGTGCCATTATATATCTGAAAATATAATTCCACATGTGTGTATACACACTATAATCCATCATATGGATGTATCAGAATTTTTAACTATCTCTTAAATAGAGATTTAGCCTATTTTTTAGTATCATAATTAACACTTGGACAAATACCCTTATATAAAACTTTGTGTATATCTCTGGTTCCTTCATTAGGACGGATCCTAGGTAGTAAGATTTGTCCATATGGTTTCAGATTTTTAAAGATTTTATAACATATTAATTACTTTTAAGAAAGAAAATTCCCATTTACACACAGACCCCCTCCACATTCGTACACCCATAAGTAGGAGAACCCTCATAAGTCACCATGCCCTCACCAAAAACAAATATTGGCTTTTAAGAGATAATAATTTGATAAGTGAGTAATGGCATTTTGGTTTAATTTGCATATCTTCGATTACAGGTGAGGGTGAACAGTTGTTTCATGTTTTTAATGATGTATTTTTCTCTTTATTAATTTTCGTTTTATGTTCTAGGCAAATTTTTAAAAGAGAAGTTCTGGTGAATTTAATGAACTTGTTCATATTTTGTTCAATTCACTGTCTTGGGGAGTCTTATAACTGTAAATGTGAGAATGAAAATATTTTAGTTTTTGTAAATGGAAAGGGAGGAGAAGATGGTACCGTTTGTGAATTTTAACCTCTAATGCTGAGAATGCCCGTAGTTGAAATAACAGACTATGGCATCCCCCCAGGGAGGGTGTTGATGGGTCTTAGGTGTCTTTTTGCTCTCCAACACAGAGCCCCGTGCCTGGCACTTCCAGTGTGGAGCAAGTGTCTTATTTAAGTTGGAATAAGTGTGCAACTCCTGTGCTCTGTAACTTGCTAGATGGTGTAGTTCCTGGCCTCCCTCCCGCTTGCCCACACCCTGTCCCTCAATACTCATCTTCTCTTCTCAATGTGGCCATTTAGCTCTTCTCTCTTAGTTTGCCTCTGTATGGGACCTAATGAGGCCAAGGTCAGAGATTCTGTCTTCATATGACCTATTTAGCTTTGTTCTGTGTCATGGCTGCAAGCTGTATTCATTTCACTGTGTCCAGCTGACATAGAAATATGTGTTGTTCGTCACGAAGGAGAACAGGTTAGAGGGGGACAGGTTTCTAGAGGTAGAAGACCCTGAAGAACCTCTCATCCAACCTTCTTATTTCAATTTTTCAGGGGAAGACGGAAGCCCAAACGGGTTCTCCCTTTGCTTGTTGTGTGCAGTGTCTCAGGATCAATTCGACACGACAGATATATGTTGAGCAACATGGAGAAATAGAAATTTATTTCTAGAGTCGGGGTGGAGAGCTGAATTCTGTGCTTAAACGGGGATAGATTGTTAACAGCATTTTCCTAACTTTATCATCCCTTCCATGTAAATATAAACAATATAGCTAATATTTAAAGAATTTAGAGCTCTAGCTCAAAAAGACTACCTCAAGTGCTCTCATTCGGGTCTTTGGAAGGGACAAATAGTGTGATGAAAATCCATTTGAAAATGATTTTGAGAAAAGAGAAATTTGTCAGAATTGGTTGGTTAAGTCAAAGTCAAATTACTTTTCATCTCTTTCAACTAATAATTATTTCTGACTTCTGTATTTCTCTTACTAAGAAGACCTTAGTCATCAAGACTCAAATTCATTGTACTTCTTCCCTTGAAAAATACTCTTCTTATTTCTTTTTTTTCTTGTCCTCTACCCTAGCAGCCCTGCACATGACCATAGGAGGGTTTGTAACTACTTGTCCTCACGTATGTCCATGGTCTGGACACTTCAGTCCACTGTCCTGCTAGGTTCTTTGTGGAGTAGCCTTACTCTTGCCCAAACCCTTACTGGTTTTCCATTTTTTGCTCAGAATAAGTCCAAAATCTATTAATGATGTAGGTAATAGTAGCTGTTTCTATATAGATAATTTTTTCCCTTTAAAATTCATTTGTTTCCTGAAAGTTATTCCTTCTCCATTTAGCATAGATGTAGTTTGTCTGCTTTTCAGTTTCACACAACAGGGTTCATAATAGCTCCATGTCACTAATGAAGAGCCTGAAACCTCAAAGGACGTGATGGGTCTGCTGAAGGTCCCGAAGCAACTGCATGGTGTACTTGTGAGTGACCCATATTACTATGTGTTCAGAAACTCATACTAGTATTGCCATGAAGACATCACCATCAAGTGAGGCGTCAGCCGTGTGCATGTGTTTGCTGTGTATAAGGAATGAAGCATCCAGAGGAGCCTTCCTAATCCCAGAGAATAAAGGAGATTTTATTTTCTTTTTAGATATACAGTTTTGCACCTTAATGTCACCATGACTGCTATCCTTTCTTGTTTATGCACTTTCATTTGGTAAATTAGGAAACTTGTGTTGCTATATAGATAGGTGAGGTTAAAATAGTAGCATGGGTTTTGAAGCTAGCTGGCCTCGGTTTGACCTTGTATCTGCACTTATAAGCTTTGTAACCTTGGACTCAGTCCACCTTAGCTTTCCCGTCTGTGAAGTGGAGACATTCACAGGTACACCAGGGAGTGTGCTGGAGTATAAGGTGAAATGAAGTGTTCCAGGCACCTAGCAGAGTGTCTGGTACATTGCAGATGCTCAGTGGATGGTTGGTGTTACTACCTTTCATGTGCGCTGCTATTTTGAACTTATAGAGCGCTCTCTTCTGCTTCGTATATAGGGAGTTAGTTGGGCAGAGGGAGACTGGGTTAACCATGAACTGGAAGATACTCTTGATGAATTTGTCAGGCATCTGCTGGAGAGTATTTCGAGCATTTTGCCACCGATCACAAGCATCCTTGGGGGTGAAAGTAACAGCATACAAACCTACTGGTGTCATGAATCAATCTGAAAACCCATCTCAGGCAAACTTGGCTGTTCAGCACTGTTATTCCTCCACCTTGTCCCCTTCAAACTACCTGAATTAGACACTGTATGCAATAGGCATTTCTCTGTGGGTGTCCTCTCATGAATTCAGTCGAATTTAAATTCATCTGACGGAGGTGAACAAGAGGATCGTGGATTGGGCCCTGTCTTCCTGCCCAGCTCAGTGCCACTTGTTTGTTTCTTTCACTGTTTCTCCAATTATGTTGTGAATTTCCAAGCTTGTGAGTAGCATTTTAATAACACAGAAAGGAAAACAAATGTTTGCATTTATCTTATCCTTGTGTGTGTTATACACTGCACAAAATCTTCTTCCACAAAAAGACAATTTTTATCAAAACCACTTTTCTTCCTTCTATATAGAGTTGACCCTTGAAACAATGTAGGGGTTGCTTATTCTCCCAATGTGAAGAAACAATAGGTTACTCCCCTATTTAGTTGAAAATCCGGGTATAACTTTTGGCTCCCTAAAAACTTTATTGATAACCTGCTGCTGACTGGAAGCTTTACTGATAATATAAAAAGTTGATTAAGACATAGTTGGCATGTTATATGTATTATATACTGTATTCTTACAGTATAGTAATCTAGAGAAAAGAAAGTGTTATTAAGAAAATCATAAGAAGGAGAAAATATTTTTACAGTATTTATTGAAAAAAATCCACATTTTAAGGGGACTGCAGTTCAAACCCATGTTGTTCGAGGGTCAACTGCATGGACCTACAAAGTTTGTTTTAAACAAATGGTTTGTTTTGCTCAACCCAAGTTGTACAACCAGCGGAGACATTCTCTGAGTGGGTGGCTGGGCCTAGCTCTGTTTTTTTTCTAGTTAAATTGAGCAGTACCCCCAAATCCATTAGAAATTACTATCCTAAAGCTCCTAAAGCTCCAAGGCATCCCATACTTCTCCTCGGAATAAGCGGCAGACCAATCTACTTTGCCCATGAGAAAACTAAGGCTTGGAAGTTAAGTACTTGATAAAGGCCGCTTGCAAAGTGAAAGCCAGGCTGGAAACCTAGGCCACTCTGACACCAGAGCGTGCACCTGCTCATACTGTGTTCTGCTGCCCTCTCTGCGCTTGCGTGGGACAGCGATTTTCAGCGGGCGTGCTGCAAGAGCTCTCCGAACGTGCACCACTGGACCGTTTAGTCAGGGGCACTGACCTCTCTTCCCTTAGGTTGTCAAAGGCATGACAGCAGCCAACACAGCAATAGCTGTTGGTGTGAATGAATCAAATTTATACCTTTTTTTGTCATCAGCAAAAAATATAATTTTAGTAATGAATTCATCTGTGCCATGAGATGAAAAAGGTTGAAAATCGCTGATGTAGGAGAAAGTCAGCTGTCACCTTCCACTGACTTGAGAACAAACTGGGGGACTCGCGCAGCCCACAGAGCTAGGGCCCGTTAGCGCCGGTGCCCTCCGACTAGTCTGTCAGTGTGTCTGATGGTGCTGGAGTTTTCTAACTGCTTTATAAGTTTTGTCTTGGAAATGGTGGACTTTAGGAACATAGGGGCCAGACAATAGAAGGAAAACATGAAGAAGAACAAAAGTGAAATCAAAAGAAACAAAAAGCTGCATCTTGGCTTTCTCAAGAGGGGACAGTAAGGGTGGTGCACTGTGCACCCACGGCTCCCCGCGACCTGGCCCCCCAGCCCCAAAGTGACGTGGTGTTCCCAGACCTCCGGTGCCCCCGGGGGTCACAGAAGATGCATTTCTTGTCAGCTCACAAGAGTAGGAAAGTACTTAGGAGTTAGGTTTTTTCTTGGTAAAACCACTTCTGATAGGATAGATCAATGAACTTATTAGATCAAGGAATTTCTCATAGATTGATAGGGTCTTTGAACTTGCTGGAAGTTCAGAAGTCATCCAGTCTGGCACCCTGACCAGTGTGGGCATGATTTCTGTAATAGTGCTTTTCAAACTGTAGGTTGTGACTGATTTGGCTCCATGACCAACATCTTTAAAAAGTGAAATAACAAATTGGGATGACTGTAATTGAACAACAGTAAAAAAAAAGAAAAAAATCTGCTTTTGAAAGTGGGCAAAAAGTGAAATAGAATAGAAAATATATAGCACACTTCAGGATGTAAATATTATTCCTTTACAGTTTTGACTGATGTGAACGCACACACCTTCAGTCACCTCAGCCTCTGCCACAGAACCTCCCAGCAAGGAACTCCACATTCTCAGAGGCAGTGCTGCCCTCCTGTTGGTTCTCAGGTTAAATGTTTTTCCTGCATTAGTGTGTTTAGATATTCATAGCATGAAAACAATAATTACAGTGTGCTCACTGTCTCGTGTCATTGCGCCCTGGCCCAGCCAAGGCTAGAAGTTTCTTCCTTACCTGAGACTTTGTCTAGGTACCTTCACTGCCCAGCCATGCTTCCCAGGTGTCCCACAGTGAGTATTTGATACCAGGTAACAAATAAAAGTAGTGAAGGGACAAGTGTCTTAAATGAACTGGCTGGAAAACCGTCCTTGCAGGGTGATGTTGCTGTGCACATTTACCCTGAGTGGAGGGTTTTTTCAACCTAGAAGCAATCGTCCAGAAGACCCCAGACCCCGTGAGACTGGGTAAGGGGTCCCTTCTGCATCATCCTGTCCTTATCTCCGGCACAGTGCTATGACCCTGTGGCCAGGTAGCTAGCTCCTGTCACGGATACACACATACACCACGTGTTGATTGTCTGTTTTACAACTGTCTCCACAGCAAGGCTGAGATTCTCAAGGGCGAAGAATATGTCTTCTTGTTATAGTTCTAGTGCTTGGTGCATTATACACACTCAGGAATTGTGTGTTAATGTTTCAGACTACGTAGAATAACTTTTACTGTTCTAAGTGACTTGGATGGAAATTGAAGTCTTCATTCACAAAAGACAAGGGGTGTAGGTAGTATAAAGCAGTCATAACTTTGGAAATCAAGAGTTACATCCCAAATGATACCAAAGGAGTTAGGATATTGTCCAAACTACATGATGAAAATTAATAGCTAATGTAAAATATTTCCATAAGGCAAGTAACTCTTTAGAGACAAACCAGAACCATTGTAATACAATATATTTATACTCTTATATTTGTATCACTTCCACTGTTACATGTCCTTTAAAATTTTTTTATTGATTGTGCTTTTACAGTTCCAATTTTTCCCTCTTTGCCCCCTCCACCCAGTATCCCACTCCCCCAGGGCAGTCCCCACACCATTGTTCATGTCCAGTGGTCCTACATGTGTGTTTTTTGGCTACTCTATTTCCTATACTGTAATTTACAGCCCTCTGGCTATTCTGCAACTACCTATTTGCACTTCTTAATCCCCTCACCTCTTCACCCATTCCCCCATACCCTCCTGTCTGGCAACCATCAAAACACCCTATGTATCCATGACTCTGTTTCTGTTCTTCTTGTTTGCTTAGTTTGTTTTTTAGATTCAATTCTTGATAGGTACATAGTTTTGCCATTTTATTGTTCATAGCTTTGATCTTCTTTTTCTTAAATAAGTTCCTTTAACATTTCATGTAATGAGGGTTTGGTAGTGATGAACTCCTTTACGTTTTCCTTGCCTGGGCAGCTCTTTAGCTGCCCTTTGATTTTAAATGATAGCTTTCTAGGTAGAGCAATCTTGGCTGCTTATCATGACCTTGAGTATTTCTTGCCAGTCCCTTCTAGCCTGGAAAGTTTCTTTTTGAGAAATCAGCTGACAGTCCTATGGGAATTCCCCTGTAGGTAACTAACTTCTTTTCTCTTGCTGCTTGTAAGAGTCTCTCTTTATCTTTAAGCTTTGGCATTTTAATTATGATGTGTCTCAGAGTGGCCTCTTTGCATCCATCTTGTTCAGGACTCTCTGTGCTTCCTGGACTATGTGCATGTGTATTTCCTTCACCAAATTAGGGAAGTTTTCTTTCATTAATTTTTAAAATAGATTTCCAGTTTCTTGCTGTTTCTGTTCTCCTTCTGACACCCCTGTGATGTGAATGTTAGACCTACTAACTTGTCCCAGAGGCTGCTTTCACTATCCTCATTTTGGGGGGAGAGGGATTCTTTTTTCTTGTTCTGATTGGTTGGTTTTGCTTCCTTATGTTCCATATCACTGATTTCATTCTCAGCTTCATCTCTTCTACTGTTGTTTCCCTGTAAGTTGTTCTTTATTTTAATTAGTGTATTCTTCATTTCTGACTGAATCTTTTTTATGCTGTTGAGGTCCTCATTAAGTTCCTTGAGCATTCTTTTAACCAGTGTTTTGAACTCTGCATCTGAGAGATTGCTTATCTCCATTTTGTTTAGGTTTTTTTTCCCTGGCTCTTTGATCTGTTTTTTCACTTGGGCTGTGTTCCTTTGTCTTATTTTGGCAGCTTCCCTGTGTTTGTTTCTGCGTATAAGGTAGAGCTGCTATGACTCCCTGTCTTGGTAGCATGGCCTAATGTAGTAGGTGTCCTGTAGGGTCCAATGGCACAGTCTCCCCTATCATCCAAGCTGAGTACTTGAGGTGTGCCCTTGGTGTGGGTTGAGTACACCCTCCTCTTGTAGTTGAGCCTTGATTGCTGTTGGCAGGTCAATGGGAGAGATTTATCCAGGACAGTCAGCTGCAAGGACTGGCTGTGACCACTGACCACCAAAGTCCACCCTCTGTGGAGAATAAGGTATTCAGGGACAGAGTGGTTGTGTTCCTACATGGTCTATAGCTGTATACCACATAGGAACACAGGCTCTGGGGTTTGCTGGGTTGTGTAGGCCAAGGTCAGCCCCCATGTAGCGGGGCCACCCAGCTTGAGCTATGCAGCAATCTGAGATGGCTGCTACTTGTGCTGGGCTTGGAGATTCCCAGATAAAGCCAAGCTGTGAATCTAGGCTGGCTGCTGCTAGTGCTGGGCCTGGGACCACTTAGCAAGTGTTACAGGGGTTGGGGACTCACTGAGGCTGACTGTTGCTTGTTTGAGGGATTTAGGAAGTTGTGAAGCTTGAGCTGAGACCAGCCACTCAGATGGAAAAGTCACTGTTAACAGTTTGGGTGAGCCAATAAATTGGATGAGACTGAATCTCAGAGGATCTCCCGGGGTGGGGGGCAAACAGTGTTAGCCGGATTGATAGAGTCTCAGACATGGCACCCACCTGCCAGCCCTGTGGCTTTGTGGGGGGAGGGTTCAGAAAAGGGGCAGTGACTTCTGCCTGCCTTTCTGTCTGGCTGGATGCTGGCCTCTAGCTCTTGTCTTGATGCCAGACACTTCATTTCCTCCCTGTATACCACTGGTACCTTTCAATATTCTACCCCTGTGCTGGAGTTCAGAGGGAGTGAGTCTGATAGAGTACATGTTTGGGTTCTTTAAGAGGAACTGCTTGGAATTCCAGAAGTTTCTTCCACCGATTCAATCTCCACTGGTTTTTGCAGCCAAAAGTAATGGAGACTTATTTTCCTGGCCCTGGAATCCTGGCCTCAGGGCCTCATGTTGGGCTGGGACTTGTCACTCCCAAGATATCCCTCTCGAATTTTTATCCACCACACGTGGAAGTGGGACCAACCTGTTCCACATCACCACTGCCCTACCAGTCTGGATGGAAGTAGATTCTTTAATTCCACAGTTGTCAGACTTTCATTCAATTTAATGGAATGGTTCCGAATGATGATGGTTGTTCTATAGTTTAGTTGTAATTTTGATATAGTTGTGCGTGGAAGGGAACCATGCTTACCTACGCCTCCATCTTGATTTGAAGCCCCGTATGTTCTTATTTGGCTCCCAAAGCAGTCTGGTGGGACAGGAGATAGAGGCACTGCCTGTTGTGGATCAGAAGGCAGGTTTGTTGTGGTTAACGGCCTGCTGCAAGGATCGCAGGGGGAGCTGTGTATCAGCACGAGCGCGGGGATTCAAACTGTCGCACCTAGTGACGCGTTATTGGAGCTGCACACGTCTGCCAAGTTGTGAAACCTGTTACAGTAACTGGCATCGATTATTTCAGTCTATGTCTGTCTTTCCAGCAACCCTTTGAGGCGGTAGGTGGGTGATCAGATTAAACGCTGTTGATGTTGAGTGCTGGGGTCTCAGGGTAGGAAAGAAACTTTAGAAGGGCCAGGCTTCTCCTCAGCCCCTCCGTGTCCCCTCCTGGTGACTGCTGTAGTGGACATATCATTGAGGTGGCCTATTCTAAGTAGATTTGAATGCCGAAGAAAGTAAGCTGACTGCAGCAGGGACTGGAAAAGCCATGGGACTCTTCAGCAGTCTGTGGAAGGGGGAGGTGACGTTTAGCGTGGGGGTGGAGATGAGCTAGAAGTCCAGGCTAAGGTTTGAATCTTTTTTGAAAGATTTTTATGGCTTGGCCTGGGTTGTCTTGCCACTTGAGGGTTTGCTAAATATAATTATCATGCAGACATAGCCATAATGGACCAATTTACCTAACCCCAGAAGGGAAATAAGCCACTGAGATGTTTTGTGAGGGTCATTGCTTACCAGTCCAACAGTGGACATGGCACCACCAGCTCTGTGGTGGACACTGGCCTGTCCCTCAGTGTGTGGCATGGCTAGTTGGAGTGCAGTGCATTTTGCTTCTAAAAACCAGACATAGCAAGAGTGAGAAACTGAGTGACACAAGTCCTAAACTCTGACTTCAGCTGTGGAGGTGATTGGGTGTGTGACACTGAGTCAGTGAGTCTGGGGACCCTAGTCTAGGCTGCCAGGATTCTGTTATGTTATTTCTTTTCTGCCAGAATAATTGTACCCAAATCTAGTTTAAGTGTCAGTTTCCCGTCTCATACATGTGCACATTGGCAGTTTATCTAGGGAACTGCTAACCATTCTTCAGGACCTAGCTCAAATGTCTCTTTCATCTGTAAATGCACTCAATTTATTTTGAGAGCATACTATGTGCCAGATTCTGGGGGTGTAGCATCAAACACAGGCCCCGCCTCCCTAGCCTTGGCTCCCTGTCCCCAGCCCCGTGTCCATAATGGATCTTCTTTCCTCTGTAGTCTGTAGCCCAGTGACTGCTCAACTGAGTCCAAGAACAAATACTTGCCTCTTTGGTCCTTCCACTTCCATCTGAGTGAACTCCTAGAAGTCACACAGCAGATGAAATTCTCTACAGAGATTTCTCTACCAGTGCAGCAGCGGCCAGAGCTTGTCAACCTCACATAATATGTAGGAATCAAAGGGAAAATTAGAGCCTTCCAGACTCTCATATTCTTCATGCCGATAACTGAGCCTTTGCTGCTGCCGTTATCCAGTTCGTGATGAAGAGGAAAGGCATGCGCAGTCAGAGTATTGTGGGTCCTGGTAGAAACTCCTACTGACAGGAAGCACATGTGTCCCCTTTCACCTGCACACGGGCAGCAGGCATTTCCTGGCCATTGTTCGTGGGGCTGTGCAGCACTATTTCCGTCCACCAGTGGAGCAGGGCTGGAGCCGGCCAGCTCTCACTGGCCCGGCGTTGGTATGCTTCTTGCCCAGGCCCGCATCACGGCCTCTGGGGAGCCAGGTCCGGCTGACCAAACTGCCTTCTACCCTATTAACAACGAGAAGGTGCAGGAAAGAAGATTCTCTTGTATAAACATAAATGTGGCAGCCCCACCTGCTTTCATATACATGCTCCTAAGTCGGTTCCTGTCCTTTTTTTTTTTTTATTGGTACTGTGGCCTGAGAACAGTTTACTCGGGGAAGTAGCTATAGTGAATTTATGTACCATGACAGGATTTGAATGTGGACACCCTTAGCCCAGAGATGCAGAATGTTTCCCCGAGATTTACTGGGGAGAAATTTGACTCTTAAAAGTTTCACGTGGGAAAGAGAAGTTCAGGATTCTGCAGTGGGTTGGGTGTGAATGCTTGGTCAGTGTGTTTTGTGTTTTCTCATGATGAGCCTAAAAACCGGGGTCTGCTTTCAGAGGCTGGTTGACCTCCTGCTGTGGCTGCCCTTGCTCAGCACACTGTGCTGACGTGTGTCCTGGCTCTGGGTTGATTATAGATCTCGTTCTGCCTTTTTAGAGTGAAAGGTGTGCCTATGAGATGAAAGCAGGGAAGTGTAAGAAGATTAAACCGGACGCTGGTAGTTTCTCTTTTTAGAAATACTAAGTAGTAATTGCAGCTTCTGAGCCTGCATTTATTTTTGTCCCCTATCCTTATCCCTCTTGTTTTCAGATGACTGGGGCAAGGGATGGTGGACACTGTTAATCATTTCATTGCTCACACACCATTCTGGACTCTTCTACAAGAGGCAGCCATCCGAAGGTGGGCCCCAAATAACCGCCACGCCCTGCAGTGCTGGTGCGTCCATGCTGTGCCTGGAGGAGGCGGAGAGGCGTTTCAGGCAGCAGTCCCCATGTCCACACTTGGCACAGGCACTGTGCTATGTTCCCATCCAGGGGCTGGTTTGGACGCAGTTGCGGGGGGAGTTGGTCAGTCCTCATGAGCACTCTCTGTTGTCCCCTCAGTGCGTGTCCTGTCACAACGACCCCCCCAGCAGCTGAGCTTGGATGAGACCGGTGCATTATGTACAGTGTAGAAGACCTCCTGATCTCTCATGGATACAAGCTGTCAAGAGATGTTCAGGCACCACACAAGGCTCAGTATGAGGAGCGCCAGCCAGTGAGGACCAGAGCAAGAGGGGGTCATGGCCTGCTGAATGGGTGTGAGGATGGCCCTGCTGCCGTACCACCCAGTAAGGCGTACCTGGGGACAGGACCGGGGACTGATCCTGACAAGGGCCGCCATGCACTGAGAGCCCACGGAGAGGCCCCGAGCACCTCTGTGGCCAGAATGTCTGAGGAGGGGTAAGTGAGCACCCATCGTTTTCTTCTGACTTGGGGGTTTGGCAGTGGGTGTGTGATAAAATCCTCCCCTCCTTATACTTGGCTGGGATCTGGGGGGGTTGAGGGACAAGAATGCCACTGTCCATCGAGATACTGGGGCGTTCCAGGAGCACCGAACACAGGGCCAGGCCCCAGCAGGCCGTCAGTAAACAGTGGAGAGGGAAGGGATTCTGTCGTGCCAAGCACTGCATTTTGGTACTCGGCTTCTCTGTTCCCTTGTAATCTCTCGATACTGCCTCAGCTTGAAACCATTTAAAAACTCTGTGAAAGCTTGTTTATGTCAGGCACCCTTTCCTAGTACATTAGCTTTCTTATTAATATGTTTGAATATGTGGTACCTTACTGAGGTAAAAGAGGTTTGTGTTCTCCTCTATGTGTGAAGAACACCTTTCTTCTTGTGTATTCATACAGTACCACTGGCTCCCAATCCACGTTTTCCTTGCACACGCACCGGGCCCAGTGTGGGTCCCCATCTGAACGCAGCTGCGTTGGCGGGTGTTTGCTTGCAATGACAGGAGAGGCTGATTCCGGGGGGACAGAGCCAGCACGGGAGAGGAGCCCTGCAGTCTCATCCAAGCTGCCTTGACCTAGAGCAAACCTTTGTCATCACGTCATAAAACTGTTTGCTTTAATGCTGTGTTGGGAGCAGGCTCAGACCAGGGGAGGAGGGCTCTGCCTGCATTGAGCATGTCAAGAAACTGGGTGTAACTGGCAAGAAATAGACCCGTCTTTAAGTGAAACGACAGGCAGACAGAAAGGGGAGTGGGCTGAGTCTACAGGGAATGACATAGCCGCTAATGGTTAGAAGTCACCTCTTTACAGACAGGATCGTTTTTGTTCATTGACAGCTTTCAGGCAAAAAGCAGGAGGGACTTTCTCTCATAATTCAGAGTATCTAATACCTGGGTTATTGAGGAAAAACAAAGGCGATTGCCCCTCTTCCTGCACATTGTAGAGAAAGGAGGCTTGTGTGGACAGGGCAGACCATCTCTCTGGTGGGGGAAGAGTTCCGTTGATGGAGCCAGGTTCAGAGGGGGACCCAGAATGGACAAGAACTTCAAGCTACTTTTATACAACCTTGTCATCCACAAATTGCACCTGCATCCACTGCTCTGTTAGGTGTAAGTCTGTTTTGAACCATGTTCCCCCCAAAAATGCACCTGCCATGGACTTTGGAAGAGGATGCTTGTGGATGAGTTGGCTCAGAATTAGGACAGTTTAGTTATTATGCACAGACTTGTGCTTGATTTCCTCTTGCCTTCCATTGCTCCTCATTTTGTGCCGAGTGTATCTGTACTTTCCACCTTGGATTGTAGGGTTCTGAGAGCTTGTCACAGTGCCAGGCGTGCGGGGAGTTTGTTGTGTGTGCACGGGTGCAGTTCCTTCTTCCCGCCATCCTAACAGCGTGGGGAAGCAGAAGGCTCAGTTTCTTAGCAGGTGCTGACAGTGGCTGTGGGACCCATGAGAGGGCGCCAAGCAGGCTGTGTGGGTCCCCCTCCGTCGGGAAAGTCTGGATCAGAGATGAGAGGTGGGTCCCCAAGTGGGAGGTGATAGAATCCACTTTAGAATTCCACATGGGCAGTGTGGCTCCCAACCTCATCCACAGTTGGCTCAGGACTTGCCAGCCCCTATGCAGTAACAGGTGCCCGAGGACCAGCCTGGCCTCTAGGCGGGTGGGCATCAGCCTGTCTGCCAGAAGCCTTCCCTTCTGTCATGAGTAAAGTGCCCAAATGAGTGGCTTTGTGTAGCTCTGGGATGTCTTTATACAGATGGTAGAGATCTCGACAGATCTGGCCTCTTCCCCGTTTCTGTGGTTGGCTGATTAACTCGGGAGGTATGTACTAGCTTTTGGACTGAAGGTTGCCTGGTAGGGTTGAAAAAGAAAATGCATAGTACATGGTTGTAGAAATCCATGTCAGTGCCTGAAGCCTCAGAGACTAGCTGAGTTGGGTGTTAATGAAATGAAAAAAAATTTTTTTTAGTAGCGAATAGAGAACTGAAAACAGGAGATGAACAGAAAGGTAGGCAGGAGGAGGATTATTTTTTCTCATCAGAAAAAAAAAGCATTTTTGGAGAAAGCAAAAGGTGCTAATAGTTAACAGCTTAAAAATTTAAAACAAGAAAAAGGAAAAATTAAACCAACAATACTTTGGCTTTTGTAAATTCCAAATCTGGATAAATAAATGGTGCTGTGGCAGGTGCCCGCCAGCGGGCCCTGGATGAGTGCTGTGATGGCCCTGCAGCGGGGCCTGGCCTAGGGTGACCCTGCCAGGCTGGCCCCTGGGTCTGTGGGGGAAGACAGGGCCCAGGATGGCCCTGTGCAACTCCAAGCCATCAGGGTGACTAGGACATGTCACAAAGGCCCCTCTTCCTGCAGTTTCTCTGTGGGTTGAGGACCACCTTAGAGTGCACCCCTACACCACAGACCAGTCCCCAGTGCTCCACTGACTCCCAGGCGTTCAGAGGGCCGCTGGGCTGAGCAGAGGCAAACTGTTTTATTCTGGCAGGGCAGTGTGATGTAGGCATGCTGGCAATGTCATTATTTCATAGCCAAAGAACGTGAAGCCCAGAGAGTGTTGGTGACTTAGCAAGGGCCCTGGAGGCAGTGGAGGGGAGCCCAGCACAGCCCACAGGCCCTGAGATGCCAGGCCAGCAGTGGCTGGCCTTGTGCAGCAACACAGGCTCTGGCCAAACCCTCTGCGTGCGAGGCCTGGCCCAGTTTAGAAAGGGCACTGAAGCCTCTGAGCGCCTCTCATAGTTGTTCAGTGCTGGACCACACTTCCGGGGCCTGGGCCTGGTCCTCTGCCCTCCCAGTGGCTCACGTGGATGTGTAAGTACCTTGAGAGCCCAGCTGCATCCCTTTCCTGTTGGGGTGCTGCGTGAGGAATGCATCCTGTCACACCTACATCAGATACATGTGTATCGTGCTGCTTCTCTGTGACATTGCTCAGGGCTACGTAAACGAAGGTGGTACTGTCCACAAGCCGGGGGGCAGTGAGAGTGATTAGGATTATTTTTTCCTCTCCGATAGTTAACATCAGCTTAGAAGAGTTCATGAAAGGGCTGGTCATATGCAATAAAACTTTGAAAAAGAGGAATACACATATGGGTCCCAACCAGATTTCCAAACATTCAGGATATGTGTTTCTTAACTTGCTGAAGAGGAGGCTGTGCTTTGAGCTTCCACTGTCACTAGGTCAGGTGCTGCTGAGCACCCACGATGGGAGGAGAAGGACAGTTCTAACGGAAGGAGTGGTGAAGGACCAACCGAACTTACTGAAAAGCTCCTATGCTCCAGCACCAGCCCCAGGACCAAGCGTCCGTTCTCATCTTACACGGCTATTATCCAAACTGATGACTGGAGAGGAATTGTTTTCCATGGCTACGTTCAGTGTGTTGCATTTGCTGTCTCAGGCTGGTAACTTCACAAGCATTCCAAGTACAAATGGTGGGCTCTCTGGGCTCCTTGTTGCATGACCCTGCTCAGGGGCCTTCCTGGGCCCCGTTGCCTGTGTTGTCAGGCCCCAGCCCTGTCGTGGGTCCTCCAGTCCTCCTTCTTTGAGCCACACTTGCCTTTCCTGTGTCCTCTCCCATTCCCAGGGTGCCAGCCACATGGGACACCATGTGCTCCCTACTCCCTAAGCCCTGCCTGGGAGCACCCAGAACCCCCTCTGCCCCTTCTCCGCAGGAAACCCACCTTGCCAGTTTCACCTTTTTAGCTTTCTCCAGTTGGAGTTACTCACTCCCCCACGTTCTCCCAACACGTTTTCCTAGTCCCTGGACCATCAGCTCTGCGAGGGCTGACACCAGTTCTCATTCTCCTCTGATTTTGCTAATCCCCATTGAAGAATTTTGCATTTGTCAAACACTCAAGCATCTTTCAGAAATCAATACATTGACTCATACCTAGTTCCTTTACGGTAAGGCAGTTGGGTAAGTGCTGAGTGTTTCAGAATGTTCTCTATTGTGCGCCGGAGGTGGAGAGGGTTTTGCCAGTGAGAGGACCTGTATGAAGCTAGTTCGGGGAGGTTCTGTTTTCAAGGGAGGAGTGTTGGCTTTCTGTTCTAGATGGTTCAGGTGGCAGTGCTGATGGTTTCATTCGGACCCACTAACTGATGGCTTCATTTGAAGCAGGGAGGTAGGGGAGAGGAACCAACAGAGATGCAGAAAAACTCCCAGCAGGCCAGCCAGTCCTGGCGGTACATGCCCCTCCTCTGTGGAGTCTGCGGGCGCAGGAAGCTGAGCCACCTGAGGGAACGGGGGTGGTTGCTGTGGGACTGTAACAGGGAGTCTCACGGGCCATTCATGGGTAGGGAATGTAGACTCACGGGCCTCACTCTGTGTGGGGATGAGGAAGCTGGGAGCCAAGAGTGGCCCCTCATCTGCTATCTCTCTGGGTTGGAGGTGGTTCCCCTGGGGGACTCCCTGGGTCTCTGCCCCACATTTTCTTCATCTCCCTGCACTTCTGCCTCCTCCTTTGCTGGCCAGCCTCTTCCCTTCATGGGTAGTTACTTTTCCCAGGAACTTTGGCTTATGGTTGGTGACTTTTGTTCCCCTCTTGCCTCTGTGTCATGGTTTAACTACAGAGCCCCCCATGACCACTGCCCACTTCTCTTAGTCAGCTTTCTGAGGGAAAGACTCGACAGTTTGGGGCAGCCAGTAGGTGCTGTGGCCACAGTGCGGGCAGGGGCAGGGCTGGACAGGGGGAGGGGAGGACTGAACAGTGATGTCCGAGCATTATGCGCTGTGGGTAAAGGGCCTCTGGAGGAGGGCAGTCTCCAGGCTGTGTCTGGGTACTGACCATGCACCCCAAACCTGTGCTCTTCATAGACCATTCATTTAGTAACTATCAGCATTTCCCCTTTGAGTCACGGACTCCACGGAGCTCATCGAGACCCTAGGTGGTCTGTGAACAGGTTGTGGTACTGAGACTGGCTGAAGGCTTTGCATGTCAGTCCCTTATGCGCTAGCTGCAAAAAAGCCTCACCGGCCTGTCAGATGTCACTATAGCAATCTCAGGTACACAGCTGGAAACAGGAATGTCTGTAAAACAGCGCACAGTCAGCCAGCATTCTAGAGAGCAAATTATTTAATGCTAGATTTTTATTATGTTTTAATTTTTGTCATGTAATCAACAACAGATACTTACTGAATACATCTTACATGTGGCGCCTCTGTCCTCTCTCTGGCAACATGAAAAGGGTGCTCCTGAAAGCTTTTATTTACATCTCTGTTCAAGATTACAATGAGAAGTATTATTTTAGCTTAGCCGTTTGCACTAAGTTTAACTATTTGTGCACATACTATTTTGTTCCAAGTCTGGCTTGCCAACACACACACACACACACACACACAGATTAAGGGGGAAAATGAGGAGACAAAGGAGAAAAGCTAGCTGTTATCTGTACATGGAGGAAACTACTGCTTAAAATGCAAGTAGCTGTAACCGAATAATACTTAGCTACCATTCAACTATGTAAAACACTGTTATCAGGCATTCACGGTTTTCCTCATGTGTTTCCTTTGAAATATTATAATCAGAGGAAACTGTAAAATAAAGTAACACAGCAGAGGTTTGAATGTAAAAGTCACACCATAATAGGCTGTCTCTGCTTAGCCCCAGGAATTCTGGTAAAACATTTTGTTAGTTAACCATGAGAATGACTTGTAATTATCGCTTGTCATCAGTGGCAGTTGTAACTAATTAGAGACTTAGCCGTCTAGGAGAGTCTCTGATGTGGCAGTGATCTGGGGCCTCATCTTGGGAGTTTTATATTTGATCAGTAAACATCCATTCTAGATAGTGCTACTGGATATGGTAAACAGTTAATTTTCAGAGGCTTTTTAAGCTTCTCTCAAATCATATCCTGCTTATAATGGTTTTCCAAAAACGGAATGCTTCAAGTTTAACATCTGTTTCTATGCAGCTCGTTCTCTTTAGAAAACCATAGTTCCACAAACATTACTTGTCTTTTAGCTTCTTGCTTCATATCCTAAGTGTTA
The DNA here is from genome assembly GCF_014824575.4 of Sturnira hondurensis. Taxonomy (NCBI): domain Eukaryota; kingdom Metazoa; phylum Chordata; class Mammalia; order Chiroptera; family Phyllostomidae; genus Sturnira; species Sturnira hondurensis. The sequence goes on from NW_028095541.1 coordinate 11,314,667, forward strand.
GGTGTCGTTTTTTTGACCTTTTCACAGAGTGAAGTCTGAATTGTTTGAGATGTTTTGTTCATGAACACACATGAGGATTCAGACCTCCTATTTTTCCCATCGTCTTTTTGTAAACTCTTTTTCTGAGGTGCTTGGCTCTTGCTCAAGTGCCCAGATCTCAGTTCTCTCTCCTGCGCACACTCTCCTGTCATTTGGCTCTCACCAGTTTTTCCGACAAGAACCAGGTCGGACCCTCGAACGTGATGTTTCTGGAGGAGCAGAGATGAGGAAGTGCTCCTCGAGCAGGAAGACTTCAGCAGCTCAGCCGAGAACTTCCCGTGTGCAGGTGGCCGTGTCAGCAGCAAGAGGAGAGGTGTTCATATGTTTTTTCTTTAGCTAGAGAATCGGATTGGTTAGCCAGCTGGGACACACCCAAGGGAGAGACACTGAATAGTTGTGATAAGAACATGAAATAGGTGTCTAAAAACGATCCGAGTGGGTCTTCAGTTCCACTCACTTTGTTTCAAAGGGGACTACAGTTGACCATTCAACAACATGGGCTGGACTTGCGGGTTCAGCCAGCCGTGGATGGAAAACAGTGTTTTTGATCAGTGATTGGGACTCTGCGGACACAGAGGGTCTAATGTAGGCATTGTTCTGTGCCATTTTATACAAGGGATTTGGCCATCTGTGGACTTTGGTATCCACAGGGGTCCTGGGAACAGTCCCCCAGTGGATACCAGGGCATGACTGGGGACTCAGAGTTACACGTCAGTTTTCGACTGTACAGGGCTCGGCACCCCAAACCCTGTGTTGTCCGAGGGTCAACTGTAGCCCTCCCAGTTCTTCACAGAGTAGGAATGGCCTGACTGCAGTCCAGCTGACAGGCTGACGTGTACCAGCTGTGGGGCCTCAGGGCTGCGGTTGGCTTCCCGGGCACGGCGTCCTTGTGTGTCTGGGAGAGAGTGGACGGCTGGCTGTCTGGTTTCCTTGTTTCTGGGGGCTGCTTCCCCTGTTCTTCCTGCTCTAAGCTTGCCTTCCGAAGAGCAGAGGGACCGAGGCATAGAGAGCGCGCCATAAATGTTCATCGAATAAATGAACAAATACGTAAAAGTGAGGGGTGGTGATAGAAACATGAAAGGGAAGTGAAGACTAGGGTTTTTTTTTTCATTGTCTATGGTGACAATGTATGGACTACACTGGTGAAAATATTTTGGTAAAAATATAATACATCCTTTAATTAAAGAGAAATTAGGAAAATACAGAAATAATCTGCCTTACATGTTGGATTTATGTGAGAGAACATGCATTGGAGCTTGCTCTTCCTGCTCTGTTTTCATAAACTAAATATTAGTTTGTTCTACAACATCATTGTGGAAACGGGTGTAGCTTCTTCCTTAGAGACCAGCCAGCACCGGAGGGGCAGAGTCTTGTTATGACAGTCGGCTGTATCATTGTTTCCTGCGATTGTGAAGGCCTATAGATTACAACGGAGATGAAGACAATTCAGATCTAAGATCATCACCAGGTGGAGACAACAGCTCTCCTCCTCTCTTTCCTTTATGCCCTTCACCCTCTTCCTTGGATGACGCGAGGGAAAGAGTTTCCAAATTAAGGACTCTGAATTGTTTAATTGAGTTAATAGTAGTGATAATAACTAGAAATGAGTTTATGATGTTAGACACTTGGCTGCACAGTTTAAATGTATTATCTCATTAACCCTCTCAGCAGACTTCAGAAGGAAGGAATTATTACCATGCCCTTAATATAAATGAAGAATCAGAGGCAGAGAGAGGTGGAGTGGGCTGCAGGAGGCGTGCAGTTAAGCAGTCGTGTGTTGGCATTTGGACCCGCATCATCTGACTAGCACCCAGGGCAGAAGCCTGCACTCTCTGGCAACATTGCCATACTGCTGCCTGCTGGGGCTGTGAGGAGCCTGAAGCCACCCATGGCCTCATAGCCCTGTGTAGGTGCCACAGCCTTGACCTTTCTGCTGACCCTGAGGGTTGGCTCCATGCTCACAGGGTTCCTCCCACCCCCAGGTCTGACCGCAGGCACTATCTTCTCATTCCACTCTTGTCTGTCTAAGCCCTTTCTCCCTAAAGCTTGGAGATTTCTCAGAAGGTGATTGTTAACCTGTGATACAGGTACAGCCACCAAGCACTCAGATGAGGGGGCCTACATCTTGAAGGAAGGGGGAAAGGCATTTGCCCCGACTTTCACCTGGGTTTACCAGAGCTGAACTCAAGCCCAATAATCTGCACCGCTCCCTCCCCTCAGCCTGACAAGGCCTTTCCTGAGGGTCAGTTTCTCTGCAGACCCCTCCATCGTGATGGTACATAGATGATGTTTTATACAGAGAGCTATTTGCGTAGTGTGGTACTGTTACCAGGGCATGCTGAAAATCAAATCGCAGGCTTCAGGGTCCATCAAGAGCATGTTCTGTAGCAGTAGGTAGCATGTGTGACAGAAACATGTCAAACATCAAACACTGTGGCTGGTGAATACGAGTTGCTCTCTATACCTCTGCCCATTTTGAGGAAAAGAGCTTCTCCTTTGAGGTGTTTTAGGTTCTAAATTTAGGTAACACTTGCTACCTTTGTGCTCAGACTGTGTCTCTGGCTAAGACTGGCTGGCTCACCTGGAAGGGAGTGACTTCTGAAGGACTGACTGAGGTCAAGTGCGGCAGCCCACCGCTGTGCCGATGTGATGCCAGAGTTTGCGGGCAATGGCAGTGCCAGCATCTGCTAGGCTGGCTGAACTGCCACCGGAAGAAGTCACTGGGCCTGAGGCCACTTTAGCGGGGTCTCCCACCCTCCACCCTGACCTCACAGCGAAGCACAGCTGGCTAGACTCTGGGGGCTGCCCACAGGGACCAGATTCAGGATGTTGTTCCTGGAGGAGGGAGGGCATCTATCCCATCGGCCACACAACAGATGACAGTAAGTTCGTGTGGCAACGAAGGATCTTGGAGTCCACCGAGAAGGTAATCAGAGAGTGTGACACCACAGTGAAGGTCATTCAAATGTTGCCGTTCCAGGTAGGCTTTTACTTTGAAAAGAAAGGCGGTATTGTGGTGGGAAGTGAGTCATGTAAACTAGCAGCAAAATTTTATAATTTTTTCATCAGTAGCTTTTGTATATTCAGCGACTAGGTTTACCTCTTTCGCTTTAGACATGTTGTTTTTCACATGTTTATATTTCAAATATTTTCCAAACAGTTCTTATCATTTGTTTTGTTGGCATCATGTCTCTTTTCTGTGATAAAGCACGGCGCTGTTAGCAAGTGTAACTGCTGTCTCATCTCTGTCCGGTTCTCCCAGGAATTCTCTGTAAAGACCCCCCTTGTCTCATTGAACTTGTCAACACAATTTATTTGGGTTATCACATTCTACGTTGCTCTCCTTATCTTTTTCCCACCCTGTATCAATGTGTTCAGCATGTTTTTGTAAAATGTGCCATTGTTAAGATTTTTTAAATGTAAATTATTAGTCTCATTTTCTTAGAAAAAAATTATTTTGTCTTACTTCTTCAAAGGCATTAGAAAATATATCCTTGGCTTTGAAGCCATCCAAGGTAGCACACATTTTAGCTGGTAATAGACATCATATATCAAAGCCAGTAAATAGCTACTCTTGGTAACTTGTGTGAAGGAGAAATTTACCAGAACTATCACCATGTGAGATCCACTTGTGCCTGTCAGGGCGAGGTTCATACTAGGTTCAAAATAGATGATTATTAAATATTGGGTTGGCCAAAAAGTTCATTTAGTCTTTTCCGTACTATGGCTCTAGCAGTGCTTAGTTACCTTTAACTTCGTTCAACAGTATTTTGTTAGACTCTATCGTGACAGCTGTTATATCAGCGTGCATTTTTAAAAAGCATACCAAATGGTGAATTTTTGTGCAGACATTTTAATATTGAAGGTGGAAGAAAATACACAACATTTTTGGTGTATTGTTCTTTATTTCAAGAAAGGCAAAAACACAACTGAAACGCAAAAAAAGATTTGTGCAGTGTGTGGAGAAGGTGCTGCAATTGATTTCGTGTGTCAAAAGTGGTTTGCGAAGTTCCCTGTTACTGTGGACATTCTGGCCAAATAACTCTTTACTGTGGGGCCGCCGTACACACTAGAAGGCGTTTAGCAGCACCTTGTTCCCTACTCACTGGAAGCCAATAGCGGAAGGCAGACAATATGCTCAAAATACCCAAACCAATAAAGTTAGTAGTGAGAATAAAAATGTGTCTTTCACTTTACAGGAAAAACTAAATAGCCTTTTTGGCTAATCCAATAAATACTTTATAGTTTCCTGGGTCATGTGAATTATTTTTAAAATAGATTATTTAAAAATTCCCAGGTGATCTGTTTTTCTTAAATTGGGATTTAGGTGCATTGTACAAATAGAAAAAACTTAACCAGAATGTGTAGCCATTTTGGTTAGTTACAGATGGCAGTTTTGACAAAGTGATAATGTAACATTTTGGGGAGGGGAAGAAAACTGGCCACATTACTTCCGTAGGTAGATTGAGTCTGTTTATATTCTTGTCCTATGTATGTCTCTCTGTCTTCTGATTCTGCTCACCATACATAGATAGATAGGTAGCATTTGGGGATTTCAGCCACCTTTTGACATTTAGGTACACTGCAAGTTTACCAAGAAACCAGATTATCCATTGAGAAAATTAGCAGAAGCCACACAGTGTGGTTTTTTTTCACAAAGCCTTGCACCCCAGGAAAATGTCTGTTAGACCGTAAAGAGTAAGAACAGTGCTTATTAAAGCTACGTGGTACACAAAGCCCACTCACCACTCTGATGCCGGATGTTGGCCACACGATACCTCATGATTTATTTACTGTCTCTTAACTGGGTCTCTGATCACTGAAGCTTCCTGTTAAGCTCTAATTTTTGTCTTGCCCTTGGACTTTGCATAAAGTCTAAGACCCTCTAGCCAGCAGGTGCTGAGGATTTTTAAGTGGTTCCTCTTCTGTAGTGTTTCTCAGACTGTGGATGGTAGTCACAGAGGACTTCCTAAGGGAAGGGATTGTGGCTTCCAGAGCTCTGGACTGTGATTTACCAGCTCACCTGGGTGGCTAGGTGGAAGGGAGATGTGCAAGCCCCCCTCATGAAGCAATGGCTGATCCCTGTGGAAACTGGCCCCCAAAATGCTTGGCTGAGCATTCAAAACCTAAAGGCTCAAAACCTGGTTTTGTTGACAACAAAAGCAACAAAGGATTGACCCTCAGCCAGGCCCCGTGTTAGGCAGCTTGCACTGTGTTTGAGTAGTAAATGCAGAAGCACTTAGGACACTCAGTGGCAAATGCTTTACCTCAAGTTGCTCTTAAATAATATTTTCTACTTTTTCAACCAATAATTCAGTTTTGCTTAAGTGGCTGCTTAACAAGTTATCGGGAGTTGGGGTGGAGGCAGGATTTGAAGAAGTAATTCCAAAATAATAATAGTGATAAAGAATAGATTTTTGCTATTCATTTACCATCTAGGCTCCTGCAGAACGGCAGCCTGCTGCCTGTGCCCTGCAAACGGCCCTGCTCCACCCGGTCCGGCAGTCCCCAGGCTTTGCGTGCTGCGGCTGCCCCGCACAGGCGCCTCTCCACTCCACCTTGCTGTCAGTTGAAATGCAAACTGTGTTGCAGAGATTGTTTGAAACTGCAAATGACATGTAGACACGTGAAAAAAAATTAACCTTACTAGTGATCAAAGAAATGCAAATTCAAACCAATGAGAAGTTATTCTCACTCATCTAATAAGAAAAAAAATAATTGTAATAACAGAGATGGGAAAGGTCCAGCAAGACCACCTGTCCTCTGTACTGCCCCAGGGCATATAATTGGAATGGCTGATCTAAGGTCAGGTTTAACAGTGTAACATAATTTCCCTCATCTACTAATTCCTTTTCTACTAAATAATAACCTAAGACATGCTTAGTGTTTGTGAATGATAGCATTTCTCAAAGTGTCTTAGAATGTAATCTATGCAGATGTCCAGCAGTGGTTAAGTAAATCATGTACATATGATAGAATACGAATCCATTAAAATTATGCATGTGAAGAATTCTTCATTACATTGGAAGAAGTAAAGCAGCATGGCTAACTGGAAGGGCTTTATGGTCCCATGTCTCGGCTTTGAATTCCTTCCCTCCCACCACTTAAAAGCTGTGTCACCTGAGAGAGTTGTTTAACCTGTCCATGCCTCAGTTCCTTTACCTGTAAAGTGAAGAAATGATGGTGGTTGTATAGTTAATGACAGAATTCCTTCCTCATGCTTTGCAGAGTGCTTGACACAGCCGAAGTGCCTATTAATGTTAGTGTTGACTTTTGTGTTTCACTTTCCTCCTCTGTGGACTAGGAATGAGAGTAGTCCTTCCTCAGAGGAGTGCTGTGAAGCTTAAATGCATGTGTATCTAGAGCTCACTCAGTAGGGGCCTGGCTACGGCAGCAGCGCCGTGTCAGCGGTTCGTACTGGCAGTGGGAAACGTTCCGTGATGCAGAAGAACCCTAGAAGAACTAAGGCTGTTTGAAAACCACTCCTTGCACACACACAGACCAGAAGGTGTCTAAGTGACTGTCTCTGGGTAGAAAGATCATTAGTGATGGTTGGTTTTTCACTTTTTCATATTTTCCAAATTTTCAACAGTGAATACATATTACTTTTATAATTTAAAAAGCAAACAGCAATTTTAGAGTTGAAACTTTTTCTGCTTGGCCCATGGTTGAGCCAAAGAATTGAGTGCCCCAACCTTCCCCTCAGTGACTGGCTTTTCTCTATGAAAGTCCTAATGTGCAGTGATTTGCAGACAGTTGCTTGATATTTTTTGTACATTACAACACTGTTACTCAGATTTTTTCTTCCATTGCATTTGAACATTGACTTTAAACTTGGGATGCATGCTAGACTCATTTGAGGAGATACTGAAATATACTGGTGTTGGGCTCCTCTCTAGACTGATTAGATCCAAATATAAGGTGATGGGCCCTAGGCACTGGTATTTTTTTCTTTATGTTTTATTGTTTATGCTGTCACAGATATCCCCACTTTTTCCCTTTTGCCCACCTCCACTGAGCCCTCCCTCAGGCCATCACCACATCATTGTACATGTCCCCAGGCCATGCATATATGTTCTTTGGCTAATTTCTTTCACCTTTTTTCATCTAATGCCCTTTTACCCCTACCCTGGCACTGAAATTTCCCAACGGCTCACAAGGAGATTCTAAAGGGCAGTCAAGTGGTGACCAGCAGCCTGGGCTGGCACTTGTACTACACTGTGCACCATTTCCTGCCTGGCGGAGAGTTCCACCCATGAACAGAGCCCCCTCTTCGGCTGGTCAGTCTCAGAGGCAGCCTTGGAAGGACTTCCCACATTGTCTGCAGGAAAGACTCCCTCAGGGTACTTGTTCAAATGCAGTTGCACCCCTAGCCCCTACCTGAAGTTGCCTTCCAGGGGGAGAGACTTGGTTATGTGAGTCTTTAATGAGCCCACTGGTGATTCTTACCATGAGGGAGGTATGGGAACTCTGCCAGAGCCGTGGCTCTGTCCCAGCCGCACACTGGGAGTTCCCAGGGAATCTGGGAAGACACTGATGTCTGGTGCCCCTCCTGCCTCCACAGTTCAGATGAGTTGGAGCTGGGATACTGCCTGAGTATTGGGAGCTATGAAGTCCCTCCGGATTCTGATGCGGAGTCATGGTTGACAACCACGGGCAGTGGTGATTCCCAAAGTGGGGTGCTGGGACCAGCAGCATCAGCAGTATCTGGGGCCCTATTAGAAATGCTCATTATGTTCCACCTATGAGGGTGTCATGCAGTACTTGTCTTTTTCTAATTTCACTTAGAATTTTACCCCCAAGGCTCATTCATGTTGTTGCAATGGCAAGATGTTATTCTTCTTTATGGCTGAGTAGTATATCATTGTTTCAGTAACTCATACATACAGAGAACATATGTGTAGTTGTCAGAAGGGAGGAGGTTTGGGGATGGGCCAAAGGTGGGAAGGGGATCAATTGTACGGTGAAGGATAGTACTTAGACTTTTGGGGGTGAAAACTTTTTAGTGTATACAGATGCCGAATTATAATGTTATATACCTGCAACTTAAAGAATAGTTAAAAATACACTTTATGGAGCCCCACCAGGCCTGCAGAACCAGGAGCTGGGAATGGGACGCAGAAGTCTGTGCCTTAGCAGCCCTCCTGTGATTCCTGCACACGGTGGGGTTTAAGAACCACTGCTATAGGGCAGGGCTGTGAAAAGCATGTTTCCAGACGGGCTCCCCGAGAGTTCAGTGATTTGGGCTAAGCCAGGAATAGACTCTCAGTGGCCCTAGGCCGGCCACACTTGAGAATCATTGCTCTTAGGCTTACCCTTGTTCCTGTGGGCATTCAGAGCTATAAGGGCCTCGACATGTCTCAAGTGTACCCAGTGTCCTCATGTCTTGTGGGCAGCCTGTTGCTGCTACTCCTGGGCCCTTGAATGGCAAAACCCACGGCTGCCTTCCAGCCATAATTAGTGGGATGTATTCTCTTTAAAGTTGACAAATACTCTGGTTGGGAATCTATTTTTTCAAAGCACTAACCTAGATTTGACTTGGAACACCAGTCACAGAAGTAGGGTGTGTTTCCTCCCTCAGTGTAACTTGTGCCCCTTTGTTTTGTAGGTTTTATTATCCACCCATACCAGCGTGGTCCACTCAGCACCAGGGTGGTCACAACCATGCCTACTGGAGAAAAGGACAAGAGGCCAGTGGCATGCGGGGTCCCAGAGACCGAGAAGACCTGGAGGTCAGAGGAATGGCCCCAGCCCCCAGCCTGCCAGTCCACATGAGGGAGAGTCCATGGGAAGTTGGAGGAAGGACAGAGAATGTGATGAAGAAGGCGGTTTGGGAAGATGAGCTGAGAGTGGCGGGTCCTGCCCAGAGGCGGAATGTAAGCGTGGAAAGCTGGAACCAGCCGAGGAGGTTAGGAAGGCAGATGTCCGATGGTGACGGGGAGAAACTGTTTCAAGATCTATACCCATTTGTGCGAGGAGAACATATGCTGAATGCCCAGAGCAAAGGAAAATCCCGGTCATTGCCTAGAGTTCTCTCCCCACAGAGCCTGAGCTACACAGAAATTCCATTAAGCCATGGGCACTTACCAGGTGTCCCTAAAATGCCATTTTACCCTCCAAATTGTACTCCGAATTTGGAATCCACAGGGAACCCTGAGCAGGGTGGCTCCTCGGCCCCTTTACCGTGGCCGAAGTTTGGGAGACCCCTCAAGCCTCCATCCTACGACTCCCACCAACACTCTAGGGGAGGAGTGGAGAACAGCGACTGTCCAGACAGCCAGCAGACAGACCTGAGCAACCCCTACTTGACCAGAACTAATAACCCCCAGCAGGAGCTAAGCCTGCCTGACGCTGGTCTCGAGCCACCCATGTACGTGCCTCCTCCATCGTACAGGTCGCCGCCCCAGCACATGACAAACCCCTACCTGGAGGATGTGGCACCCGGGCGAGTGTGTGATGGTCACCGTCATCCAACTGAGGAGGCTGCTGCCAACTGTCAGCTTCCTTCTGGTTCCTTTGCAACTGGGAACAAGGATAGTGGGAGCCCACGCTCTCCTCAGAGTTTCTCACAGCAGTCCCGTCCCGTCGCTGCTTGCGACAGATCCATTCTCTATATTCCCTTTGATGACCCACGGATACGACATATCAAACTAGCCCGACCCCAGGGTTTCTGTGAAGAAACAAAGGTGGATGAGAAATTGCACAACTCGGGTCTGGTCTCTGCCCCTGAGCCAGCTCATGGAAGCATGCACCGTGATGGTGCTGTTTTGAACCCACAGAGCATCGTGTCCCCATCGGGGAGTAAGAGAGGCCCTGCCCTTGCTGATCCCAGTCCCCGGTGGCTGTGGGGCCAGCTCCCCGGGGAGGGAGAAAATGGCAGCTTTCCTGACCAAAGAGACCACCATGTGATGAGAGGACAGTGGCCTGATGGGAGAGGCAGCCGACATGGACAAGCAGGAAGCCAAGTCTCCTCCACAAACCCACAGGGTGAGAATACCTGCGAAACCCAAACCAAGCTCAAACAGTTTGAAGCTGGGATTCAGACCAAGAAAAGTTCAAAGAAAAAAGTGAACGAGACGATATTTTGTTTGGTTTCCATCCCAGTGAAATCAGAATCGCATCTGCCAGATACAGATACGAACAACAATGACTTAAAGCAGAGTACTGATAAAAAGCCTGGGCTCGATAAGAGCATGGCTCTGCAAGAACAGAGTCTGCTGAGCATGTCTTCCACTGACCTGGAGCTGCAGGCTCTCACAGGAAGCATGGCCGGGAGAACAGAGTTCCCGAAGCAAGAGCTGGGGGAACCAGAAGAAGGCAGACAAACAGATGACCTCAGATTCATTCACCCCACGAAACACAGAGAACTCCAGTATTCTGGCTCATGGCCAGGGCACCAGTACAGAGATCAGCAAACACAAACCACTTTCATGGAAGAATCCAAAAGCCCAAAGCCTCTCCCTACTGAGAAGTCAGAAGGGTCACCTAATGCAGTGCCGACTCCCAAATTTCTAGACCCGACTGCCTCCAAAGCTCAGATGCGCACGGCATTAGCTTCCAGTGACCAGTACCAGAGGCCAAAGGTTCATCACCTGAGAGGTCAACTGTCCCTCAACCCTTCTAGCCAAAGTGCTTTTTCAAAGACTCCCTTATTCGCAAACCAGGCCCCTGTGCCAAAACTGGGCCGTAGTCAGTCCTGCATAGATGGCCATGGACGTGGAGCCAGCCCCGCATCCGGAAGCGAGGTGGTGAAGGGGGCAACCACAGGTCCATGCAATAGTCAGCAGCTGTTCGGTCAGTTTCTTTTAAAACCAGTTAGCCGTCGCCCCTGGGATTTGATAAGTCAGTTAGAAAGTTTTAACAAGGAGCTTCAGGAAGAGGAAGAGAGCAGTCGTAGCAGCAGTGGCAGTGAGGACAGTGAGACTGAATGGCAGCCAGCAAGCCATGCTGACTGCACAGCCAAGAGCGTGGGCTTCGTTGAAGACAGCCAGGAGAGGAGGGCGGAGGGACCGCCAAGGAGGCTGGTGCTGGGGGAGCCTGTGTTCGGGTCGGGAAGGGTGAAGAGTAAGTCTGAGAGTTGGAGTGAGGAGCAGAAGCCTGCCACTTGCCACCAGGGTGCTTATCCGCAGTACCTGGGCCCCTCGTGGGTGGAAGACAGCAGAGGTGAAGCGTTGCTGTCAGCACAGGGGAGCTTGATTCCGGAGAAGAGAAACCAGGAGGTTGGGAAAAGAATAAAGGAGCTGGCACTCAGCCCGGGTCCTGTGAAAAGAATGATGTCTTCTACGTCAAGTGACACAGCGTCCTCATCCCATCCCACTGAACTGAGGGAGCCCCAGCAAAGGCAGGAATTCCCCAGTGTTTTCAGGTCTGTGGAGCTGAGCAAAGCAACCCCTCCGAAGCCTGGTGGTGAGGAGCACAGGGACACGGTGGTCCCGCTCTCTCTTGCCAGCAAACCTCGAGGACTCTCGGCCCCAGACTTGAGGTCTGTGGGGCTGACCCCAGCCCAAGAGCAGAGTGCCAATGAGTTAGATAGGTCTTCAGGTGAAGCGAGTGCAATAGAAATCCCCCCAAATGAGTCCCTTCAAGCAAGGGCTGCGAGGATCCTGGGCATTGAGGTGGCAGTGGAGTCCCTGCTTCCTGGAGCCAGGGGAACGGGACATACCCAGCACCTGGAGCATGATGGCAGTGCCCGCAGGTCGGTGTCCCCTCAGGAGGAGCCGGTGTCCAGCCCAGCACAGCTGGATGACCCCAGAGAGTCCACCGATGCCTTTTATGGCAGGAGAAAGTGCGGGTGGACCAAAAGCCCTCTGTTTGTAGGGGAAAGAGACAGTGCCCAACGGGCACCATGGACCTCTGAGTGCTCAGGTGTAGATGGAGCCATCCCCAGCAAGGCCCCTGACCCCGAATCTCAACCCAGTGCCCCGGAGTCCAAGCCCATCAATCACAAGGACATGGGGACAAAACCGCCATTCAGGTCCACTTTGTTCCACTTTATAGAAAGGACTTCGAGTGTCGCAGGCTCAGAAAGGAGGCTCAGGAGTACTTCCAAAGTGATTGAAAGTTTACAGGAGAAACTGGCTTCCCCCCCCAGGAGAGCTGACCCCGACCGCTCAATGAGGATGAAAGAGGTGAGCTCCATGTCTCGGATGAGGCTCCTGAGCTCCCGGAGCACGGGCTCCGTGGAGGACGCCGAGGAACTGAAGGCTGAGAGAGGCCCAGGGGCTCAGCTGGGAGGCCTGGCATCTCTGACCACTGGGGACCTGGCCTGGAAGGCAGGAAATGCATTCTCTGTCTGCGAGGGTGCCCGACCACTGGAAGAGAATGGGCATCTGGCAGCAGGAAGGGAGAAGAAGAGCTTGGATCAGGACTTCTGGTGCCCAGGTGAGGAGGCAGGCAAGCAGCAGGGGTTCAGCATTGATTTGGAGTCCTCGGGGCATAAAAAATAGCAGGTTGATAGATAATGAATATTTGCATATTCAGAAAAGAATAAATTGATCCTGCCAATTATTGTACCAAAAGAGTCCTCAGTTTACAAAGAATTATTTAGAAGCCTTCCTTAAAAATCAAGTCTTGTAATATACTTTAAATGATTATGTCTTTATAGAAATTATTTACATAAATTGCTATATAAAAGTATCCATGTGAAAATTTTCTGGGCCCCTTACTGTGACAAGATACGTCAGTATAAGTATTCTAACTTGGGCACAGGCACCTTGATAAATCCTGTGAGGAGACCACGGCATCTGGGCTATGTGCTCTCTCCCAAATACTGGCATTTGCCCGGATGACCCTCATTGCTCTTTATTAACCTAATGAGAACAGACACAGGTTGATTTAAATAAACTACCTGCCCCGTGATGCTGTGTCTCATGTTTCACCTTCCAAACTGTTTTGCTCCTGCCCCAGCCCCATTTTTATGTTTTTACTACTACACCATTTATGAATCTTTAGTAAACAAAAAATAACAGTTTTCACTTTCTCAATTCCCCATCCCTAAAAAGTTTACTCATTAACTCTGTTTCTTAAAGTCACCTGAGTTCTGTTTTTGAGATCCCAGGAGAGATGGTTTGGGCAACAGCACCCTGCAGGCCTTTGAGCCTCTCCATCCTCTCACTTAGGGCGTCTTTAGAGCCTTCTCTGTTTCATAAAGCCACCAGGTAGGTTCCCAATGACAGGAACAGTGTGATTTTCCTCAAGCACAATTTCATCATCCCAGCTGTGACACAGATAGGCCAGGAGGAGAGCTCTGGGCATCTCTGTTCCAGACGCTTTTGTCAGGGGCTAGAGATCGTCAGTTACGTGTGCAAGATGATCAGAAGAAGAGCTGAGGTAGTTACCAAAAGGTCTGCATCATAAACACAGACCGGAAGGGACCTTAGGTCACTCGATCAGACCCTTTCACAGTAAGGGAAACCGTGGCCCCTGAAGTGAGTGTTACTCTGCCCCTCAGACCCCAGCCTGACCTCCTGGGCTGCCCCAGCAGCTGGGTCCCCCGCCTGCTCCTCTGTTTTCTGTTTTGAAATCCAAGGAAGGATTTATTTGTTTATTTACTTTTTCATATGGATAGACATCATCTAAACACCTCCATATTTAGAGTTCAGAATGTCAGTGTTTTTTTTTTTCAGCTTCCTCTTACTTGCTTGGAAATAGAGTTGATCTTTGTAGTGATTCTTTTCTTTTCTTTCTCCCATTTCCCTTACCTCCCATCCCCTTTGGCAGCTATCAGCTTGTTCTTTGTGTCTGTGGGACTGTCCTGTTTTGTTTTCTTTATTCATTTTTTTTAGATTCCATATATAAGTGAAAACATATGGTACTTGCCTTTCTCTACCTGACTTATTTTGCTTAGCATAAAACCTTCTAGGTCCATCCATGCTGTGACAGTGGCAAGATTTCCTTCTATTTTATTGCTGTGTAATATTTCATTGGATGCGTATACCACAACTTTTTTACCTACTTGTCTACTGATGGGCACTTGGCTATTGTAACTAATGCCGCAGGGAAGATAGGGTCGCATGTAGCTCTTTGAATCAGTGTTTTTGTTTTCTGTGGATAAATACTCAGAAGTGGAGTTGCTGGATCATATGGCAGCTCTAATTGTAATTTTTGGAGAACCTCCGTACTGTTTTCCACAGTGGCCGCGCCAGTCTGCATTCACCAGTCTGCAACAGTGCGCGACAACCCCCTTTTCTCCACATCCTCACCAACACTTGTCAATTTTGTAATGACGGCCATTCTGACAGGTGTGAGGTGATGTCTCATTGTGGTTTCACTTTGAATTTCTTTGATAATTAGTGATATTGAGCATCTTTTCATGTCTGTTGGCCATCTGTATGTCCTCTTTGGAGAAGGGTCTGTTCATGTCCTCTGCTCATTATTTAATTACATTGTTTAATTTTTTGGTGTTAAGTTGTATGACTTTCTTATATATTTTGGAAATTAACCCCTTATCAAATGTATCATTAGTGAATATCTTCTCCTATTCGGTAGATTTCCTTTTCCTCTTATTGGTTTTCTTTGCTGTGCAAAAACTTCTTAGCATGATGTAGTCTAATTTGTTTACTTTTTCTTTTGTTTCCATTGCTTGCCTGGAGAGATAGATCAAGAGAAAATACTATTAAGAGAAACATTGGAGTGTTTACTTCCCATTTTCTTATAGGAGTTTTAAGTTTTACATTTAAGTCTTTAAATCCTTTTGAGTTTATTTTTGTATATGGTGTAAGAAAGTGATCCAAGTTTACTTTTGCATGTTCCTGTCCAGTTTTTCCCACATCACTTAGTGAAGAGACTGTCTTTACCCCATTTTATATCCTGGCCTCCTTTGTCGTGGATTAACTGACCATATAAGTGAGAATGAAGTCCAAGAATTTAAAAGTAGATGGAAAAGATCATTTGTTTCAGCTAAAAGAATCCAGAAATTTTTGTTTAAAAAGTCCACTTGGCACTTTTTAAATTTTCCCGGAAATGCAGTATGATTCTCAGGACTGTTAGCCAATGTTGCTCTGTTCCTTATGCAAAATACTACGTTATTGAAATAACTGATTGTTCAGGGCCCTCTTGGATCAGCTCATCTGACAAATTTGGTCTTTGCTGAGGATGAGATTACTAAGACTGTGGGAAAAGTGTTATGTAGCCCATTTTTGAGCTGTGGGAATTTATTAGGCTCTGCACGATTCCTCCTCTCCTGCCTGCCCCGGCCCCCACCCCCTGGCCCCTCACTGCCCACTCACTTCTAAGTGCTGGTTGGAGAGACAGCAGAGGCTTTTAGAGTAAGTGTCTTTACCTATAAAATTGGACAATTTTATTATCCTGCCTCATCCTGAGAATTACAAGGACTTTAAAATAAGACGAATCCTATTAAAATAAAACACCAGTTTGTAAAGATTTCTGTGTCCCAGTCCAAGGCCACGTATTTCAGGAAGTATTTTATAACAAAATTTCTAGTTCAATGAAGCACTCCCTCAATTTTTAGCTTGATCATTTGGCATGTGAACGGGATGGGCTAGGTATCTGAAAACACCTGGAGAATGCCAGCTTTAATCTTAGCCTCTAAAAACACCGCTCCTGTGATGTTATTTTTTTTAAATCATAGTTACTAACAAGTAGAAATACTCCTCTCTCTCTCTCTCGTCTTCTGATGTATTTGCTAACACACAATAAAATAATGAAAAATCTGAAACCAGAGAGCTACAGATGATGACGGACAGCTACCTCAGACATTCCTAAGTAATGCATAGCTGGAGGCCACTAGCGAAGGTTTCTTATACATGCAGTGGCCTGGGTGGAGCTCCATCGGTCTTCCATGTGATGGCCCCAGGCCTCAATATTCAAGTTCATTTTTTAGAGAAGTTGTAAGACTGAGGTAGTACAACTTGACATATATTAAAGTTTCTCCTCATTGTTGCTTTACAAATTAGAAGAAAGCCTCGTTGCTTTGTTGCTGATAAACTTTCAGACTTTGTTTTCCTCTTGCTAAATTTTATTTTGAACACAAGAATCCTCATGTCTATCCCCACCCCACTCTTTCTTCCATCACCCCAATGTGTCAGAACCACTTCAGTGTTCCTGAGTGCACAGCACATGTAAATTTGGATTTTGTTATGGAATTTCAAACCAAGAATATACCATGTTTATCTGTAACTGCTGCCCCACACCTCCTCCCAGAACCTTATTATCTATGTTGTGTTATAGTTCCTAACATCATAAAGTGTCTTTATTTCAGCCTGGTGATGGGCATGTCAGCTGACATCTTTTCAGTGTACTTTTTGGGCTCTGGCTAAGAAATCAGCAGCTCAAAACCAATTCAGGGAATGGAATCCTATCTCCACTGTTTCTGAACCTGCTGGTTCAGAACCTTGTGGTTCCCTCAACTTCCATATACTCTTCCAGTGCGAGTCTGGCGATAGAGCGAGGAGAGATGCTGCCGCAGGGCTGCTGTGGGGAAATCTGGGGAGGTTTCACAGTGCCACGTGCTGCCATTGGAAGGCTAGACAGCCACACATCTTTAAGGGGGCATTCATATATGAAATGCCACTAGGCCAGGCTTAGTGACTTGTCTTTACCTGAACTGTTGCCCACAGGAGCCAGGACCCCAAATCTGTGGTGCCCTCTCTGTTCTATAGCTCCGGGCTGGCCAGTGGGGCAACCCCTGGCGCTTGCTGCTCTTGGGCACTTGAAACGTGGCTCATCCCGATGGAGATGGGCTGGAAGTACAAAATATGCACCGGAGTTCAGAGCCTAGTACTGAAATAATCTAAAATTGCTCAGTTTTTATACCAATTACCTGTTGAAATTATATTTTGGATGTATTTGGTAAAATTACACGCATCATTAAAATTAATTCCATCTGGTTTTTTTTGTTTGTTTGTTTGCTTAATGTGGCTATTAGAAAACGTAAACCAGACCTGGGCCCTCCGTGATCCGAGGAAGAAGCCCACATTCTGCAGAACACTTTTACTGCTGTCTCCAGGCCTTTAGCTTCAACCATGGGGCTCTGGGGGGCAGGCATGTACTGCGGAGGTGTCCCCATCCCTGGCCCTGATGGGCTGGTCAGTGCCCAGGGTCTATGTAATGAGAGGCTTACTCGCTGCCCCAGGTCTCCCCAGCCTCTCACAGCTGCCAAGTGCCCTTTCCAGAGCCATCCATGAGGGACCGCCCACCTTGTTCCCAGTGGAGAAGCAATGTCTTCGCTCAGAGGTGGCCCCTCTCCGAATCAGCTCACTGTGAGGCTGATTGAACCCAAAGTGTGGCGCTCGGCCAGTGAAATCCTCTGCTGTCCCCCAGGTGACGTTCTGTGAGACATCAGAAGGCACCGACTCCTGTGAATTCCGCTGCCTTTAGCCTGATGGGCACTTGGCGTGTGAGTCACGTTTGAGGAGCAGTGAGCTCCTGTCCCAAATGCAGCAACTGCCCTCGCTGGTTTATAATGTCAGACTTGGAGTGCTCTAAATGCTGTCTTAGTTGTCACACTGGCATCATGTTGTAAATGTATCACGGCAAAGTCCAGCCTGTGCAAGGTGGACGTGCTGCTGGAAACGTTGGAATCTGTGTGACTTCAGGATGCAGTTTTCCAGAGGTTTTAAGAAGCAATTGTTTATAATAGTTTCTACAACTATCAAATTGTACCATCCTTCCATATTTCTTATGTATTTTCTACTAAAAGGTTAGAAAACCTTTGAACTGCTGTGGCAAGAATTTCTGACCACAGGAGGCACATGTGTGTGCTTCAGGTCTGCCTGGACCCGGAGATCTGCAACTCCCAGGGGGTCAGGTTTAGCGTCCCCTGGGACAGTACTAATGGCAGTTTACGACAGTTGTTTTTTCTGTGGTGTTCCATCGGGGGAACCCAGGACATCTGGGCCCAGTTTGGGATTTTTCGGTGTGGACTACAGAATGGGTCCGTGGATGGCCCAGACTCACCAGTGTGGGGGAAGGCCCAGAGGATTTGTGCTAACAGGCCTGTGTCCAGCCCCGGGCCAACCTGCTGGGTGCTGGCCGTCAGAGACAGAGGCCCACAAGCTCTGCCGTGACAGCATTTGATCACAAAGATGCACACTGCAAACTTTCATTAGAGTTGCAGTTTACAAAAAATTAATAAACAATCCTTAGCACGACATGAGCACACCTCTGCTGGTTAATAGGCATTGCAGTTAAGGCTAATTATGTTTCTCCATCAACATCGGGAAGGGAGCATCAAAATATTAAGAGCAACTCACATGTTTTTCATCTGTGATTAGATAAAGATCATACACGTCCCTTCAAAATAGCTTTTTGATGATAGTGTTCTACTCAGTGAAAAGAAGATTGTTGAAGTGGATTTTGCTCCCTAAACATATTTATTTATGCACTGAGAATTAAACCAGAAACAGACCAGTTGAATTTTCCCCTAATTTTCTTTTCTGTCTTTTTTTCCCACAGATTCGTATGACCCTAGCAGAGTGGAGAGGGTGTGATGACATGGCAGTGAAGTACAGGCCTGTCGTACTTGCTGATTGAGTGTCCCATGTTTCTGTCCGTCAGCCAGCTTGTCCGTGTGTCGGCCGGAAACTGCTGGTTTTTAGTTGCGCCACGACCTCCGTGACCACTGCTGCCAGGATACTTCACGCCTACGGAGTCGCTCTGCAGAAGTAAAGGAGTAGTCTGCTGAAGCCATCTGCTTTTGTAACAGGAAGAGTTAATACCTATTTAGGAAAGAGTCCCATGGACTGTCCTGCGTGATGGATTTAGCCAAGCTGGTAAATAGTTTGGTGTTAATCTGGCTCTGTGACAATCTGAACATGGACAATAGAGTGAATGATTTTGAAAGGACCACGAATGTCATGAGTTCCCCTTCACATCCCCAGGGCCGGCGGTCTGTGCTCCCGGGAAGGGTAAGGGACATAGGCTGCTGCCCCGTGTTTCCGCACCTTGACTTGAGGGGAGATGTGAATGCGTGTATCTGATCCATTTCTAATCAATTTGGCCTTATGCTGCTGGAAGTAACTTAACTTATAAGTAACTTGCCATCAGAGACTAAAAGCAATATCTTTTTAAGTTTCTAAAAGATTGAAACTTGCTATAATGTACT
Organism: Sturnira hondurensis; assembly: GCF_014824575.4. Taxonomy (NCBI): domain Eukaryota; kingdom Metazoa; phylum Chordata; class Mammalia; order Chiroptera; family Phyllostomidae; genus Sturnira; species Sturnira hondurensis. The sequence goes on from NW_028095541.1 coordinate 11,333,769, forward strand.
AAGAGTATTATTTATCTGGTAATGAAATACTAGGATCATTTGCAAACATGCCATCGTCTGCTTTGCACTCAGTATTATCTATTTTTATTTCCTGTATGGACACCTAGAAATTCTTTATATGAAAAATAATTGCTGGTTTAAAATAGACCATTTTAACAAAGTGACTATATTTCTTTTTACAAAAATGCTATTTTTCTATGTTGTAAACAGTTGTTAGGTGGCAGATTTATAAGGAAGTATTATTTTATTTAAGAATCTGTATCCCTTTGTGTGAGGGGCCCAGAGAGGGTTCAGGCTTGCTTTAAAGCATATACCCCTTACCCAGTGACAATTCTGCTATTCCTATTTTACCTTAGAAAAATATGTCAATATAGACATTTTACAGGGTTTACCAAATGAACTTTTAACAAAAAACTTTTTTACAAATAGAGCTATAAGGTTGTATAACCCTCTCAAAACCAGCCAACATCCTTAGGACAATTTTTGCTGCCATGTCCACTAGAATTACCAAAAAGCATAGTTTCATTTTGTATATCTATGGGGCTTTGCCCTGAGACCATGCTTTCCTACCCTCGCCCCCTGTCCCTTTAAGAAATACATATTTTTATCTAGAATGATCCTTAATTAGTCTCTGCATATTTTTTAAAGTGCTAGAGACATTTTAAATACGCCATTACGAAAGTACTATGAGGCCTATGTATTCTACTATGTTTACCGTTGCATTGACCTGCACAAGGTTCATGCATTTGTTATGAGTGTGCCTGTTCTCTCTAAGGAAGGTGTTCTTGTCAGCTAGCATTTCCTGACTACGTTCTGGTCTCTTCCCTCCCTTTCTTTTATTTTCCTTTCCTTCTTTACTTTTCTCTCTTTCCTTTTTTTTTTTTTTCTTGGAGAAGCCACCTTATCTATTTTTAGACATTTTAAATTTCTAAAATGTGAGCTGCTGGGTGGTCTGCGACTTGGCCCTAGAACAGCTCTGACTGGGCTTCCACGCCTGTTTTTGTCTGGGCCATGTGACTCTGTTTCACAAGAACTTCATGCATTTGGACTGGAATAAACAACACAGAATCTAAGTCATTCTAAAACATCTTTCAAATACCCTTATCCACAGTCTTGGGTCACTTCTTTGCAGAGTTTTGGCTCTTGTGAAAAGTTATAGTAGGCCCTTGTTTTCACAACATAAACATAAGGGCTAGGTCCCTGGCTAGGAGAAGCTTAAATTGTTTTTCCCGGGAAAAATTTACTGCTTAGTAGGTTTATTACTGTGTCATAGTCAGTGAATCACTTAAGTCATCTGACAGAACTCACGAGGATGGTTACCTGGAGGTCCTGTGGGCGTCCTGCTTTCCTTATTAAATGCAAGTGAAAGAAGGTATACATATATATATATATATATATATACATGTGCAGGTAGGTATGTACATATACATAGAGACACGTACATTGTACATACATATAAATGAACTCTGTTCTGACTTCCTTCTAGATTTTGTTGATCCCATATAAAGATTTCTTTTAAGGAAAAGAATTCAATTTTAGCTTATTCCTCAGGAGAAAGAGAAGGGTAAAGAGAAACCATTATTGTACCTTATGTGTATCACAAACAACCCAAAATATGATACTCTTGTTTTCTTTCATTCTAAATTGTTGTATTATAGCTTTCTGAAGCCATTCTGAATTTAGTCGATATTATTGATATTTATGCTTCTAAGCTTCATTTCTGGATTCCAGCTTGCAAATAAATCTTTTGGGGGAGAAGGGAAGGTAACTTTGAAAATTTGACTTTTAAACTTGCATATTCTAAGGGAAATAATACAGTCTAATCAGAAATTTCCCAAAGGTATTGAACTGATTGCTAATCATTCTCTTATTATTTCTATTGCTCATATATACATACCTCTTGGGTGTTACTTGTGGTTGAAGAAAAACTTTTTGTCTTTTGTGTTTGTCATCATTTCTCTCGTATGTATGACTAACTTTTGGTGTTTAATAATTTAGGGCTTGTACAATTAAATTAAAAGTTCTAATTTTTACCATTTGGACTAAAAATTATGAGGAATTCATATGAAATGTATTTATTTCTTAATTTGCAAAAGGAAAAGATGTTGGCACTTTAGCTCTAATTACCTCTTTGAAGAAAAATTCTCAATGATTGAAAACCAAATATCTTTATCATTTTTGAACCTTACGTTTCTGCAAACCACAGAAAACCCCTTACATGCACACACAGCTCCTGACTGCAGCTTTGGACTCCTTCTTCGTGTTGTTCACAACTATTTGGACTTCTTTTTTTAAAGTCACTTAAAAATGGCTGCTCTCTGAGATCTGGCGTGTGTACCAGAAGTGTAGGTTGAGGTTTGAATTCACGTGGAAATTCTAAGTAGGACGTTTCCTATTCATCTGGCTGTTGGTGAAGGCCTGGTGGTAGTGGAAGTTCAAGTGCTTAAACTCCACGGATTCTGAAACTAGACCCTGACCACTCTTTGTGGCAGCAAAATGACTTACTCTGGCAGAAACTTGGCTTAGGGCTTCCAAGGAAAAATGATGAGCCCACCCACTGGTGGCTTCCTGGTGGGTGAGGGAGAGCGGCTTCCCAGCCTGGAGTGGAAGGATGGATAGAAGATGAGATTAACCTGCCGTTGCCTCTGTGACCCCCAAAGACTGTGGGTGAGCATGTTGGCTCTTGTTTGTTTTGCTTAAAATGATTAAATAATACGCAGTTAAGTGTCAGGTTATCATCTCTTGGAAAGTGATCAGTGCAGCGGACTTCTTTCTAAATAAGCCTAGAGAAACATTCCCACTTTCAGAGTTCTTGTACGCAGTTACTTGAGCGTTGGGGCCGCTGTTCCACCAGATCTGCCTGTGCAGGGGATGAACCTCTGGACGGAGTGAGGGTGGGAGTATGTTTCTTAAGCTGAAGCCAGTATAGCAGGCCTAGGGGATTTCTGCATTTTCTTTGTTTTTCACTGCAGATTCTGTGCATCTGTTCGTGGGTGGGAGGAGAGTTTGCTACTCGGGACAGAATTTAAGAGACATTCCAAGTGACCTTTAAGAGTCTGCATGGTGGGAGGTCCTTTTCCTGGGTAGTGGGTTAGTCCGCTGTGGGACCCACCAAGGGCAGATGATAAAGTAACATTAAAGAAAGAGGGTCCCCAGCCTGCATGGTAAGGAGTGGATAAGACAGTAATTCAGACGGAGGCCCCTTGGAAAGGTCTGTGTGGCCTAGCAGACTGCCCGTTAGAACAATCCTTGGGTTCATCAGCAGTGCGGCGAGGCTCTGCTCAACAATCAGCAGAGCCTGCAGATTCCTGGCTTTGACTTTTGAGAGCTCTTGTCACAGTTGTGTTTACTACAGAGGACAGGGATGTCCTTGTACTGTGGCTTCTGACTGAAACTTGAACCCAAAAGCAAGTGTGGCCATTCATCTGTCCCATTGCCTTGATTGGGGGTGAGGAGGAGCGCTGCCCCAACCATTCGCCCCTTTCCCATGTGGAAGCCAGGCCCGGGGCCAGCAGCTGAGCCAGAGGGATGGCCCTTCCGTCCTGCTGCCCCCACCCTCACCCTCCCCGTGGCTGGCCCGGGCACTGCCGTTTACTGTCACAGAGCAGGAGGGAGACAAAAGATGGAGAAGCACATGGCAGAAATTAAAAATGAAAACCGCATGTCTCAGTGAGGGAGAAAAGCAGTAACTTACAGATTATAAACGCAGTGAGGTATTTATTCTTCACCTGAATCAGCTGAAATTTGAGCCCTCAAATGTATGCCTGACCGTACAGCAAGCAGGAACATCTCCAAAAAAAGAGAGAGAGAGAGAACAAGAACTTTTAAAATGTGGTGAAGACAAGGCCCCGTAGCCCCTCAGGAACTCTGTAATTGCACAGCGTTTCTTTGGGCACCATCCATGCAAAGGCATGTGGGGAGGGTCCCAGGAAAGACAAGCGCTACTGGCCAGAGGCCAGCTGCGGTCCGACCCCCAGAGCAGGCGGTGCCAGAGGCTTCCTGGTGACCAGAGGTGAAGGTGGGTGAAGACTAGAGACACCAGCATGGCACGATTGAATGTCTTAAAGGAGCTCTTACATTGTTCTGCATAATGTAAAGCCTTGCAGTTTCAGGGGGGCTGGCCTGCTCCAGGACACGTGCCCCAAATAAAGACGTTGCCGGAAAGTCCCCGTGCTCGTGGTCTTCAGCTGCCCTGCGGGCCTTAACGGCTGATTCCGGAGGGCAGCCGGCTGCATGGGCACAGCTTGGGAGGTGTCGGTAACAGGGACAGGTGGCCCGAGACGTTCGGCACCTTTGGTCCCCACCAAGTATTTCCCAGGTGTTGGCACTCCGCTTTGTGTTCCTTGCAGGGGCTTGCTGACGCGGTGGAAAGAGGCCTGGGGTCAATTTGGGGACTGGGTTTGAATATTTACACGTGGCCTTGCACATGTCGCTTCCCCAGATTCTGTTTCCACAGGTACTGTATTTTTCAGGTCATAAGATGCACCTAGGTTTTAGAAGAGGAAAAGAGTAAAAAAATTTTGAAGCAAAAATGGGGTAAAATATTAAATAACAAATAACATAGTATTTCACTAAATGTAAATGTAAAGCTACACTCGGACTATAAGATGCATCCCATTTCCTCCCAAATTTGGGGGGAGTGCGTCTTATAGTCCAAAGATATGGAACCTCTCTCACTCCATGAATATAAGAATCAAATATACAGAAAGTCCACTGGCACATTGGGCATTCAGTGCATGGAAGGTGAAGGTGGACCTGAACTTCATGGGGGGAAAGCAAGTCAGTGTCTGGCAACTTGGAGGTTTTGAGTCCAGGCCTCGGTCCTTGGTCAGAGATCCCTCTCTCGTGTCTGGTATCACCTTTCTGGAAGCAGAGGCACGTGCTCTCAGTTCGTTCCCAGTAGCTCAATAAATATATATGGTGTTTGCCAGTTTTGAAGTTTGGTCCTCCTTTCCAACTTGAGCTCCTTCTCTTCCCCAGTAGTTTTTGCCGACCGTGGTCCGTGCCCTCCCCTGGGCTCCCCGTGTGTGGGTCTCCAGCTCCAGTGTTCCGGGGCCCCCGCGGTAAGTAGTCTGAACTCTCAGACCATGCTGAGATGCGGGCTTTAAAGTGAGACCCAGTGGGCTGATCACTGAATCCACATATTAAAATATTACAGAAAAAGAAGTCCTCTGACCAATTAATACTGTGAGATGAACTAGACAACCTAGGAATCGGAGGACCCAGTCCTGGGCTTGGCTCCATGTTAAGCAGCGGTGATCAGCTACCTCCACTACTCTCTCTGGAACACTTCCTAAGTGGAGAACAGAGATTGAACCAAGCTGGTTTCTTCCAACTTTAAGATTATATGACTATTTTTTTGGGCAAATTGGAAGTCCATAGGGTCTTTTGCCCTGTCCAGAGGGTCCAGGAGTAGTGATTTCAAAACTGTGGCTAAGCAGGGCGGAGGACCAGGTTGTCGCCAGGGGAGGGAGCCCTGCCATTGCTTCTTTCACCAGGGGGGTCCCTCCCCATTCCAGTGACTCATCACGTCTCTCCCTGGCCCCATGGCCATGGAGCAGCCAAGAGGCCGACGGCCTTGAAGTCTCCCAAAATGTTCTTAGAGCAGGGCACTGGGCTGTTGGTGAGGCGGACAGCCAGCCCAAGGCATTCGTCCAGTGTCTGCAGACTGCTTTTCTCACCATTTGGCTGCCTGGGGTCCTTTTAAATGCACTCAGGCTCAGAGATGTTTGGGTCTCACCAGCTTCTACCCCACACATAAATCTTCCCCTAGGTGGTCGGTTGGCTCATATTTATTTCACAGGCTGGAAATGCTGTCAGTCACTCCATTGCTGAGAATTTTGGGGACAACAGCTGCATGGAAAACAGTGCCAGCCCTCCCAGGCCCCATGGACCTCTGGTTTGGATTTAGCTGGAGAACCCAGTGCTTCTTTGAGCTATAGGAGGTCTGCACCCGATCACATAGAGGCCCCACGGACTATTCTCTCTGCTGCTTTTCTCAGTTCTGTGCTTCTTGCCATATTGACTGGATGTTTTTACCTTGCCTAACCACTCTGGCGTATTTCTAAGAGTATGCAAGCAGGGTCAGCTTGTGGAGAAATAAACCCAAGTGCACGTTTAGCTTTTGTTTCTTTGGTGTATTTAAAATAAATGCTCGACACGGGGTGAAGGGAAGACAGGGACACTAACATTGTCAGGCCGCCACTATGTGCCAGGTATGTTATATGCATTGATTAATTTAATGCACACCATTTTAAAAAAGACAACAGGTGCAGGGAGGATGAATAATTCCTTACAGACGCAGCAATCAGCAAGAGGGATTCAAACCTATTTCGTTACCTCAGAGTCAGTGCTGTTTATCTTAGCTTGCTATACCCCTGGTGGATAAGAAAATGATCATCAGTGAGTCAGGAAAGTAAAAGGTAACAGCTTATAATACTGAGTGCATTCATTAGTGTTGCTTTCAGCTGCTTATGTCAGAAAATTGGAAACAACCATGACTTAAAACAAGATAAAGGCTTATTTTTCTCACACTTCTAAGGAATCCAGAGGCAGGTCGTCCAGCAGGTTAGCTCCCTGACAACTGGGGAGCCGATCTCCCTGTGTCTTTCTGCTCCAGCATCCTCACACAGTGGCTTCCATCCTTAAGGTAGCTTCATGGTCCAAGATAGCTGCTGGGGTCCCAGCCATCTTATACAAATTCCAGGTAGCTAACAACAGGAAGAACTCTCCTTAGCATCTTTTAAAGAGACTTCCAGGCAATCTAACACTCTTCTGCTTATATTCCATTTGCTGGAACTTGATCCTATGGTCAAACTACCTGCAAGGGAGGCTGGGAAATATCTTTTAAACTGGGCACCATCGTGGGTCTGAATAATAAACTTCTGTTACTAATAAAGAAAGTGATAATAGTTATTGATTGGCAACCAGCAGTCTCTGCCATACTTAAACTACCTCAAGGCATCAGCCCCAGAGTGGGTGGATGCTCACCAACCAGCAACACAGAGCGGTTCCTATGCCTCCCGAGTCTCTGGAAAGCTTTGTGGTGGGAGCCTTGCAGTCAGCACTGGAGATTTTGTCTTACCAAAGACTAAACATGTTGCCCCAAATGGAGAGTATCTAGCAGTGCCTTCCTTCCAAGGAGAGAACAGTCATGAGACCAAAAGGTCATGAGACCAGTCATGAGACCAGCTCTAAACAGCCACCTCTGCAGACCAATCGTAGGGCCTGTCAACTGTAAAACCTGGCTTTCCCTGGAGACGCACCTCCAGGGGAAGGGAATGATTTGTCACGTTGCTGGCCCTGATAAGGAGAAAAGGTGTGGGGTGAGAGGCAAACATAGGAATCTAGGCGCCACGCTCCTGGGTTCTGGGAACACAGTCTTCTTCACCCTCCTCTGCTCTCCTGTGGACAGCATCACACCTGCAGAGGCAGAGGCTGTGGACTCAGGCGTCTACAGCGAGGGCCCAGCAGTCCCCAGGGTGGGAGGGGCCGGGCCAGTGGCCCTGGAGGCGGCAGCCCCTGCATCCTCCCTGGAAAGTCCCAGGAGCAGCCATCTCGCTGCCTTTCGGCCCCAGAGAGGACCCTTCGGGCCTTGGAGACCCCGCAGCTTACCACAGGGAACCCGAGCTAACCCAGCGCAGTTCTGATAGCAGGTTTGCCACCGAATGTTCTGCCTTTCTAACCATTTCAGTTCGTTTCGGCCACAGCGGGACAGTTCTGAACTTTCTGCCCTGGTTTTCTGAGATTTTTACTTTCCGAGGTATCTCTGTTGAAGAAGACGCAGCCCCAAAGCACTTTGATTTTTTTGTCAGACTTTGTGACTAGAGGCAAAAATGAAACAGAAACCACAAGAAAACATGTAAAGATGTCAGGGAGAAAACCTCCCCCACGGAAGGCAAGTTGCTACGCCGTAAATCAGCAGGGTGTCCAACACGTGCCCCGGGCGTGTCTCCCACCCGGGGGTGTCTCCAGCTCTGAGTGGGCGGGTGTGCGGTGCTGAGCAGGAGGAGAAGCTGGAAAGTGGGGGAGTCGGCCGCCACATTTCAGCAAACCTACAAGACATGCCATTGTTTGTTTCAGCATTAAATGGAGGAAAATACTACTGGTTAAATTATTTCTTGCCTTGGGTTGTAAGTACACCCCGATTTCAGAGGTGTTAAGGTGTGAACAAGAGATGTGCCCATACAGCTGATAAATACAGCAACTAACCATCATTCCTCTTTCTCTGGGCTCCCGCGCACATGTCTCCCGGGTGCGCTGGGCTGCTTCTGCAAAGACTTGTGATCTCGGAGCACCTGGCCATCAGCACAGGCGGCGGGGACTTCCGGGCTGTGGCTTTCAAACTTGGCTGTGTATCCCAGTGCCTGGCACTTGTTAGAAAAGAAAAGGAGGCTGATTGTGTAGGTCTGGTGAGGGAAATGAGACGCGTCTTCTTTAAACTGGAACATCATGTGGTTTTAGTGCACTCGGTCCCATGGACACTTGGGGAAAGTGTGGAGTCTTCAGAAGTGGTTCAACAGACCAGGCACAGGGGCTTCTCCCTGCCCTTCCGGGCTCAGGCCTCTCCCGGGCCGGCCTCAGCCTTCTCTTCTTCGGACAAGGTCCCTTCAGGTCCCACGTAGGGCTCATGTTTTGCATCAGCTTCCCTGACCTAATCAGGTGAGCCTGGGACTAAGGTCCAAATGTGATCCCCCCAAATTCATATGTCAGCACTAATCCTGTTGGGGGGGTCACTAATGTGATCCCCCAAATTCATAGTTAAGGGCACTAATCCCGTTCACGAGGGTGGCTCTGCTTTCCTGACCTAACAAACTAACACCCAAGGAGATGGTATTAGGAGGTGGCGCTTTCGGGGGGCAGTTAGGTCGGGAAGGCAGAGCCACCCTCATGAACAGGATTAGTGTCCTTAACTAAAGAGACCCCGGGAAGCTCCCTAGCCCCTTCCACTGCCACCAACAATAAGTGTGCAACCCGGAGAGGGCCCCCCTCCACCATGCTGGCACCCTGGCCTCAGACTTCCAGCCTCCAGGACTGTGAGAAACCCATTTCTGTGGTTTATAAACCACCCAGGGTGTGGTATTTTGTTACACAGCAGCCCAGACAGAATGAGACAGTTCGGGGAGCGCCCGAAGGCTCTTCCTGTGCACGGCACTGTGATGACTGGAATGGAGTGTAGTTAGAGTGTTGACTGTCACTGTCCCTTCTCCTGGGCAGCCAGCGTCCTGAGGGTCTGGGCTGTGTCTGCCTCCTAGGTCCACGGCCTAACAGTTCTGGCTCATGTTGGTGGTGTCGGTTACCCGGCATTTTTAAAGCTGGAGCACAGCCGTTCAGGTGTCAAACAAAAGGAGGAAGTGGGGGCCGCCAGGCCCTCTATGTTAGTTCGGTCAAGCAGGAAGTGGACACCATAGTCCAACAAAATTTTACATGTCTGGAAGTGTTTACACCAAGTGTTAACAATCATTCTCTCTGGAATTGGGGTTATGGGTGTGTGTGTGTTGTTTATCTGGATTTTCCATAAGAAACTGCTATTGCGGGGGCGGAGGGAGAAGAGAAGGTTAAAAGAGAAAGTGAAAAAAATGGACAGAGAGTCGAACTGGCTGCTCAGGTGGCAGGAAGGTGGTTGGGGTAGGAGTGCAGGGCTGAGATGGGGTAGTGGGGTCCTGCTGGGGAAAAGGCACTGTTGGGGAGGGAGACTCGGGGCTGCAGGAGCAAAGTGGACACGGCCCAGCATCCGGCATCGGGAAAGGTGGGCTGAGGGCTTGAGGAGGTGGGAGCAGGAGGAGGGCGGGGCGCACCGTGGGTGTCTTTGGCTGGCAGACACTCTCTTTGTCACCCACCCAGCCTGAGCTGGGCCCCACTGGCTTGACATGTGGCCCGTGTGGATGGGTCATGGAAAGGACGCCTCCCCCCACCCCCGGCCCCGCACTGGGGAAAGCCAGCAGAGCACACACAACCTCTTCCAACCCATTCACTCTCACAAAGTCCAGTCCAGTTTCACCCTCAATCTGACTTCTTGTAAATCAGCAGAAAGTGGCTTCAGAGGTCTCCATTCCCATTGGCTCACGCCTGCCATCTTTTCAATACAGGGCCACTCCCTCTATTGTTGCACAGCTAAGGATAAAATCCAGTGATGTCGATGAGGCTCTTCACTCGGTTATCGGTGTCAGGCTATTTTTCTTTTTCATAGGAGACAGGAGGCTCTTTTAAAAAGGCCCCTAAGTGCAAGCTGGAGGTGCGGCAGCCAGCCTCCAAAATGAGCCCATAGCCCTCACTCGAAGATACTTATGTCCTCGTGGAGTCTCCTCCCACACTCAGTGAGCCTACGCTTTGTAACCAGCCAGCATGTCGCAAACATTGTGGTTTGTGAATTCTGCAACCAGGTTGTAAAAAACACTGGCCTTCAACTTGCCATTTGGGTACCTTGCTTTGAGAGAAGCCAGCTGCCACGTTGAAAGGACACTCAAGCAGCCCCGTGCAGATCCCAGCGGCGAGGAGCTGAGGCCTCCGCCAGCAGCCTGCACGGCTTGGGAGTGTGCGCCCTGGAAGGGGACCGTTCAGCCCCAGCCCAGCTGCTCCCACATGATGACAGGACAATGAGAAATGAGACATGTTTGTTATACTTTTAAGCTGCTGTGTTTGGAGGGGCTTTACTTTGCAGAAATAGAAAACTTAGTCTGGGTGTTTGCCCTTGAGAAAGTTAGAAAGCAAAAGGGAATCTTGTGATTTCTGTTGGGGAAGAAGGACCGGGGCCTGGGAGGATTCGTTGTGGCAGCTGCAAAATTTTGCCACAGGGTCTGTCCTTTTTGTCTCCAACTCTGGGACAACAAGTAGAAGCTATCAGGAGAGCTCCTTCTGCCTTTGGGAAGCCCTGCGTGCATGAACTTGGACGGGGGGCTGTGTCTGCATCGCGCCGGTGTGGCGCAGCCCGGTTTATACCACTGTTGTCAATAACTGTCTCTATTCTGAAGGTCTGTTACTCTAGGAGGGTTTCCTGTCAGAATTATAACTGTGCCCATACTACACCTGGTTCAGACCCATTCCATATACATAGGATGGTACCAGGAAGGAAAATAAGCTAAAGTTTGCCAAACTTAATTTCATTTATGATAGTTCATTAAATTAAGTTTGAGTACTTCCAATGGGTGGCGCCTGTGAAGGGTGTCATTTTTTTTTAATTCAGAGAAGTTTCAAGGCACAGAGCCTTTGCGTGGGCCCTGGTTTCGCCCACTCCGGAGAAAGCACATCTTATGAAAATCCCAGCTGGTTGCTCAGGGCAGGTTTCCTTGACGGGCCGTGGCCGTGACACACCAAGAAGTCTCTGCGGGGCCCCCCACTTCCCAGAGCGAGCTCTCGTCACAAGCACAGAGTAGCCACCTCCGCAGGAACCCCCACAGTGGCAATGCAGAGCCCCTGCCTGCGTGGAGGACTCTCAGCTCCAGGGAACTGGACCATCCGGGGCCTTGGCCAAGTCAGCCCATATAGCTCTGTCTGTGTTGGAAGGACCTTTATGAGAAGTGGCAACTGGTCATTTTTCCGAGGCATGCTCAGAACTACTTCAGTTTAAACCTGGGTGTATGTAGCAAGAAGTTGCTCACCAGAGAAGAAGCCCAGTCTGCCTCCACATGGCTCTGTCCCACCCATTGACAAAGGCACATTGGCATCTGCAGGGGCATGTGATTGGATTACTGTTCAGCAAATGTCTGTTCTCTAATCCCCAGTGCCTGCTCCCCAATGCACACAGTGAGATTTGGGATTTGGCCCCATGGCTTGCTTTGGTCAGTAACAGGTTAGCAGATGTGATCTGAGCAAAGGCTTGAAACGTGCTCACACATACCTTCCCTCCTGTGCTCCTCCAGTTACCAGGACACTGTGCCCCAGGCATTCCCACTTTTCTGAAAAAAAAAAATAGGAAACACGCAGGGGTGGGCCACCCCTGTCAACCTGGACACCCATGGCTTTCCACCCGGGTGACCCACAGTCATGAGTGAAACAAACAAATGCCACTGCGCTATTGTCCCTGAAAAGCTGGTGGTGCCCGGTGAGCACATCCCGGTGAGAGCAGCTGCTGACTGAGGCGTGGGCCGGCCTAGCCGCTTTCACGTACCTGCTGGGCAGCTCGAGGGGCACTGCGCACTCCTCAGTCAGGGCCGCAGGAAGCTCGAGAGTCCCTGAGGACCGTGTGTGCCTGAGAGGGGGTCTCTGTGCTCTTCGACCCTGCCCTGGGAAGTCTCTCCGCCCACTTGGCTCCCGTTTATGCCCAAGGGTCAAGTTGAGCTCAGACATCGTTTGAGAGCTCCTCTGCTTTTTGTGCACTCAAACATTTTTCTAAAATCCCATCAAGAAGAATTGGCTTTATTCCTTCGTGTACAGATTCGTTTCTTTGGAAATATACTTGGTTTCTAAAGGGATGGTGATATGGAGAGAAAAGGAAATATATTTGAGGTCTGCGGAATGCAAGTTGAAAATGCAGTCGTATATCAGCGCTTGCCACCAGCCATTGGAATGAATAAATGCTTCTAGGGCTCAGGACTGAAGTTAATGAAGTACAAACATCCCTGTCAGAAAAAAGAATCCCCTCTCATAGGTTGGGGCCTGCAGAGGATGCTGGGAGCACCACACAGGGGTTTTCATGCAGGGACCCTCGTGGTCTCATGGGAGAGGCTGCCAGGTGTGAAATTTGAAGTGTGGGCTTTGTTTTGCCCTCAAGGGAAGACAGGGGTGGCCACTGTCATCCTGAGCAGAGTGTTCTGCTGATGTTTGAACACTAGAGGGCAGTGTACACTCATGACAGTGAGGGTCTCAGGGCACTGCAGTCCCCGCTGGGCTGTGGCAATCAGAGGCTAAAGGTTTGTCCTGTAGACAGGGCTCACAGGCTTGATTATCCAAAGGTATGGTTTGAGGTACTTTGCTGCAACAGGCTGGCATGAAGGAAGGGCTTTTAAGGGATTCTGTTCCTAGACCATTATTTTATTTGTGAAAATATGCAGATAACTGACATGCATATGTGGGCCTTAGAGCCAGTTGAGCCTTGGATGAATTAACGTCTTGTCACTGTGAACTCAAGCCATAGAAGGGGTTCTTGTGAGGGTTAAATAAGACAATGCCTGTGGAGAGCTAAGCAAGGTCTCTGTGCGATCAGTGTTAATCCACAGTCACACTGGTGGCCTGGAAAAGAGTCCCACCCAACCCCCTGCAAGGACCCATCAGGAGCTCTCCAGGGCAAGAGACCCTCACTGACTTCTGCTGAAGTACCAAGAGAGTCCTCAGTCCCCAAGCCATGTGACCTTCCTGGCCACCTTCATTGAACTGAAAGAACCCTTCAGGTGGAGACCAGAGCAACAACAGGTAGGTTCCGTATGAGGGCTGCTGGCTGACCTCGAACCTGTGCCTGTAGTAGTCCTGCCACCCCTCCTCCACCCAGGCAATGCTGGGCTCCCCTGCTCAGGGAGCTGTCAGCAGCAGTGCCTTCATGGGGCCCGATTGCTCCTGGGTGTCTGTGGGTTCCCTGTGATGCTCAAGCTGGCCAGTCGGAGCAGCCCTGGAAGCATCACGGCAACCCTGAACAAAGGCCCCTTGTTCAGTACGCACACCGTACCACCTGTTTGCAAATGAGCTCAGTCTTGGGAGCGTCAGAAGTTTCTAGAGGCAGTAGCTGCTGAGTGCTACTGGATGGTCCAGTTTGTAGATTGCAGTGGGGAAGAATGAGGCTTGAGTGACCTTTGAGATCATTTTCCCAGTGGCCTGGAATCTCAGTTTCTCAGTGTTAGATGTGGCGAGTCACCAAGTAGCTGGGGGGCAAATAACTTCTGGCTGCTGAAGGCTGCTCCCTGGTTGTATAAGCAGCATGATGGTCATTTTTGCCGCTCTTTCCTCACTGGACAATTGTCAGAGTAAGGATGGCAGCAGTGTCTTCAGAGTACAGGGTGGGTTTGCTGACTGTGCAGCAGAATAGAGAGAACGTGCCCTGCTGGGGCAAAGCTTGGTCAGGCTCACTGCCCATTCTGGACAATGTGGGTTCCCAAGCACAGGGCTCCTGTCTTGTGTGCCAGCGTCTCCTGTGGGACTGGGGGCTCGGGGACGCAGTGCAAGAGGATGCTGCTACCCTGCCTGCTGCTCTTGCTGTGACACAGCCCCTCATCTTACCCTGAGAGTCTTGTGTGTCTCCTACGCACCTGTCAGTCTGAGGCGAGTGCACTCGTTAGCTGACGAGGAGGCAATGGCCTCAGACCTGGCCATGTTCTGAACCAGTTTCAGCCAAAGCACTCGCATCCGGTTTTCACACAACCCTGGTGGCCACTCACCGCAGGTGTTTTCTTTCCCGTTTTCTAGGTGAGGAAATGTAGGGAAGTTTCCAAGGTCAGCTAACACCACAGCAGAGGACACACTTAAGCCTAGAAAATAAATGCTAGAGATAATATTTCCTCCCAACCTTTCTTGTCTTCCTGAAACAGGATGGGGGAACTAGGGGTTACATGTCTGTTTGTTTGTTTGAGGTACAACTGATGTACACCATTATCTGAGTTTCAGCCGGACCTCATAAGGGTTAGATACTGTGCCTATTGCAAAGTGGTTGCCACAAGACAACATCCAGCACCACATGCAGCGCAACACTTTCTGTCTCGTCATGAGAGCTTAAAAGTTCTCAAAAGGACAACTCTCCCAGCCACTTTCAAATAGACAGCACGGTATTATGACCTGCAGTCACTGTGCTGCCCGTCACACCCCTGGGACTTGCTTATTTTATAACTGAAAGTTTGCACCTGTGACCCCTCCACTCAGTCACATGCCTCGTACCCCCACCTCTCTTCTGCGTATCTATGAGTTCTCTTTTTTTCAATTCCAGATATAAGTGAGATCATATGTATTTGTCTTTCTCTGTCTGATTATTTCACTTAGCCTTCGAGGTCCACCAACATCGTCGCAAATCGCAAGATTCCCTTTTGTCATGGTTGGATGATATTCCATTGTGTATGCAGAGTACGTTTTCCTCGTCCATCTGTCCTCTGATGGACGCTGAGGCTGCTTCCATGCCTTGGCTGCTGTGGGTAGTGCTGCAGTGAGCACAGGGTGCATGTATCTTTCTGAATTAGTGTTCTTGTTTTTGTTGTTTTCAGAGAAACGAGAGGTGGAATTGCTGGATCGTATGGGTAGTTCTACTTGTACTTTCTGGGGGGGCTTCCACATCTAGGCCTCGTTCTAGAGGGCCACTGGCACGTAGGCACCGAGGCCCCGGGACGTGGCCGGGCCAGACTGAGGAGCGCTATGAGTGTGAGCTACACCCCGATGTGAAGACTTCACCCCAAGAAAATGAATGTCAAATGGCCCAACCCATTGAAATACTATTTTAAAATATTCGGTTAAGTAAAACACATTACTAAATTAACTGTACCTGTTTTCTTTTATTTTTTAAAAGGGTGCTACTTGAGAATTGAGTCGCCAGTGTGGTCTCCATGTGCGATTCGCTCTTTATTTCTTGGATGCTGCTGCCCCGTCAGCCATTTCGTGGTCCAGAGAAGAGATGAAGCGGCTTATTTGACCTCACAGCCCATGCAGTGAAAGGCCGGGACTGAAGCCGCAAGCGCCCTCCCCACACCCGCCACAGCGTCAGGGGCCACACGCTGGCTCTGGGGGAAGCCCACCGTTGAGAGGGTTGAGAGGAAGCTGAGTTCTAAAGGAAGACACACTCCTGTTTTTTTCGTTGCTGGCCCATGAAGCACCAAGCATGACACCTGACACATAGCATGCACTCCATGCGGGTTGTAAAGTTGACTCGTCCTTCACATCTGTTGCCTGTGGAAGCAGAGTTCTCATCCTCCAAAGCCTTCGCGATGCTGTCCCCTGCTGGCTGCTTGTTGGAAGTGCACAGCAAAGTCCCTCAAGCTGAGTGGGTGGGTGTTGCTTGTTCTGCACGTGTGTTCCATTCATGTGTGTACACTGTGTGCTGTGGGAATGTGTTGTGTGTGCATGTGTCACATGTTTATGTGTTCTGCTTGTGTTGCATAAGCATGTGCTGCAAGTGCATGTGCTGAGTGTTGCGTGTGGACACTGTGGGTGTCCTGAATGTGGTCTTGCTTGTGTGTGGTGGGGGTGATGACTCGTGTGCACAACCTGCTCTTGCTCTAATACTGGAAAGGGGACAGTGTCCCTTAGCTTAATGCTGCTCCCCCCTGTAGTTGCAAGCAGGCCGCTGTGGAAAGGGACCTGTTTATAAATCAGGACCTTGTGGCAGTGCTGGGTCTTGTCTCTTCAACCCCAAATTAGTCCCACAGTCATGCACAGTGTCCCCTGTGGGCCACAAAATGTCTCAAGTAAGGTGTTCTAGTTCAAGCCTGTTCTTCAGTTCACATGCTCCCTCTCTGCCTGGAGCTACTTGCTTTCCGGCCCAGGGGTGACACTTTTGGGGAAGGCAACAGTGAGGGGTTGAGGGCTCCGGGGGAGACAGGTTCTCCATGGTGGTTGGTGTCCCATACCAGGGACACCAGGAGAGCTGAAAACACGTGGCAGAAATGTTCTCACGCCTTGGAAACATGCACAACCGGTGACTAAGTGCCGTTACTCTCCATTGTGCAGGTTCCCCTGAGTGCGGACTGTGGGTTACACGGTGGGGTGGGGGGTGCAAAGGGGATCCAAGTCCCTGCTCTCAGGGGGGCTGTGTTCCAGGGCAGGAAACAGACAAAACAAGCAAGTAAAATACATGGTACTTTAACTCAACACCCACCTATGGTAAATAAAAATTAGGAATAGGAGAGAACTTTCTTAACATAGTAAAGGTAGCTAAAAAAAATCTCCAGCAGACATCTCACTCAATGATCAAATATTGAAGACTTTTTCTATGAGATTAGGAAGGAGACAAACTTCTAATCATTCTATACAAGAGGTCCTAGCTGGCATAATCAACCAAGACAAATTAATTGGTAAATAAATAATAAACTTTATACATTTGCTTATTGGTAAATAAATAATAAACTTAATTTTTATTGGTAAATAAAAATATAAACTTTATAAACAATACTGTTATTATTGTCAGGTACTATAATTTTGAACCAAGAGATTAAACTATTAGTGAAGTTCTCAAGGTCATTGGATTCAATATCCACTTTTGGAAAAACTTAAATTTTTTTAGAGTAACAGACAATTAGAATAGTACACTTACAATGTCATTTACAACAGCATTAAAAAATTAAATATCTAGGAACTGAAGGTGCTCATATTCTATAATAACAACTACAAAATATTTAGAGAAATTTAAGAAAGCCTAAATAAATAAAGGGATAGCTCATGTTCATGCTTTGGAAAATTAAATATCATAAATATTTTAGTTATCACCCAAACCCTCTCCAAATTGAATCTTTAGAGTCAATGCAATGCTTTTAAAAAATTAGTCATTTTGTGGAAATGAATTTCAGATGAACATGCAAAAGGCCAAGGATAGCAAAGATAATTTGGAGGACTAACGAAGCAAGAAGGTACACACTATGAAATATCAAGTTTATTACAGTGCTCTGACATTTAAAAATTGTGATATTGGCTCAAGAATAAAAGATGGGCCAGGGGGAGGGAATGGGAAGTCCAGAGACAGATCAGCACAGAAATGATCACTGCTTTATGACAGGACAGTGGGAAAAGGTGCTCTTTGCACTTAGTGGTGCCTGGGTATTGGTGTTCACGTGAGGGAAAGACGAGTCTTTACCCCTTCTTTGTGCTATTCACAAAATCAATTCCAGTTGGACTTTAGATTTCCTTGTGATAGGTAAATTATGATGTTCTGCAAGCTAACATAGGAGAATATTTTCATGAGTTTTATGGCCAAGTGTTCTTAAGCAACACAAAAAACTGACTTAAAATAAATAAATCATTTTACATTAAAATGAAGAACTTCTGATGATGAAGACATAGCACCAAGAAAATGAAAAGGCAAGCGCCAATGTGGGAGAAAGTATTTACAATACGTGTCCCAACAAGAGACTCAGTTCTAAAATATGTGGAGAATTCCTACAAATCAGTAAGAGAAAGACAGACAATGCAAGAGAAATCCTTACAAAGTTTTGAAAGTGTGGTAGAGAAAAATATCTGTGTGGTTATTAACTTATAAAAAGTCCTTCAATCTATCAGTTGTGAGGGGCACATGCATTCAAGCTGCAGCGAGGTGCTGGCGCACACAGGACAGAAGGGTGCACTGTTTAGAGCCCACAGCAGTGGGTGTGGGTGGGGGAGCTGGAGCTGCCTCCGCTGCCTCCGCTGCCTGGGGTGCCGGGAATCGGTGCGATTATTGTGCTGAGGAAAATTGGCTGCAAGCGCCTGCTGAAACCGAGCCTATGTGACTCCCGTGATCCAGCAACTCCATGCTTCAGTCTTTACCCCACCTAGTCACCAAAGACACATGCAAGGTGAGCCCCAAATAGACACAATGCAAGTGAGTAAGTAAATTAGGGTATGTCCAGGCAATGAAATAAATATGCACTGCAGTGAAAAGGAGTAAGCATCTATGTCCTTTGACAACATAAATAGGTCTTGTGAACAATATTACGTGATAAAAAACAGGCATGAAGAGGACATATTTTACAATTCCATTTACATAAAGTTCAAAAATAGGCAGTGTTCATCTATGTTGATAACAGTCAAGGAGCAAAGTTAGTCTGCAGTGATAGAAGTCCAGAGGGTGGTTACTTTGGGGAGAGGGCTGGCGAGTGTGGAGGGGTCCTGGGGTGCTGGCTGCATCCTGTGCCAGGTCTGGGGGTGGTTACAGAGCACACGCATACGTAAACCTGTCCAGCTGTGCTCCGAAGCACAGGACGTTTTACGTACTTAACTGTAAGCATGCAGTTCCTCAGTTTAAAAATTAATATATTAGTAAGTAACTAATCTATTACTAAGTTTATAGGGTTAAAAAGGAGCTCCACCAATATAGTCTTTGTTCAAGTGGTATGTGGGGTGCAGGGGTGCAAAACTGGGGCCTGACAGTGTGGATCTGGAAGTTGAAGCGCCTGATCTTTTGTAACTGCACACAACCTGGTTCCCTACCACCTCCTCCGGAGAAGGGGGAAGAGGCTGCTGGTGACTCAGAGCTGCCCTGGCCCCAGAGGTTCTACCACCGGCCGTATCCAGAGTTATTGCCTGGGGAAAATGGACATGCCCGTGCACAGCTGGTGAGGGTGTAAAGTGGAGGATAGTTTGGTGGTTATCAACAGAGCACAGCTTTGAAGATGCATAATTTTTGATCCAGCAACTGCAGTTCTAGGAGTTTGTACCTGTGCCCGCATAGGCTATTTACCAAAATTGAGGCTGTTTATTGAAAATTAGAAGCTAAAAAAAATAAACAACATTCTAAATGTCAATGGGAAATGAGTAAAAAGCATACACCGAATGAAACTCTATGCCTTATGTAGCCATTGAAAAGGATGAAATGAACTGACATAAAATATATCTACAAAAGATGTGTTTTAAATGAAAAGTTAAGAACCAATGAGAGAGATCACCTGACCTGGTCACAAATAAGGGTGCCACAATCAGACAGCTGGGGCTCAACCCCGTCTATGTCGCTCCCAGCAATGTGACCTCGGACAAGTCAAGGCCACACGGGGATGGAAATAGTGACTAACAGGGCTTGTTGGACTAAAACGAATTACTGCGTGTTAAGGATCCCATCTGTATCACAGCAGTCCTGGTGCCAAATAGACCCCCAAACTGTTAGCTGTTATTGTGAATACAGAGTGATCCCACTTACAAAAATCAAGAGAACAGAAAATGTATCTATCTCCTTAAGTACATGTGGATACGTTTAAAGGGGAGCTAGATATTTTACTGTATATATATGTATATGTATTTTACTATATATATATGTATTGCCAATATAATACATATTCAGGGTCTGGCCCAAATAACACCTCTTTTATGACAAAATCTTTTATTACAAAATCATAAGCATGTACTTCCGTAACATAAAAACATCACACTCAAGCACACCATATGACATTTTAGGTGAGATGTTCAAATTAAAATACAAATTATTACAACTATATTTTAACCCCACCAACCACACTCAAGCAGGCATGACTTCCGCCAGACCCTGTATGTATTTAATCCTCACCTGAAGACATGTTCATTGATTTTAAGAGAGAGGAAGGGAGAGAGAAACATCAATGTGAGAGAAAAACAATCAGTTGGTTGCCTCCCACTCACACCCTGACCAAGCCAGAAACCTAGGCATGTGGCTGACCTGGGGTCCGACCTGCAATCCTTTGGTGTGTGAGAAGGAGCTCCCACCAACTGAGCCACACCAGCCAGGGTACCGATGTTTTATATATAATTTATGTAAAGTGCCTGCTATATATATATAACTTTATATAAGGCACTTTATATAAAAATATATATTTATACATACCCTATATATATATATATATATAGGGTATGTATAAATATATATTTTTATATAAAGTGCCTTATATAAAGTTATATATATATAGCAGGCACNTATATAGGGTATATATATATATATATAGGGTATGTATAAATATATATATACATACACACACACACACACACTCTGGACATACCCTAATTTAGTTACTCACTTGCATTGTGTCTATTTGGGGCTCACCTTGCATGTGTCTTTGGTGACTAGGTGGGGTAAAGACTGAAGAATGGAGTTGCTGGATCACGGGAGTCACATAGGCTCGGTTTTAGCAGGCACTTTTATATAAAAATATATATATTTACCCAGCAATCTCACATCTGGGTATTTATCTAAAGGAAATGAAGTCAGAATCTCAAAGAGGTATCTGTTCATTATATATATATTATACATATAATATTATATATAATATTATATATAAATAAATATATATTTATATATAAATATATAAATATATATTTATATATAAATTTATATTTATATATTTATATATATAAATTTAATATATATATTAAAGATTTTATTTGTGAGAGAGGGAGAAACTCATAAGTGTGTGATTGCCTCTCACGTGCCTCCAACCAGGAACCTGGCTTGCAACCCAGGCATGTGCCCTGACTGGGAATCCAACCAGTGACCCTTTGGTTTGCAGACCAGTGTTCAATCCACTGAGCTACACCAGCCAGGGCCCCAATGTAAAATTTTTAATGGTGCTGTTACTGGACTGGGATGAGCCTGGAACGGGTCCACCTCAGGCCAGCCTGTTATGTGTAGTTCTTGACTTTGTGTGGGAAAAATTTCACATGAGTCCAGGTGATTTTGAGAGTACATTTATTAAAGCTGGGACAGTAAAACAAAAAAAGGATTTAGGGTAGAAGAAGCAACAGGAGAGAGCCTAGACAGGGCTCTGCTTTGCTTCCCTACAATGCTATAGGAAAGGAGTGAGCCAAGGTGGGGCAGCTGTTAGCTCACTGGGGAGTCAGAGAGAAAGGCGGCCTTGGAGACAGGATCAGCAGGGAAGTCCCAGTTGAGCTGCCGCTGCCCACTGCCCCCTGGCTGCAAGTCCCATGCAAACCCTCAGAGTTTAGGAGGAAGTAGAACTTTTGTGCCTTGGGAAAAGGCAAGGGCGTGCTCTGCAGTGAGCCCCCACTGAGTCTGTCCTGGGGGCTTTTCATCTTTTGTGGGCAGGCAAGAGTCTTAGGGGAGGGTTTCAGCAGAATACCCATCAGCTTTCCAGGTGCACTTTTAATGCGCTGATGGCGTCAGAATGAGTGCATAGGGGCTTTGGGATTATTCTTTGGTCTGCTATACTGTTTTACTTTTAACTCGGGACTGTTTGGCTTTTAGTGGGGTTTTTTTGTTATTTGTTCCCCTGACTTCACCTGTCCTTGGGTTTAGCTGGCACAAATGGTAACTAACTGGGCCTCTATTTCCCAGGCCAGGGTGGTTTCAGCCATGTATTCTCTGGTCAGGGAGGAGGAGTATAAACCATTTGCTCTCGAGTGTCCTTGGTCAAGGGAGATACGTTCTTGTGATTGACCAGGTGACTGTAAGTCGCTCAAACTGTTTGGCCTTGTTTAACTTTCTTGTCTCAGTTTCCTCACTCCACTCACCCAGAAATTTTTCGAGCTTTTAACTGTCTTCTCACAGTGCATTTTAAAAGACCTCATTCTTTCAGTTATTTCTGCTCCATAAAAGGAACAGCTCCAAGGGATGTCATCCAGGCTTTAGGATACAGTCCACCTGGACCACGGGGTCTCTCTCGCATTCCTGTGGACACAGCCTTCTCCACTCCACCCCAGCTCCACCTTCAGCAGCCCCAACCCCCGCTGGGCCATGATGAGGAAGAAGCGGAGGACAATCCACACCGAGTCACGCATGCAGAGGGAGGGACTAGGACAATCGCGAAGTCGGGGTTCTGCCCCCTGCCTCCCCAGCCTCCCCTCTGCAGTCTTTCCCACTTGGAGGAATGCCCCTTCCCTGCAGACAACCTCCTGCAGTGACGTTTCTAACACACACCCATGATGAATTCTGGATGACTGATAAATTGTATATTTGTCCTCCAGGCGTGTTTGCCTTTTTCCACGAATAAAAGAGCAGACTTACCCCGCCCCCTGGAGAGCCACAGTGTGAGCCAGTCTCACGAGGGGTGGCAATCAAGCTTCCACGAGTAATTTCTCCTTCTGGCACCGGAGCGGTGTCCTGTACCGCAACCAGAACCAGTTCCAACTATTCATGTTAATACATCAAACGCCTGCTTGTAAGCCCAAAAGCCATGGGATTTGGAATCGAGGCCTGGATTCTGTCTTGAGTCTCCCTGGGATTTCTGGAGGTGTGGTTTCAACTCTAGACCCCAGAAAATGGAAATGATAACAGTTCTTACTTATATGGATGTATTGCAGGAATTTATGACACTTCTACTCAGAAAGCACTTTGAACTTCTGAAGGAAATAAATATCTCAATGTATTGAGTTTCTTCAGTGTTTTCTCTTTCATGTACACTTACTTAATCATCTAGTATTTATTGCTCATAAAGAACAAATAATTCTTTTACTTTTTCTTCTACCTCTAGTCAGGAAATGATTTCTTGAATACTGTGAGAGAGCATCATAGAGAAGCAGAATGATTTTAAAAATAAAATTACTAGTTTTTAACCAGTACGATCAAACAAGTGTTGTCCTGAAAATGGACTTACTCCAATAACGCTGGGATTTCCCGGAAATCTCGGGGGCGGGGAGTGTACACTATTACTGAGGGTGCTGCTGTCTGAGTTTAGCTAGGAAAGGGGAGCGAAGGGACTTCGGCAGTGGGCTTTGGTAAAACGGGGAGCATGAGCTAGTTTGCTTGTTCAGCCGGAAAGCTGCAGCCTCACACCCCGGAGGATTACAGTGTTTCTCCACAAGCCTCCGTACCCTCTCTGGCACTGGATTGTCAGGGGGCACAGGGTGAAGTAGCCCTGTAGAGGCCTGTCAGTCTGCCTAGGGGGTGTGGATCCATCCAGAGCCTGAGAACACTTAGAAAGTTGACTGGTCATTTTGAGAAAGCACCTGGTCCGTCCCAAACCCCAGCTCCCGGATATACCCCCAGGGGAACCAAATTAAGGGCGCTCTCCCTCTCTCTCAGCCTGCAGCACTTGCGCAGTGCACACACCTGTTCGCTCCACGGCCGCGTGGCCCGTGGCCCGAGCAGGGAGCTTGCATACCGAAGCACAGCAATGGGTGCCGCTGGGAGTACGCTGAGGGAGCCGCTGCACTGTGCTTCAACGTGGAGCAGAAACTCTGGGCAGTGGCCTTCATCCCGGCCCTCCTGAAGACAACACTGGACCTTTTCCATGGTGAGACAATGGAGATGGACCACTGGGAAGTCGGGAGGGGGACCCCCTTAATTGTATGTAATCAGTAAACCACAGCACAGAGCCCCATCCTCCCGTGTGGGTCTCAGGAAACTCTTTCCCTTTAGACTCAGCAACAACTCCATCACTGTAGAACACAAAGGCATTCCTCAGAGAGGACCACCTTGTAAATCCATTAGAGGTAGATAACTCTCAGTTTAACATTTATCTTTTGCACACACTTGTGGGAATAGCTATTACTGTGCTTGAGATTTGACTCAGTGCAAGACCACCTTGTGAGAAAGTTGTTAAGGAGCCTAACAATCTAGATGCCCATAGAAGCTTCAAATAGAGTCACATGAAGATGGCTGGAGATGCTGTCAGTTCTACAAGGACAGAAGAGGGAGGGATTAGTGAAATCGAGCAGAAAGTGGTACTTCAGTGTTGTCTTGAAAGATGGGTAGTATTAGGTAATTAAAAAGCTGTTAAGCAATGTGAGGAAAGATGGGAAGGCATGGTGCCTCTGGGCAGCCATTGTCCATGGGTTATGTTCCTACCTTCTCCCCCCAGTGAAATCATCTACTGGGTTTTTGGGGGGCCCAGGTTATGAAAAGAAGATGTGGCCAAAAGTATGTAGTGAGCTAGATGCTGTGCTTAGCTCTGTCTCCAGTGCGCTAGGGTTTTATCCTGAAGTAGCAAATAACCACGGGAGGTTTTTGAATAACTGAATGACTCGATTAAAGTGGTGTTTAAAACATATAGTGCAGCAACAGGAATTCCGATTCGCTGCTGATGGAATACAAAACAATGCAGCCACTTGAAGGACGGTTGGGCGGTTTCTTACCAAGCTAAACACACTTTTGCTGCACAGTCTAGCAGTTGGGTTCTGGTATTGCAGCTCATCGGCGTTGTCAGCTCATTTGTTACCTTAATGAGTTGAAAACTTATGTCCATACAAAAACTTGCAAATGAATTTGTAGTTGCCAAAACTGGGAAGCAACTAAGATGATCCACAGATGAATGAATCAACAAACATTCACGCAGTGAATTCTTATGCAGCAATAAAAAGAAATGAGCTATTGAGCCAGGAAAAGACATGAAGGATTTTTAAAATCGTGTGTTTAAGGGAAAGAAGCCATGCTGAAAAATCTACCTGCCATAGGATTCCAGTGACGTGATGGTCTAGGAAAGGCAAGACTATGGGAACAGAAATAAGATCAATACTCTCCGGGGTTTAAGGGGAGAAGGGGGTGAACAGCCAGAGCATGTAGGATTTTTCAGGCAGGAAACGGTTCTCTATGATAATGTCCAGGTGACTACTTGTCATTATACATTTGCCCAAATCCACAGAATATGACACAGAGAGTGAATCCTGATACAAACTGTGGCCTTTCCACATCTCCCCTGGGTGCAGGGAAGCAGCAGAGTGTGGACGCCACCGCTGTGCCACCAGCCCTGTCCCCACTGTGTTCTGCCTGTGGAGACTCCATGGGACAGGAGAAAAGCCAAGAACCGTCACAGGGGACAACAGGTCTACCGTTTGATGCTTCTGCCTTTTTAAATTTTCTCTCTCTCTTTTCTTCTTCAGCATCTCTCCAAGTGGGGTCTCCAAACCAGCAGCTTCAGCATCCCCTGGGGACTTGCTAGAAATGCACGTTCTCAGGCCCCAGGCCAGAACCACTGAAGCTCTGGGGGTGGGGCTCAGCAGCCTGTGTTGCAACAAGCAAATTCTTTTTCCATTCTGTTCAAGAGAGGCTTCATGTGTGAGGCCTTCCATTTAGCAGGGCAAGCCACTGCATGCGGAGGAAGTCTCCAGCTTCTTTAGAGTTTCCCAATTGCTGTATCGATTTCCATCTGTCCCCTGTGTTCACTGATTTGGAGAACCAAATAAGGATATAAGAATGACAACTGAGCTAGCAAATCATAATATCTCAAATAGGCTGTTGGTTCTTTGGTATTAAAATATAGCAGAGGGCATCTCTGACATCTGGTCATTGATCTGAGAGCAATTTCAGTCCATTATACAAACCTGGCTCCCTTTGCTTAAATAGGAGGCAGTTCTGTCCTCCAGATCATCACAGACCCTCCTCCTGACACAGCCTTTACCCTGTGGGGTGGGAGAAATAATCATCAGGCTGAAATTTTTAAAGAAAAGAAACATCAGATTCAGAAACTGTTTTCCTGTGCAAAATAAAATTGGTTTCCTTTAATAATCAAAGGCATCATTTTAGTAAGTGCAGAGCCTAGTGGTGCATGACAGAGTTTGAAATGTGGCTCAGCACTTAAATTACATAAAACAAAGCAGAGGTTCAAAGGATCAAAGCAAAGGGGCAATGGAAGTGTATTTCAGCACTGAACTTTCACCTAGGTATTGCAGTCCAGGTTTGTCCTAGGTAATGAGGAGAGATCGTGAGTCCTCTGAACTGAATTGGAGCCCTCGGGGATCATTAAGGCCATCCTTCGCAGATAGAAATCTGTGCCTATGTCCTGGGCCTGGAGGGCTGCCTCTTTCCTTTGAAATCAAGGAGATTTCTTGGCTCCACTTGCTCCACACCCTCCTAATTATTTGTCCTGTCTCTGGGTGCTCTCAGGACTTTCACCCCAATATACCCTCCTCCATCCTGAGGCTGATTCCTATTCATTCTCACGCCACTCACAGAAGAACACTGTGACCACCAGACTAACTTCTCTCCTTTTGCTTGACTTCCCCATGGTATTCTGTCTTCTTTTCCTAATATAGAGCATGTTGCAATGTCTATAATTTACTTCAAAATCCATCAGCAGTGACAATGTGAAATTATTTGTGTCAGTGAGTTGGAAGGTCGCCACCTACACAGGTATGACCCTCTAACACATTAAAAACCAATAGTCTGATGAAACATGGGAAAAGGAGCTGAGCAGACATTTTCCCTAAGACACCCAAGTGGCCAACAGGTACGTGAACAGGGCTCAACGTCACTAGTCATCAGGGAATGGCAAGTCAAAACTACAGTGAGATGTCATCTCATACTTGTCAGAATGGTTGTCCTCGAAAGGGAGAGATGACACCTGTTCATCAGGATGTGGGAGAGGGAACCCTCATGCATGGTCAGTTGGAATGCACGTCGGTGCAACCACTATGGAAAACAGCATGAAAATTAAAAATAGAACTGCTATATGACCCCGCAATCTCACATCTGGGTATTTATCTAAAGGAAATGAAGTCAGAATCTCAAAGAGGTATCTGTTCATTATAGTATTATTCACAATAGCTAAGATGTGGAAACAACCTAGGTGTCCACAGACAGATGAATGAATGAGGATGTGTAATATATATAGATAACTAAATGTCATATATATGGCAGATATGTATATCATACATCTTCATATATATGATATTTATACATCATACATCTTCATATGTAATGGAATATTACTTAGCTGTGAAAAGGAATCCCACCATTTGAATCAACATGAGTGAAACCGGAGGTCATTATGAGTAAGTTCTGAGGGTCTAATGTATAGCATGGTGAATATAGTTAGTACTAATGTACTGTATACTTGAAATTTGCTAGGAAAGTAGTTCTTACATGTTCTCTCCATACACATGTGGTGGGGGACCAGCCTGTTCCCTATCTGTACCCTCTCTACCAGTCTGGATGGATGCGATTTCTCTAATTCCATAGTAGTCAGATTTCTACTCAACTCAATTTCTGATGGCTCTGAGTGAGGGGTTGTTCTATATTTTAACTGTAATTTTGATGTGGTTGTCTGAAGAGGCCAGCCATGTCTGCCTACACCACCATCTTGACCAATATCAAGTCCAATGTTTTCTCTGAAGTAAACTTTTCAGGCAAGGGGGTACTTACTTGGATGCCTAAACAGCTTTTGTCAAGCTTTCAAATTAGTTATCTAAACTATTTTGGGTCTGCATGTGAATAAACATTCATTTAATAAATGTCTCTGTGTGGGGTACAATTTTATCTAAGACTTGCTTTTCTCATAACTTGGTGGACAGGAGGAGGGAGTAAGCAACTGTCAATCACTCGGTATTTCTTCAAGGCAGCTGTGGGCTCACGGAAAGAGCCCAATGGCCGGGCGAGACCTGATTGTGATGACTTGCCTTCAGTCTTGTTGCTCCTGGTCAATTGCAGGTCTAAGAGTGCAGGGACCACTTATACAAATTGTAGGAGTCAAGTCCACTTTGGAGTGGACAGCCAGAGTGTCCAGGCTTGCCAGGATGGCCAGGAGAAGACAGCCCAGGAGCATGCTGGAGAAAACAGACACACACTTGTAAAGAGTCTGAGAAAACACTGGCCAAGAATAGATTGTGTTTTTCATAGTTGCAGTTGAAAAGAAGATTAGCAAGTAGGAAAACAGCAAGAATTTTCATATGCCGACATGTATTTTAATTAAAATAATATTTCTTTTGAATTTGAATTCCGGTCCTTCTTTTCTGTAATTTAAAATTCTCTGCTTCCATAATGATGGAAGATTATGTACAAATATGGAGAGAGAAACAGCTATTTTCAGCAGGTGTAAATTATTCAATTCATTACTAAGTTATCCTGCACTTCTGTGTGTCATTTTCATACACTTTTATATCAACAAAACACAACATACATCATGTGTAAAAAAAAACAACAGGAAAAAAACAGCTCTGAGTGCAGATCTGTGATGATAGTCTGTTAGGCTGAACTAGGAAACACCTGGTGTGTCTTCCTTTGGGTGCACATTGTCCCTCATCGGGGAAGAGCTGGGACCTCTCGTCAGAGCCAACAGCTCTTCAGACCGACCGGTGGTCCCTCCGGACGACGGCGGGTCCTGCCTGCGGCTCACTCCTCCTGCCCAACCAGGACTTGAGGGCTAATCAACATCGCACGGATTCTGCTCCCAGGATCCTCTGTGCAGGGGCCGCTGAGCCCCTGAAATGTGGTTGGTCTGAATTGAGATGCTCTCTGAGGACAAACACACTCTGAGTTTCAAAGACCTGATAGACATGAATGTAAAATATCTCAGTCATGTTTACACTGGTTACATGTTAAAACAGTATTTTGGAAATAACCAGACTTTGGGCGGTAAGCACACAGTGCAATATAGGGGTGTGTTATACAATTGTACACTTGAATCATATATAATGTTATCAACCAAGGTCACCCCAATAAACTTAATTTTGAAAAGCTCACCCTTTTCTTTTGACTTTTTAGTGCAGATTACTAGGAAATTCTGAATCACATGTGAGGTTTATGTTGTATGTCTGTTGGACAGCACCGCTCTAAAGAGAGGTTCTATTTGAGAAGGAGCCAAGAGAGGGAGGCTGGGCACTCTCTGTGCACTCTCTGCTGGTGCTGGGTCCCGCCATCCTGGGTCCTGCTCAGTCACGCCGTCTAGACCCATCTCACTCAGACCAGGTCTAAAGTCCCTCCCTTCTGAAACACAGAGTGTTTCAGGCCCCCACTCTGTGCCAGAAGACAGCCAGCTAACCTGATAAATTAATCTGTGTGAACAAGTGATACATGCTGTTGGACTAATGTGTTCTCCTTGTCTTTGTCCCAGTCCTGCAGTTCCACACGGTCCTTCTGGGTGACGATTCTCATTCATTCAGTAAGTACCTACTGAATACTGACCACGTGCCAAGTTCACTGTCAGTCCCAGGCCAGAGACACTCACTGTCTTCTGAGAGAGAGAGTTTCAACACAGTGAGCAAGGTTCCGGAGTAGCAGAGTCAATGTACACAGATATGCAAATAAATGGATTTAGAACCAGGAACCATAATACAACTCAATGCTCAGCAAGGCCCGGGGATCATCACAGAAGAGGCAGAGTCCAGAAGCATTTTGAACAGTGAACAAATGATCCGTAAGGGGAGAAGTGAGAGCAGAACCTTCTGTAGGAGGGAACAGTAGAAACAGAAGCACAGAGCCTGGACTATCTGGACTCACTGGCGGTTGGGAACTTGAAACCCCTCAAAGCAAGGTAGGACATTTGGCATTCCCCACCCGTGTACGGGCTTGTCAGAAGGAATTCTTCCAGCTCTGGCTCCTAGGGACTAAAGAGAAAGAATAACATCGTTAATAACTGGTGAAAGGGTTATTTCTGCCCAAGTGTCAGAACAAGAAGTGAACCACTGTTCACAAAGGTTTCAAGGACTGCTTAACTTTTGTGTGATTAAACCAAGAAACTGCCAGAGAGCGATGATTAGTTTCACGTGAGGTACTTGACGTTCCTGCATTAGAGTAACCCTTCATTTCTTTGATTTCTGATTAGGGAAAACGTGGGAGAAGAAGAACCTAATTAGTCACATTAGACAAATAGTATTTGTCTAAGAAGCAGTTTCTTGGCCCATGTGGAATCAGCAATGGTCCGGAGGGAAGACCTCTGGTTGTATCTGGGGCCCCTCCTACCTTTGCCTGGAAGTCAGGAATGGTTTGCAGCTGCTGCCCATGCGTGGGTGGTGGGCAGTCAGGCGAGGGGCCGTGGGAGGCCTGGGACCGCCCCTCTGCAGAAGTTCCTGGCGGCCCTCACCAGGTGCTGGCCACTGTCCTCTCCTTGGCTGGGTGCTTCTCAGTTGGTAGGGTTGGTATCCCTTGGCGGGGCTCCAGGCCTGGGTCTGATCTGGTCATTTTCCCTGTCTTTCTTAACAATAGACAAGTTCTTAGAAAAGGGTATAGTTTCTACCTTCTAACTTTCATTTGGAAAATTTCAGTCTCACAGGAAAGGTGAAAAACGTTGCACAATGAATAACAATGAACACTTTCCTTCTTGCTGACGGTGTTAACATCTTGTACTTGTCCTCATGCTCCTCTCCCTCTGTAGGGTAGATGGAGGCAGTCTGGCTCCCTCACCCAGCTGTCTGGGTGACGAAGGGAAGCAGTTTTTCCATAACCTTGAACAGGCCTGATCAGCAGCGTTCTCATAGTCTTGGCACTGGGTCCGATAAATGGTTCCCATAACATGCACTGGGCTCGTATGCACAGAATCAGCTATGTTATATAAATTTTTTTGGCTTTTTGCTGGCTTTGTTTGTCCCTAGTACTTAAGCAGGTAGGGGCTTCTCATTAGAGAGCTGTGCAGCTTGCAGGGTGTGAGGCTCGCTCACCATGAATGAAGGCACATTAGGCAACCCCACAGCTCCGTGCATTTTCTTCTGCCTCCTCGAGTCTCGAGCCGACCTGCCAGGCCTGGACTGGCTGCAACACACCCTCCGTCTCCACCATTCCTCCTCCCCCCCTCTCCCACTTAAAAAGCAGAGACACCACCACACTTTATTCCTAACATTACAGCCTGTGTCTCCTGAGAATAAGAATGCTCTCCTATATAATCAAAATAACATGATCACACCCAAGTCACTAAATGTCAGAGTGATCTAATATGGAATCTATATTCTAAGTTTCCAAATAGCCTAAATAATCTCCCTTAGAGCTGCTTTATCAAAGTTCTCACACTGCGTTTGGTTGAATGTTTTTTCAGTCTTTTTTATGATGGAGAAATCTCTTTCCTTTTTCTGTTGGTTTAGTTGTTGGTGGTTTGTTGTTTGTTTTGGTCTCTCATGATATTCGATGTCACAGCATCTTTTGAAGAACCCAGGCCAGCGTTCCCGTGACCTGTCCATGTTCTGGGCTTGTCTGATGAGCCCTGATTCTCAGGCCAGGTTAAACATTTTGGCACCAACACCACCCCAGTGACACATGTCCTTCCTGCTGCGTCTCATCAGGAGACACGTGAACTCAGTGTGTGTGGAGTGCAGACTTTTATGAGTTATGTGCTTGAAGCTGTCCAGATGGGGGATAACCCTGAGTAGTTTTACCTACACAGCCCAGATGTGGCGAATAAGACACCACTTAGTGGTCTGCACTGGCCCAGCTATTTTTTATTCATAAAGCATAGAAAATGAAAGGCCATGTTCTTTGGGGGATCCTTTCAAGGATGAAAAGGGGTTCACCTCTTTCTCTTTCTCTCTCTCTTCCCACTGCCCCATTCCCTTGGGTTACTGATTTGATGTGACTATTATGTTAATCACCCTCCTGCTGCCTCACTAGCTCATATTAATGAAATATTCCACCTGGCACACAGCTCCGCCTGCACAATGCTGGCCAGGGCTACCTCTCTGCCCTGGGGAGCCATCTGCTTCCCTTGCACATGTGGAGTTGAACTTTTCTTCTCCCCTTTTCATTCTGCTCAGTAAGCAGACCCTGACCAGCAACACCTGCATCCTATTCACACTGCAACCCCAGCCAAAGGGTAAAGGAGCCGGCCTTGAGGGGAGGATTGGCTGGGAGCAGCATGGAGGTGGCCAGGCTCTGTTCCTCTTCTTTTCCTAACAAGAGAAGCAACTGGGAGGTTTCACAACGACTCTTGTCAAAACTCAATAGATAATGATGCTTATTGTTTATTGATTGGCATGTGCATTCTTGTTAATGTCCACCGATGGTCAGCCCATTAGCAGCCCCTGCTTCTTTTCTGCATCCCTTTTAGTCAAAGAAAAACTTAACTCTTTATTAGGGCCCTAATAAGGCAGACTTTGGAACAAAGGAGAAAGCAGAACCACGTTGTTTCCGCCCCAAATTTAGCTTATCGATCACTTCATCCTGCAAGCATTTATACAGCACGTCTATAGTAGCCATTGCTTAAATAAACAGACCACTCGTTTGAGAACAGAATCAGCCACGTGCATGCCACACATCCCTGTAGTCACTCTCCGCGAACGGGCTCAGTGCATGCACGCAAGCCTTTGCCGGGCAAGTCTGCACGGTGTTGTTACTATCTCTGCTAGGTCAGAAGGCTGTGCTGGGAGCCTCTTTTTTTGTAATGAATGAATTAATTATTTTAGTCTCACTCTAGGATATGTTTATTGATTTTAGAGAGAAACAGAGAGAGAGGGGGAGAAGAAGAGTGAGAGACACACAGAGAGAGAGAGAGACAGAGAGACCTAGTAGTTGCCTCCCATATGTGCCCAGACCAGGGATCAGGCCAGCAACTCAGGCAGGTGTCCTGACCAAGAATCGAACTGCAATTTTTTGGTTTATAGGATGATGCTCCTGAGCCTCCTGCTTAGGGTTGCCAGAAGTTTCTTAAAAGAAGTGTTAACAACACCAGTCATATTGTCCCAACCGTGTTTGATTTAGCAAACATTTAGGCCACATTTTCCATCCCTTTCTCAACATGGGTATGAGGTTGCCTGCTGACAAGCAGCCTGGGATAGTGACTTGCCATCCAGAGACTCAGCAGTCACACTAGGGGTTTGCACATTCATGGATGAACATGCGTTTCACCATCGAGCTACTAAATGATGCTAAAGCTTCTTTACTGAGCACATGATGGGCCAGTGGATAAACAAGATGTGGTCTATATGTACAACAGAATATTATTTGGCTTTGAAAGGAAGGAAATTTTGACGTGTGCTACAACATGGATGAACCTGGATGTTGTGCTAAGTGAAATAAGTCACAAAAAGACACATACAGTGTGATTCCCATTATGAGGTTCCACAAATCATCAAATTCATAGAGGTAGAAAGTAGAAAGCTGGTTGCCACAAGCTAGGGGTTGGGGAAATGAAGCGGTAGTATTTACAGACTACAGATTTCATTTGGGGAGGATAAGAAGGTCCCTGAAATGGATAGTGGTGATGGTTGCATCACAATGTGCATGTACTTGGTGCCACGTAGGGCACATGTAAAAAAACACTTAGAATGGTTAATTTTACATGATGTATACTTTCTCACAATAAAAAAGTAAAAACATTGTCATGAGAGAAATTGATATTACAAAGAGACTTTCTTATTTATTGAGTTTGAGAATGTCTCTCCTAAAACTTCTTTAAAAAATACTCATTGTCTGTAGGGTTTTTAAAATATATATTATATTTATTTATTTTTAGAGAGGGGGAAGGGAAGGAGAAAGAGTGGGAGAGAAACATCCATGAGTGGTTGCCTCTCATGTGTCCCCTACTGGGGACCTGGCCTGCAACCCAGGCATGTGCCCTGACTGGGAATCAAACTGGCAACCCTTTGCTGCACAGTCCCGTGCTCAATCCATTGAGCTATACCAACCAGGGCTTGTCTATAGGTTTTTAATAGTATAGACAGTTTTCTATGAACTGCCTCTGTAATCTTGACCTCAATATCCTAAAAAAGGAAGTTTCTTCTATTGGCCATTGTATATATAATTTGTCTCTGAAGCAACAGAGTAACATTCCTAAGACCTCTTGAACATTCCTTTGTGGGTTCACTCCCTTCCTAGGAACTCTGAAAAGGAAGGTTCCAACCTTTCTGGTCTGGTGCCCCCGCCCACTGGGCCTCCAAAGCTAAACTTCTTTCCACTCCAGATGCTGCAGACTTGGAGTGACGGAATCGGCCCTGCTGAGGGTGAGCGATGGGCCATCACGATGTGGGTGTTTGAAATATGGTCTTGTGTGGAAGGCTCTTTTTGGACAGGCCTCTAAAGATGACCATTCCTAAGCTAGAATACCTGATCATTGCCAAAAGTTCTTAATCTCCTTAGCGATGATTTATGGTTTGCATTGCTGATAATTAATGGTTAGTCATCGACCATTTTTAAATGTTTCTTACTCTCTTCAAGTCCTTTGATTAGCTTATTTGATCCTGGTAAGTTAAGGGGGTGAATTGTAATGTACTGTTCTTACCATTTTTGGGGGCGAAGAAGGTAAGACCAGAGCAATAAAGAGATTTGCCTAAGGCCCTTGGGCAAATTTGAGCAGGTTTGAGCAGGTTTCAGAATCGCCTGGAGGGCTTGTTAAAACTCAGTTTGCCAGACTTCACTCCAGAGCTCCTGATTCAATAGCTCTGTGGTGGGGCCTGAGAACAGGCATTTCTCCAAGCTCCCGGGCTATGATGGTGCTTATGGCTGCCGGTTCCTCGCAGAAGCACTGGCTTAAGGCCCCAGAGTTGTTAAGTGGCAGAACCAAGCCCAGTGTTGCCTCCACCCCACGTCCTGTCTGCCATTTGATGAAAGTGTGTGCAGAGGGGTGGTGCCAATTCAAAAACCGAGTCTGCAAACCATTTCTCAAAACTACGCCATCATTTTGTAATCGGTCAACAAGGAACCCCTTGAAGGCAGGAACCACACTGCTCGCCCCTTTCACGCGCAGCTTCCATCACAGGAAGCCACAGGGGGCTGTTCGTTCATCATAAATGTGTAATTTCCCAAGATAAGGAATTCATCCAGTCCATCTATTGATTGCTATGGTGGACTGTTGATCCCAGGAAAAACTGGTGAGCCAAGTGCTCCTCCGCACCCTCACCTGCTTGGGTGTTCTTCATGCTCACGTAGCTCAGCGTGGACTTGATGAATTGAAGGCCTCCCTCTCTCCTGCCTGCAACCCAGAAGGCTCCTTTCCTAGAAACAAAGTCTCAATAGCAAAATGCTGTAAGACCCATTAATCTCCATCTAATGAATTGGGCCCGAAGGCTGAGTTAAATATGAAGCTGAACCGTGTCTGCAGCTGTCAGCAATGCCAACAATAATACGGAGGCCGCACACTGTCACCAGGGTGTCTGGGGCTGCTGAGGGTGGCTGGGCCCTGAACCACCACATCTGTCCCACGTTAATGCCAGCCAGACGACTTTGTCAGGATGGACAGTGTCCTGCAAGGGCGCACTCTCTCTCTCTCTCTCTCTCATATGCATGTGGGTACATGCTCTCACACACATGTTTATTAGATCTTCTACATGCATACCCTCAGTGTGACACAAATCATTTTGACATTTGTTGTTCTAATTGCCTAAAGGAGTGAGTATTAATTTTGTGGCAAACACAAAATAATTAAATACCTGATATGCGTGTGTGTGTGTGTGTGTGTGCCTGTGTGTGTTGGAAGTGAGGAAGTGATCTGTGAAGGCCCAGGAATTGGCCAGGAGGAAGGTCCGCTGTGTTCGGTCTGAATTCTGGGTTCATTGAAGCTGGCCTGGCCGACTCTGTGCGCCCACACTGCCCAGACACATGGGCTGCTGAGGCAATGTATCTAGATTGATGGCCTGCCATTTTAATTATTTATATGTTTTTACTTTCTTAGTTCCTGCCAATAACAATTGGAACTCTCTGGCTTATGTTCTGGCAAATGTCAAAAAAAAAAAAAAAGAAAAAGAAAAAACCCACACAGCAGAAACTACATTTCTGAAGCATCTGAAGAGGGAAAGAAAAAAAGGGAGTTTCTGAATTAATGCTTAGCAATTGGAGTTTTCTGTAATAGTTATGCTTGAGAGAGAAGGAAAAAAATGTGTCCATACCCTGGGACTGTGTACTGTGTGCCCAAGGACATGGCAAGTGAACTTGAACTAGTGGGTATGAGTTTGTGCAGATCCATGCCAAGTCATCTTGGACCCTGGAGCAAGAAGAAAATTCGATGGTGGTTCTGTCTTTATTTACAGTTTTGATATTCTGTTCACCATGGATCCTTTTGCACTAATTTTCATTTTTGGATGTTTGTATATTTTTTCTTGTTCAAGCCTTGTGGGGCATGAGCATTTTAATATTCCTTGTAGCTGTCAATCCCACCATTTTCTTCATGAGAAATGTTTTCCAGCCTGTGCTATTCAGCTTGCTTGTTATTAGGAGCAAAGGCGTTAAGATACCTCAACAGACAGATACACTTCTGCTCCCCCCTGTTGGGCAGCCAGGAACTTCCAAGGGCAGCCATGGGCAGCAGCCTCTATGTGTGTCTATCAGTGACTCAGACTTTTGTGGGGTCTGGTCAGAGTACCCGAAGTTTATTTACCCAGAATGTCAATGAAAATAAAACACCAGGGCCTTCCTGCTGTATTTTATTTATTCTGTAAAGTGAGAGTACTAGAACTATAACTAGTTATATTCATTTATCTACAGCATTAATTTTACCTAAGAGGATTGGCAATGGCCTTCACCTGGAGGGCAGAAGTACCTGAGAAGCCCCAAGTTCTCAAGATCGAAAAACCAGAGAGAAAGAGGCAAAAAAATCCAGTTTCATCAACAGGAAGCCTAAAGATCTAGATTGGAAATCAGCAAAGTTTTCTGTAAATGCAGGAGTATTTTGAGCTTATATGCTTTATGGTGTCTATTACAACTATTCAACTTGAAGGGGGAAAGCAGCTCAAAACAATATGGAAATAAGTGGGTGTGGCTGTGTTCCAATAAAGCTTTATTTACACAAGCAGGCAACAGGTCAGCTTTGACCCAGAAGATGAGCTGTGGTTTGCTAACTCTGACTCTAGAATGATGTTTCCCTTCACTTAATGATGTTATGTCAATTTATCTATAAGTTTTCAATGAGTAACAACAATGATGGTTGACATTTTTAGAACCCCTATTATTTACTGAGCATATATGCAACGATTCTCTCTTGAGCCTGCAAAAACTAACCACCCAGTCCCTTCCATCTCATCTGACACCCCTAATCCAAGCCCACCCTCTCTCACCTGGACTCTTACAATGGAATCCTAATGGACATACCTTCCCCCATGCCTGCCCTGTGTGATTTATTTCTATACAGAAGCCAGAGCGATCTTCTAAAAATGCAAACCAGATCATATCCCCCATTTCAAGCCTTTTGCTGACTTGTGACAGTACGGGTACTGCAACCCATGTCTGCACCATGAGCTACAGGACACCCGGGACCTGGCCTTCCCTCTCCGCCACTGCCGCCTCGCTCTCTGGGTTCTAGTCACCTTGGCCTTTTTAAAGGCCCCCAGCTCACTGGCTCTGTGCCACCTCAGGCCTTCCCGTAGCTGTGCCCTCTTCCTGGAATGTCCCCTATCCCAACACTCTCTGCTCTTGGTTAATACCTCAGAATCCATCTCAAACACCACTTTCTCAAGAGTGTTTCCCATTTCCCAGGTGAGGTCAGGAGACCTGTTGTTTATTTACTTGGCTCCCGAGTATTTTTATTCCTTGTGCTCATTTCCATTGATAAATTATTGCTCATTTATATTTCAAGTGCTTGGTTTCTGTTACACCATGAGCTCCGTGAGGGAATGATGATGACTGTCTTCTTTAAGCTATGTCCCCAGCACCTAGCAGAGAACCTGCCACAGGGTGGGTACTACAGAAACTTGTCATTAAGACATGTGGAGGTCAATTAAGGCATCATGTATCCACTGGAACTGGAACCCTTGTCCCAGGAACCATCATTAGAGTAGGTCAATAGAAAAGGAAGAGTCATAAGGAGGCGGGATGACCAAGAGCCTGAGCATGTCACTCAGTCCAGAAAGAGCTGTGGAAAGGGCACCAGCTGCCTGGAGAAAAGGAGAGGCAGCTATGAAGCCCAGGCTGAGGCACAGGCTAGGGTCTTCTCAGGATTGGGAAGCAGAGGTCTAGGCTGGGACAGATAGAGCCTGAAAAGATGCATTTATGAGAGGCTGGTTAAAAAGCTTTCTTCCTGTCATTTCCTGACCTGCTAACGCCAACAGTCTGTGCTTAGCTTTAGCTCCCTGTGATCCCAGACACGTAAAGCATCCAAAAGTCACGTCAGCTTTTTCTCTTTTTCTCTTGACATTTTAAAATACCTTTAGATGGCATAGCAATGGAATACAGCCTATGGCTGAGGTTCTCACAGAAGCTTATAGAAGACAGAATAATGAAGTTTAAAATCTTGAATTTCCACTTCCCACCATAAGGAGGCAGCATGGTGTGGGGTTAATGGGGTGAGATCTGGAGGCTGACAGTCTGAAAACAAATCACACCTCCACTGTCAACGTGTCTTCACCACACTAGGTCCCACTGTCTCCATCTATAGGGGACAATCAGAGTGCTTGCCTCAAAGAGTATGAGGTCTGTCTGGAAAAAGACTAGCTGTTGTTATTATAGTGAGAATGGTTTGTGCAACATCAGTGTAACCTGGCAGCCAAGGACAGTGGACTGGAATGCACATGTATAAACAATGATGACTTCACTGTACTAGTCAGTGGGGGCAGTAGATGCTGTTGAGTGAGCATGTGTACTGTGGGGCCATCGCATTCAAAATGAATGAGCAAGTAGAGAAACGAATCTGCATCAAATTTTGCATTAATTTTGAACACTCCTCTGAGGAAACTATTCAGATGATTCAGAAGGCTTTCAGGAATGATGCAATAAGTGAAGCATAAATAAAAGTGTGGCACAAGTGCTACAAAGATGGTTGGGAATCTGTTGAAAGTGATCCACGCTCTGGAAGGCCTGCAACAAGCAGATCACCTGGGAATATTGAACATGTACAGGCTGAAATCCATAAAGACTGGTGACTGACAGTGTGGGAACTGCAAGCTGATCTGGGGATTCCAAAAACTACTGGGTCCAAGATTTTCACCCAGGGTCTTGGCATGAACATGTCATGGCAAAATTTGCTCTGTGGGTTCTGCTATCAGAGCAGAAAGAACATCATGCTGCAAATGCTAATGATGCTGAAGAACTGGGTGAGGTCCCAAGGTGCCCACTCTGAAGGGAACTGAAGCATCATTGTCCTGTGTACAGGGTTTCTAGTATCTTATATGCTCTTCAATAAGTGTCTCTATTTTTCATATCACATGCCTGGATACTTTCTGGACAGACCTCCTATTTGTATGGGGGACATGGTGCAGTCCATACACAGGCTGAGAACATCAGAAGCACTTAGTAAGTAGTATCACTCTTCTGACGTGAGGTCCAGCCTGTGGGGACACTCCTGGCCCCATAGGACTGGGATGATAAAAAGGTCATGCTGGGATCCAAAATTTATGCTCTTAGTTTTGGGTGTGAGGGGGTTCCTGGGATCCTTGTGTGGAATGTATCTCTCGGTCTGTCCCAGTTCTAGGCCCCTAACCAGACAGGACAAGGGGAGTGGGACTTGGTGGGAACGGGACAGCTTTCCTCCCTCACACTGAACTGTCAGCTCTCGCTATCAGGAAGAAAGTGCCCTGGGGAAGGATCCCAGGCTTCCTTTCAGACTGACACTTTAACGAAGCATGGAGAGCCCAGGGACGCTTCTTTGATCTCTGTCCCATCCATTCTTCTCAAAATCACAGACCCAGGACCTCCCACCAATTTCTGATCTTTTGTTCCAAGTCAATTCATGAACACTCACAAATTGCTTTGAAGATAAAAGGACCGCATCAGTGCACGAGATGCCACTATTATTTTAATAAGTGAAGCCTGCACATGTCTCCATGACATATGAGCTGTTCAAAATATTTGTCCTGTTTTTTACTTCAGCTGCATGGGAAAAGAATTCGCATCGTCTCATGTGTATGTGCTTAACATCTACCACTATGTGGAATGAACCCTGTTTTCATAAAAATGCTTGCCTTTTCTCCAACAAAAAAAAATGATGTTTCACTTGGGGATACCTCTCTGTTAGCCAAAACTCAAGTAATTATTTTTAGAGATATGTATTTAATGTTTAATTTATTGTGATGCTCACAAATGCCAATGAAATGTACTATAACATTCACAAGGCCAAGAAAGTTCAATGCACATTGAAAAGAAATATGTATGTGAACACAATAATGGGTTCATAAATGAACGCAAGAATAAATTCTATTTAAAGAGGAGAAAGAGAATCAAGGATTTTATTCTCGACTTCACCACCGATGGCTATTGTATCCCTAGGCTCAGAAGGGCTGTTTCAGGAATTTGTCTGGAAGTCCATTCTACCGTGTCATGGCACGTGGCCTTGGCCACCTCCACTACTCCCTCTGCAAGTGTTCCCACCATGAAATGTGTTTTCATTTGCAAACTTCACGGGCAGCTCCCAGCGTGGCACTAGAGCTGGCCTGTGAGTGCTGTGGCAGGGACGTGGCGGAAAGTGAGGAAGGCTGCGAGAGGGGTTGGAGAGCGGCCACCAGCTGGAGTGTGGGGACTCAGAGTGGGTTCATACGCCCTAGACCTATCTATGACTGGCACCTGGGAGAAGCCCTCACAGCTCCCACAGGCTGCAGGCTTCGTCTTTTTGTTTCCACTCCAAGCCTGAGCATGACATTCGGTTTAGCCTGGTTTCGCCTGGTTTCGCCCCTCAGCTCTGAGGAAGGAGGAGTGATGGTGGTCGTGCCTCGGGGAAGACACTAATCCATAAATGGGAACCCACTGTTCCACAGGGGGATGGCAGGGCTTTCCCAGCAGCCAGGGCTCCTCCTCTGATTAAGGCTGAAAGTCTTGGGGCCCTGGCTGGAACTGTTTTCCCCAATTTCTGCTTCTTTCAAATGTTTCCTTAAAAATCAGTTTGACTTTTCACAGGCCTGGCTCTTTGGGGTTACCCAGGGGCCCTGACCGGATGTTATCAACTGCCTTTGAACTTCGGAGACGCCAGTGAGCACTACCCCACTGCAGACCTCCTGCCCCTTCAAGTCCCAAGCAGCCACTGCTTGTCCCCTATCTAGGATTGGCCACCCACT
This sequence comes from Sturnira hondurensis, assembly GCF_014824575.4. Taxonomy (NCBI): domain Eukaryota; kingdom Metazoa; phylum Chordata; class Mammalia; order Chiroptera; family Phyllostomidae; genus Sturnira; species Sturnira hondurensis. Next base: position 11,374,824 of record NW_028095541.1, read on the forward strand.
GGGTTGTGGCTTCTCTGCTGTTATTTCGTCTGTTCTGTAATTAAACTTTTCGTGTAGGCCTTGTTTTCTGGGTTACTTAGTACAGAGCAGGGAAGAAAGGAGCAATCTGGTTAGACCCAGCCCGAGGAATGCCAACCCCAGGATGCCTGCCCAGAACTGGCATCCACTCCACACCAGCCGGCACCTCACTCGGCTTGGTTTCTCGGACATGTGGCACACTAGACCTATCCTGGAATAGTTTAACACCTCAGAAGCAAGAATATGTTCTAGAACACTCACCCAAATACCTGCTCAGGGAGATCGTCTCTACTTGTGGAAAAATAAATGAACGCATTCAAAGGTCTTTGATCTCTTAGAAGAACAAATAGTCTCTGCCTGTCACTGGGTGGCCCCCTCCTGCCATCAGTGTAGGCCAGTGTAGAAGACTGAGGCTCTGAATCCAGGTTGTGGGCATCTGTGACTCCGTTTGAACCAGGGCATGTCCCTGAGCAGCTCCCGGGACTGGCAGAAACAGACCTCCCAGAACAGAAGAGTGTTTTGGTTGACCGATGACTTCCAGGAAGTGCCAGCCTCACTCTGGGCATGGCCTACATTCAGCACAGTCGGCACTGAGTCTGCGGTGGCTCTCCTCCCACTGCCCGTCCTGCAGGCCTGGCTGTCCGGGTGGCCTGCTGCCGACCTTGCCTTTTGTATGGATCTTCAAGGGATCATCACTCTGCTTCCCCATCGCTGAATGTACAGAAGCTGGATGCCTCTTTCTCCGGGCGTGTTCAGCTTCCTGTAGCTGGCTTTGCTGGCAGTTTTGAACACGGGACAGGAAATCCATACCATCCCCTGGTCCGGCTGATCGATCGGCCTGTCTCCTGGTCCCCAGAGGCCGCAGCCTGGGAATGCCGTCTCCTCCTCCAGGGAGCAGGGCTCTTGGCTGGAGGAGTCCAGCAGCACTGAGGCTCATTTATGTATAATTGATGGCATAATAAAAGCTGCTCTGGCTGTAGGAGGAAATAGGATAGGGCATAAATCACCCTGCTGGGGTGAGAATGAAATTGAGACCCAAATTTTAACAATAAGGACTGCACTCTTGCTCATTAAATCACCATCAGATAAGGGATTCTTCTTATATCACAGAGCCTCTGGCTGAGGAGGGGAAAGCACCCCCTTGCACTCGGGGGATTTGGAAAGCAGGGATGATGAAAGCAAATGGCTTTTGGGGGGGGTACCTCTCTGTGCTGACACCCTGCTGATGAGCCCTCCTTGTCTGATCCTCCCAGCAACCTGCCCAGGATGGCTCTCACTAGAGAAATGGGAAAATAGAGACTCAGAGAATTAAGAAATTTGTCTGAGGTTCAACTACAAACAATAATGTGCATGAAAATCTAATCTGAATTTTAAATTCCAGGCCCCCTTCTAGTATCACACAGTGGAAATGATGCAGCAAGACTGGGGGCCACGTGCTGAGACCCGCAGGAGGGTAGAAGGTTTGGGGAGCCCCATGAGAGCAGAGAGGGGCTTCGAGAAGGAAGTGGGACAATATGGGCAGAACCTGCACGGTCTGCTGGGTCAGTGGGGCTGGGGAGAGCAGAATCAGCAAAGCCTACACTTTCTGAGTAAAACGTGTAATGCAGCCCCAAGTTTGAAAGCGTCCTGTCTGATAAGGCAACGTGCATGTCACGATGATTCCTGGGGATGGTCTTCTTTATCTCCCAAGAGGCCTCATAGAAGGCTTTGCACGTAGTAGGTGTTTCATGTATTTGTGTCCAGGACAGCCATCACCCTTTCCTTTGGCCTTCACACCACTTCCCCTCCCTCTTTTCGGTGTGCTTGTTGAGATAAAGCTGTGTCCAAATGTGCAGCTCATTTCACACTGATAACATCTAGGAGGCTCTGTCCTTGGGACGAGTCTCTAAATCCCATCTCTGAGTGTGTTCCTTCTGAGAAGCGTCTCTAGGGTGCTTCCAGCGAGGACTTGAATGCTATCCAGACTGTGCGCAGCACAATCAGAGAGTGCTCAATCTTCCCCTGACCCATCCCTCTTTAAATCCCTTCCTTGCTTAGACTATGTTCACCTCCTGAGACAGAGGAACGCATTGGGCAGGCAAGGCTAGCTAGCTGGCTTGACAACTAGCAGTTTTACGCAAAGGGTTTGGGACCCTGGGGGCAGCCCCTGGGCCATTTCTTGTAGCTCTGAGTCCAAGCCCTGCCTGGCCCAGCCTGCCTCAAAGGCTCAGCGACCCCAAGATCCTGCCTTCCCTGAGAGAGACAGAATCAGAGGGACATGCGGGAGAAGGGTCCGAGCTCCAGAGAAGCGGACAAAGGGGCCACACTGTGGGGAGGAAGGAGAGAAATAAGTAACTTCAGCAGGGTCACGCCAAAAGTCCCAAGGCATTCAAAAGGAACGTTTCCAATTCGAATCAAATATTTTTTCTCTGGCTAACCATGCCTGAGGAGTCATGCCTCATTTCTAGTCTGAGCAGTGGCTGGGGAGGACAGTAGGAGAGAGGCTGGAGGTGACAGCCTCCTGGAGCCCTTTCCTGGAGGCTTCAAGAAGGGGGCGGCTGACAGGAGGTGGGGACGGAGCCTTCATGAAAGGAGACTGGGAAAGAGTGGCAGCAGCTGCTGCGACTGCTGTTGTACACGGAGCCTTCCACGTGTAGGGAGAAGACATGAGTCCCGTCCGCAGGCGGGCAGTGGAGCCTGAACTGAAGGGTCCTCGGTGACCGAGCACCTTCTCTGTGCCAGACCCGGGGGACATGCTGTGAGGGAGGCCAAACGTGCAAAACGGGGCAGTTTAAGCCCCTTAAAAGGGACAGCAAATTGCTAACAATAGTTATTTCTAGATAGAAGGATTTCAGATATCTTGTTTCTTCCTTCTTTTTCTCCTTTTTTTGACATACCCTCACTTTCTAAAGTTTCTACAGCGAACACAAATTACTTATATTATACAAATTATTTAAACTACTATTTTTAAACTATTTGAACTTTGAACTCGTGAGCCTTGCTCCAGAGGAGCTTCGTTGAAATCTGCTGAGGAAGACGACACTGGCACTTAGGGAACCAGAGAGAACCGTGGAAGCCAGGGAGTGAAGGAGCTCTGAGAGGCGCATTCGCAGCCTGGGCATGCGGGGGTGGGGGGGTGGGGGGTGGGCGCAGTGCTGGGTCTGCTCACTGAGGGGCTCCCGCGCATGCACACGGCACCTTCCCTCCCTCCCATTGCCCACCGCCCTCTTTCCCCTCTCATTTGAAATGTCTAAAGATACATTTCTAACAAGAGTTTTACTTTTTCTATTTAATAATTATTTTAATCACAATTTATTATAATGAATCTGTTTTGATCGAGTGTACACTCATTAAAATAATTAAATCTAGAAGAAATAATTTTTAAATTTCCATATTTGTACATATTTCTGTGGCAAAGAAGGATAATGGAGAATCATTGAACGATTTTCAACCATCAAAATACATACATATTTTTGGAACAAAATATTTTGTGGAAGAGGAGTGGAAATACCAGTCAAAGATACTAAACTTTGAATAGTTAAAGAAGAGAATATTGAGTGTTTTAAAAAAGATTTTATTTATTTATCTTTAGAGGGGAAGGGAAGGAGAGAGGGAGAGAAGTATCAATGTATGGTTGCCTCTCGTGTGTCCCCTGCTGGGAACTGGCCTGCAACCCAGGCATGTGTCCTGACTGGGAATTGAACCACGATCGTGTGGTTCGAAGGCCCACGCTCAATCCACTGAGCTACACCAGCCAGGGCTGAATATTTTTAAATGAATGATAGTTGACATGAAATCACTGTAATGTTTTACAGTGATTACCTTCCATGAGATATATTTTAAAAACTGATGAAACTATTTTATTTTAAAATGACAAAATTTTAATTATGCTAGAAATTATACCTTTTTAGCTATTTAAACTTATGAAGAAAAAATTAGATGTCAGCTTACAAATGTGCAGAGACCGGTTTTTCAAAAACCTCCCAGGGCACGGTCAGCCAGAGCATGGGAAGACAGCGGCTGCTTTGCACTCAGGTTCCCGGATCTGAGGAACCGAACAAGAGACCCATGGCTGCCATGATAGCTTATAAAGAAAAACTCCCAGGATTTTATATCAACTTGACATCTAGTTTTGCATAGTCTCCAACCTACACATTGCATGTGTTCTTCCACGACAAGATAAACCCCTCAGTTCTGCCTTTTCTCCCAAATTCTTCATTTTTTTCTGCCGTTCGGGACTCAGGCAGTCTGGGCTGGACATGGGGACACTAGCTGGGCTCTGCGTAATTCAACCACGTGTGAACACACAGTTGAAATACACACATGTGCATGTCACTGACACACATTTATAACATGTGCCCATTTACACACAGAGACAAGTGTTTGGCTGGCCCCTTTAAACAGTAGTGATTACATAACTAAGTGCAAAGACCATATTTATCAATTCATGTATATTTAAGCAAAATATAAATGAATTTTTAAAAACTGAAAGTGATAATTTTATAACTACCAAAAAGAGATTTATCATGATCTTGATTTACCTGAAAGGAATCTTGGCAGATTTCCTGCATTTTAGGACATTGGTGGGAGGGGGCGCTTAGCAGTGCAGAGTATGATGTCGGCTCAGGGCTAACCACCCTGCCCGTGTTTCCAATAAAGTGGATGGTGGTTTGTAAAACAGAAATCTGGAGGCTCTGGTTCCCTCTTGGCCCCATGCCTCGTTCCCGGGCTCCTAGCAAAGGGAAAAGGGTCAAGGAGGCCCAAGTGACAGGGCACAGTCTTGAGGCGGCCCTCGGGCCCTGTGTAGTGCTAGTGTTTGTTACGTGAGAGCTACAACAGCTGTCCCTCGGACTTGTCCCCACCCACCCAGGGCATGTGACCCAGTGGCAGTCTAGACTGTGTTCTGACCTGCCCCTGGGCGCTTCCAAGGCTGGCAAGTGGAGTCACCACCAGGTGAATGCCCTGTGAGCAGGGCTGTGGGAAACTGGGGATTGGAAAACCCCACGCAGTGCTAACCTTTAACATTTTAAATTCTCATCCTTTTACTATACTGACTGGCTGGCAGCCAAGTCCCTTTGTATTCATCACCGTTCAATATATTCATCGGCTAACAGTCCTCAGCCAGGGACGGCTCTAGGCTCATATTAAATAGGAGGAAGAAGGAAAACAAAGGAAGTCATATCATGTACCAAGTGGGATGCATGCTGATAAAATTTTACTACAAAAGCCTCAGAGAATAGAGTTCTGTGCTCCAGAAAACAAGAACAAACAACAGAACCCACAGAACCTGAGTCTACTATCTCTACCGTGGGAATCCCGCCCCTTAAGGATGAAGTCTGTAACAGTGTCTTACCTTGGAGATGAATTGGGAAGAACTTTGGAGGATGCCAAGATTTTAGATGTAGCAACATATTACTGTTAAAATCAACCTCACTCAAAACTTTCAAATTCCTTGAGCTATTGTGACTATTAACCTTAAAAGTGGGCAATAGCTCCTGTCTAGTTAAATTATTCCCTTGCCCCCAACTCTTTGCCCTATTCCTTCACTCAGCCTCCCAAAAGAGAGATACACACACACACGTGTGTGTGTGTGTGTGTGTGTGTGTGTGTGTGTGTGTGACACCACCACCTACTCCAGGAGATACACTTTTAGATTCTTCCTAAAAGGGTCCTGATCTCCATGAAGCCTCGGGCTGGGGGAGAACATTCTGGGCCACCACCATGTGCCAGGATTTTTGCTTATTATACATAGTCTGTCTTCTCTGGCCGTCTCTCCCTGTGGTTCAGATGACTTCCCAGGCTCTGTGTTGCTTCCTTGAAGTGTCACAAAGCCCTGTGGGTCACTGTCGGGAAAGAAGGTAGCCTGTGGGTTGGATTGAATGGTTACACCGAGTGGGGAGTTGGCCTGTGTTATAGGAGTCTGCACCTCTTGTATTTTGGACAGGCCCCAAACCGCCAGGAGAGAGAGCACCGAGTCTGAAGAGGAATTTTGGTTTGGCTCCATCGCCCTGCATAACGGCTTGATGAGTTCAAAGTGCTGTCACTGAAACTTCTCAAGAAACAGAAACCACAAAGCATGTTGCATTAGTGTATCTGGGACATTTACCCTAAGCTGGACATAAACATGATAGCTCAGCCCAGCTTTTCTGTAAAACCACAATGTTTCATGGGGTCGGGGGAAACTGTTCCTTTTGTGACTGGGGCAAAGGCTCGACAGTAAGATTTGTAATCAAGGTCAAAGGTCTGGGACTGGCTTTGGTGAAATCCACTTGAACCTGGAGCTAGTTGAGGTTTTGGATCTAAAAAGGAGCTTCTGCCCGACTGCAGTCATTCAGGCCCTGGTCTTCGTGCTCGTAGGGCTGCTCAGCATGACTGTGGCTTGAGATGCTTGAAAAACCACAGGGAACATTTTCCCAATGAATCATAATTCATCTGGGAAGTAAGAGAAATCAGTCAAATAAGTCCCAGCTATTTTCCTTGGACCATTTGGACAATTGAGATAACAATGCACAGTGGCAGCAGTCCACGTTTGCTCAGCCCCAAAAACGAATTTGTCATTTGAATGTGCGGTTGAGGCAGGAAGCGAATGTCTGTGAAGGCAAATTAAATGCAAAGGGGAATGATTTTAACAAACAGACCAGGCCTACACTTTCTAAGTGGTTTTTCCAAGACTCCCCGATCCCATGTCCAAACCCTAGTGCAGGAGAAATGTCCAAGTTCCTTTGCCAAAGGATGCCTGGATTGTTCTACCAGCGCCAAAGGCAGAAGTTAATTAGCCTGGGAGTACCTTCCAGGCTGCAAATCTAAACAGCCGAGAGCACAGAATTGTAGATAAACACTGGGACTCACAGGCAGGCTCCCGCCCCAAGCCGTTGTTGTGGACTCTGAATTCCTGTTCCTCACACCTTCACAAAGCCAGACCAACAGTAGCTGCCACACGGGCCCAGTCTTTTTCACAGAACCCGCATCTGGCTTGCTTCATTTGACCCAACTCAAAACACCCAAGCAACTGTTTCTGTACTTAGACTTTCCTATGTGTGGAAAGCTATTGTCTTCCAACTGGAGGGAAACCAGAGCACAGCAGCCCCAGGAGTGGTGGCTGGGGGTAGCTGTTGCATTGACCCTCCGGGCGCTGCGATGCAATGCAGTGTTGCGGCGGCGGGAATCCTCAAACGCGTTTGGAAGGCGCTCAAGGATTGTCCCTTCTGAAGCTCAGGCACGTGCACTTTCCCAGGGTTTTTGAAAACACCTCTGTAGTGCAACAAACACAAAAGACCAGTAATTTTTTCCTGTGTGAAGACCAGTGATTTTTCACCTGGGGAAGGTCTATTTTATCATAACTGAGCATCCTAGCCTGGGTATATACTCAAAGATGGATCCGGAGTAGCTAGGATAGATTTCCTCCAAGAGGTTTGAGAGGGGCCTAACAATCTGAAGGTCTTTTGACAAGGATTTAAAATAGTTACAAGCTACATACTATAAAGGAGAGAGGGTATATTTTACAATAAGTACTAAAATAAGGCAAATATAAACTAAAGAGAGGAGAAAAATGAACACATTCAGTTCCCCCAGTGACCACCTCCATGTCCATTAGGGAAAAGTCACCAGCTGGGCTCTGAAATTTCTAGAAAAATACAATCAGTACTGTTAAGCCACAGTGTCTACAAGGTCTAGGTTGACTCAATAGCTCAGGACAAGCATAACCATTTGGGCACGTGGACAGGGAGAGAGGAGCAGCACATGGTCCCAGGAAGCTTGCAAGGAGGACCACCAACATCCCCATTTGTCTAGGGGCCTCCAAGAATGCTTGTCTCTCGGCGCTAAAACCATGAAAGCCCCCGGGCAAACCAGGATGGTCTGGTCACCCCATCATGGCGTGAAGCAGTTGGCCTGCACCTGGCAGGTGATGGCCCTGGGGCTCACATTTGCTGTAAAGCCCCTACCAGCAGGAGGTGACAGATTCCTCAGGCCCTGACCTTGGGGTTCTGACAAACTGTGTGCTTAGTGTTGGCAAAACAGAGTCAAAGCAACAGGGTGTTGGGAAATCCAAAGGACAGCAGAGGGAAGGGAGATAGTTTCTCATGGCAATCCCAGCAGAAGCTGAGGCTTTGACCTTGCTCAGGCTGCAGCTGCAGGGAGAGGAGTCAGTGAGGGAAACTGTCTTAGAGCCTTGTGAAACTCGGCTCAGGTTGCCTACTTCAAATAGGCGGGGTGAATCATGCTGGATGCCTCCTGGGCAAGGACAAGGTGGCAACAGCTGGTGTCCCCTCAGCAGGGAAGCCTGGGGCACAGGAGTCAGGCTTCTGTCCCTGGCCAGCCTGCCTTGGAATCTTCTTGTTTAGCTCACAAGAAAAATCCTCAGGCTGATCATTAGCAAGGAAAGCAAGAGGTGTGGGACCTCAGATCCAACCAGGTGGCTTTCTCATTGACCTTGCATCCATCTACTGTGGGTAAGAGCTGAGTTGCTCCCCACAGAACACACTCCCCCCCACAACAAGTGCTCTCACCTCGGTGGCCCCGTGTTGGAACATTCTGTCCTGTGTCAGCAGAGGCCTTCACCCCAGCACAGGGGCTTTTGCTCAGCAGAGGGACTTGTGATACCCTATTCTAGGAATACAACATGATTCTGCCCGTCCCACATCGTCATCCTCCTTGGAAGGCTGACAGCCGCTAAGGCTTCCCAGGCGAAAGAGCGCAGCCTCCACCCTCACAGAGCTTCTTTCTTGGTTTGCTCTAGGGGTCACGACCCTTCCTCCGGGCACCTGGAGGAGGAGCTGAAGGATCTCACTCCACCTTTACTTACAAACTTGTTCTTCTAACTTTCCCACTAGGAAATTTCTGGACATCTTTAGAGAAGGTGAAACACTTCAGAGCACTTGGTGGCTTGTGCGAGCACGCACTTGCAGCTGTGAAATGGATTGAGGTAAATCTGTTTTAAAGACAGTCTTCAGGGATTTTTTTATATGTATGTTTTTAAAAACAAAAATTGAACTTTTTAAAAAAATGAACCCCTTGCCAAATTTAAAATAAACTTTTTTGGGGGAAAGTCTTCAATGGTTGACTGTGTCCCAATCAACATCCCCATGGCTATTTCTAGGTGCCCTGATCTGACCAATTCCACACGTGCCGTGGATACTGCAGGTAAGAACATGGTTTCTGTCCTCCAGGGGTTCACAGGTTATTAGAAGAGAAAGATGAACAGTCATAGCATTGGGTCTGTGCTGACAGACACCTTCACTGGCCATGGGGACAGCACACTCCCAGCCTGAGGGCATGGTGAGGGGAGGCATTTAGAAAATAAAGATGGGCCACAGTCTCAAAGGACAAACAAAACTAAGCATCTAGAAGGCAGGAAAACCATTTGAGATGGAACATCAGATTGCAAAGGAAAAGCAAGGGCAGACCTTAAAGGGCCTTGTGTGCCAGGCTGAGGAATGTAGGCTTTATCCTGTGGCCACCGGGGATTTACAGCCATTCACTCCCGGTGACCCAGCCTAGGGGGCAGAGTGGGACCCAGACCCAGGCAACATAGAGTGGCTCCCTGTGTGCTTCCCTTTGATCCTGTGGGTGACTGTGAGAGATACTTTCATTTTTCACGTGAGAAAACGGATCCTCAGGCATAGTAAGTGACTTTCAGTGAAGCCAGAGTTCCCTCTCTATCATTATGGGGGCTTTTCCACATCAGAACAACAACTCTGTACACTGCGGATACACCCAAGCAGAGTAAGGGCTTTGAGTATGGGATGGTGATTGAGGATCCACCCCAGCCAGGCTCTCGGAACTTTGGTTGAAAAAAATTCTGGAGCACTAATGACTTCGGGACACTAGATGCCCACAGGCTGCTTAGAAGAGCCGCAGACGGCCTTTCAGCTTTAACACCCTGAAGGCCAAGGTGGAGAGGGCTATGTCCCCAAGAAAAGCAGCCCATCAGTGTGAGAAGCTGCAGCCACAGCAGAAGTGCAGTAGTAGGTGGAACTCTGGGACCACCAGGGGCAGGCAGTCTCTGAGCCCAGGGCACAATGACAAAGCCCCAGGGAGCACTGGACTGCTGCAGTGGAGACTTGAGTTTGCCGTCTTGGGAGATGCCTCCCAGGTATTCTTGGGCGTACAGAGAGGCGAGATACTGCAGGGAACTAAAATTCCTACACCAGAAACTCAGGGACATGAGAATCCAAGACCTGAGGAAGTTGCAACGTGAATCCACTTATACCCCAAACCTGATGAGCTCTAATGGCCTTGGGTTACCTGTGCAACTCAGTTACAACGCAAGGATAACTGAATCACCACCTCCATCGCAGCACCCAGAACGCATAAACAAGCTGGAGAGATTCAGGTGGTGGGTGGGGAAGAGCTGAATCTTAAAGGAAGAACATTCACAAGGCTTGGAGAAGTGAATATAGGCCGTGAGAAAGGCAATATAGGCAGAGAAGAAAGTTGATGAATCAGAACAGAGAGAAAGGAATATAGTTTAGGGAAGGTTAAGGCACACAGAGAAGAGCACAGGAAGTGCGGTGTGAACCAGGGCAAAAGGAGAGCAGTGGAGTGTCGACTGGGGTTGGAGCCTCTGGAATGCTCTATAAAGAAGCTCGGTTTTGCAAGGCTAACGGGCAACCCCCCCTTCACTTCGGTGAAGCAACAGAACCAGATCCTCTAGTCAGCTGTCCACAGATTTTAGCTTGCATCAGCATTACCCAGAGGGCTCCTGACTCCACAAGTCTGCGGTGGGACCTGAAGATTGGCATTTCTAACGTGCTCCCAGGTGAGGGTAATGCAAACAGTCTCAGGGCCACCTTTTGAGAACCACTGATAGAGACCATGGAGCTCTGGAGATGTCAGAGAGGGAGACCAATGAGAAGCTTGTCTCTGAGAACTCCCTCAGAGAGGGAGTTCACTAAAATCGGAAGTCTTCAAAAGAGGGGGAGATTTATTAGACATTCCTAAGTTGAATGAGCATTTCTTGGTGACCATTTGAATGTGGGGAATAAGCAAGACAGGCCAGTTTGAAGATGACTCTGAAATGTGTACCTAACTGACTAGTTGGATGGTGAAGCCGTGACTTAAGATATGGCACACTAGAAAAGCTGTCTTTTTAAACAGGATTGAAGGCAGTGTTCAGGCGGGAGAGCTGAGGGACAAGATGGGACACCAGCCAAGTTCATTCTGAGCAGGTTGCATGTAAAGTAGGAGGGTCCAGAGAAACATTCAACAGGGCATCAGAGAAACCTGTGGGACCCTGGGCTGGTGCTGCAGGGTGGGGGTCAGCTCTATGGAGAGGGCAGCTAAAGTCACGGTGATGGCTGGGATGCTGAGGATGACATTTACCGTGAGAAAAGGACCAAGGACAGCTTCATAGGGGATGCTGTGGGACTTAAAAGACGCTTTAAGTCCTAACCCTAAGTGCCTGTGCATGTGACTTTATTTGGGAGCAGGACCTTTGCAGATGTAATCAAGTTCAGATGAGCTCATCCTGGACCCCGTGACTGATGCCTTTGTAGGAGAAAGGAGGGAGACTTGGACACAGACTCCGAGAAGAAGGCCAGGCACTGACAGAGGCAGAGATGGACGTGATGCAGCTCCGGATGGCCAGGAACACCGTGGGTGGCCAAGGGAACCTGGGAGAGAGGCCTGCTGACATGCTGACTTAGGACTTTGAGCCTCCGGAACTGTGAGAGAATAAATTCCTATGGTATGAAGCCTCCCAGGTGTGGCTCTTTGTTACGACGGCCACAGGAAACTGTACGGGGAGCAGGGATGCGCCGGGGGTGGAGAGAGGAGCTGCGGACAGGGCATGCGGGCGGGGGGGTGGGGGGGCAGCTGACTCGGCCAGCAAGCACCTGCTCCCTGTGGCAAGCAGGGGATTTTCACGGTGGAGAGGTGGGAGCGCAGCAGGCTCCTGTTGGTGGGGAGCACAAAAAGATAAGGATGCCATGCGAGTTAGTGCCGACTGCTCTATCAAAACGTTCTGAAAGGGAAAAATAGGACTCTCTCAATTTGGGAAGGGAAAACATCTCAACCAGGACACTAGGGCCATCTGAACATTTGGGGGGACTTCCTACACCAAAAACACCTCCCCCAATAAAAACAATTGAGACTGGGGTGGCCCTCCATGTATTTCTCAAAATGTTATTAAGTTAGCCAGTAACTCAGTACCTGAAATCCATGGGGTGCCCTGTGTACCCTCTTCCTGTTCTTCCCATGCTCCCAGTTAGACGTTTCTCTGTGGAAACTTCTCAAAGCCTTCAGAAGGAGGTTTTCGGAGAGCTTCCTTGAACCTTGTGTCACGTAGAAGAAGGACCTAAGTCACACTGCTCCGCTTGCTTCCCTCTCAGAAAGGGTCTCCTTCCCATCAACCGAGTCAGAAATGTTAGCACAACTTGGGCATAAGTTACGTGTGCCATGCGGGGCCCCCTTGCCGGAGTCCAGGCCCCAGGGAGACCTTATCGGTGGGGACCAGTTGGCAGGAAGGGCCTTTGCCACTGTGTGCCCTCCACCGACCGACCATGCAGACTCCACAGCCGGGTTTTTGCACGTCACCAGTCACGCGTTCCCCATCACAACCACCTACCTCGTCCTCAGTCCCCTTGTTGCTGCTGCTGTGGCATGCGTTGGTGGCAGGAAAATGACCTTAACAAGAAAGAGAGCCATTCATGATGAAGAGCTGGCAAGTAAGAGGCACAAGCTCGTTGGGGTCCAAGGTGGATCCCCGTCGCCAAACACTAAACTTCTGCGGAGGGAGGATGTTCGGACAGAACAACAGCTGAAAGATTTGAGCTGTGGCTTTGAACTCCCTGATTCTGTTTATTCTTTCTGCCCCCCGCCTCACCTGGCCTGTAGGTTTTAGTAACAGCTGCCTGCTTTCCCCAAGGAGAAGCAGGCTGGCATTTTCTTACGTGGCTGGGCTGCCGCTCAGGCTCCTGGAAAGGCCTGCACCAACTCCAGGGCCCCGTGGGAGCCTGGTGAGCGTGGACTCGGGAAATCCTTGTTTCCAGAGCTAGTGGGATTCACTGTGTCTTCACATAGCCATGCTACCAAGCTGTGAACACACGCGTATCGCTTTAGATCTGTGGCTGGTTTAATCTGCAAATGTGAAACCCTGGGGTATGGAGGGCCACCTGCCTATTATTTGGGGGGAAAAGCACATATAAGTGGAGCCAGGCAGTTCAGACCCAAGTTGTTCCGGGGCCACCTGTAGGTGCTAAACAGCTTTATTTAGCCTCTCCTCCAGTATGGCACTCTGTCTAAGATGTCACACTGCCTGTCACTAGAAAAGTGTTGGCAAACACGGGGCCAAGCGCTATCAACCAATTATTTTTCTAGATAGGAGAATACAGTAGCCCTATACTTGTATACTCCAGGTGGACAGCAGTAATAGAAATTGATGGTAATTCCATATTGTCCTGAATGGTTTTTTTTTAATGCCAGTCTGGCTTAGGAAAAACAAATTGTTTTTTATCATCTTATACTCATTTTATGTAAGAAATGATGTGCTAAGTACTTATAATCCTAGTCTGTTTATTGAAATAGAATCTCTATTTTACTTTATTTTAAAGATTTATTTATTTATTCATTTATAGACAGAGGGGAAGGGAGGGAGAAAGAGGGAAAGAAACATCAGTGTGTGGTTGCCTCTCACACACCCCTAACTGGGGACCTGGCCCACAACCCAGGCATGTGCCCTGACTGGGAATCGAACCAGTGACCCTTTGGTTTGCAGGCCGGTGCTCAATCCACTGAGCCACACCAGCCAGGACAGAATCTCTATTTTATATGTTGTATCAACATATATATGCTGTTACTCACTATACATAAGAGAAAGTAATGACATTCTAACCTACATTTAAAATCTCATGTGTGCGTGTGTGTGTTTGGCATTTTCTATGTAATTTTTATTGTTGTGGTTTAAGTTCTTGCTATATCAAATCGGTTTTCCCTTTACCACATGTAAGTAATAGCCCCAGACTGGAAACAATAGAAGAATGGCTGAGTGAGCTAATAAGGCGTGTTCATGCACGAGAACACGGCTCGGCAACGAAGGCAAAGGGGAGGCCTGGCTGGGTTTTGCAGTCACTGTGCTGAGGGAAAGAAGCTTCGCGTGAAGGAGAGAAAGGGGTGTTGCTCCACTTCTGTGACTTTCTGCGGGAGGAAAACACCCATCCGTGGTGGGAATATCAGAAAAGACTTTTTTTCTGGGGGTGGAGTAGAGGCGTGAGTGAAGGTGAAGTCCTCTATGTCACTAGCGGTTTGGGTTACCAGGGTGCATGCCTGTCCCCAAACCAGCCTATGCACGTGGAAGGTTTGTGCATTTCATCATGTGTAAATTTTTAATTAAAAACTGCAGACAAATATTGAACTGTTGTTAATGAAATGCATGCTGAGTATTTAGGGGATAGTGTTCCGATGAGTATGATTGCAGTGCAGCACGAGGAAAATTAGGGGGTGGATATGGAGATGGACAGATATGCCCTAAAACGCGTGCTGTAAAATGGTCATTGTAGAATCTAGGTGGTGGGCAGCCATTACAGGTGTCTTTCAACTTTGCTGTGTGTTTGAACATTTTCGTAATAAGATGTCGGGGGGAAGCCATGCAGGAGCAAAGCAAAGAACCACCGCCCCGCTTTCCTTTCAGAAGCCCTGGGCATGACTAAGGAGCAGGGACATGGGGCTCAGCCCTGCACTGCTGGTTGAGCAAGTCGACAAAGAACATTTCTGCAGTAACAACAGAGAGAAAGACTACTGGAAACAAAAGTCAGTTTCCTGTTCTGGCTTTGGGGGAAACGAAGCAAAACAAAACAAACACCTGAGAAAGGGCCCCAAGAGAAGCACAAAGGAACCCCAAAGCCCACAAGATTAGCCCACATTATCAGCAGAGACAAGTGTGTGAAGAAAAGATAGTGCCTGAGCCAGTGGTGGGGGCTAATCTCTCCAGGAATTACAGCCTCATTAACTTGTCTTCAGCATTTCTCAGCAAGAGTCCACAGATTCTGACCTCTGACCACTTGAATATTATTTCTCCTTATCGCTAAGAAGAAAGAAAACCCACATGGTCTCCCCCTACTCGGGGAGCCGTTGATAACCCACGGTTTACCGTCCCAGTGATGTAATGCGGCTGGGTGTTGGCATCTTGTCCTCACTGACCGGCAGCTTCCCTTTTTCCTCACCTCAGGCCAGTCCCTGGCCACGCTGAGGGCAGACACAGTACTTTCTACCCGACTCACACCCACGATGTTCCCTTTCCCCTCTTCCTCTTTATTTGCTTTTTAAATGGATTTTAGTGAAGGAAGGAGTCACTAGAAAGCACCTCTCTTTCCCCTGCCTGGGCTCCAGCATCCCTTCTGGAGGCCTTCTCCAGCATCCCTTCTGGAGGCCTTCTCCAGCATCCCATCCCTGAGGCCTCCTCCCGAGACAGCGTGTGTGTAGATCTGGGGAGGAATGAGGTCAGGTACGGATTGCAGGAGAAGCAGAAACCGCACTATGTACACTTAATGCTTTGATAGTGCCCTCCTCTGGCAAGTGTACTCAGTCTAGGGGTTCTAGTATGTAATTTGGGGAACCCCCCTTTTCAAATATTCACCTCAAGCCTTTGGAAGTGTCTACAACCCCACAGTGTACAGAGCAGAAGGAGAAAGGAATTTGGGGTACAGAGAACCTGGGTTCTGCTCTCCATGCTCTTTTTGAGTGTTCAGACCTTAGGTGAGGGATCACCTGTAGGGGCGCCATGTCAGGAAGCCATGGACCTAGGAGCAGGAATGCTGTGAGGGGCAGAACTCCTGGTGTGTGGTGAAGCCCACTGAGAGTCTGGGGGTTGGGAGGAGGTTAGTGATGCAAAGGGCAGAAGACCGAAGGTACTTCCAGGTTCAGGAGCAGGTACGGTCGGGGTGACCACTGTGGCGGCACCCAGGCCTGAGGCTATGTGGCTGGGACCTGCCTCCTCCCAACAGGGCCAGGAGTTGAGATGAAGGGGAAGTGGAGTCCCACCCATTTGCTCAGCAACAAATTGCCACACACAGCAGCTTCGAGCAACAGCGTATTTTATCTCACAGTGTCTGTGGGTGAAGAGTCAAGACATGGCCTAGCTGCTCCTTGGCTCAGGGCCTCTCCCACCTGAAAACCAGGTGTCCACAGGGCTGCATCCTCATCAGGCTCAGGGTCCTCTTCCAGGCTCACCTGTTGTTGGCAAGACCCACCTCCTTGGGGTGACTTGCTGAGGTCCTGTTTTGTTGTTGGTCATCGATGGGGTCACTCTCAGCTTCTAGGGGTCACCCTTAGGTCCTAGCCAAGCCACTGATCCCCCACAACATGGACTCTTCAAGCCAGCAGGAGAATGGCTCTGCCTCAAATCTCCTGTCAGTCTGCTACAAAGGAGACTTACTTAACGTAACCAAATTTCCCATGACTTTGCCAATACCATGTAACCTGGCCCAGGGCATGGCTATCCCTCCTACTCACAGGCCCCACCTACGCTCAGGGTAGGGGATTACACAGGGTGGGAACACCTAGAATAGGAGTCTTGGTCCCCTCTAAGAATTCTCGGAATTTGGCCCAGCACAGGGAGTAGCAGGCTCAGAGCATCAGGCCTGCCTGAGAGGGGTAAGGGGCAGGCTGCCTGCAGTCAGCATGAGGCCTTGATGTCTCCTGGCTCCTAGGTTTCTAGGAAATACCATTGAAATGAGAAGGACTTTGGAACGGGAGGTGGGTTGAAGCCAGAGTGGGCCCAGGCAGGTTTATTCCCTGAGTTTCCTTTACAATTATAAATATTTTAGGAATTTTTAAAAAATGAATGCATGTTGAAAAAATATTGGAGGAGATTACTGCTTTTTCTCTGAATAATGTGGGTCCAAGTTTATCTCTGAGACACGTGTCATTACCAGCTAGAGAGGAACCAAGAAGCTGGGCACTCGTAGACAGGGTGCCAGCCAGCAAAGAAACCGCCCTCCTCTGGGGACTTCCTGGGGAAGACACTCCGCGTGCTGCTTCGGGGCCTGCTGCACAGACCGGCTGGTGCCTCTTACTGGCAGGACAGACTCTCAGTTTGATCAAAATCCTTCAAGCTGAACTTTCTTCTGTTTGTAGCTTCGGTGAAGGCAGAGAAAATAATTCACAGAATCACAGATAAAAGAGAGAAAGAGACAGAAAAAGACACAGAGGCAAAGAGAGGCAGAGATTTTCAAACCATCCATTTCTCATTCTAAAGGCTAAGAAAGTCTTAGGTTTCTGGTTGGACACAAACAAAGACCAAGATTCAAGCCAGACTAGTTCTCCCAGGGCCGGAACAATTGAGGTGGTGGGAGCAGAAATGAAGGCTAGTGGTGAGGCCTTCAGGCAAATGCTCAACGCCCCCGATCCCACCCAGGGCGAACAATGGTGCACTCAGCTCCTGTGAACTTGGGGATTCTACCCCGGGCTGTTCAAAGTCTTTCCCATCCACTTTTTGGTAGGGTTGCTTGGAGCAAAACTTTTCTGTGGAAGCTGTTTGTTATGTGCTTCAAATGTGCTAGACTCTGTGAGAACCCAATGAAAAGGACAAATATAAACCTGCGAAAAATTAAATGGCAGGACCAAATGCAAAGAAGACGAGAGAGGAGGCAATAATGACAGCGAGGGAGGACAAAACAGATAAAAATATGAACAACAAAATGGCAATTAATACACATCTATCAATACTTGAATTTCAAACAACAAAATAAATGAACAAGCAGAACAGAAACAGACTCACACCGAGAACCATTTGGTGGTTGGCAGCCTGGGGGTGTTTGAGGGACTGAGTGAAAGAGGGGATGGGATTAAGAAGTAGAAATTGGTAGTTACAGAATGGTCACGGATGTAAAGTCTACCCGACGGCATACAGTCAGTAATACTTTAATAACTACGTGTGGTGTCGGATGGGTGCCAGGTTTGTCGGGGTGACCACTTCACACAACGTCTGGTCACTGGGATGGGGGTGTTTGTACAGCTGGGACTAATGTAATATTGTATGTCATGTGTAATTAAAATATAAAAATGATTATAAATAAATAAAATTTGCCCTAAAAACAGAGTTGCGGAAAAAAACTAAAAAAAAAACAAAAACAAAAACAAAAAACTTGAGTTGAATAAGAAAGGGTCATAACAGTGAAAACACCATCACAAAGTTCAGAACAAGCAGTGATGACCTCATCACTGGGCTGAGGAATCCGGGGCTGACTTGATTAAAAGAATTTTTGCATGGGTTCCTTGAGAACTACTTTTCCCCTTACCGCCACATTCCCTTCCCCACAGGCTTTCTGAATGACTAGAGGTGGAGGGGTTTTTCGGGAACATTTCTAAGAAGAGTCACCAGTTGGGGGCTCCACCTAAACTGGCTTCCCAAAAACAGCAGGAAAGCCTAGAGAAGTAGCAAGTTCTTTAAAGTAATATATATATTTTTACTTGATGGGGTATTTCGATTTCAGCAGGAAACACAGGAAGCCATAGGTTGCCACTTTTCCTTTCATGATGGCTTGTATGTGTGTAGAATCAAATGGCTTAATCACCCTTGTTTAATGGCAGCTGATGGTGCTGTTGACCTAACCTGAGGGCCCCGAGGACCCACCCAGAGAGCACTGATCAAAACCCTACTTAGAGCAAGGCAGACCCCAGACTTGTCTGCCTAGCATTTTAATTGATTGGCAAAGAGAAAAGTAACAGGTCACTACAATAGAGTGTGTTTTGGTTATTTACTGCTGTAAACCATCCTAAAAGTCAGTGTCTTAAAAAAAAGCAAACACAAAAATAAAAAACAATGACTTTTATTTCTCACAGTTTTGTGGCA
Source organism: Sturnira hondurensis (assembly GCF_014824575.4). Taxonomy (NCBI): domain Eukaryota; kingdom Metazoa; phylum Chordata; class Mammalia; order Chiroptera; family Phyllostomidae; genus Sturnira; species Sturnira hondurensis. The sequence continues at coordinate 11,393,608 of NW_028095541.1, forward strand.
GACTGGCCTCAGCTGGGGTCTCTGCCTCCCCCTGCTGGAGCAGCGGGGCTGCAATCAGCTGGGTGGGTGCGGGGGGCTGGGCGGTCCAGCTGATGAGGGGCCACTCACCCCTCATTGTCCAGGAGCCCTACCTGGGCTTTTCGAGAGTTCGGTGGCAGCTTTCAGGAGGGAGTGTTCCAAGGGTGCATGCCCCATTGTGCTAGTCCTGTCAATCATTTACTTGTGTCACTCTGACTCACGTCCCACAGTCCAAGCAAGTCACAAGACCAGACCCACAGGCAATGTGAGAGAGACCACATACATGGATGGAAACCAGGAGGCACGGTTCTCCTGGGAGTCACTGGCAAAACAACCATCCAAACAACATGATAAATACTACTGGTCAGTATAACGGAACACCTAACCCAGATTCAGAGATAACCAGGGGTAACTTCCTGAGGAACAAGCATTAACTGGAGACAGGAAGGATGGGTAGACATGTCAGGGACACCTGTACTGTTCGCCTGTTGAGCAAACTTACACAAATTGTGGAATGCCGTGTGAGGTTTATGGTAGGTATACTATGCATGTGAAGTTATTCATTTTTCTAATTTGCAAGGGGTAATGAATGAAGAGAAAGCCACAAACACCCTTTTCCCATGGTCATAGCTACAAACAAGACTGACTACTTAGATTGCCACCATTGCTTTCCTACTTGATCTGTCTAGTTCCCCGCAATATTGACCCTAACTTTTTAAAAAAGAATTTATGTATTCATTGTTAGAAAGGGAGGGAGGAAGGGAGAAAGAGAAGGAGAGAAACATCTCACACATGTCCCAGTCGGGAATCAAACCTACAACCCAAGCATGTCCCCTGACCGAGAATCGAACTGGCAACCTTTCACTTTGCAAGACAACACACAACCAACTGAGCCACACCACTCAGGGCCTGACCCTAACTCTTGGTTCTCCATGTGTCCTGCTCTAGCTTTCAACTTAGTGTCGGTGGATTGCTTCAAACTAGTAATGTCCATGTATTGGGGGTTAAGGTTTAATTCTTGTAAGATTATAGTTTCTTGATTTCTTGACCGAATTTTTTTGGGGGGGGTTCTGAAAAACACCTCCATCAGGAGACAGTTCTCTATGGTCTCTCACATTTCTGTACCTCTTGCCAGTACACACACTATCTTTTTGAGGATGCTTATTTAGCAGTTAGCCTGGAAGAAGGAAATAGTATCCCCTTCTAGAGAAAATGGTAGTTTGTTTAAAGTGTAATACAGATGACTCCCTCCAAGGCCAAGGTCAGGCTCTCTTGCATCTCATTAGAAACAACTGGGGCTCTTGAAGCACAGGGTTGCTCAGCTACAGTGCCCATACCCTGCATGTGCAGCACGCATCTGGACGTCTCCATCTGGACTTGGGCAGCGAGAGGAATGGTGCACAAGCCTGAAGCTCATGCTGCTTCCCGTACTGTAAAAGTCCTTTGTCTCTGACCCAAGAGTCTCATGTCATCTGCCAGCATCCCCTAAACCAGAGATCCCCAACCTTTTTGGATCAGGAACTGGTTTTGTGGAAGACATTTTTTCCACGGGCTGGGGTGGAGGGGATGGTTTCAGGATGATTCAAGAGCATTACATTCAAGCTCACCTCCTGCTGTGCGGCCCAGTTCCTAACAGAGCCAGGTCTGCACTGGTCTACAGCCCAGAGGCTGGGGACCCCTGCCCTAAACCACAGCAGGCCAGCATGTTAGCTTGTCTGGAGAGTAAAATGTCAGATCCTTCAAGATTCTGAAACTCTCATGGGGCTTACATTGTAATGAGAAAAGAAAAACCACATAAACAACCAAAGTAATTCAAAATTGTCTAGAAATAGGTTAGGTTAAGATAGAGAATGCGGGGCTCAGCAAGTGGTAGATACAGGACAGTGGGGAAAGAGCTCTTAAACGCGGTGCCATTGGAACGGAGGAGTGGTGCCGCTGTAAGTGCCTAGAGGAGAGTTAGGCAGAAGCAGCCGCGTGACAGGGAAGCGCAAGGACTCTAGGCAGAGGGGATGACACGCACATTCTGAGGTCTGTGTGAGGAACAGAAAAAAGGCCGCTGTAGAAAGGCAGCGAATGTGAACTGCGGCCTGAGATAAGGCGGGGGAATGAGCACAGCAAGATCATGCACAGATCTTTATATATGTTGTGGACAGCAGTTCAGACTTTCCCCACAGCTTTCCAGCAGGAAGTGAGTTGACCTGGTTGACCCCCTAGAAGCTCGCTGTCAGTGTGGAGCTCAGAATGGCATGGGAGAGGAGTGGAGACGGAGACACGGGAGGAAACCCTCCGGGAGCGTCTGTAAGCAGCACATTAGCCAGGGAAGCGAACACCGAGGCCAAGGGTCTGCTGTCACACACTGATAGCCCGGAAGTGCTGTATTTCCTGGAAATGAGCCTAACTTTTTGGAAGAAATTCAGGGGTGTAGATGAATATCTATAAGGACATTATAAATTTACTATTTCCCCAATGATTTGGTTTAGTGGTGGTTTTATTTGATGTTTGTCCTGGCAATGCTTCCAAATGCTTTTCTCTGACCGGCCTTCCCTTCTTTGTCAGTAACTAGTGACTTATAACAAATTACCTAACTACGCTAGAGAAGATAATATTTAAGGAACTACAAAACAAAGAATTCTCTGCTTTGTCTCATATACTTTTGTACCAAGGTGAATGCCCATGTGCTCACCGGGCTGAGACTAGCCATAGCAGCAGTGGACCTATGACAGGGGAGGTTTGGGTTGGCGGGGCACGTGGCCCCATGCGGGCCTGGTGGGTGGGGCTCAGGCTCTTGCAGCCGCACCACCCAGAATGTGTGTTCTCCAGCCAGGGAAGAGACAGGTGGGTGAACCACCCAGTTTATAATCGCCTCAGCTCAGAAATGGCACATGCCACTTCCACCTGTAGTCCATTGGCCAAAATGACTGATCTGGCCTCAACAGGAAGGCTGGGAAAAGTAGACAGCATGTTGAGTGTTTGGGGAGCACTATGTCAGCCACAGTGTATCTATAAAACATGTAGCAGCAAAAAGAGAAAGGAAATTACATAAAATGTATTTATGAAGTGCTTTCACGGTGTCAGGCACTGTTACTTTTGTCCCCACATTTATTTTCTATCACTGCATAACAAATTATTGTAGACTTCGTGGCTTGAAACAAAAGCCATTTATCAGCTCACAGTTCTATAGGTCAGAGGCGAGTGGGCTCAACTGAGCCTCTGCTCAGGGCTCACAGCTGAAATCAAGGGGCCATCAGGCTGGACTCTTCCCCAGAACCTGTGGGAAGGGTCCCCCNAGTCCATTGGCCAAAATGACTGATCTGGCCTCAACAGGAAGGCTGGGAAAAGTAGACAGCATGTTGAGTGTTTGGGGAGCGCTATGTCAGCCACAGTGTATCTATAAAACATGTAGCAGCAAAAAGAGAGAGGAAATTACATAAAATGTATTTATGAAGTGCTTTCACGGTGTCAGGCACTGTTACTTTTGTCCCCACATTTATTTTCTATCACTGCATAACAAATTATTGTAGACTTCGTGGCTTGAAACAAAAGCCATTTATCAGCTCACAGTTCTATAGGTCAGAGGCGAGTGGGCTCAACTGAGCCTCTGCTCAGGGCTCACAGCTGAAATCAAGGGGCCATCAGGCTGGACTCTTCCCCAGAACCTGTGGGAAGGGTCCCCCCCTTGGAGCTCACTCAGGGTGTCGGCAGAATCCAGGTGCTTGCAGCTGGAGGACAGTCCTCTCTCTCGGCTCCTTCATCTTCAAAGCCAACAACTACACTTGGAATTCTTCCCACACATCAAATCTCTCTGGCTTCTCTTGCTCCCAGCCAGAGGAAACCATTTAACAGAGGAGAAGTTAGGAGATGACTAAACCTTGGAAGGTCTCAGGAAGCTAGTCTGGCCCTCTGCATCTCAGGAGGAGCCGCTGGGAGATGGCCACTGGCTGTGCAGCAGGTCTAGCCTAGGCTTTGTCCCCCGTCAGAAATGTCTGAGCCCCAGCATGCCACAGACGCAGCAAACATTGTGCATGTCCTTGAGTGCAGTGGAAGTGCCAGAGCCACCAGAACTCCGGGGGCTGCAAAGGGGAAGAAAGGATCTCACCATAGCTACCTGTGTGGGTCAAGGACGAAGGCCCAAAGACATGCCATACATTCTAGGAGGTCTCTGTGCAAGCCGACAGTCTGGGCCAGATGCTGCCAACCCACTGGCTCATGGGTGTAATGCAAATCCCCTGAAACTTGCTGTGATTTAAGCCACAACCTCAGGGATAAGAAAGGATGAGTTTCCAGCATCCTAACAAGATGTGGTATGAAAACAGAAACCAAGCTGAGATGCAGACAAGTGGAATATGCTGTATTTCTTGCACACCTTACTTTTTGCAAGGTCTGTATGCCCTCTTCCCCAGTAATTGTTAGATCGTGGTTGACCCTGGAGGACCAAGGTATCCCAGGCCCAGTGTACTCCCTCTCACGATGCTGGCCTTCTCCACTGGACATGGAGAAAATGGGGCTTTCACTTAATGGGGTGTGTTTATTGAAAAACTCTTTATGCACCTGCCAGGCACTATTCTAGGCAATGCAAATATGGTAAGAACCAATCAGAAATGGAGTTTATATTTTAAAGGAGGGGAAGACACATGATAAATAAGTAAAATACATAGATGTTAGATTGTGTGGAGTTCCACAGAGGAAAATAAAGCAGGCCGAGGAGATCAGGGGCAGAGGAGTGAACGTGCAATTTCAGACGGGTGGCCAGGGTGGCCCAACCAAGGGGGTGGCCCGACCGAGGGGGCAGCAGGGAGAAGGTCCTTTAGGGAGAGGACATGACAAAGGTCCTGAGAGGGTGCACGCCTGGTGATGATGCACTGACCAGCAGTGCCCGAGGCGTCGTGGATGAGACATGAGACAAATTCACATGGACTACCGAGTCCTGTGGAGGAAAAGGGCCAGCACGGCTACTCCCTCAAGGGGGGAGTGCCTTGGAGGGGCCTGGCCACTCTCTCAAGGAGAGAGAGAGCACACTGACCCCTGCTTGGACAGCCTTTTATTGGCTTTTTTGTTTGTTTGTTTGTTTTTTTTTGCACAGGAGTTCAGGTACAACTTATTAATCATGGATAGGCAGTAAACAGTAGATAGTATACAAAGAACCATTAGGGCTTCTCCTTAAATCAGGGTCTAACAACTAAAAGGCTATAAAACTGTGGGAAAATAAAAACATTTAACTAAAAGCATTCTTAGCAAAGCAGGTCTCATAGGGTTGTTAAGAATTCTTTATCTTGCCAGATTACCCTGGCCCTGCACTAGCTGGTAAAAGGTTGCACCGTCTACACCATCACAGGTCTTCAGGCTTAAGTGGATTACAGCCAGGAAACACTTTTCCCAGAGAACAAGGGGACTTGGGCTTCCTCAAAGCTGGGAGCGAGGGTCCATTGCTCCCTCTGTGTCGCAGTCCCCTGAGTCCTTCCACGATGGCCTCCCAAGTGATCGAGTCTGGCCTAGGTTGCCCCTCCTCTCAGGGGTCTCACCTGTCTCTGACCATCCAACCATACCTTGGGGGCAGGGAGATGAAGCTGAGGCAGCCTGTGCAACCAGAGACAGGCCTTGTCTTTTTGTGGCTTGCATTCCAGAGGTCGCTCACTCCGCCTTAGGTGTGGGAGATGGTTTACACTTCCTGAAACCAGGCAGACAGTAGTTCCCAACAGCCTGGCATTTGGGGACAGCAAGGAGACTGAGTGTCTAGAGAAGGGAGGACCACAGAGACAACTGTAGAGGATGTGATCAGAGAGGCACCAGGGACCCAGTCTTTTGCAGGTCTCTATGAGAACTTTGGCATTTACTGAGTGGCCAGGGGGACTCCATTAGGATTTGGTGTTTGGAAGTGATGGACGAAGAATCTGGGAGAAAACAAGAAGGATTAGGGAGCGTTACTTTCACAAACACCGTCCTGAGGCTCTCGGGACACATTTCAGACTTTGTTTCCGAGACAGTTGTCGGGATGCCTCACCATTTTCCCCTCCAGGAGGCCATGTGATGACCAGGAGTCACTGGGTACTAGCAGCTAACAAACTGAAATGACCCCCTACTGGCCTTCAGCAGCTGCAGCAGGCCAGGCATTTGTCTCAGGCCCAGCTGCAGCTGGGCGGGAGGGGCGAGGTTCTCCTTCTTTCTGTTTGCAAAGGCCGCAGCCCTCCAGGGTGTCTCCAGGAGAGTGTCTTCGACAATAGCACCAGGCAGCACCTCACAGGGCCTCTCACTGGTTTCTCCTCAGACACCTGCCTGGGACGCTGGTGTCCAGTCAGCCCTACGGCCCTGGGAGGGATTCAGGAAGGATCCGGGGTGCCCTCAGGGAGGAGGGGGCGCCCATGTGGGTTTGGTGGGTCCCAGACCTGAGGCTGTGAGGCTGGTGAGGAAGCAACTCCTCCCTCAGGGTTTTAGTCATCTGTTCAAGACAAACAGAGTCCTCGGGAGAAGGAAGGGACACGTCAAAAGACGGAAATGGTCCCTCTCTGATCCCCCTTGTCCCCGCTCTGTCCAGGCCCCAGAATTCTTCCTCACTGGCCCACCTCCCCAACCCCACTGTTGTTCCGGGTTCAGGCGAAGAGGGCAAAGATGGCCTGCCCAATGCTGGAGTCTCTGGACCTCCGACCATATGTCCCCACCGCCTGTCACCTCAGCCCTGTGTCTCTGAGCTGCTTCCACGGCCCCGGGGGGCTCCGTCTTGGCGTGCGGTTGCCAGCACACGTGCACACCCACCTCCACGGAGGCGGCGTCATCTGCAGGTTGTGCTGTGTCGGTGTGAGAGTTCAGGAACCTGCGTGCCTGTTTGAGAGTACATTCTAGACTGTTGCTGCTTTATACCTGTCATGGACTGGCTTGTGTTCCCTCAAAATGCATATGATGGTCCTAACCCCCTGTGTCTAAAGACAGAACCATTAAGAAGGTAATTAAAGGTAGATGGGGTCATGAGGGCGAGATCCTGATTCAATGTGACTGAGTCTCTGTAAGAAGAAAAAGAGACACCACGGAGGTACCTCCACAGAGAAAAAGCCACTTGAAAACACAGTGAGAAGGTGGCCGTCTGCAAGCCAAGAAAAGAGGACACTGGAGAAACCAAACCTGCCCTCGCCTTGATCTTGAACAACCAGACTGCTGAAACTGCGTTGTTTAAGACATTTCTGCTGTTTAAGACTTCCAGTCTGTGGTCTTTTGCTTTGGCAGCCTTAGCACACCGGTACAATATCCCTGTGTTTTCATGATGGGATATTGAAACACAGGATGAGAGAGAGACATTCTAGGTTAAAACATTCCAACAGAGAGAGGCTGGGTTGGGAGTGAAAAGCAGGAAGTAGAACAGGGGAAAATGCTGCTCAATTTTGTAGTGAGCCTGCAGGGTCTCTGACCTACCGGTGGCATCCTGCTTCCTTTCCCTACATATCATGGGGGGCCTACGGTGGGGCCCAGTGTTCTCGCACGGCCTCCACTTGCTGAGAGAACACTGCTTCAGCTAGGGGCGTCTGTGTTCCTGCGCAGCTGAAACTCCCCAGGCCTCGGGCAAGCAGGCTGGGCACCAAGTCTCACCACCGATGATGAAGATATTGGCCTCCGAGGCAGACGCGTGTTGAGGAGGGACCAGACACAAATAGCTCTCTGCATTGTTCAACTTCAGCATAGCCTTCGTGCCTTTTAAAAATAGCAGCGCTGTGTTTGAAATTTTCAAGAGAAGACTTGTAGGATGTGTGTATGACTGTCGGACACGCCCTCCTCTCTCTTCATTTTAAGGAGCTACAGATTTAGAACCTTTTGTTAGGCAGAGGGGAAGGAAAGATCATTAACACGCAGCCACCCCCACGCATACCCTCCTCCCAGCCTGGCCACCTTACTTCACAGTGCCAGGCTCCTCGCACACCACCTAGAGACAGTGCTTTAGTAGGAACGTGTTTTCTTTAAGCCACTAGAATTTACTCAGAGAAGAATTTGTCTAAAAATACATGGGCAGACTTGAACTCAGTCTTGTTGGTTGAGATCAGTTCAGGAAAACCGCCCTGGGTCGGAGAGAGAAAGGGGAGGAGAGGGGAGGCCTCTTCCTAATGGACCAGGCATGCTCTTCAAAGGCAAAATCTTGCCTCTCCAAGCCAGCTCAAAGTCACATTCTTGGATGGGAACGGGAGGGACGATGCTGGCTGCCGAGTGGGTAAATCCCCCACCCCCGCTTTTTCCACAGGCCTGACTCGGCTCAGGGGTGTGGACTCAGAGTGAAAGAGAACCCCAGGCACTGACCCTTGTTAGGGAAACTAGTGGCACTTGGAAGTGACAGCTGGGATAGCTGGAATTGTTGTGAGAAATTCCAAGAGGGCCAGACGCTTCTCCGGGAGACTGTGAGTTGAGATGGCAATGAGTGTTCCATCTAGGGAAAGAAAAATGTTTAAAGAACCTGTCATTCCCAGCATCAGTTCCAAGTTCCAAAATGAAAAAAATGCTGTTTGCCTTGGAGAAAGTAGAAGCTCAACTTCAAACACTCAGCATCAGAGAGGTGGTTGGCATCACTCTTCCAACAGCTCCAGGACTTTTCACAAATCAAGCTATTGCTACTGGCATCACCGCGCTGCTTTCGGGAGCCGCTCTCCGGCCCTGGCAGCTCCAAAAGAACGCTGTCTTTTGCTGTGGCTCTCTCTTGCAAACAGGCCATTTACTGAGGCTAAGGGCGCACTCCTGTATCTGTTCTGCTGATAGTTTTGCCAGTTTCCCTCCCCTTCCTCGCTGCTATTCTCTGCTTCCTCCTGTTTTCTCCCTTCTGCTTTCTAAGTGGAAGCCATTATCAAGTGCTTATTGTACACTAGGTATGGGGTTAGGGACTGTGCAGACTCTTTCTTATTCTATCATAAAAATCACCCTTAAGAAGGAGGTGAGTTAGTGTCAATTTACAGAGGAATAAATGTGAGCACAGAGGAACTGCCTACCTTGACTGAAGTTGCACAGCTAATTATGTCAAGGTCAAGATTGGAGCCTTGTGGAGTCTGTCCCATTCCCAGCACTTCTCTAGGCCTGTGCAGCTTCCCGCAGCCTCCCCAGGCCTGCCAGTGGCATCAGGACCTTGCAGAGATGGCTTTAGCAGAGTCTCTGTCCCGTAGTGGCCTCTTGTGAATCCCAGGCAAGACTCTGCTCCAAGATCTCAAACTCTTCCTTCTGGATTTTCAAGCCACTGTCCTGCCACTCTCCCATGGCTTAGGACTTCACCCCAGGCCTAGTTCCTGCTTTCCTGGGGTACTTGGCAGTCACTGCCGCCACAAACTGCAAGATTTTGATACAACGAAAAATAACTTCTTGGACAGAAAGGTTAGGACCCAAACTCAGTCACAAAGGTAAAAGTAGCCCAGAGAGAAGGGGATGGCAACCCCTAAGAAGATCAGACACAAAGCTGACTCTTTAAGTACATTAAAAAAAACTTCAGCAGATGCCCTGGCTGGTGTGGCTCATTGGCTTGAGTGCTGGCCTGTGAAGCAAAGAGTCACTGGTTCGATTTCTAGTCAATGCACATGCCTGGGTTGCAGGCCAGGCCTGAAGTAGGGGGTGTGCAAGAGGCAACCACACACTGATGTTTCTCTCCCTCTTTTCTTCCCTCCCCTTCTCTTCTAAAAATAAATAAATAAAATCTTTTAAAAAATTCAGCAGAAACTGCCAACTCTCACGTGGGAAGTAAAACACCTGAAGTGAACCTTCACGTCCACACGGAGCTCCCTCGTCAATACCCAGCCCTCTAGTTGCCGATGGGCACAGTCCCTGGACACAGAAAGGCAGCGGCTGGCGCGGCCTGCAAGGGCTGTGCACTAACAACTGGCCTTGACAGCACTCTGTGAATAATGGATCAGAACCCAGGTTCACATGCACCCAAACTCTTTAACATTCAGCTCCCACAATGGCAAACTAATGTTGATTTATACCTAATCTTGCCTACCATCTTCTTAAAATAATGAAACATGATTTGGATGGCAGCAGAGTCATATTCAGGGAGGGAATGCCAGTTAACTGTGGGATTAGTGTTACAGTCAGATCCTGTGGGAAACAAATTGATTTTCTGGGCTCAGGTTGCAAAGAAACTCTCCGGTTGGAGGGGAGCACTTGGTACAGCCCCACACTTCTCTGAGAGTTAAGAATCCAGACCAAAGAAATGCACGGATTGGAACAGGTTAGCAGCTCCTGAGGAGTCAAGTTTGTAAAAAGATAATGAGGCTTTAAGACCCAGAGATGGCAACCTCAAGATTCTGGAGGAAAAGAGAAAAGAGAGAAGGTGTGTGTGGAGGGAGAAGAAGAAAGAGGAAGAGGAGAGACACTGGGAGAAAGAAAGGGGATTGAAGAGTTGGAAGGCAACAGGTGGAGGGAGAGGAGGGGAGGCGAGGAGGAGGCCGCGAAGGCAGAAGTGAGGGATAAGAGGAGAGGGGGAGGGGGAAAGGAGGGGAAGCGGAGACTGCTTCATGCTCTTGAATTTGCTGGTTTTCGGTATTCATTCCAACAAGAGCTGCCTTTACCGGCCAGCAGGAGGCAGTCCCAGTTTATGGGGTAGGAGCCGAGTGTTGGCAGGACCCCACCTCGGTGTGTTTGCTCAGGTGCCCAATACCTCCCTCACTCCAGTTCCCAGGTCACGCATGATTATCGCTGGACGGAGGGTTTGCTCTGCGAAAAGTGGCAGCTGGTCCTGATTGGACTTTGCTCGAGTTTCTTGGGCAGGCGACCTATATGTCAAATTTAATGAGTGTCTCTTCGGGCTCACCAGGTGAGACAGAAAGTGGAAAGCTTTTTTCTAGGAACTGCCACCATGCTTGTGGGTGAGAAAGAAGCTGACCAAAGCACATACATGCCTTTCTTTAGGAAAAGCATTGGCTGTGAGGATGATCTACTGTCTGGTGAAGAGCAAGCCTGCATGTTGCGTCTTGGACCCTGGGGCCATGGTCGCACCTCCACAGCTGTGGCTGATTCAGATGTGTTCAATGACCCGGGCCACCGTTTTGCTGAAACGTGGTGATGTGGTTCAAGAAGTATGAAAGACTTGCTTTTCTGGGGCTCCAATAGTCCTAACATTTCATATGTCATATCAGACTATATACATAGAAATGAAAATTTTCTGGGTAATAAAAGAAGACTTACAAATTATTACTGTGAAGAATAATGTCAGTAACATTAAGAAAAACAGGATTGCCTTATCTAAAGCTTCATTGCTTCCTTTCCAAGCCATTACTAAAACCAGAAACAAAACAACTTGCTGTGACCTTACTGTTTGCCTTTGGCTGAGTGTTACTCGGCACACACTGGACATTCAAGCACCTCCAAGGTCTGTTTTGAGTAGGACATGTGAGCGGTTGGCTGTGTGCTGTGTGCCAGTCACATTGTTCTCCCTTCCCTCGTTTCTATCACAATGCTTCCCCGTGCCCTGTTGCCAGTTGACTCTTCTTAGCCTCCTCTCACTGGTCACATGGTCTGCTTCCTGTAGGAGTTCATAGACCAAAGAGCATGGGCACCTCAAGACAGTATTGGGTTAAGGTGTGTGGACATTTGTCATTTTTCTTGGCAACTTTGCATTTGAGCCCATTTCCTTTGGGGAGAGTGCTGCTACCTTGAGTCTGAGGAAGAGGCTGACAATGCCAGATTTGTTTTCCTTTGGGGACCATGCTGTGGCTGGTAGGACCCTAGAGGACAATATGTCCTCAAGTACTTACTGGATGTGTGGGCACGTGACCTTGGCTTCACACTTCAGACACTCCCCAGTCTGGGCCTTGAAGATGAGCTGCAAACAATAGGGCCCAGCCAACCACTACCGCTGGTGGAGGTAGCTGAGCAAGATTCCCAGGAAGGGGAGGAGTGATGCCACTCAGGCCAGCAAGCAAGATGGCAGTTGTCTCCCTGGGCCAGCCTGCAATGCAGCACTTTCTGTGGCAACGAGGTCTGTGAACCTGGTTCACAGACTACCCAATTCTTTCAGCTATTCTATGTACTGTCAATAAATTCCATTTCTGTTCAAATGTTTTCTTTTAAGAACACTGACTTAAAGACAGAGATTCATTTCTGAAGGTAAGGACCTTTCTTCCTAGATAAAGAGGGCTACAGGTATTGGGGAGGCAGGGGAACCCATGCAGTTCAGGGAGACCAATTAGCACCTGGGAATTGAATAAAAGAAATGGTATTTTCTGCTTTTCTACTACGTTCTCTAAGTGTGGGCCAATCAGTGGTTTGATTGCACGGGGAGACATTCAGGCAGATTTGGGGGATCTTAGCACTATCGTGCACACAGAAGTTTTTAAGCCAGGAATAGAAACAGCCACAATGACTTGTTTTTCACTTTGGAAACTGCCTTATATGGCATAAGATAATTCAATCAATCCATTAAAAATGATGCACTGAAAACCTACCAGATGGATACTTGGCTAAAACTTTGCCCAGTCTGCTTGGTGGGAAATATCCAAGCCTAGGCTCTCATCACCCCACAACTGGAATCATTTAGACTAATATGTAGTCTGCTCTGGAAATTTTTGAAAAGTTAAATGTCTTCACAAGCCTTCCATTCACCCTGTAGTTTTTTGTCTTTCTTGTTGGGTGACAGGAGAAAGAGAAGGAAAGAAACAGTGTCCTCTAAAGGGCTTATTCCTTGTGACCAAGGCTTTATTGTTAAAATGAGACAAAACAAAGCTACAGAGAAAAAATATTATCTTTGTCCAGGAATTAATGATAGTTAGCTTTTTCAGTGAAAACCTGGCTCTCATTGGCTGGAGGCATCCCCTGTGTAAAGTCCACAGCAGGAGGAATTCCCTTCTTCCCGGGCTCAGTTCATCAGGGCCCGGAACACACTTGGAAAACCTCACAGGAATGGAAACAACAAGTTTATGGATCAGATATCATAGATATGATGTCTCCCACTTCGAGGAGGCCGGAGGACTGCCCTTAGTACACAATGGGGACACAGGGCCTCTGATATCTGACAGCAAAGGGGTCTCTTTCATTCCTATCTAGACAAAGCTAGACTCTCCTTTCTACAGAACGATGTGTGGACTGCAGAAACCTTGAGTTTGGGCGGTGAGGTGAAGGGGAAGTTAAAGACGTCTCCAGACCTCTGGTCCGAATCACTCAGGACCAGGACGGCAGTGCTAGGGCTTTGAACAAGGAATGTGAGAGGAGGAGCAGTTCTTTGGCACAAAGATGAGTTACCAATGGAGAAAGAATGGTGGTTTCACATATTGTATTGTGCAAAAGCGAAGCAAAACAAACCCAGTTCACTTGGCAAGCAACTTGTGAGCACCTGCTCTGTGCTCAGCAGGATGTGTTCTGTAACCTCGTTAGCAAACACTGTTGGGAAATAAGCTGTCTGCACTCCCCCTCTGCAAGCCTTTTTTTCTTTTTCAGATGACAAACTTTAGCTCATTTTAACTGTTTTGGATGGAAAATTTCCAAGCCGTATTATTGACCTCTTAACTTGTTGCAAGCTCCATTAAAACAAGCATCCCGTCTACCTGTATAATCCCCACCTCGCTCACAATGCTTTGAATATGGAAGGTGCTTGGATTGAACGAAGGAGTTTAGCCTTTGGTACCAACCCAGGAACACTGTTATGCACATCAAATACATCCTTGTGATGCTTTAAATGCAGCCAAGTGTGCACGATGCATTCTATAGACACACATCTGCAGTGCTGGCTCTGTCTTCCCTTCATGTGTCTCACACCAATTATTTAAGGTTCCTGGAGACTCTTCTTTGTGATCATCTCTGCATTCCTGCTTTGGTAGGTCAAAACCAACCATCAAAGTGAGAAACATCTCACTTTAGTAGAGTCAGTAGACCCCGAGTGAGAATGTAAGAACTTGTTAGAAAAAGCTTCGAGCTTTAGCACCAGGAGACAGCACCAGCACCCAGCAGCTTCACTGACTAGGTGACACAGACTGACTGGTCACCATGCACGGCCACACTCGAGGTACTTCATGTACTTTCATTCACTCCTTCTAAGGCAGGCAGGGCTATGATGCCCATTTTGCACAGGAGGAAACAGGACTTAATGAGGTCCCACAGTTAGTAAGTGACAAAATCAGGGTTCAAGCCTAGACTCAACCTATACTTTGCATTGGGGTTTTACTGATTCATGAAACCTTCTTGCTCTGTCTTTTTTTCTCCCTTCTCCATTCTCTTTTTCCTCCTCTTCCTCCTCCATTTCTTTCTCAATTCCTCTATTTCACTTCCATTCATTTTGATATCCAAGGTTTTATTTCAGAGATACACATTTACCAGAAGCTCTACCTTCAGATAAGTTATTTCTATATGGTTTTATATTTGCCCTTAAGTAGTTTAGAATTTGGTTGAAGATTTAGGGCATGAAATACAAGGTCTGTCTATAAAGTATCCAGCCATGTAATATGCAAAATAGGGACATTTAATGAAAAAGATACAAGATATAAGAAACATTGTACATAGGACAATGATGCCTCAATTGTCCTATGTACAGCTGTCCTATGTACAATGATGCCTCCCTTCAGAGTAGGCACCTTGGAACCTCACACAGTTCTCCAACAACTGCAGCACAACGATGTTCCTTATGTTCTGTAGCGGAAGCCATGGAACAATTTTGCCAGGACACGTTTCATTCCAAGATCCAGTGTCAAAGCCTCAGACACAGGAGTTTTTGGAATCCCCAGATCAGCTTGTAGTTCTCACACTGTCAGTCACCAATCTTTACTAATTGCAGCCTGTACATGTTCAATATTCTCAGGTGCTCTGCTTGTTGCAGGCCTTCCAGAGTGTGGATCACTTTCAACAGATTCTCGACCACCTTTGAAGCATTTGTGCCACATTTTATTTATGCTGCACCCATTGCATCATTTCTGAAAGCCTTCTGAATCATCTGAATAGTTCCCACAGAGGAGCGTTCAAATGTAATGCAAAATTTGATGCAGATTCATTCATCTACTCACTCAGTCATTTTGAATGTGACAGCCACACAGTACACATGCTCACTCAATGGTGTCTACCACCCCCACTGACTGGCACAGTGAAGTCATCATGGTTCAGGCATGAGACTTCCAGTCCACTCTCCTCAGCTGCCGGGTTACATTGATGTCCTGTCAACCATTCTTGTTATACTAACAATGGTTGAACACTTTTTGGACAGACCTTGTATAGTTCGAGAACTATGGAAGATAACTTCTAACCCAGTGATCAATTGCATGTCACAAAGTGTTCAGAAATCTTTGATCCCTGCCACAATCTGTCTTCACTCTCATTGCCTATCACTTTAGTCTTTGATGCTTTATATCTCGTCTTGGTTTCCAGGTTTACACTGTTCCTTTTCCAGAATGTCTTTCCCTTATGTCCCTATCTTTCAGAAATTATATTTAGTCGTGAAGACACAGTCCAGGTGCTACCTTCCTCAAGGTGCCTTTCCAAGCTCCAGAGATGGGGAACAGCATCCTTCCCTGTGTTCCTTCCCAACTCAGTTGGATGGATCTCTTCCTGTGAATCGTTTCCTTGGCCATGTTCTTTGGAGGATTTTAGTTTGGTATGTCAGCTCCCACTAGATTTTTCCTGAAAAGCAGGAGCCACATCCCCAAAGCTTTCCTGAGTCTCGAAGGATGCTAATGTTCTGGTGGCTGAAACCTTCATATGGGAAGAAACTACATCTTTCGGCGCAATCATGTGTAACCTACAGCACGAACCGTGCAGCACTGGGACTTCCATTCACGCTTGCTCTCCGGTGTCACAGAGACAGACTCTTCAGGATGTGCCAAATTATGCTGAATTTCTTTGTTCTATTCATGCTGCAACAGGCAAAAATGGTAAGGTATCTGGGCTCCTCCTAATAAGGCTCAAGATGTTTTACACTTTAAATTAGTAAGTTTTCAAAAATCATTTTACTGGGGCTTTATGAAGCTTGCTTTATTTGAACATTATATTCAGTGTAAGTGACTTTTTAGTTATTTGCTTGAGAATATGACCTACTATAAGAAAGGTCAGCAAAATAAATTGGTGTATTTAAAGGTTTGTGGGACATTGTCCAAGAAATCTCAGCCATAATGGTGCCGATATTTTTATGGCTGCCCAATCAGTATGGGAAAAGTCAGCAAGCAGATCTTTTATAATATGCCCTGAAAGTAATCTTTACTTATTTTTTTCACAAATGGCTATGACCTATGAATTATATTGACTGAAAACATATTTCAATAAATTTTTTCAAAGGTTAAATGTGTGTTTTTTACTTAATTCAGATATTTATCAAATGCTTACTATGTGTCAGACACACTTCTGGGCACTTAGGATATATTGCAGTAAGAATTATAGAAAGCAGACAAAAAACCCCTCTGTATCATGGAGCTCTTTTGAAGTGATGTCCTGAGAACTCTGCTAGGTTGTTCACTTTCCTGTGAAGTGGGTTTTACTGTGCTCATTTTATTAATAATAAAATGAAGCTCTAGCAGATAGGTATCTTGATCAGGATTAAATAGTCAGCCAATTGGCAGGTTTCAGCCCACATCAGCTCTTCTGGTTGCAAGTCTTGTCTTTGCTCTATTGTATTTCCCAAACTTGTGCTCTGTAAATACTTCTCTGGGAGGTAAATCTTTCATACAAATGAGTATTTCAATATGTTTGGGAAATTCTTTTTGTCACAGGTTGGGTTCTCCTCAAAGCAGCTGCTGAGATGCAGTTGTGTGTGGAAGAGGATTCTTAGTGCTTCTTTTAAAGATAAACATGTGGGGAAGGAAAGGATGGAACAGATTAGACAAGTGGAAAGTGGACTACGNGTGGGTTTTACTGTGCTCATTTTATTAATAATAAAATGAAGCTCTAACAGATAGGTAGCTTGATCAGGATTAAATAGCCAGCCAATTGGCAAGTTTCAGCCCACATCAGCTCTTCTGGTTGCAAGTCTTGTCTTTGCTCTATTGTATTTCCCAAACTTGTGCTCTGTAAATACTTCTCTGGGAGGTAAATTTTTCATACAAATGAGTATTTCAATATGTTTGGGAAATTCTTTTTGTCACAGGTTGGGTTCTCCTCAAAGCAGCTGCTGAGATGCAGTTGTGTGTGGAAGAGGATTCTTAGTGCTTCTTTTAAAGATAAACATGTGGGGAAGGAAAGGATGGAACAGATTAGACAAGTGGAAAGTGGACTACGGTCTTAGGGGCAGCCTCAGCTGACGCTGCAAGGACTCTGAAGATGACAGGACCCTGAAAGGATGTCCTGGAGGTGGAACAAGACAACCGGGACTTTATATCCTCATGCCACTCGGTTTTTGGATGTGGTCCATTCTAGGAAGGGAGCATGACCTTGGACAAGGTAGCCCTCTATCCAACCAGCCAATTCCCAAAGGGGCCAACAGCTGCAGAGTGGCTCTCAGGAGCACTCTCAGCAGCTGGGGCTATGAGTCAGGGCACCTGCAAAGTACAGCCCAGGATTCGCCAGATGGTGGTGTTTGTAAGCATGAAATTAAAGGGAACAAATAGGCTTCTGTACCTCTGTCTACTTGAAGCTTTTAATGGGTAGATACTGTACTGTGAAGCTTTACGATGAGAAATTACTATGCATATTTTCCCAACTTTATTTATGCTTAGCATATTTTTTTTATGTACCAGAAATCATAGTGCGATTGGACAAGTACAAAAGAGGAAGACCCAAGATGCAGTAGTAAGGTACAAAAAAAAATGACTTAAAATGAACCATAGACCTGGACCTATAAACTCTTACAAGGAGGCATAAGTACAAATCTTTGTGATATTGAATCAGGCAATGGTTTCTTAGATATAACACCAAAAATATAAGGGACAAAAAATAAATTAATTGGAATTCATCAAAAGTTAAAACTTTTATGGAACACCATAAAGAAAGTTTAGAAAAATCAACTTATGAAATAGGATAACATATTTGCAAATCATATATCTGATAAGAGACTTGTACCCGTAATATATGAACTATTTCAACCCAACAATAGTTGAGACAAATAACCCGATTTAAAAATAGACAAAGAATTAAAATAGACATTTTTCCAACAAACAATTTACAAATGTTTAATAAGCACATGGTCAAAGCCATTAGCCATCAGGCAAACTCAAATTAAAAGCACAATGAGGTACCACTTTAGTCACTAGGATGACATAATCAAAAAAGGCAAATAATAACAAGTGTTGGTAAGGATGTGGAGAAATTTGGATCCTCGTACATTGCTTGTGGGGATGTAAAATGATACGGTCTCTTTGGAGAGTAGTTTGACAATTCCTCAAAAGGATAAACATAAAGTTACCACGTAACTTGGCAATTCTACTCCTAGATACATACCTAAGAGAATTGAAAACATATGTCTACATGAAAACCTGTATGCAAATATTCATAGAACATGATTAATAATAGCCAAAAGTAGAAACAACCCAAATGTCCACCAGCGATGAATGAATAACCAAAATGTGGAATATTATTTGTCTATAAAAAGAAATGATGTAATGATACATGCTACAACATGGATGAACTTTGAAAACATCATGCTAAATGAAAGAAGCTAGACACAGAGGGTGAATATTGTATGGTTTCATTTTTATGAAGTGTCTAGAATAAGCAAATCCAGAGACACACAGTAGATTAGTGGTTGCCAGGGGCAGTAATCATGACTTATTCCTAATATGTGGGAGGTTGCTTTTGAAATACTAACATGTTCTAAAACTGGATACCAGTGATAGTAGCACAACTCTACGAACATACTAAACAACTACTGAATCATAAGTAAAATGGTGAAGTGTATGGCAGGCAATATCTCAATAGAGCAGTAAGGGCACATGTGAGAGGGCTATGGGCTTTACCTGGGCCACTAGGGGAGTGTTCAGAGTTCTCTTGCTTTCAAGTGAAAAAAAATCAAACTATATTAAGAAAATTCTAAAAAGTTGGAAGCAGGAATTTATTGGCTAGCAAAACTGTATATACAGCTGTGCGGTTTGCTTCAAGGTGCCACTGGAGGAGAAAAAATGGTGCCTGGCAACCACAGCCTCTCCCACTCAGGGTTTAGAAAGTCCTGCAGAGAAACAGCTGTTCTCTTCCCATATCCTTAGAACAATCGAAGGGAAGAATTTGATTGGTGCTGCTTGAGACCCAGACTTATTCCTGAACCAATCACTGGGTATAGGAGGGCTGGGGTATTCTAATAGGCTGTTCTGGGTCATGTGCCTTTCCCTGTGGGGTGGGTGTTAGGGGGAAAACCTTAGTGATATACAGTCTTCCATGAGAACTAGAATGCAGGAAGAATATAAAAGGAGGAATGAGTATGTAGATGAAATAAAATATAGAAAAAATGAAAAGGAAGAGAATTTTAGTAGAAGGGTTAGTATGGCACCTTTCCTTACCTGTGATTTTCAATGTAATTTCCCCTTACCATCAGGTTACTTCCTATAGAATTAATGGTATTGACATTAATTTAATAGCATCACAGTGATTTTTTGTTATACAGTGAAGATTAAACAACCATATTCTCATAGGCAACTATTGGTATGAAGAATTAATACAGATTCCAGAGTAGGACCTAAGCTGTACTCAGAATTTACTCCTTTCTGGATATTTTCCTTCAGCTAACCTAGTCTAACCCTCCACGATATCCTTTTCTGCCTGGTCCTCACAGCCCCACTCCTTGGCCGTCAAGGAAATGGGCACCTTTCCCCCATAAATCTGCACTTCTGAATCTAGTGAGTAGAGTTGAAATTCTCCCAGTTATTCAAGGCAGAAACTTGAAATGACCATTCACACCTTCCTCAATACCCAATCTATCATCAATTACTGGAAACATTGCCATGTAACTGTCTAGAACATTGTCCTCTCATCTCCATTCTAATGTCAATGCAGCAACTTACCTTCTTATAATTTCTCACTTGGATTAGCCTCTCCCAGTCTCCAACCTCCACCCCTCAATCCATCCTTCATACCGTGGCTACAGTGAACTTTTCAAAATGTAAATGGTTTCATCCAGGCTTAAAATTCTGCTCTCAAGATATAATCCATTGTCCATTTCACATGTATACTCTCATGTCTATAGAACTAACTGGGTCATCCCAACCTTTGGCATGCGAATAAAAATGTCTCGGGCCCCATCTCACAGTGGTGGAGACCCAGCATTCTCATTTCTCCTCTTTATTTTAGAAGCCTGGCTGAGACTTGGATTTGAGCTCGCCATAATTTATCTGGGTTTTATTTGGTCCAAATGGCATCAACTTTAATGACATAGTATATTAGATTGGAAGTTTTGGCTGAGTCATCAAAAATATAATAAACAGCATTTTCCAAGTGAAACAGACACCTCTAGGATTTGCAAAAAGAATGAACTCCAAACTGGTTAAACTCTCAAGTCCCTTCCTCACTTCAAGGCTATCAAATGAGTCAAAAGTGCATTCGAAGAGGAAGGATTTATGAGAACAATTTCTATGGGGAGAGCTGTAGTAGGGAGCCCTCCTCCCAAAGCAGGGAAGCTGGGGGATGTGCTCCCATCACCTTGAGTTGAAAGCAAGTGTCCCGCAGGTACGCTCAGAGACTTTAATATGTGTTTCTGGGTTTGGGGGTGTGGAGGATACAGCAGGCTAGACTGGTGTCTGACTCTCTAATAAGAACTCTGAACGGATGAGGCAGGTTGGCTAGCTGCTGAGGGGCAAACTGAAACAAGTGGAGATTCTGGGATTGTCTCACACGTCTGGAGTTTGGGCAGACAAAACGAGAGGCTTTGCTATGAGCCTGATGTGCTCCATGAGCAAGAGCAAGACAGAGATGCCTGCTTAGAACAAGTTATTAAAACCTCATTTAAGGGCTGCAAAGAAGTAAAGGACCACATGAACCAGAGAAACATCCACCCATGAAGAGATCTCTGAGGGGTGAATGGGGTCTTTGAATAACCCACAATGTGTTTCCACAAGATAAAGAGCGTTCAACAACTGTCAGCTTCAGAAAGTGCAAAGCCATATTATACAGTGTCAGTTAAGTGAAAACTTCCCAACTCCCAGCCATGTCCTCTACGCTCCCACCCTGACCCTGCACCGGCCTCAGGACAGCAAAGGCTGCAGGCAGGAGGCAGAAGAAACCCTTTCCCAAGAGGCAGGCAGCTGGCAGGAGAGGAATTACAGCTGTAAGTTGGGAGTGTTCACTATTACAAGGAACTAGGCGTCTAGAATGGGGACCATACTCTACAACTTAAAACTACTATAGAAATTTTATGACTTAGATTGTTTTAAAAAGTGAAGTTTTAATCCACCAGCAGGAGGCTAACTGCCCGCACTGTAATTCTGCTGGTCTAACCTACGGGTTACACAATATACAAGTTACATAATCCTTCTCGTAGGACCCCTCCTCTAGACTAGGGCTTGCCTACGAAAGGCCAGATAGGAAATGTCTGAGGCTCTCTGGGCCACACAGTCCCTGTTACAAGTACTTAACCCTGCTGTTGGAGTTCGCCGAAGCAGACACAGGCAATCCTTCCACGAGTGGGTGTGGCTGTGTTCTGATAAGACTTTGTTTACAAAAGCAGGTAGAGGCCTGGACTGAGCTCCTCGCCCACGGCTTGGCGATCCCTGCCCTAGACTGTGGCCTCCAAGAGGACAGGAGCTCTATTTGGTTACTATGGAGTCTGAAATGTCCACACTTTGTAGATAATAATGACTGCTTTAAAAAAATAACAGGGGTTTCTCTATTACCCATAATACAGTGTTGGTTCAATTCAATGAAAACTTTTTGTTATCTTTACAAAAAGGGTTTTAAGAGAAAAGAGCTAGTATCCTTAGGAAGAACCTGAACTAAAAGATGTTTGATTGTAGCCAGAAGAGCTTCCTTCTCAGAGGGTAAGTCACACAGTGCAAAGCACCTCCAAGCAGGTCAGCTTATCCAGGTTACAAAGAAGGCACATTCTAGCGCATCAGACTCTACGCATGTAGGCTTTTACTGTGTCAGTAAAATGTAAGCTTCCCATTGGGTGTGCCTTATCTTCTTCAGATTTTTAAGGTCAACCTAGCATAATGTCCTGTAAGTAGGAGACAAAGATGAATGGAAGATAAAGAAACAAGGATGAATGATTCTATTCATAAACAACCAAAAGAATACTCAGAAATACATATGACTGAAGAGAGATCTTTGCTGGGGAAAAGCCTGTCAACTAGAAGGTATGGTAAGGAATACAGAAGTTGGTCAAGCTAGCAGAAATAAACACTACCTGATGCCCGGGAGGTAGTTTTATCATTTGAGAGCTAATTATGAATTTATTTTAGTATAGGTGGGACAGCATAACATTTTGTTAATGACATATATACTGTTCATTGAGGTATTTTTTCATTGATGTTTATGGCATAGATATGACTGGTTTTGAGCTCCTACGATGTCTGGGCTGTATCAAAGTGCTAGGTTTGTCCTTGAATTGTTCAAATCCCAATAAAATTACCATATTTTTCAGACTATAAGATGCACCTGGCATATTTGGGAGGAAATGTGGGTGTGTCTTATAGTCCAAATGTAGCTTACCTGTCTTGCTGTGGGGCAGGGTGGCAGCCTATGTTATTTATGTTATTAAATATTGTACCACATTTTTTGTTTCAACAGTTTTTTTCTATTTTCCTCCTCTAAAATCTAGGTGCATCTTATGGTCTTAAAGTCTGAAAAATTCAGTAATTGAATACCTACTGTGTGCCAGAGATTGTTAGATACTTCCGCACACATCATCTGGGCAGGGAATAGAGCCGGGTGCCAGGATGCACGGTCCTGAAGCCAGATCCCTGGGATTTGACCTCTGGCTCCATCACTTACTTACTGAGACCTCAGGTAAGTGAATTAATCTCTGCGTGCCTCAGTCTCCTCATCTGTAAGATGGTGAGGAAAAACGTTTTCAGCATCAGAGGTCATTGTGAGGATTAATGAGAGAATATGTGCTAAGTCCTTAACATAGTGCCCAACACATAGTAAGCTCTCAAAAATTATCAGCTATTATTATCAACCCATTTAACTTATCCTCACAGCGCTGCTGTGAGTTGGGTGTATTTATCCCATCTGACCAAAGAGGAAGCTCAAGCTGTCACCTCCCTGGTGACAAAGGGCCAGAAGTCCAGGACTGTTGGGTTAAGTTCGTTGCGTCTGGAGGCTGGGCTGGGCTGAAGCCTGCCATTTCTAGCTTTGGTTTCGAATTTGTTTTAGAAACAAATCTGATCTCTGCAGAGTACCATTCTCATCTCCTCTAAATGTTAAAATTGTGTTTTTAAGGACCTCCAAGTAGAGGTTTCTTAAGTGTTTAATTTTTTGTATAACAAAAAAGATTATTTTTCAAGAACAGCATTGCTTTGCTAGGAAATATAATAATAGTTGTCTTGTTGTGTAGTGTCCCTGGCTACCATTCAAAATCATGTCTACTGTCTTTCATTGTTTTTTTCTTTAGATCAGGAAAGACCTGAAAGTTGGCTCTGAAAATTTCCTTAATTTGTAAGAAGAAATATTCCCCTGGAAGTCCAGTTGTTATGACCAAGGAGGAAAAACAAAGCTCTAACAAGAAATGACCAGCATTGAAACCACGGGGTTTTCAGAATTAAATAGTGGAATTTATGTCATATCCTTTCTTGGCCATTCTCTTGCTGTATCTGCCAAAAGTAACACAAATTGTGGCTGCCAGCAAAGATCATTATAGGTAGTGACACTGATAAGGACTCCCCACGCAGAGCCTTGGGGAGCACATGGACCGGCTCACAGGCAGCGTTGCGCTGAATCAGCCCCCAGGGGGGAGGCTTCTTTAAAGCCGGTTCAGACAGAAGAATAGTCACCCTCTGACCTCTGAACAGCTTCCTCTGGCAATTTCCAGAACGTCTGCTTCCAGAAACATTTCTTCCTTTGTCTTATCCCATCAAAAATCACTTAAAAGAGACCCATTCACTTCTGGGAAAGCATCAAAGCTACAGGGAAAAAAATCATACATATGGTTCCTAAACCCATGGGAACTTAAAATTTCAGATGCAAACACATGTAAAAAAGATACATAGACAGGAAGAGGTATTTTATTAATATATGGGCAGACAGTAATTACAGCATTTATACTTCATCTGCCTAAACCACTTATTCTTTTCCAACTTTTTATAATGTATAAAATAATAAGTAAAGATACATATATACACATGCATGTGTGTATGTGCATGTGTGCACACATATGCAGGCTTGTATGCACACACATATATAGAACTGGTCACGTAATTTGCAGAGCTCGATGCAAAATGACAATGTGGGCTTTTTGTTAAAAAATTCTTCCTTCCTTCCTCTTTCTTTTTCCTTCCTTCCTTCCTTCCTTCCTTCCTTCCTTCCTTCCTTCCTTCCTTTCTTTCTTTCTTTTTTCTTTCTTTCTTTCTGTGTTTCTCTCACTGGCTGCTTGTCCATTATTTTCCAGTTGGTACCAAGCACACAGTTGCAGGGTCTCAGGAAGGCATGTATGGCTGGGTAGTACAGAGCAGGGCTCTCTCAACTCCCTTTTGGTGCTTTGCTGTTTTGACAAAACAACCCAACTGCTTCTGGCTGCAGCCTGCCTAGTCTAAGGGGTGGGGTGGGGGAAGGACAGGGAGTGGACAGGGGGGTCAGGGTGGGGAGAGGGGCTCAAAGGAGCCCAGCACCTCTGGAAGTCTGATGGCTGGTGGAGGCCACTCAGGATGGCATCCCAGCTGATTAAATAAAATTTATTTTTAAAGATGACATTCCAGTCTCGGTCTCCATATGACCTTGGTTACACAATTATTCTGTCTAATTATATCCTGGTAGAAAGAAGTTCATCTAATCTGAAATAAAGTTGGAGCAGTGTTTCAACAGTCTATCTAATTTAAATTTTTCAACTACAGAGAAATTATTCACTAATTACCTTAATTTAATATTAATCCAAAGATTTAATTTAACTAAGGATATTAAGAATGATATTTAAGCTGATATAAAAATTGTCAGAACTATACTTCAAATTAGTTGAATGGGTGATTTTATATTTTTCTTAATTTTTAAACATTACATAGAAGTAATGATAGCTTATCTAATCAGTAATTAGAAAAAATGCTTAGGAAGTTTACACTGTAGTTAAAATCATTATGAGTAAATGGATCCAAATCTTAAAAGAAAGTAAAATATATACTTGTATTATAGTCCACAGTTATAAAATCAGGGAAAAGTCATGTCATTGTTTCTTATACCAAAATTGTTACACCAGTTTTGGTTTGCTGAAAAATTTGCCTTGCTTGTGTAGACTTGGATTCTTAACTAAAAAGATCTCTGAACCAGCAGTTTCTGGGAGAAGGCCTCCCCCACCCCCTTGAAAGACCAACACAACTAAAATGTTAATAGTTCAGTTTATTTTCTAGAAATTCAGGATATAGTAGGCATAGGGAAGTGGTTATAATTCTCTACAAACCAATCTGAATAGAACTCATTTAAGAGACTATATCCTCTAATTTATTAATATTCTCCAGAGGTCAGAATATATTTCACGTGGTCACAATGAAAACTCAAGACCGTTCTCAATTACATGCTCATAGACCCCACAAAGAGCCTGCAGCCACATTTACCGTCCAAGCTACAGGTCAAAAGGAATCACAGAAATAATAAAACTCATCCATCCAGATCTCAAAGAGCATTTGTCCTTTCTAGTGACTATGAAATATTTATTTGCTGATATGACTCCAAGCAGATAAACAACAGAAACAGACTAACAAACTAGAGTTCCCCATTGTCCACCCAACCCAACAGGCCACAGCAAGTCGCTGAGTGGTAACTCCATAAAGCCAGACTCCCGGCCCCTGCTCTCCCCAAGAAGGCTTCCTACGGCAGCTTCTCCCAGACATGACTTGCAGACACACAGGCAGCTCTCTCAGTGCTGCAGGCACCAGCTACTGGTCAGACACCCAGCAGGCTTGAGGACATGTGGCCCAGGCCACGAGTCTCCGGATGCCCTTGGTGATTCTTCATCTTCCCTCAAGGTCAGCTAGTGACCCAAGAAAAGAAACACACCCA
Source organism: Sturnira hondurensis (assembly GCF_014824575.4). NCBI lineage: Eukaryota > Metazoa > Chordata > Mammalia > Chiroptera > Phyllostomidae > Sturnira > Sturnira hondurensis. The sequence goes on from NW_028095541.1 coordinate 11,419,606, forward strand.
CCAGTCCCTGGAACCTGCCATGAAAAGAGACTGCAAGTTATTCCCACTCAGGGAGTTGGACAAGAACCAGAAACAAAAGCAAAATCACAGAATCAGCGTATGAAACAAGCAAACACACCAACCCTGAGAAAACACACCAACCCTGAGCAAACACACCAACCCACCCAGAGAGGCAGCAGTGGTGGGTTCTTTTGCTGCTGGGAACTCATTTTAGGAACCAGGAGAGGTCATGCCTAGGCCCAGCAGCACACGGGGCTCTTCTTGGCTCCCCCAAGTGAGCGTATTTGAGTCTTTCTAGGGAACAATCTCTACAACTGTCAAACTGCCAGAATAAAAAAAGAATAAACATGTGTCGGAGATTGATTTAGGAACGAGCAGTCTTAGACAAGCTGATTCAAAGAGCATTTGAAGTACAGTATTTACAGCCATTGAACAAAATATGTGCAATAAGACAGCAACTAGGTTACATTTTCAAAGTTGGCTTATAGCCCTCCACAACCATGCCCTTTGGGGTTATCTTATTTTAGGAGACAGAAATAATTTGCATTGCTCTCTAGCATAAATCTCCAAGTAACTTCAGTGGGTCTTGGTCCTGACCAAACAGTAAATGGTGAGTTAAGCAAAGTATGGATAATAGAACCATCCTTGGAGGGGCCTTTTGAATCAAACTCCAGCATGACATTGAAAGACACACATCTCTCTTTTGCCTTATTTTTATGTTATGGATAACTTAGCAAGGCAGGCAGATGATGAAATTAGAAGAAGGGGCATTTGAGCAGGTGAGCTTGGTACTAGAAGCAGGCTGGCCGCGAGGGCACAGACATAATACAGAGGGTCCTCATGAGAGACGTGACCCTGAAAGGGGCTCTGCCAGGCCCAGGGCAGTAGGGTTTCCTTGGAGAGGAGCTGGGCTCTCAGGGTTCACAGGGAGGAGGTGGAGGCTTGGCCTGGGAGCCCCTCAGGAGCAGCTTGCAGAGCTTCCTTACTCGGACCTCCTTTCTGATCTCAGCAATTGCTGCAGGTCTTTGGACACATGGACTTCTGACGTGTGGTCTAGAAAATGCATTCACAACACCTCGCTCCATTGCTCATGTCTAAGGGGAACTACGCTGTTGCTCGCTCATTAGTGACCCACGAGCCTTCCCTTTCCTGAGCAGGGCTGCCCTGAGGCTCTCTTAATGTGCAGTGAGCTTCCCTCCCGACCCTGGTTGCCAACTCTACTCTCATCCCAGTACCTGTACCAACCACAACTCTGACGTTCAAGTTCACCAGCACTGTGCCCAAGAAGTGACTCTTTGCTGCCTCCCACTCCACTGCATCCATGTCCCCTCCCTCTGCCTGCTTGTCTAATACTTTCGGTCATATCTCAGTCCACAGCCCTTGCCCTCATCTGTCCCTTCCTCTTCCAAGTACACTCAGCTGCCTTCTGTACCACCAGGTATCTTTCGGCTCTGAGTACACCCCCTCCAACCAAATCCCCACTCATTTTAACCCCACACCCCACATGGTGCCTCCCAGAAAGCTTCTGGCTTTTCTGTTTTTTAAATCTCCCTTGACCCTATGCCTGAAGGCCTGTTCTCCACTCTGCTTTGTGACCACACCTGCCTCTTGGATTGTTCAGATGCTCACCAGGTGGCCTGTAGATCGGACCTGTTGTTCCCAGGAGTTATTCAGAACCTTGGACCATATTCAGATTTTGTTGTAGCTTCAGCTTTCCCAGAATGTCTTCGAGATCCTCACATGACCCAAGGCTGGGTGGGCCCCATGTCCAGCTGCATCTCAAGGCTTTGAGGCTGGATTTCTGGAATCAGCTCATCTGCTCAGGTTCACAGACTCCCAGAACAGCCCTGCATAAACCTTAAGACAGCCTGAAAATGACTTCAGCTTCCTTTAATCTGCTTTTCCAGCATTTGGAAAAGCCTGTGGTATAATTAGGGAGGTATTTGTGCCTGTCCTCAAAAGCCTTTGGAAAAGCCTACACAGGCCAGAGCTCAGTTCACTGCCTCTACTGTGTAGCAGGAGCCAAGAGGTCAATGTGAAGGAAAAGGAGATGACTTCGTGGCCTCCTCCCACAGCCCCAGCCATCACCAAGTGGCACGAGCTTCCACTGCCCCCTTAGTTTCTGCTCTGAGCAAGTGGCAGGCCAAGTGCCAAGGACCTGGGGGCCTCTCCTCTGATCTTGCCATGAGCAGTCCAGAGGCCCCGACCCTCCAGTCTTACCTCCTCCCAGTCCTCCACACGGGTGCTGGCTCCTCCTAAAGAAGGGGACAGACACTGGCAGCCACCTGCCCAGGGTTTGGGTCCCAGCTCTGTGCATGCTGGTTAGGTGAGTTTGAGCAAGTCACTCTTAGCTGTTTCTATTAGTCAGAGTGTGAAAAATATCTTAATATTATTTATCTCACAGGGCTTTTCTGGGAATCACAGGAGATGAAAATAACTTTGCAAACAATGAAGCATGAGATAAATGTTAGTATTACCATTCACAGTAATAGTACATAAAACAGTAAAATTTTAGGTGTATCCCTAATAGGCCTAATCATCATGATACCTAGTCCATTAACACCTGCCATCACAACAGATCTCTCCCAACAGCTTCTCCATCTTTCCACAATCTACCTTTGTCTTCACCTCACTGAGTGTGACACCTTTCCCCCCGTTTCTCTTGCCCAGACGAGAGAGGCATTACTTCCTGAGGACTGTTTTACTCTCTCGGTCCCACGTCTTCCCAAAATTTCCTCCACAGAGTCACACCTTGGACTGCAAGGCAGAGTCCTATACCATGGACCATAGCTCACCCCTCCCTGTCCCTCCAGCTGTTGAGGGCCACCCAGGTCATCCTTCAGCTCCTGCAGTCGGGCATGGACTGAGCCCCTGCACTGCCCATGGCATGTCACCCTGTAGCGTGTCCTCCTGTGGCATGTGGAGCTGTGGCCCCCCAGTGTTACCCGAGCAAGGGCTCTGTGGCCTCGCACATGTGGGAAATGCTGGACAAAGTGACAGTGGTTTTGGTTTGCTTTTTCAACCCTAAGATTTTTCAGACTGTAAAACACTAGAATACATGACAAATTTCCAAGTGGGGATGTAGTATGTTGTCTCCCAAACTTGCTTGGCCACGGAACCCTTTTTCTGGCCCAGTGTCTTTCTGGACCAGTGTCCTGCGGAGCACTGCCCTCACTCGTCATCTGGGATCTGCACACGGACACCTTCTCTGCAAGGCAAACCAGCCCAGGACAGAGGGCAGCCTGCCCCACGTCTGTCGTCGACAGCTTCTCACCCCGCATCAGTGCTTCTCCCACCCATCCAAATTCCCTTCTCACTTTCCACCAGCCAGAATCTCATCCTGTGGGCAGCTTCCTCCTCCACACTGGCTTGCCGGAGCTTCCTGGGGTCAGTTCCCCCAGCTCACAGGCTGAGGTCGAGTCTTCCATCTTTTTTTTCCTGTTTTTATTTATTTATTTATTTATTTATTTATTTATTTATTTATTTTTTGAGAGAGGTGAGTGGAGGGAGAAAGAGAGGAAGAGAAACATTGACATGTGGGAAAGAGAAACATCGACCACCCTTCACACGCCCTGACCAGCAACCCAGGCATATGCCCCACCGGGGAATCTAACCAGCAACCTTTCAGTTTGCAGGCTGGCTCTCAACCCACGGAGCCATCCCGGCCAGAGCAAGTCCTCCACCTTCTCACCTCCAGGGTTGCACACACACAGCCTCATGACAAGCAGGGAGAAGCCTCTTTGGCCAAATCTCAACAAAACTGTAAAGACGGTGCGGCAGGGCCCAGGGATGCAACCAGGATGAATTCCACAAGCCCCTCCAGTACCAAGTTTGCTAGAGAGGAAAAATTGTAATCTACTGGGGCGTCTAGGCCTTGGGCTCCTCAGTGGCCTTGGAGGCCACTCCAGGGAAGTGCCCAAACATGACAAATCAGGAGATATTCACATGTATCCTTCACTTCGTTGCAGTGGAGCTTGGAATTCGAAATTTGGAATTTGCAGATTCTGTGTTCATCACCACAGAGGCAGCCCCCTCCGCTGGCAAAAAGATTAAGATTCGCTGGAGGACCAGATGATGATTAGCATTTTTCAGCAACAAAGTATTTTTTAATCAAGGCAAGTACATTGCTTTTTTAGGCATAACCACCATTGCACATTTAATAGACTAACCTTTAGTACAGTGTAAACATAACTTTTATGTGCACTAGGGAACAAAAAAAATTCTGTGACTCACTTTATTGAAGCATCTGCTTCATTGTGGTGGTCTGGAACCAAACCTGCAGTGTCTCCGAGGTGTGCCTGTACATCCCACTTCAGGCCAAATCAGAAGGCACACATCTCCTGGCTGTAGAAAAGAAACTCTCCCTCACCTTTGAGCCCAGTTTAGGAATTTCAGGCTCACTTGGGGATCTGGTTTGTTCCTTTAATTTAATTCTTCACTTCAGTAAGCAAGCTCAAGCTGGCTGTGTGCCAGGCACTCTGCAAGGCCCTCAGGGAGGCAAGGCCACAAGAAAAAAGTGTCCCTGGGGGAACTGGACTTGCATTTGTAGGACTTGGGACACAGGGCATTTTTTTTAGATTTCAGTGACAGATTCTGGGTACTGCCTTAGTTGTCAGAGGAACCAAAGCCTGCTTAGGGCCCCGAGGGCCATTGACTCACTCAGCCCTGGTGAGATCCTGTGCCCAAAGGGCGAGTTGGCTGTGGGTCGCAGGACAGTCCTCTGCTGAGAGCCAGGGCAGGGTTCACTGTGACCTTGCAGGAGCTTCAGAGCCTCGGCCCTACGCACGCCTCTTGCAGACCCTACCACTGACTTTGCCTTCGTAATGTGTTAGCATCCTTTTCTTTTTTTCTCAAATTGATTAAGCATTGGCCCTGCAAATCCTGGATCTGTCCTGGTTGCTGAGAGGTGCATGCCTAGCCAACTAGGTTCCATTCCATGGGAACCCGCTGGGCCAGAAACTGGTTCTGAACATGATGCCCTGTGATAGCCGTGCCTATGAGCTGCTCTCAGCCTCAGTGCAGAAGACTGTGTCCTGGGCTGGCACTGGAGTCCCTGGTCTGAACCACTGAGATAGCCCCAGGACAGCCATGCTCTGTGGGGACAAATGGAAGCCCTCTGCTGGTGACCTTGTTGCCCAGAGCCTGCCTGTCCTATAGACTGAGCCAGGGGACAAGCCACTCTTTTCCTGCCTAACCTCATTTTCAGGAAAACTTTAGTGAGCATTATAAATCTCCCAGCCTTCCTGGCTGATCACTATTAGTATGTATTTCCCAATGTTTGTTCTTTCTTTTTTTCTTTTCTTTCTTTCTTTCTTTCTCTCTTTCTTTTCTTTCTTTCTCAAATTTTTTGATGACAGTGCAACTCAACATGGAGCTCCCACCTCAAGCCAAGAAACAGGCAGAGACGTAAGTAATGACCAATAGTCCCGATGACAGGATGTTCTAGTCAAGTGACCATTGTCTGACCAGTTTGGGGGCTTACAAATGCTTCCTTTAAACGTCTTCAGAATCTCGTTCTCTACTTAATTGCTTCAAAAGTAAAGCAGATTATTCCATCTTTTTGCTATAAATCATGTGGGACAAGACAATCTGACGGAAGCTTTGGGGCTGTAACTTACTTGTGCATCTCCCCATCCCCTTGGGAATGAAAAAAGTGCTCCAGGAGCACGGGATGTGCTCCCCAGTGAGGACCAGTACGGGGCGGAGGGGGAGGGCAGGCATCTCACACAGAAGGCGGGAACCCTCATAGAGAAGCAGGCCCCTGGGGCCAGGCCCTCTAGGTGGGCAACAGATGTGCCTGTGACTGAAGGAGGTGGCCCTGTGTCTCTCTCCCCGACAGGCCAGCTGGCCCGAGTGCTGGGCCCACCATATTCACGGCAAGCCCAGTGGTTAGCCAGGACCCTGGGCCTGTGGGCAGGGAACTCGTTCTTCAACTTCAGGTTACTGATGGGTGATCAGAAATTCCCCGGGCTTGTGGCACCTACTACAAGCTCCCAACTATAAAAAAAAAAAAACTACACAGGAAGCACAGAAGGGATCTCAGATTTAGAACTTTGAGGGAAGAGTTAAAAGAAAGTGTCATAAAATATGGCCTTCTCTGCTTTAGGGAAAAGAATTGATAACTTCCCCTTTTTACCAGTAAATTCTCTCCCTCCAGAAAAGTAAAAATGTTTCACACAGGCTATCTTCCCACACCAAATCACCTTCTCCCAGCTCCTCCTCTGAACAAAAGGTCATGTCCAGGCCACCCTCACCCTCTGGCCACTAAAAGGCGTGGGCTTCTTCCTGAGTCACTCCTCAGGGGCTGGAGCCCGAGCACCCCCCTCTCCCGCCATGGGCCGAGGTCACCCTGCACGCCGGCAGACCCTTGTCATTCCTTGCAGCTGTATCCACATTTGAAAGGCTTCACTCTGGTTCCTGTTGTCTTTCTGATAGATTGTATTTTGATAAGCAAGCTGACACACTCCTGATTTTCTCCTCGTGTTACCCTGCTGAGATGGAACCTCGGTCCCCATCCTGACCTGAATCTATTCAATGACAATATTTAGACGGGTTCAGTTCAAGCCAGACTCAGTACTCAGGTCTGCTTGATCAAGGCCAACCTCACTCGTTTAGTGCTCGTGACCGACCTCTATCAGAGAGAGAGGTGCTCTGAGCCCAGAGCAGGGCGCGCTTCTAGGCCACGTCTCTCTGACTCCAGAGGCAAAGCCTTAACCCCTGCCTTGTACTGCAGCTAACTCAGCTATCACTCCACTTACAAGCACAGAGGAGGGAACAGAGTTATTTGGAGAGGACCATAAAATGTTCACGTTGGAAAAACCTGCGATCCCAGACCAGCACCATCCTCATTACACGACTGGAAAGAGCGAATGCCAAACTGGCTTCCTCAGGGTCAGCCAACTTACTCACTGAAGGCAGAAGGATACCGTGGAAATCAAACCGTTTTGCCACTTTGTGATGCTGTTGGGAAGAGATTTTATGAGGAAGCTGTTGGAAACTGTGACTGAAATTTGGGGCTCAGAATTGGAGATGGACCGAGTTTTTCCACGCTTTTACTTTTCTCATGTGAAAATATTGAGAACTGACTACACATAAACACCCCGTAAAAATATGAGATCATTGCGTGGCATGAAGTGGGAAGGCTGCTCTCTATTACTGGCCTGGTGGCTTTTCACGTATTGTCTCTCCCATAACTTTCCTCTACCTGTCTGTCCCACCTGTGACAGCTGAGGTGACAGTAGTCCCATGTTAACTTGAGGCTCAGGTGCTTAAATTCAGAATATCTGGCCTCCTCATTGGCTTCTGGGTTACCCTAGCCCAGGGCTGGTGTGGCCAGAAATCAAAGGTGTGAGGTGTGCCCAGGCTAAAGGATTCTTCCTGTGCCCCTGTCTGCCATCCTCTGATGGGGCCACTCAGGTCCCCTCTTCATAATGCTGATGCCTCACAGTAGAGCTTCTCAGAGGAGAAATGCATCCAGAGTAGAAGTTGGCTGAGTCACCTCCCTAATCGTGGACACAGTGTCTAAGGTAGAACCAGCTTCTTCTCCTCCAGCTGACCTCAGGCTGTTCATTCCTTAAGGTCAAGAGCAAGTCCTTCCTCGTCCTGGTTTCTGGCCCCTTTTCTGAGAAGCCAGTCACAGTGATGTGCCCCCTCCCACCTCTTCCAATTCTCGTTCTGACCTGCTCTGGCGTTTGGCCTGTGCAAGCTGGAAACGTCTCAATTTTATTTTATTTTGTAAATTTATTTTATTTCACTAAGTTATTTTATTTCTTTGGCCTCTGTAATCACTCCACCTAAACTGGAGTTCCTTGAGGGTGAGAGCCTGGCATACCGGGTACCTGGTATGTCTTGGACCTGCAGCAGCTGAGGAAGCTCCCTGGGGACGATTCAGCAGAGACACGTACCAAGCAACCTGTGCCTTGGATCCTATGTCTTGAAAGAGGAAGCCAGCGACACAGGCTGACAAGGAGTCTGTCTCTCACCACAGCATTGGCACTTTCAAGGCGAAGCGGGCTTTTTGTAGATGCGGCAGTGCTGCCGAGGGCTGGCGACTGGGCTCCACGGGAGGAACAGAAAATGCTTTTTCTCTGCCTCCACCTCAGGTTATAAGATCGTTCTTGTCACTCCACCTGAGGGGAGGGGTGGGTCTACTGCCTGGTCACCTCAGAAACTCCCCCCAGGGCCTCTGGCACCCTTGGCCTCTGACCGCACCACGTGCAGGCGGGGCCTGGAGCAGCGGTAACGGGGCCCTTCCTCCGCCGACGGCCCCAGGGGCCTCCCACCTGCTGCTCAGGCCCCTCGGCCAGGGCTTTTGTTCCTTCCGCCAACAGTGCGGCGAAACTCAGATCTGCTGGCACAAAAAGTCCCCGTGGAGAAGGATAGCTGACTGGGTTCCAGCCACCTTTGAAAACACAGGAAACATCCCCAGACCCCCAGGCATTTCTGTCCTGTGACCCAAGAGGGTGTCATTGGCTAGGCTGGGGACAGAAGACCAGGTGCTGGGAATGGCATGGGTAGTTCAGGAGGTGGTCTTTGGTCTTGAAGGACACACAAAAAGGGGCTCCCGTTTGAGAGGAAGGGAATCTGGGGTGTTCCTAATGCAGCTAGACTGCATTATTTTGGCTTTCCAGTGTGCTGTGAGCCCGACGTGAGGTTCAGTGACACTTAACAACCAAAAACTACAGAGCACTGCCCAAAGGCGATTTGAGGACAGGGCTCTTGGGGCATTCATGCGGAGGCACAGACACAACCAAAAGTGGTCAGAAAAGGCTGGTGGAATGCGCATGGATAGTAAACTAAGTACAGGTGTGTGTGCATGTGAGCGTGGCGTGAAATGCACAAGAGAAAATAAATGCACTGTGTTTGGGGGTATCGGGGCTGTGAGGAGATTTCACCAGCGTGGACAGAGGTGTGACTCTGTCCAGACAAGATCAAGAAGTAGAGTTTGTCATGTCGTGGAGCATTAAATGCTGAACAGAGGACTTTGGTTTTTCTCCCACGAGCACTGGAAAACCACTGGAGGCTTTGGCACAGGGAGTGGAATGATGGGGTGGGCGTTCTGGAGAGCCCACCTGGACGGAGGGGCCAGGGCCTGAAGGCAGAGCTGCCGCCGTGACCCGGGCAGGACCTGGGACCCCGGGCTGGCCGTGAGACTGCGCAGCAGGGAAGAGAGAAGGTTTGTGTTTGTTTCCTTTTCCAGACACCTACGCACACACCAGGGAATGAATTGTAAGAAGAGTTTTGACAGAGTGTCAGGTTAGTCTCCTTACCCTTCCGTTTACATTCCTGCAGCTGTCCCGTTGCCCACCCTGGGAAGTTCGAACTCTGGGCTTGCCCTCAAGGCGAAGATCAGAGGTAGTCACGCTTTTTTAAAAGGCAGCAGGACTCTTTATTCCAAGGTGCTGTCACTCAGAAAATGAAGATGTAACTGGACAAAGGCAGAGCAGCTCTGCTCAATCTGTGCACAGCCCGGCACATTCTCCCATCCAGGCGCGTGGCCTGTACATGCTAGTGTTCAGTCCTTCAACCCCCATGTCCTGTCTTCTGTCCCCTGTCCCCTGTCCACAGTGTCTCAGAGACTCCCCTTCCCCAAGAAAACCGCAGGGTCTCTAGGGGCACAGGTGGAGCCCATTTTTTGACCAGGTCACTTCAGTCTGCCTTTTCCCTCCCTGCTCTTCAGGCGCGCCAGAATTCTTGACCTTCTGCCCTAAACACACCTCAGACTCAGCATCCTGCTGCTTGCCCTCATCCAGGCATGATATCCTCATGGTACTTCACGTACTTCCAGACCTCAGCAGGCCCAGCTCATGCTTCACCTCTGCCATCATCATCTCACCTTCACCACCACACATTATCATCGTCATCAACATCACCACCACCATCAGCTAAGACAGTTTGCTGAACACTTACTATATCTATTTTATGAAGATTATCTCACTTAATCCTTACATTGACAACCCAGGTAGGTGCTATTATTTCCCTCACTTCATAGATCAAAACTGAAGTACAGAGAAGTGAAGTAACATGCCTGCGGTCACACAGCTTCGAGGCAGCTGAACCACGATTCGAACCTGGGCAGTTCAACACAAGAGCTCCCACTCTCAACAGGGCCCCCACACAGCCTCCCCAAACACGTTTGTGTAGGTTGGTTGACAGAGTAATTAAACTGATGGCTGAAGGAATGCAAACAATGAACAAGAACATTCATTCAATCATTCAGCAAATACCTGCTGAGATCCCACTATGTGCCATGCCCCGTGCCAGACTCTGGGAAGAGGGTGGTAGAAAAGGTGGACACTATTTCTATTCCTCTAGAAGCTTAAAGTCTCTGGACAGGAGTCAAAGATGACCCTGGGTTTTCCAGTGTGAGTGATTCAGAGATGAGAGGATAGTGCCTCTGGGAAGGAATTCAGGAGAAGGAGTAACATTAGAGGTAAAAAGATGATTTTGGCAGGTGGTATGCTGAGCTTCAGGCACCAGGGTAAAGCAAATTAACAAATGGAATTGTTCAGAAGATCATGGAGATGCTGGCTGGGAGCTCAGAGAGAGACTGATGAGGGCGATGTAGACATAGGAATTACATAAATAACGTTGATAGCTGAAGATAGGAGCCTAAGGCAAGATTGATACAGAGAAAATTATGCCTAGAGACAGGAGCCAAGCCTTGGAGCACGTCCCAGGGAGGATGAGCACGCCCCAAGACAAGAAATGATCACCAGGCGCCTAAGAAGCCAGGGACTGAGGAGGTCCAAAAGGGGGGTAGGTGGTGCACAGTGTGGAAGCTCTCCGGGAGAGCGACAGAAAGAACACACGTTCTTTCCATTTGACCTAAAGGAAGTTTCTGCTGATTTCTGGTAGCCATTTCAATAGAGGGCGAGGGTAAATGACAGACTGTAGGGGACTGGGGAGGAAAATGGGTGATAAGGAGAAGGCAAGAGCCACTTCCTGAAAGCGCCTCTCACTGAGAAGCTGGCATGAACAGTAATGGTCAGTTCATGGAATAAAATGCTGAACAGAACCAGTTTTGCTAATTATGTGACCTGACCCAAATGCGAATATGTTTAAATGTGACAGCATTGGGTTTTAAATAGGACTCTGTAAACTCATGCCAAGGAAAATGGACCCCCAGAGTTGACCCATCCCATCCCTGGAGTCCCTACACAGACTAATGGGGGGGTCTCTACTTTCTCTTTCCTATTTGGGGTCATGACTGAGTATAGTTCAGCAGACTTTCTTCCTTTTATAACAATATTTTTAAATAAAAAAAACCAATTACTAAATCCCCAAATGTATTTCTCCCTGGGGAAATATTTACATTCTGATGACCTCAAATACTAAGCCAAGAAAAGCAGCATCAGAAACCATTATTCACTGTTATCAGAAGAAAAAAAAAAGCAATTCAGAAGGGAATGAACATCTCAAAGAACTTCAGTATTTGGGTGGAGAAAAATGAGTTTTTTTGTCATGATATTTTTGTCTTCTCTGCCACCATAATTTAGATGGGCAGAGAACAGGCCCAGGGACAGGCCGGTGCCCAGCAGGCCTCACAGTTCCCTGTCCTGAAGATGTGGGGGGAAGTGCCACCAGGGCATCTTTGTGAAAGCGTGACCGGCTCAGACGGGGACCACAAGGGATCATGTGCATTGTTTCTTGTAAAAAAATGTTAACTTGAACACCAGAATGCATTAATGTGGGAGTCACAGAGGTCCGATCTTCCTAGAATACTCATCACACACTGACCTCTGTTCCCGTACAGGCCCAGAAATGGAAGCAGTGAGGAAATCAGAAAAAGTGACATAGTGACTGACTGAGGAGAGGCTGAGTTTGGGTTGAAAAGAGGAAATGGAGAAAAATAGCTCTTTCTGTTAACAATGAAACAAGAAGGAATAGTTTAAACTCCCGCAAGAAGGCTTTAGTCGGAGATAAGAAAATAATTTCTGACCAATTGGCTTGTAAACATTAGGTGTGTTGCTAAGGGTGAGTGAGATTACCCAGGTTCAAATCCCTCATCCTCCTGTGTGACCTTGAGCAAATGACTTAAACTCTTGGTGCCTCAGTTCCCTCCGCAGCAGGGATGCAGCAGGCCCCACCTGTTGTAAAGACTCTGTGAGGCAGAGCGCTCAGTGGAGAGGTGGACACATCTTCAGTGCCAGTCAGCACCGCCTCCATCGTGGCCGTGCTCACCACTGTTACACCCAGGAAAGCACTCGTCTCATTCTGCTAGTTCAGGTGTGAAGGAAATGTAATGTTTGTTTGTGTCTAAAACTGAATTTAATGTCTATTTTCAGTCTCCAGTTGGAGGAAATGCCTTTCTGGCAACTCAAGGTTTCTTCCTTTCCACGTGGGGAGAGTGTTGACTTCTGTGTCACAGAGGAGTTGGAATGGGAGGGAACTGGCGCAGGCTGGTCCTGAGTTCGTCATCAGTCCACTCCTGCATCCTCAGAGATCTGGGTGGAGGCTCGGGCCTCAGCCTGCACAGAGAGCTTCCCCTTGGGAGGACTCCTCAGGCCCAGCTCTCTTTGAGCTACTTCTGCGGCCTGCTTGGGGCCAGGTGGCCGTGGAAATCCCGGGAGGTTGGTTTGAACCTCATACGTCCCTAGGCCCAAGCAGTCACTCCTGTTTGGTGATCCCACCACCTCCCCAGAGCTGGGCAAGAAGAAGTGAGGCCCAGGGCCCCTCTGCTGACTGACTCCCCAAACAGATCATTGTCCTTCCATATCCCTTGGCCCAGAGAGGGCAGGGCATGGGGCCTACTAAACTGGAGGCCCAACCTTACCCGCCTTTAAATCGCTCTCCTCTGTGGATGACATGGATAGCTGGGGGACTAAAGCTTTAGTTAGTTCATACTATCCCCCTCAGCCCCGAAACGTTAGTCTCTGACTTCAGCTACAACAGAAGGCTCCTGGTTTGGTTTTCCTGATGCTTCTTTTAAACAACTTCCTGCTGTCTGCACAGAAGGACTGCGAGGGTCCCCTGCCACAAGAGGGGATTTCTCAGAGTTTACCACAGACAGACCGGCAAACTGACTGCACTTCCATCAAGTCAAATGGCCGCGGTAACTTACGGCTGGACAAAAGAGCTGAATTTTATTCTGTTTATACATCTAAATAACTTACAGGAAAATGCATGCTAGACAAAAATAAAGGAGCAAAAAGAAAAGAGGCTGAATTGGGAAGCGTTCACTTCGTGTGCCAGGGAATGCCAACGTGCTGCGAGATGCCCATGAGGAGGATCCGTCTTCCCAGGAGCCAGGATATGAAAGTCTCCTCAATACTGAAATTACCCCCACAGTTCCTTAGGAGGGGAGACTGTAATGTAGAAAATTAAGTCTCAGTGATTCCCCTGCAAGAAGTAATACAGTGAGAGCTGCCCAAGACTACTTCTTACGATGCCCTGACTGTGGATCCAGAGCATCTGGACAAAAAGACTCTCAATAAATATAATTCCACAGGGATTATTACTGTACAAGCCATACATATCTCTCTGCTGTTTCCATAAATAATAAATAAGTTAAATAAGCCTTTAAAAAGTTCAGTAGGTTTTAGAGAAGTCAACAAACTACGTATTATTCAGACAGTCCTTCCCATGTTGATCTCATCAAATATTCATTAACTGTAGGTTTTGGTTTGAGTGGCCAGCTTTCCTATTTGCCAGGGACTGAGGATTTGCAGTGCTAAAACCAAGGCAGTCCCAGGCAAACTGGGCAGTTGGTCATTCCAGTTCAAAATGACATCTCCTGCCTCATGCAAAGAGCATAGCTCACTGTGTTGCTGGTTGAGAGCAAAACTTTAAAAGTCAGATGATCTAGGTGAGGTTAAAGCCCTCTCAGGACTGAGAAGCCAACAGGAAGTAGAGGGGCCAGACCTGTCCCAGTAAGGAGCCGTGCAAGTGGGCCCTAGATTCTTCACTAGAAATGTCTTCTCTCCTGTAGTTGAATAGGCCACAGTCTCACAGCACACCCAGCTTCGTGTTTTATCCATCCTACATGACCAGTACATACTGGGATCAGGCTGAATTGGGGTTACTCGGGAGGAATGTTCCTCAGCCTCCTCCAGCTCCTTTTGTTCATCTCCCCTTAGGCACTTTTGAGGAGTGCACTTTGCCCTTTGTTAATCTCTCCTTGATTCTGCCCTTCATTCTGGGCTAAGCTGCATCTTGGCCACCAGGCCCCTGGAGAGAGAGGCAGTGTCCTCTTCTCTGGGCGCCTAATGCTCACTCCATGGCCATTGGGGACTGACCTAATAGCCTACCCTGGGTCCTGCTCCAAGAAATTCCTTCCATGGGTTTCCCCTTCCCGGAGACCAGACTGGGACAGTGTCTTGCCATTTCTTGGCAAACATTCTCATCTGTTCCAGCTTCTCAGGGACCCCAAGGACCCAGGATGCTGAAATTATGGCACGAGGATGTCAGACAGGATAAAACACATTCCTTGGCCCTGGGCGGCGTGGCCCTAGTTGGCCAGACAAATACATAGGCTGAGTCTTCTTGAATTTCTTTTGAAGCCTTTGGAAATGATTTGCAATTAAAACAAAACGAACAACAACCATAAGAAAAATGAGAAAAAAAAAGAGAAACAAAACAAAAACACTGCTAGAACTTGTTTCTCATGGCAAAATAATTTAGTTCTCAAAAAATTATCTCTTACTCCCTCCCTCTTCTCTGGCTCCACATTCTGTAAAAAACAAAGAAAGAAAGAAAGAGAGAAAGAAAGAAAGAAAGAGAGAAAGAAAGAAAGACAGACAGAAAGAAAGAAAGACAGAAAGAAAGAAAGAAAGAAAGAAAGAAAGAAAGAAAGAAAGAAAGAAAGAAAGAAAGAAAGAAAAAAATAGATTCTCTAACCCCTGATTCATTTTTCCTATTCCTATAGGTGGACCACTCATCTTTTCTGTGCCTGAGTTGTTTCATCAATAAATAAGAAGGAAACAGCAATCATTTGCATATCGCTCGTTATATGCCAGGCACTATTCCAAGCACTTTGTTTATATTAGCTTATTTACAATAATATCTTTACACTAATATTGTGAGGGGCATGCTATGATGCTCTTCATTTTATAGATAAGAGAACTAGGACCCAAAATTTAAATAACTTGTCCCAGGTCACATAGCTGGTAAGTAAGAGGCTGGGATTCAACTCCGACTGGCTTCAGAGTGTATGTACTTAGCATTACTCAATGTTGAATAAATAAATGGCTGGCGGGCAGGCTGGCTGGCTGGGTGATGGATGGATGGAAGACAGATGAGTGGGTGGTGGACGGTCAGATTGCAGGCAGTGGGCCCAGCAATTGCTCAGGCACCTCTCTTAGACATATATTACACCAATACTTAAAATTCATGCCTTTAATATGGACTGTGGTTCCCCACACTTTTCTGTTTCAAAGTGAAGTGGGATTGTCCATTTAGAGGATGACTGACTCCGAGCTGAGAAAGAACTTGGCCTCTGTGGAGTGCACCTTCTTTGGAAAAGGAGTACCCCCGTCAGGACTCATTAAAGTATCTGTGGAGTGGAAGCAAAGATGCTATGTTTCCTCAAAATGAATTAATCTCAGAAGAGTTCTTCGAGAATCTTGGATGCAAATTTCCCCTTTAGAGCCAAAACTAACACATTTCTTACATAAAAGAGAAAGGAATATTTGCAGTTATCCCTGAAGAAATAGATTACTGTATCCAGTCAACAAGAGCTTATCTTAAACCTCCAAAGAATTAGATGAACTCTCTTTACATTTTACTCTTTAATTGAGAGACCAGCTTGAAGTTAGCCAGACCTGTGGCTTTGGCCTTGTCGTCCCCAAACTCCAGTGGCAGGCCTGTTTTCCATCTTTGTGATATCAATCTTTTGACAGTGAAACATTTCTTTAATAAAAGTGTTTTGTGTGCCTTACTCTTAGCAGAGTGCTTGAGATTACTTAGATAAGGAAAAGAGGAAAAATCTAAGGATCTAGAAAATCAAGTATGACTGAGTGCTTACTCAACCACAGAATAGCTCGCATGCCACAGGCAACTATCATCTTTAAAACGTACCCCTGGTGAGGTTTTCAAAGATGTATAGATTTGCCTTTTTCTGATTTTGTGTAAGAGATGACAATTAAGTTTTGTTTTCTTTTTAATTATTCAATGGATGGGTCAAACCAATGGCATTAGTATTTTCCAGTGTTCTGGAATCCAAATGTGCCTACGCACACTAATGATCACACCTCCATCGTAGTGAGCTCACTCTCTGAAGGATTGTGCGTGGTGAGCAGCACTAGGCAGAAGACTGACGTATCCTTTGGCTCCATTATTCAGAGCCAGAGACCCTCTGCACGTCACTGAGCTCTTCTCAGCCTCAGTTTCTCAACTCAGCTGTCTGACCTGCAGAATGGAGCTCAGGCTACCCACCTTCCTACCTTGGCATTGTAAAGAAGGCATTGTTATCAAAACTCAGGGCATCATGTAGCAGTAAGCACAGTGCAGGGAATCAGCTTCTGGGACTGGGGACGGGATGCTTGAACCAAATTCTCTCAGGGGGCTGTAGTGAAGCCACCCCATAAGGCTGTCATTTCCCCTGCCTTCTTTTCCTTTCCCAGCCCCAACTGAATTTGGTGTCACAGGAATGCTAATAGCACCTCCTTGCATACCTCAGTTAAAATCTTAGGTTCTAATTCCAGCATCCAAACTTCAAAAAAATTGGTACTTTCTTTAAATGCTTTCTTCACGAAATCAAGTAGGGCACTCTGCTCTGACATGAAGCAGTCCTCTTCCTAGAATCCGAGGGGTGTCTGCTCACTCTTGGAGCTCCCTCCCGACCCGGACTCTGGCTCTATTTCACTCTCACTTCACTGCCACGTTCTCTGTGTAATGCTCTCTTCCAATTTTTAAAGGGGTGGTGCAACTATTTATTAAAAATCCCGCTCTTTCTTCTTAAAGTCACAAACATGATTTTCTATATGATTTATTATTCTAGGAATAGTAGCAAATATATTCTTCATCTATTCACTCAACAAATGTGAGCTGTTTACCAAGAACCAGGTTCAATGCCATCTTGTGGATTTTTCTCATACCAGCTTCTCCTCTCTGAGGGTCTAGCTGATGTTCTCTTCAATGTCCACTTGACTTTATCTATTGACCCCAGTCAAGGGGATCTGGGTAGTTTAAAAAGAGGGTATATCCTAATTTGTCCTGAAGACAGCTAAACTTAACACAGCAACAAAAAAGAAAGAACATCCTTTTCAAAAGACAGCTGAACAATTGTTCTAGCAAATACCAGTGATGCTTGAAATGAAAAATAACGCATGAAAGGTAAGTATCAATAGAAGTGAAGGTATAGTTGTTTCCAGATTGCATTTTAAATTAGCATTTTTACAGACCATGTTATTATTCTTTCTAATGCAAAAATAATAAGATTCAAAATAAAAAATTGAGAAAACTCTGAAGAGCATTTAAAAAATTAGTCAGGTTACATATCAATTATATCTCAATAAAGCTGGAGAAAAAAGTCATAAGCCAACCATCCAAGGTAACATCTGAAACCTAACGTGTTTAAAAGTAAATTCTCTCAATATTCTACCCTATGTATGTGAAAAACACCTGTATTTCTAACCAATAATTAACACATACTCTTCTTACTACAGTATTTCCTGTGCTGGTTAACATGAACCTCAGTAAAAATTTAAGGGTTGCATTCTCTCACGTGAATTCACTGTCACTTTCTCAGTCAGCTTTCACATTAGCTCTGTGGAGAAGCTCCAAAATTTGCTGTCATACATCACAATTTGATGAACTTCTACATGAACTCTGCAGACATCTCTTAACTCCTCTCAGGATAGTGCTCCAGAAATTAAAGTGGTAGGTGAAGGAATGTGCAGTTTTAAAGCTTTCGGTAACATAGCAATAAGTTGTCCTTAAGTACACATTATATATATATATATATATTGTATGGCATTACATGGCATTATATATATATATATAATGTTTTATATATATATATTATAGTNTATATATATATATATATATATATATATATATATATAACTAACGACACACTAATAAACACCTCCATACCACTGTGTCAAATTGCCAGGGAGACTGACCTTTCACAGAAGGGAGCTTGGTGAGGAATGAGGCCATTTTCGTCTGTAATTGTCAGCACCTCTCCTGGCAGGCCCCATCCTTAGAGAGTCCAGCTTTATTTGTCTTAGAGACAGTCTGGGTATAGTATCATCCTAAAACTTTTGGGGTGATTCTAATATCAGCCAACTTTGAGAGCCCCCAAACTAAATGGATTTTTAGATGAAAGAAGTTTGCGGGAGTTTATTTGGGTTTAGGTGTGTATCTTCTGAGGCGATAACCTAAACAAACTTTTGAGTTGTTCCCCTAATTCTTTGACTTTATGAAAAACATTGTATTTCTGAGAAAACTGGGGCAAACATTTTATGAACCTCTGAAAGGAAATCTTGCATACATTCGGGGAAGGTCCTTTTAACAGTGTTCAGTGACCAAGAAATGGTGGCCTTCGTGGCAACACCAAGGTTGCATTTGGAGGGAAGAAGATGGAACCACAGTGAGCGGCTTTGTGGCTGTAGCTTGGCCCCTGGGAGAACCAAGTCTTAGAGAACAGGGCCCTGCAAATTTGTGTGTGTGTGATGCTGGGGGGATTGCAGAGGCCTAGGACTGGAAGCGAGTCCTGTTGTTTGTTAATGTGCCCCTCCTGAGCAAGTTCTTCACCTTTCTGGCCTCAGTTTTTTCATCTCCACAGTGGACCACATTGCACCTTCTTCACAGGGCGGCGGTGCAGGGGTGAGGTCCACACCCAGATAGCAGGTGCGCCTGCAGTGCATGGAGCAAAGATGACCGCTTTCTTTGCTGGCACCAACGCCACTTTCTTTGCCGCATGCACACACTTACACGTGCTAAGGTCACTCCTAGTCAGGACTGATGGGTTCAAAGGCCAGCCTTGCCACGCCCTAAGGGCATGGCCTTATGCATGTCCCCGTTTTTTTTATAAAGCCCCCATTTCTTCCTTTAAATATCTCAAGGCCCCTCCCAAGTTTGACAATCTCTGAAAAAAATCTTTTCCCTTGCGTGGAATTGTTGGTACTTAAGTGCACCATGAGTGAACATTCTGTGGTACAGTTTTTCAAAAGCTGCCATTTACGGAGGGCCTATGACGTCCATATGTGCATATTACAAGGTTAAAGTTCACAACAACCATGGGAGACAGGTATTCTGGAGGAAATGCATTCAAAGAAAAATACCCTGTCCACACTCACACAGTTGGCACTTGGTGTAACTGAGATTGGAACTTGACTTTGGTTTCAAATCCCTTGTTTCCGAAAAGCCTAATTCCAAAGGGCTGCTGGTTACCAACACAGGACTAAGTATTCAGAGATACACTATATTCATTCTGGCTTTTTTCGTTTTCCTCTTTTTCCTGTTCTACTTCTTAACAATCACCTTTACTCATTAAGTTGCCTGCCAGAGTTTTTGCAGGAATAGGAAAAAACCCTAAACTGTGATTTTCTAGAGTCATCGGAGTGAATCTCATCAGTATACCCCACTGAACTCAAAGTAAAAGCATGCTTTTACTTCGTGGGTCTAACTCACCTTTATTTAGTTGGACCCACAAAAGGTCCATGGTCTCCCCGACTCTACCCAAGAGGAGAAGAAGTTTGAGTGGAAGGAAACGGCAGTGTTAGCAGGTGGCAGCTGGAACTCGGCCCCTCCAGTTTTGCGAGACACAATTACATGCATCGCTCTTGCTAAGGCCCCTCCCAGGGAGAGCCCGTTTCAGCGAGGGCCTCCTAAGTGTCAGCTTCATGAGTGGCAGGGACACCCACCTCTAGTCCTGCTTGCTCAATGGCATTTTAAAGAGGGAGTTGTTCTTCTTTACACATGGCTGCAGATGCGTTCAAAGTTTTCACGGGAAAAAATGCCGTTAAGTGTTGCCCAATTCTTCTGTTACTACTGTCAACCATGACAGATATCCCCTCTTACCGAAAGTTGAGAAGGATTTCATTCTAATTATTTCCATCCATCAAGTAACCAAAGAGCTTTAGAGCTAGAAAGGAGTAGAGCTTCCTAATCCACAAAACCTGACACTCAGGCGTGAGAAAACGGAGGCCTGGTAAGGATCTGTGACCCAGTCAGACTTTACAGAAACAGGCTGCGGCCTGTCCCCAGAGGAGCAACGGTGATGCCTCAGCCAGAATTTACTGAGCACTCATTCTGCCCAGGACAGAGAGAAGCAGAGGCCTGCTAGCTATTCCCAGGGAGGTTTGCCCTAGTTGGGGGGTTATACACATTTCACAGGAGGTAGTATCTAATAAATGTGAAATTATTGTCAGAGGCAAAAAGCGTGATCACAACCCATTCAACACTTCAACATTTAATAATGTTAGTAGCTTCACCTTCCAAGCATGAGGCCGCCACCACTTGGCACCACTCTCCGGAGCCAGTGGGGCTGTCGGTTCTGCTAAGAGGCTCTCTGGGGGGATGAGAATTGTATGGCCTAAAGAAACTTCCAAAGACCCTTCTTTTTTTACCCAAACTTTATTGTTTGGGGCCAGAAACAGTGTAAAGTTTTACTGCAACAGACAGGTACAGTATGTTCTACAAAGCATGTGTTTTGGGTCTGTTTCAGTAGGACAGATATCAACGTTTCTGAGAACAGAAATACAAAATAGTTGAGTTAACCCTAGAAGGAAAATAATCAACTCAATACACTACTTTCCATTTTAATTTCATCCTCTAACCTAATTTTTAGATGAGATTTTGGAGGAAATTTGCATAAATACAGAAACTCCAGATGATGAATCATCTCAGTATTCGATGCAAATGACAGATTGCTCCGGTCGTGGTCTGGCTGAGGAGCCTGGTCCAGAGCCTTGCAGGAGACTGTGGAGGGAGGCAGAGGAGAAGTGTGGGGGGCGGGACACGCTTCCTCCAGCCTCGGAAACTTTCTTCAAAAGAAACGGCACAATGAGCTCAACAGATGAACCCAAAAGAGGGAAGCTGTTTTAGTTACAGCGTGGGTGAAAGTCCTGTTCCCCATCTCCCCCTTCCCCTGCTTTCATCATCGTGCTGTCTTCTCCGAATCTCTCTGACTCTGGACCTCCTTATAAGGATCCTTGTGACCACCTGCATAATCCAAAATAATCTCCCACCTCAGGAGCCTTAACCGCTCCTGCAGAGTCTCTGCCGCGTTAGGTAACAACACATTCACAGTCTTCTAGAATAGGGGTTTCTTTGGCAGATCATTGTTCTGCCTACCACATCGCTCTTGTGGATTAACTTGAATTAAGGCCAGGACCGTTTGTTAAATTCCTCGAAACTCAGCTTTCAGAAGGTAGCCCTGGCTGGTGAGGCTTCACCTCGGCTGCCCACCATGGAGCTGAGGCTGTCTCAGTGGTCTTTAGTCTAACTGGATAGTGCTCCAACTTCAGCCAGTATAGAATCAGGCAGAGGGCTGCGGGCACAGACTGCTGGACTTGAAACCCAGAGATTCTGACTCCATAGGTTTGGGCGGCCCAGGAATTTGCATTTCTCAACCAGAGAAAATACCTTTTAACAAACATCCACAAATTCTTTGATGCTTCTCCCTTCCAAAGGTGGAGTCTCATTTCCCTCCCTCTGAGTGTGGGTCAGATTCAGTGACTTGCTTCTAATTATGTTCGATGTACATGATAGCATACAATTTCAAGACCAAGTTCTAAAAGGCACAGCAGCTTCTATGCCCCTTACTCAGACCACAGGGAAGTCCAAGCCTCAGGTCTTGAGGACACTCCAGAAGTCTAGATAGGAAACAAGTCTTGCTGCCAACACCCAGCACAAATTTGATAGCCTGGGAGTGGGTGAGCCACCTTGGAAGATGGTACTCCAGTCCCAGCAGATGACACCTTGACTGTGACCTCATGAGAGACCCTAAGCCAAAGTTTCCCTGCTGAGTCACTCCTAAATTCCAGAAACACAGAAAATGTGAGAAATAGTGAAAGGTTATTGTGGTTAAAGCCACTGATTTTGGGGTAACTTGTTTCATAGCCACAGATCACTAATGGAGAAGGTGAGGCTGATGCTACGGGCCCGAGGACCACACTTTGAGAAGCACTGGTCAGGCCCACACACCATGGCAGGCGCAGGCGTTTCTCCTGTCTGCACTGGCGTTCTCGGGGGAAACAGAGGAGGGTAATGTTCTTGGGTTTATGCGGACTACAAATCATTCTCTCTTTTCTGCAGATGGATTCAGTTACCACCAATCTTTCCTGGAAGTTATTTTACTGGGAAGAAGAGCAACAATACGTCCACTGTGAGCTGGACTCCAGAAGCCCATTTCTGTCTACTCAGTCATAAGGAATGTTCTGCACATGGATGAAGAACCAGGTTTAGGGAGGAGAGAAATGATGAAAAGATTAGACTGTTGCTCTCTGTCACACTGTCTTTGGTCTGGAGGTGAGTAAACTGAAGGAAGAAAACAAAGCTCTTGACAAAGGAGGGAAGGGTAGCACTGAGGGCTGGGAGAGCAAAGGACTGTCCAGACGTTAAATAATGAGGAACTGAAGCTTCCCTCATTGTGCTGGAGAAGCCTGTTCCTGAGCCAGCTGTGAGGAAATGGAGAGTTTACATTATCTGGGATGTCAGTAAGAACTCAGTGGACACACTTCCTGTCTGGTTCTCCCCGAAGATTAGCAAACTCTTCAGCAAAGACGCTTTTCCAAGGGTTTCATTTGATGTTCTCTTTCCCAATTGGCAGATGTGGGCCAAAAGAAATACAGCTCCCAGAAAGAATGTAGCGGTGGGAAATTATAACCCACCCCAGCATTCTTTTCACACTGTTCCTGTAAGTGTGGACTCTGATTAATGGGTACCTTGCAGATAGACAGCATGTTTGTGTATGAATCCTAGGAACCAGCTTCAAAAGATACAGACTTGGATCTTCAGGCATCTCAGCTCCAGGAAATTTGCTCACCTCCAACCATGGAGCTGGGATGATGTGGAGCTGGGACACACACCAGACCATCACTTGCCTTATCGGAATGGACTGTGCTCGTCTGCTTGTAGAGAACTTTTGAACTCCCTCCCTTGATCCCTTTGTTCTGTTCCCTCTCCCTCCTTATAAAAACTTCTGCCTCCATTGAGAGGGAAAGATGGGCTTTGAGATGTGAGTCTCCCAGTGACCCAAAGGATGGTCTTTGAGACACAAGTCCCCCACCTTCCAGATGGCCAGCACCTGAATAACCCCCTTTCCCTGCATCAGCACCTGCATCGCGAGTGTTGGCTCTCGCAGCAGCAGGAGGCCGGACCTGCATTCAGTTGAAGAAAGGGCAGTGGCAGTGAGGACCAAGTGCCGCTGAAAAGGGCAGCCCAGGTGCGAGTGGGCCACGGTGGCTCTGCAGGACGGGCGGTCTTCAGATGGGGCCGTGCCAGGGTCACGTCGGCGACCTCACTCTCTCCAGTGGGGTTTCTCTGGCTTCTTCATTTATTTTATGAAAACATAAAATGTGACATATGATTTCATTCATATGATGTTCTTGGAAAGGTGTAACTAATCTAGAATGACAGAAAGCAGAAAGTGGTTGCCTCAGGCCAGTATTGGTGTGTGTGTCTGTTTCGGGGGTGACTGCAAAGGGACATGTGGGAATTTGAGGGGTGATGAAAATGCTTTACATTTTTATTGTGGTAGTGTACACATTTTATTGAGGTAGTGTACACATTTCATTGTGGCTGTACACATTTTTAAAATTCACTGAACTGAGCACTCAGAATGGGTACATTTGATTGTATACAAATATATCTCCATAATGTTAATCTTTAAAAAGTGTGACATACAAGGAGTCCTTTGAGGGGATTATCAGTGACTGGTTCAGCAAAAACAAGAGTTATCTGGTGGAAGAAGGAATGGACTAGATTAGATTAAATGTTTTCAAACAGAGTGGACAATCACTTGAAAAAATTCAAGGATAAATTAGAGGATGGGATACGAGGGAGGAACCCCCAAAACTCCTGAATTTATTGATAAAAAAATAGTGTATTTGTTCTTACATGTATAAACTTCAGTCTCCTTCAAAGTGCTCTCCATTGATGCAATATACGTATTGAGATTTTTTTCCACTGCTCAAAGCAGCTTTTGAACTCACCAATTCTGATGCCTTATAGCACTTCTTCTGCCATTTTTTGTTTCCCCCTTCCACAATGGCACAATGTTTCCCTTTGAGGAGTTTTTTTTCACTTGAGAAAACAAAAAAAAAGTTGCTTGAGGTGAGTTTGGGTGAATAGGGAGGGTGGGATCATGCTGTTTTGGGTCAAAAACTGCTGAACACTCAGTATAGACTAGGCAGGTTCACTGTAAATCACCCATCATGAAATGGGCAAATGCACTGAAAGCACCTTCAAAAAACTCTCGAAAGCTGAATGCAACCTCTCACAACAACACCAGCTGGTACAGTGATATGGATGGGTTCCTAGAACACTCACCAAGCAGGGGGGCCTATACTACAAGGGGGCCCTCCTCCAGAAGATAGTTCTGGTGTTTTGGGGTTTTTTTGATCCCCCCCCTTGTATATATTAGTTTACTGGAGCTGTCATAACAGATTTTCACAGACTAGATGGCTTAAAACAACAGAAATATATGCTCTTACTGTTCTGGAGGACAGAAGTCTGGAGTCAAGGTATCTCTGGGGTTGACTCTTCTCGGAGGCTCTCGGGGAGACTCCATTCCACGCCTCTCTTCCAGCTCCTGGTGTTGCAGGTGATCCATACCGCACTTCAGCTTGTTCTTGCGTAGCTCCAATCACTGCATCCATCCACGAGTGGCCTCCTCTTGCTTTCTTTGTCATCTACTTGTGTTTTCTCCTCTTCTTACAAGGACACTTGTCATTGGATTGAGGGCCTGCCTGGGTAATCCAGGATGATCTCATTTTAAGATCCTTAACTTAATTACATCTGCAAAAACTTCTTACATATAAGGACATTCAAAACTCCAGGTGGACATGTTTTGTGGAGCTACCATTCAACCCATCACAGAGTAGATAAAGTTTACAACTTTTCTAACTTTAAGAGTCTAGAAATCCTACATTATTTATACTGAAGAGGATGTGGCTTATATTTAATACTTTCCTAAAAGAAGCATGTTCATTGCCCATCTGCTACCTGGTTGGAAGGTGAGGAATGTAATTAACAGGAGAAAAGAAGGGCCAGAAACAGGAGAAAAACCTAATTTTAGAGTTTCCCTAAAGCTAACCCTGATGCCTCATCTATGTAATTTCTAAACACATAGCCACATGTTAGAACATGACTGTGGCCTGAGCCTTTCCACACACACACAGGGAAAGGGAACCTTGACCATGGTCGGAAAGCCATTCCTCCCACGGGGTTGGGGAAGCAAAGG
The DNA here is from genome assembly GCF_014824575.4 of Sturnira hondurensis. NCBI lineage: Eukaryota > Metazoa > Chordata > Mammalia > Chiroptera > Phyllostomidae > Sturnira > Sturnira hondurensis. The sequence goes on from NW_028095541.1 coordinate 11,444,960, forward strand.
GGACGTTCTGCAGGTTCTAAAGTGCAGGATTTCTACAGTTTCAGGACACTTCCTTAAATGATCTTGTTTTGCCCAACCCCTGCCCCGCATCTGTTCTGAAATCTAAGTTGTTTGTTCTGCGGCCTTGGAAACTTCTCAGACGCATACCCCTCAGCCTGCCGGCAGCAGAAAGCTGCAGTCCCCACTGACCCTCCGATGAATATAAAACCTCAACGTACTTGGAGAGGAAAGTGATCTCACTCTAACAGTCCCCTTCACCAATGAGGAGACATCGTAACTCAAAATTGCCTAGGAAATAAATGTTTATTAGATCTCAGCAATATTGGCACCGCGGCAGAGTGTGCCGTCATGCAAATGTGTCCTTCTGCTCCGTCGCCAGAGAAGAGAAGCTGAGATCTGCCCGTTTTCAGCAACAACATATGGGAGCCCACGAAAGGCCAGCGCAACAAGAAGGATTTCCTCTGTGGCCCCCAGACTCAGTGCCACGAATCCCTGCTGGCACTTGGGATGTTTTGTTTTCTCATTATTCTCACCAGCATCTGTTGTCCCTCTATGTACCACGGCACTCTCCTTGCCCAGATCTGGTACCTCGCACTATATGATTGATGATAACCAGCATCTCACTACAAATGGGGACTGGAGGATTAAAGTAACCAACCTGATCCTTCAGGCAGGACATTTCCTACATTAGGCAATAGTAATGTCTTCATTTTATCATCACATACAGGTGCTTTTCAACTGATGAAGGCAGTACTTCCTGATAAATCCATCATCATTTGAAAATACTGTAAGTTGAAGTGTATTTAATACACCTAACCTATGAGCATCATAGCTTAGCCTTGCCCACATTAAGCATGCTCAGAACAATTACATTAGCTACACAGTTGGGCAAAATCATCTAACAAAGCTCTTTAGATAAGAGAATGTTGACTATCTCATGTAATTTATTGTGCATATCACCTTCACACCATTGTAAAGTCAGAAATCATAAGTAGAACCTTGGGGAGGTGGGGACTATCTGTAATCAAGTTAAAGTTGGGGTTTGGAACTCACCTACCAGGTGTTGTCAGTGGAACCCCATGTAGTTTCCAATTCCCAGACAGAAGAGTCACATCCAAGCCACCATGAATGTCATTGGCACTCAAGAAAAACATCTAGGAGCTACTGCAAGGGCAGGAGAGATGGGCTGGGAGCGCATGTAGGGGCACCCTGGGCCAGCTGAGGGATCATCGGGGCTCGAGACCGGCCAGGATGCCCGGTGGCGGCACAGGACTCCCACACTCAATAAGCACCTTCTCCAAAGCTGGACTGAAAGCTTGCCCAGACCTGGCTACTCAGCCCTGCCTCTGAGAACCCACAGAAGAAAGTCAGGCCATCAGGGGCTCACTTCAAGCCTATTCCATAGCTCCTGCCGGGAGGAAAGTCTAAATTTAAATCTCTCAGCCACAGTTTCAGGATCACTGTTTTTCTATGACACAACAGAACTAGGTCTTGAGGAAAGAGGCTCGCTCAGCACTCATGTATGTATGCACCCATGTGGGGAGAGACCCGTGCTAAGCCCACAGCCTTTAGCCCAACAGATGGGGGTGCTACTTATGCCACCAGGATCCACTGGCTTTGTAACCACAGAGGGGGGCAAATGTCCTGAAAAGTCATTCCACAGAGAATACTAGAAGGAAGTGAGAGTCAGCAAGCTCAGAGGTGCTAGGCCAGCAAAGATCTGGGCTGAATAGGGCCGTGCTGTGAGGCTTAGTGAGGGAACAATTGCCCTGCTTACAGTGACAGAGTCCTTCACCTTCTTGTCTTCCTGACACTCAAAACAGCCTCAACAGTGAGCATTGCTGCCTCCATTCTGCTGGCGAGGACACTGAGATCAGAGAGGTTAAGTGATGAACTTCAGGTCACACAGCCAGTCTAAGGCAGCACTGCACCTCCATCATAGCAGGCAGGTTGCAGAGAGCCTGACACAGGAGGAGTGTGAGCCTTTGAACCCAGGACAGGTGTCCTGACAAATGCACAAAGCCAATTGTGTCAGGGATGGCCCCCCTGCCCAGGGGGCCCAGCACCATGGCCCCTGACCCAAGGTCCGCTGGCCACTCCCTCTCTGAGACAGCAGCACCTGCTCACAGAATCACCAGGCAGGGGAAACAAACATCTGGCAGTACCACATCCTCCCGCACTCACCCCAAACACAGTACCCATGGCAACCAAACAGAGGGCCATGGGCAAAAACACAGAGGCTGAATGCAGGCAGAGAGAGACGGCAGAGGGCCACTGCCTTGCTGAGCACTTTGCACCAGGCGCCGTCATGGGCCAGGAACCCTACTCAGGAGAGAACTGAGTTCTCTCCCGCTGATGCCCAGGCCACACCCTCTGTGCTGCAGGCTTCCTCACAGACACTCCAGGAGCTCGGCCTGCAGGAGAGATGGGGTGCGCTGCGGGTGGCTAAGAATGACAGTCAACTTGAAGGCTCTCAAAGGCAGGGCAGTCTGTTTCACCCACTGATGTAACCCATGCTTCCAGAACAGTGCAGGGCACATGGTAAACTTTTATCATTTGTTAAGTAAGGAATGTTAGAACCATACCCTGAGGAGGAGCTGAGGTGGTCAAACTACTTGCTAGGGCACATTGGTCTTCCAATTTGTAATTCAGATTCCTCCTTTCTCAGGTCTGATAGTAGAGTTCCTAGATGGTATAATTTTACATACAATGCCATTGGCCACAAAGACTCATCCCAGGCCTAATCCCTCTTTCACACGGGAGAAACATAGGGGAGGAAGGTGTCATACTTATTGTCCTAGACAGCAGCTGGGCTGAGGTGGACTTTGTCTGGCTGGACCATCCCCTCCGCCAGCTGTACAAGCTCCCCTACACCCTCCTCATCGCTTCATTTAAACTGCAACAATGCACCCCTTCTCTCATGAGGCTGAAGTTTTGGTCCCCACTTACTCCACTATGGTGGGATTTTCCATATCACCGTTGTCCTTATAAGTGGTAAGAAATATAAGTATTCCATTGACACCCACCCACAGCCTATGGCGCTCAGATGCTTTCTAGGTGCTGCCCTCTGCCCTGACACCAGCTCTGGCCTTACCTGCCTAGGTGTGTTTCAGGGACCTCGACTGTTATTTCAAGGCAATTATTTCAATTGGTTTGAAATAATAAATGCCCCTGAGCAGTAGATAGGGAGGGTTTCACCACACTGGCATTTCGCTGGACCCACACAATCTGTCAAGCGAGTTTGTTTTGCTCTCTAGATAAATGAGGAGCCAAAGGGTGTTTTTCTGACCGTGAATTCTTGGCGTTTTTTCAGGCTCTTAAGTAAGCAAAGTGAGCACTGCCAGTCTTCTCTGGCACCGCTCAGGACTGTTTAATGAAAGTTAGAACACGGAGCGAGGGGTCTCGGGAGTCACCTGATGCAGGGGTTTCACACCCTTCAGGCGAACGAAAGTCTTCCTTCAAACACCAGCTTTTCCTGAAGTCGATCTTGTTATGCTGCAGCACAATATGGTGCGGTATAGTATAGTATAGCATGTGATAAAGCTGGCAGCGCTGTGGATAAAGGCAGCTGGCGCCCTTCCTCTACGTTCTCTTTTATCTTCCTTCTGGCCGGGCAGCACAGGTCCAGAAACACCAGTCTAATCTAAGCCCTCGCTGCAATGATGGTCAACAAAGGGACTGGGTGGGGAAGGGACTTGTCCAAGGTCACCTAGGGAGGTAGTGACCAAGCTGGAGCTGGCACTCCCCAGCCCCACCCTGTTCAGGAGTCAGCACCGGCCCAGACCTGCTCGCTACCACTGAGCCGGCAGACACACACCTGCCTGGGGCCCGTGCATGGAGCTGACACTCCCACCTGGCCCCCAGGCAAGCCTTCAGCACGTGGATACATGCTAATGATCACACCTTGGTGACTTATTAACACTGTAGCTTGGGACAGACCTCCTTAATATAAAATCTGAACTCAGGTTGACTGCCCCCCGACTCAGTCCTCGAGTTTAGCCATCTGATGGGCAGCAAAGCTCTCACTGGCCTTGACTGCCTATCTCTCAATGAACCTTAGTCCTCAAATGTGCTCTTTAATGGCAAAAAAACAACAACAACAAAACAACCCACCAAACACCATCTTCTGTCTCAGCCTTTTATTTGTGGGTCACAGACCAGAGAAACATCTTGCAGAAACACCCTTGAAGTCCAGTTAGAAATGGGAAAGGGGCCTGGACTGGTGTGGCTCAGCTGGTTGGGCATCATCCTGCAAAGTGAATAGTGTTGGGTTCGATTCACGGTCTGGGCACATGCCTGGGTTGCTGGTTCATTCCCTGGTCGGGGAACATACGAGAGGCAATAGAATGATGTTTCTCTCTCACAGAGATATTTCTTTCCTTTTCTTTCTCCCTCCCTTCCCCTCTCTCTAAAAGCAAATAAATAAAATATTTTTAAAAAAGAAGTAGGAAAGGATTTTGAGTGGAACGAAGCCTATATTCTCCCTGTGCAGTTGTCCTGAGGCCCCACCGTCCTCCTCGGTCAAGGCAGAATGTGGCTTGATTATCTTGAAGCTCTGTCTAGCTCCAGCATGTTCAGAACCTAAAAGAAACAGGAAACTGCCTGTGCTCCCTCCAGGTGCGGGAGGCCTCTCCCGTGTTCTAGGAGGTGGGGAGCCTGGCCCCAAGGCTGCCCCCTGAGCTCCTGGGAGAAGCGATGATGCTGTGACCGACACAAAAATGCTGCAGAAGTGCCTCCAGCACCTGACCACCTCGGTCCCAGCAGCCCTTCCTTTTCCTCACCTTCTCAATGACCTTTCTCCTTAGCTTCAACCACTTTAGAAAGTCTGTCCACATACAATACAACAGGAGCCTTGGTGTTTTTTTTTTCTTATCTCTCTGTCTTGTCTGCCTTGTCTCCACTGATAGTCTGGTGCCCGAGACTGAAGCTGAGGGTCTGGTACCCAACCCTCCCCTTCCTTCCCACACCTTCCCCCTCCCCTTCTTGAACCTCCCTCTACCCTCCTTCCCGTGCCCCTCCTTCTTGTGCAGAGTAAGGTCACACGGAGAGTCTGGCTGGAACACTCAGAAACCCTAAACACTGTGGCCTCGGCAGTGGTGCCAGGGAGAACAGGGAGTCCTCGCTCAGGCCAAACTCAAGCAGGCAGGATGGGAGAAGCCTTATTAGGTCATACAGCCCAAGAACAGGGTGAGCCTCTTTCTTATGCTCGCTGCCTGGGAGAATGAAACTTTTCAACTTGGACATCTGTATCCCTCCACCACTAACTCCTCATCTCATCCTTTGAGGGGTCCACCCTCCTCAAAGGACAGACCTGTCCTTCTCTGGCCATGCCTCATTCCCCTTCACATCTGGAGACAAAGCCCCCAGGTGTTTGTTCCCATCCCTTGATGTCCTCACACCTTGCTCTGTCAGCACGCTAAGCACCTGCTCCCACCCCACATCTCGTCCCCGTTTGCGATGCTGTTGGCATCTTCCTCCCTGCACTCACACGTGAATTCCCTGAAGCAGGGATTGGTTCTGTTGGGGTCACATGTATATTCCAAGTGCAATTTCAATAAATATTTACTGAGTGGATTTCCTTCACACAACGATGACTCAAGTGCATATTCTCCTTCGATATGCCTCATGCTTCTTTTTCTCAGTAGCTCTACAGATAAAGCCACTTTACACTCAGGCAGAAAGGAAAGAAGTTACCCTTGTTATTTCCCTTTTTCTATCTGGGAGTCAACAGTCTCCCTCCATCTTTTGGGGGAAAGTGGGCTGATCTGAGTCGATCCTTCGCTCCCTCACACCATGAGCAGGCAAGTGTCCAAGAGCTGCGAGCCGTTCCCACAACTGCTAGAGGATGAGCAAACATCAGCACCCCAGCAGCCCCGAGAGCCCTTTTCCAGCTCGGCCCCAGGGCCTCCCGCCTCTCACTCGGGCTCCTTCAACCATCCCTTCTCAGCTGTCAGAACTGTTCCCGAGGAAGAATGCTGCAGACTGCCACACGAAGGCTCGAGAGCTCGACAAGTCCCCTCCCCACTGGCGGTCCTACCCTGAGTGGGCCAGTCCTAGTCAGAAGAGTGGGGCCCGGCTGGTAAACAGCCAGGATCTCTAAGGGGGAGGGGCTCTGGCCCAGGGGACAGTCTGGGTCTCTGATCTGTGAACCACCCCCCACTTCTCTCAACCTACAGTTCGAGGCCTACTCTTTAAAAATATTAATTTGTGTTTTCCGATTATAAAAATACTACAGTCTCATAGAAAATTCTGTTGTAAATTATATTTTAAAGAACAAAACATTTAAAGCATCTGGCAGCTCACTATTCATAAAGAACACTGTACACATTAAAGATATTTTCCTTTCTTTTCCTTTAGTCCATTTATTGTTCTTATTTTCTTCTTTAAGAAAAAACTTATTTCAGCCCACCATTTAGGTGGCTCACAGCTGACTCCCAGATTTCCTGAAGAAGCATGAAGAGCTCACTGAGGTGGACGGGAGTGAGGAATGACCTGGGTCCCTGAGGACAAAGCTTTTCTGTGGCTTCCTCAGTGACACAGAACAGGAGCCGGATCAGTGCCGCAGACTGAACACGAGCTAGAGCCAGTCCACGTTAAAATGGAGCTTTGTGTGATTTCAAAGACTACAAAAGTTCTCCACAAATTAGAATTTCTCCTCTACCCATTGCTAATACCTGCAGTCCTAGTGTGAGAACTGTGTTCTTGAACCCCAAACACTTTTTATGGGTGACAAATTGAAATCTCAGAAGAGTAAAGTAACTTTAAGGGCTTTGAAATACACTCAAACGCATGTATCCAGGGGAAGGAAATACTTGGAGTCATTGTGGGATTAGTAAACACACATCGGTCACAATAACTGTGCTTCAAAAGCACAGAAGCCTAGAAGGACTGGGTTGGACTGGGGACATAACCAAAGAAACAGACATGCGAGAGTGGGAAGGCAAAGGCTTGAGACACTAAAAACTAACCTCGGATTTTTTCCTTCTGGGTTATTTATATTTAAAAATAACATACCTGAGGTGTTTACCTCCAGTTCTGGTCCTAGATAACTGTGTGACCACAACACATAAGATAAAGAAATGGAACCAGGATTGGTAGTTCTTTGGTTGCTTACAAGATACAGATTGCTGGAGTCTTACACCCAGAAATTCCTATTTAAGTTGGTTTATAGCCCAGGCATTGGTCGGTCTAGGCTCCTGTGTTGTTTTCTCCAAGCTCCCCAGGCAGATTCGAATATGCAGCACCTTCATTTCTAAAGTCACTTTTTAGTTCTAAGCACAGACTCTCTAGTGAAGAAACTGAGGTGACTTGCATTTGCTCAGTTTTTCGCTGCCAGGAGCACTGCCCAGGCCACCCACACAACTCTGCCTTGGCAGGTGCCCACCCGTGTCTGCACTCACAGAGGCTGGAGGTTTCAGAGATGTGAGATCATCAGCCAACTGCCAATGGCAACGCAGGCCATCATTGTTCTCTTTCCTTCACGGAAGGGTTTAACAGAGAAGGTGGCACGAGGGTGTCTCTCAAGCCCTGGGGTAAACTCGTGATTGGTCTTTTGAAAAGATTGAGTGTGTTTTCCAATTAGCACTTACAAAAAAGCTCATCAATTAGGTAAAACACTCTATGTAGCATTTGTGAGGTTATTTCTTTTGTCAGACTTAGAAATTCTTAAAACATTGAAAAGTCATTTTTAAATACAAAAGAAAAAGGGTTTGGGGTGGAAGTAAATGCGATCACAATTTAGCACATTGAAAAGCACCCCCAACCTCATTTCCATGTGCTGACGTCAGGTGTTGAAGACAGCAGGCTCCTGTCTTCTGCTCAGGCTGGGAACAGAAGGGGCCACATGAGTGGCGTCTCTGAATTTTGCTGAGAGTCTCTGAGAGTTTGTCTACCAGAGCCAGAAAGACATGAATACACACGAACAGGGAAAATGAGTCGCATTCTCAGGAAAGTCGGCCTCCTAAGTTTTGGGAAATTTTTTCATCCATCCCACAGGCTCAGAACACCCCAGAGCTTTCTTAAATCTATGCAAATTTACATAATCTCTTGTTGCCTCAGAAGATGTCAATTTTCCAGTAATTAGTGTCTTAGCTTAAAGACATGTGAGCCTATTGTTATTTGCCATCCCTTCAGCACAACTCCACTGGCAAACTCCCACTTATGACCTCACACCTCATCTGATTTTCATCAAATGTGCTTTTTGCAGTGAAAAGGAAAGCCAAGTTGAACTTTTACAAGGTCAGCACAGATATATCTTTGCAGGTGTCACACTGTGCATATGAAAAATAATAGAGGTATGATTTCTAGAAAATTGCCAGGTTTTATAGCTGCTATGAGTTTTATAGCAGAGCGAGTGCAAGAAGTCAGCCCCTGGGCCATCTCAACGTCTCCTCAGCTATAAATAGGAGACCTTGAGCAGGACAGATGTTTGAAACATACGAGGAAGCACATCCAGGAAAAACGAATAAGAATGTAGGCTTTCTGCACACCTGACCATATGGAAAGTGAGTGAATATTATTCCAGTTATATTACAGTCAAATAAGACGTTGTTTTTGCCAATGTGAAAAGCCAGAACCTCAGTCTGGGTGCAACAAAGCTATTGATTTACTGCAAATCTTCAAACCTAAGGGGGAAAAGTAATCCAGTTCTGGGCTGGGAGCCATCCCTTCACCCCTGGGGGGGCAGTAGACAGCTGCCTTCAGGGTCTACCTTGGGAACCCCGCAGCCTGCCACAGGGCTTAAACTCTTCCCCATTAGGGAGCCTCCATTTTTTCAGATATTTTATCTTCACGGACTCCAAAACCTTCTCTATAATATCCCTACGTGGCTACTTTGAGTGATGGGAGCTAACTATTTCATAAGGCATTAATTTGGGAAAATTCTTCTGTGTATTGCATTGAAATCTTTAACTTCCACTCACTCATCCTAATGGTCCCCCTCTTGAGGTTCACAGAATCAGTCTATCACTTTTCCCCACAATGGCCCTTCCATATCGGAGGACAGCTAACAGGTCTCCTCTGAGCCTTCTTGTTTTGGACTCAGAACACTGAGCTGCTGCCACCAGTTCTAAATGATGCCATTTTCAGAGTCATCATCACTTGAAGCAACTCTCTCTGGGCCTGATTGTTCTATAGGAAGAGGAAGCCAAACAGAACGGCTGAACCGGCGCAACCCCCCCGCAGAGTTGCTGCTTTATTTATTTGTTTTATTTCTCTGCTGCATCTACAGTACCATTCGTATTTTAGAATAACTATATTGTGGGTTCATACAGAGCTCACGATAACTAAAAACTCCTCAGCTTTGGTCACAGGAATTCTTTTTTTTTTTTTGCAGGAATTCTTATGAAGCCAGGTCTGCCTTGGCTTAAGCTCGTAGACACGTAACATAGATATCATATGTAGAATATATATCAATCTCAATTAAACTTCCTTTGTGGTTATCTTCTGTCAAGATCCATCTGAGTCCTGATTCTTCTCTTCAGGATCTCAGTGATTCCCCCCAGCTTCATGTCATCTATAAAGTGATAAGAATGTCTTTTTTCCTGACCCAGGCTGACAATAAAAAAACGAGGCACCCCGAACAGGGCCTTCAGAGGCGCCTTCCAGGTGGATAGCGATTCATCTTGGAGCACAGGGGTCTCAAGCGGATGTAAATCTACCTGCTGTCCCTGGTCACCTGGTCTGTGTCTTCCTCTCTCAGTCACCAGGAGGGAGTTTATTAGAGTCCCAGCCAAATCCAAGTACAGGGTGGGGCAAAAGTGGGTTTACAGTTGTTCATATGGAAAATAATACAATCATTAATAAATAATAATACAAGGGTAAACTCTGTATTTTGCCTACTCACGACTGTCAACCCACCTTTGCCCCACTCTGTGTGTGGTACAAAGGTTGACTTTCCTCAGGAGCCTTTTGCAGTCTTCTGTTTTAATGTTTCGTGACTTTCTTGCTTTTCTCCCTGGGCAGGTGAACAGAGTCCCCTCTGCAGGGAGCTTTCTGGAGCAGGAGAGCAGATCTGGGGCCCTACCCACTGTCACGGGCCTGTCGCTCTGTGCTCTGCTTCCTTGGAAAGGCCATCCGGCCGGTGCTTTTCACAAGCCTCAGTTCGTGCTAGGACTTCCTGACAATATTCCCATTAGTTTTGGCCTCTCCTTGTGGACTGGGAATGGCCTCTATCCCTTGCTCCCTTTTTAAATGTGGTCTCATAGAATTCACTTTGTAGGCACACAGCTCCTGTGGTGTCATGTCACTCCCGCGGGGCTACTGTCACTTTATAGGGAGTGTTTCTGATCAATACCATCCCAGACCCAGGCAGGAGGAACCCAGTTCTCGGCCCCTGCATAGTGAAGGGTTAGCCTTACCTAAAAAGAGATCTGGCCTTTTCCCTTGGCTGTTGGTAGGTGATCTCTAGGCCCCTGAAGTGTCCCACCTAATAAGTGGGTCTTTGTTTGCTTTGGGGCTTTAGCCACTGCACATCATAGCAATATGACTTACCATGGGGTCTTGGGACACACCGTATCAGTTCCAATCTCCTAAAGAGCCCGGAGACAGGCCACGTAGGCTACAGGTGTTCACGACTCAACCAAGAGCGTGCACATCCAGGCTCAGGTGAGCCTCCGTGGTTGGCGATGCTCCTTGCAAGTCTTCGCGGGCGAGACAAGGGAGTGCCCTCCTGACTCCCTGCAGAGAGGTGGCCTGTGGAGCCCACAAAGGGGCCAGGGCCAGTTTTTTCAATGCTACCATATTCCAACGTGCAATTCCAAGGAGCAGAGAATTCTACATTTGCACTTGGTCTTTAAGATCGTTATGAAGATAATTTTTTTTCAAAGGAGCAAGATAGAACATATTTATTTAATTTACTAGGTTGTTAGCCTGATTTATTGCCCTTAAATACTTAGACACACACTTTGTGGGTCTGTATTTGTACTTTTGCCTGGGGCTCTGAAATGTGAGGAGCCAGCCTATTGCTGATTGTCAGAATTGTGTTTGCAGAGGCTCCTTCCTGATGGTAGTATCTTTTAAAAGAGGCATCTAAAGGTCAACAAAGCATCATGTCTGAATCTTTTCAGAATATCTTAAAATGGGTGTAATAAGATGTTAAAATGGGATTTCATTTGTCTCATTTTCTGCTGAGGTTCCAAAAGGCTGAGAATAAAGCAGTGAGCGTTAAGTGTTTCCCACATTCCTACGTGAAGTGCTAGACCCCTGCTTCAGCTATTTTAGCTGCATAACCAAGCACAACAAAACTTGGTGCAGTAAACCAACTATTTTATTTGTCCTAAATTCTTTCTATCAGAATTTTATATGAGGCATGACGGAATGCGCTCATGCCACTAACATCTGGGGCTCAGCTGGAATTCCCAGAATGCAGCTGTGGGGTTGTTGGCTGAGACGGCTTGACTGGGGCCAGGTGACCAGTCCCTGACTCTCCTGTCAGCTGGCTCCTCAGTCCTCCTTTCCATGCCCACGCCACATGGCTAACTTGAGCTTCCTCACAGCATGGTGGCCATGGTAGTTGGCCTTCCTACATGGCTTCTGAATTCCTCCCAGGGAGTAAACAGAAGATTCCTGGGCTCTGAAAAGCCAGGCCCACAACCAGCACAACACCACTTACACCATGTTTAGTCCATCAAGGTGCTTCCCAGGGCCAGGCCAAATAGAAGGGGAAGGGCAGGAAGACAGCCCACTTGCCTGATGAGTGGAGCAGAACACACGTACAGGGAGAGAAGGAAGTGATGGCAACGGACTTTGGAGATGACAGGTCACAACTACCTGTGCGAATTGTGAAGGGGTAGACTATAGACTTTTTGTAAGCCTCAGCAAAGATTTACATGTTTGAAGTTAAAAATTAGAGCGTTTCTTTGTGAAAACTTGTTGGACTGCCAAGGCACTTTTCTCAACCTGCTTATTCTTCACCCCAAGCCTGGTGGGTGGGGGGCCTTCACAGAAGCATGCTTTAGTCCATTTTCATGATTCAGCACTCTCCCAAACACGACAAACCCTGGCATTTACCCACGGCTGTACACAGCCTAACTAGGAAGCACCAGGCGGCGGCACACCATGGTCACAGCAGCGTCCATCACAAGAGCCCACATGGAGAAGCAACTCACATATCCAGTGACAGATAGCTAGATACACAGAACAGGGTGTACAGATATGGTGGAATATTATTCAACATTTAAAAGAAAGGAATTTCTGACACTACAGTGTGGATGAACCTAGAAGACGTTATGCCAAGTGAAATAACTTAGACACAAGGGGACATATTGCATAATTCCCCAGTACCCAAAGTAGTCAAGTTCATAGGGACATAAAAGGAATGGTGGTTGCCAAGGGTGTGGGGAATAATGGAGTGGCAAGTTCATTTTCAACACACACCGAGCTTCAGAGAGGGAAGATAAAGAGTTCTGGAGATGGATGGTGGTGCTGGTTGCACAACAGTGTGAGTGCACTTAACGGGACAGGACTTATATTTAAAAGTGGTTAAAATGGTAAGTTTTGTGTTATGTATCTTTTATAACAATAGAAAAAGCAGTACTAGCCACAGTTAAGAGAGCCCAGGCCCCTGCCAGGAGGGACTGGACCACTGTGCCTCCACCTCTGGCATCGCCAGAACTTCCCTCACCAAGCAGCCTTAGTTCTGGATCAGTTTTGTGATCGATGGTGCAAAACCACCTGTGTCATCTATCGTAAGCTGGGTAACCTGAGGATAAAATAGTAAATGTTCTGTGTCTCACATTCCTAAGTGAAGTGCTATCATGGTGGCCAGGAGCCCCAGCCAGCCCGAGAGGAGGGGGGAAGGGAGGGAGACTAAGGAAGGAGCTGACCTGGCCAGTGCACATGGCCTTGCACATGGCCTTTCTTGGGAGAGGTCATCAGCTGTGACCATAAATTCAGAAAGATAACAAAGCTGCCCAGGTGGCAGGCTATTTCTCTTTATAGGGTCTGTATCAGTTATCTTTTGCTTCAAAGATGCTGTATAACAAACAATCCCTAAACTCAGTGGCTTACAAACATTTGCTTTTCTTGTTTATGAGTCTGCAGTTTGGCTGGGATGGCTCTGCTTCAGACTGAGGTTGGTTTAGGCCGGTGCCTCATGTATTTCACTCTAGAACCATAGTAAAACAGAGCAAGCCTAGCCGCACGTGCACATTGAAAGACGCTGCTCACATCATGCTCCCCAGCCACTTTCTACCAGCCAAAGCAAGTCAGGTGTCCAAACCCTCATTAGTGGGCAGGAAAATGTACTTTGCTGACTCTAATTACACATACTGTAAATCCACATGGTAAACACATAGAAATAATTAGACCAGGGGTAGTAAAGAATTGAGGCAAAAACTCAGTTCCCCACAGAGTACAAAACTGTAAGATGGGCAGACCTGAATGTCAGGAACTTTCTGGCCAATCTTATTGAAGATATAAGAGTTTGCTTATGGGGGAAGGGCTGAGAGGGGTTCGGAACTCCAGCAGAGCAGGCTAGGGTTTAGTTAAGTTACACCAGTCACAATGCTTAGGCGGGTCTGAGGATTGTTGAGAGTGAACACTCAGACAATACACTATCTTGCCAGCAGAGCAGGAAGCAGGCATGCAAGAACACACGGTGCACTCCAGGGGGCTCAGCGGCCCGTGTGGGGAGCTACCCAGTAGTCAGAGGAGCCCAGAGCTGTGTGCTGGAGCCTTCTATGTCACTGAGGCTGGGAGCCGGGGAGCTTCCCCCAGCATGCAAGGTCTCCTGTGTGTAGCATAAATGTCCTGTCGGGCCTCAGTTTTATACATGTGTTTTTATTTCTTGGTACACAGGTGGGCCTATGGGAAATGTCAGTACAAAGGGCCAGGCCTGCAGCCTTTCACAGAGGTCCGGTTTATTTTATGAGGGGAGCTGAACAGAGCTAGGAGCTGGCTCTGGGGACAGTCACAATCACGGCCCATGGGACTGACCGCACACTGTGCTCTCTGGAGGGGAGGTGGCTCGGCCGGCCTGGGCTGGGCCGGCTTTGACATCTGCCCCTCAACATCTATGTGGGAGCCTTAAGCCATACTTACATCCCCCACCTTTTATTCCACCAATTCTTTGGAATTTCATTCCTCCACACAGAGCTTTTTATTTATTATTATTATTTATTTAAAGTTCTGTAACATCCTTTTCCCACTCTCTCTCTTCTTTCCTGTTTAAGTGGCACGGAAACTCTCTGTGCCCATCATGGTGCCCCTGCACACTGGCTGCTCAGAGCTGAACATCGCCACATGCTGACCAGCAGCAGTCAGGCCAGCACCCTACTCGCCCTTCCGGAGAGTGTCACCTGTGTGCCCCAGGCCACCCTCACATGAGCTCCCCAATTCTCAGGATGACCAGAGGGTGTAGTTCAGGCTTCACAGGTTTGTCGGAGGGGACTGCAGGTCATGCGGGCTGCAGACTCAGCCAAGGAGGACACAGGAGTCTCAAGTCTGGAACCGCTTCTGGGAATCCAGGCATATCAGGGCCGGACACCAGTGTAGTTGAGGGCAGCATGGGTAGGTGGGGGTGACAACAGAGAGAAAGGATTGGACTTCCCCGTGCCATTCTCTGCCTAGGTCCCGCCCCAGTGGCATTGTTCCCCACCAGGTCTCCTCAGTGTGGCAAAGGGTGGGAGGTTCTTTGTTGGATCCTGTGAAATTAGCATGCAGGCTAGCTGCAGCTGACCTTGCACCTCGGTCCTTAGACCACTGCTCTTGGCCCTGGCAGGCTGACAGGTGGCAGAGAGGAGTCTTTAGAGAGCTGTATTTGGAGCCCAGGTGAGGAAGCTGGGTGTGAATGCTAACACGGACCTCACCAGGCTTCTCCAGGGCTGCCTCCTGACTTCCCAACCACTCTCTTGGACAGTCTCCCACTGGCCTGCAGTTTTAAATATAGCTCCCAATTTCTCGACACCTCTTCCTGTGAGTCTGGGCCAGATGGTGGCTGTTTCCACCAATAACTCACACAGGGAGTGAGGCCAGGTAACTAGGCTCAGGTATAAAAGGCAGACAGCAAAGACCACTTCCCAGGGCTGCCATGCTTGGCCCTCCAGCCACCCCTGCCTGGGAGCCAGATATGTGTGACCATGTGGGTGACCATGTCATCTCAGAGCACATCCTCCTGCTGCACTGTCCAGCCCCCCTCCCTTTGAGTTATTCCACCCTTTAGCCAGTCCCAGCTGAGGCCCCAGGTGCCCTGGAGCAGGGACAGCCAGTCCTGCAGTGCCCTCTCCGGATTCCCTACCCAATCAGCTAGCCACACGAGTAACTACAACACTGTGTCGGCATCTGTGCTGAAACCAGACTCACAGAGTGCTCTGCTGATGAAATGAACGCTGAGCAACAAGAACAGGGGCCCGCCCTAGTGCATAGCCAGATACCCTATCCTAGAGGGGCTCTCGGCGGGACGTGGCCCCCGGTTGGACAAAACCTGGTGCGCATCCAGCCCTGTTAGCTTTGTTTGGGATTTTGTTTTCATGAGAACACTCGTTTCTCCGGGCCTGGAACATTTTCGAAGCCAGGTCTGGAAGGGGCTGGTGGTGGCCAATTCCCCTTTGTTGACATTGCTTCCGAGGGCTGCCAGGAGCTGACGGGATGGGCACAGCTTCCTGCCGCGAGTCATTTTTTTCAAAGAGGTGGAGGGAGGGGAAAGGAAAACAACAATATAAGGAAATTCACAGGGCAACCCCTGGGTTCAGCTTGGAATCTCTTTACGGAGAGGAGGGAAGAACGTTACCAGAGACTTTTTCCCAGGGGTGGCCAGGGGAGAATACGCACAACACGAGGAGCTGGTGGTGTCAGTTGGCACCCATTCTGCAGTTTGGAACGGTTCTAGAGCCAATCACAGCTTTGGATGGCTTGGGCGTGCGTGTGAAGGCCAGTGACCTCACCGCAGGTCTCTCTCGATATCAATGAATGCCCTTTGCCCCTTAAATACAAGGTGTATTATGTCTGTTCTAGAGTTGAGTTGTCCAAGATCACACCCACTTGGAAGGGCAGCCTCAGGTTTGGGACTCTGAGTTCTTTGGTTGCAAGCAGCAGACGGAAACGCTAGCATTGTTGGCGATAAAGGGAGTTCACTGGAAGGATTTGGACCTAGAACTGGTGACAGGCTAATGTTAAAGAAGACACACAAACTTTATTTAACACTTCATGAAACAGGCTGTCTCTGTTCCCCAGGGTCCACGACCTGCAAAATGAGGGGAAGGCAGGAAGTTTTTATAGGATAAAGAACAAAGCACAAGGAAGAGAAGGATAGAAAACAAACAAAGAACAAAAATGAGACTGGGGCCCAGAGCTGGCTTTGGCTTATGAGGTCTGGCTGGCGGGGTATGTGGCGTTTCTGGTCAGGCAGAGTATTTACAGGGACACCAAAGTCACCTGGCCTCTGCTGTGCCGCCGCGGCGCCTAGCGCAGGAGCGGCTCCTCCTTGGGCCTAGACATGTATTTCAATAACCCCAAGTACCACCGCTCATTCAAGTGATGAATGAATGAATTTCAATGACTTCCTGCCTTTCTCATCTCTGTCTCTTGCCTTCTTCTGCACATGGGAATGGAGATTCAAAGGCCAGAGATGTGTCTGGACTGCGAGGACCTCACTTCATCCAGCACGTGGCAGATGACTGTCCCTTAACTAAAAGAAGGCCCGGAACCCTGAGCAACAATCTCCCCAAAGCCTACCTCATGGGGGGGAAGTAATTCTATCCTGCCTCCCCGCCCCCCAAGTTGGTGCAGAACGGATGCTGCGTTTCATACTCCGACCATGTGTCTGCACACATGTGGAAGATACTATCCCACCCCTCTGGAGGCGTGTCCTACCCAGAGGGAAGAATGCCTAAGGGGACAGACAATGGGGGCTTGTTCTCGGACCAAGGGCAGCCCTGCTGGGATCGACCTTCAAGGCCAGAGAAGATTGTAGTGGCTTGTTACTTATTACTTTCTGGGCCTCTCTTTATAAGGCATTTTGCCTGAGTTACAGGCTTGATAACAAACACAGTAAAAGTGGGGCAAATGCTGTTTGGATGTAACAATACAGATGATGATGTAAGCTATGTAGTAAACAAGAGTAGCTGGTGAGTTATAATCTTTTAATAGGAATCTTGAATAGGTCTGATACCAGATGTATAGCAAATACACTCACTTTATGGAGATGCGTTCCCTTTGAAAAGGGGAAATGACCTATAACATAAAGTTGCACGCATGCTGCTCATATGGCTTTATTTTGTGCTTTTTTTGTATCTGTTTAACTCCTTCTTAGGCGCCTAAGTAGGGAAGGCACAGTCTGGCTTTCCCCTGTTTGGGAGCACCTAGGCCACGTTGCAGAAAGCTTGGGCCACCTCACTGCCTCTAGTCAGAGCTCTGGCCTATTGCTTTATGAATCTGAATTGCATAGTCACCGAAAGAATGAAGTGTGTCACCTCAAACAGGAGAGTGCCCTTTCTTAGACCTATGATTTTGAACAGGTGTGAAACTTTCTCTCACGGAGCATCTTGGGATTTAAGTCTTTTAGGGGAAACATTATAGAGTTGTGAAGGCAGACTTGTTTAACAGGCTTTGGTCCATGACATCCCCTAAGTAAGCCAAGAGCTGACCATCCCGTCTAGTTACGGGGTCCACCCCATCCTAATCCCTCCCCTCCCCACACAAGGCCACCACCAGCCTGAAGCCTGTTCTCCTTACAGTCTTGCTGTCATCCTCACACATTATCTCCTCAGTGCATGTTCTGGGAAAATATTTTATATGTGTTGTCTTTAACTCTATGAAATTAAACTGGTTGATTTAAGAGTATTTGTTCTTTTTGAATGTTTTAAAACTTTTAGAAAATTTTAAGATGTAAAACAAAGTTAGATTTGCAGACTTTTTTTAAAAAAAAATGTTTCTAAAGAGTTTTCCAAACGTTCCTATGATCTATGAAAAAGAAGCGGTGGTTTTGAAAGGTGAAGTCCAGAAATACCTGGGGAAAGAGGTTTCTCAAGGTAGCCTCATGCGGTAAAAATTTGGCTCCTAAAATGGGGCTTTCTACAGAGATTATTAAAAAATCTGTATGAACTATAATGTCTGGTATAAGAAAATATCCCACCATAAAAGCATCAAGTTTATCATCCACACAGCAAAAGATCTGGCAGTAGAAAGAGAGAACCACATCCATCTTCCGATGCCTCTGCTTCTTTCTTCGGGTCTGTTACCCTTCCTCCACCCTCCTTCCACACTGCCCTCCTTCCACCCCCACTCGGCCCTCTCTGGAAGCCCAGGCACAGCTGGGGATGCAGACAAGCATCCAAGACACGCATCCATGCCTGCTGTTGGCACTCAGCAAGCTTCCCCTCAAGGAGGACTGGCACTTCTGACAAAGAACACCCTCAGGGACACTGCTGGGACCCAGATGTGGAGGCAGAAGGGGAGCAAATCTGAATACCTGACCTGAGGCAGCTGGGGAGTCGGGGAGCTTGAGGTGTGCAGGTTAAAAGAAAGATCGCTGTGGTCCCCTTTTTCTCCCTCCCACATCTGTGGGGAACCTCTGATGCCGATAGTGAGAGCTGATATTTACTGATACCAGCGGTGCCGCAGGCACAGAATTAGGTGTTTTGTCGATAGTTCCTCGTTTAATCAACAAACTTTCGTAGTGAAAACTGCTATTCCCATTTTACAACTAAAGCAGCTGGGACTCAAAAAGGGTAACTTCTCACTGGGCCTCCCAGCTTCTCAGTAAGGAGCAGAGTTAAAACGCTTACCTAAGCCTGGCTCCTCCCCGCACACCTACAGCCCCTCTGTCTCCTGCCTGGAGTCTTCTGAAAACACCTGGCTTCCTTCCGAGGCTTGTTGTTCTGATCAGAACTGCCTCTCCACGGCAGAGGCAGGGTGCGGCAAAATCCGCTTTGCTCTGTGTTTCAGAGAACTACTGAACTCAGTTTCTGCCAGTTGCCAGAATTCCCCCAGCAGACGAGGGAGTTGACGACAAGCAAGAAGCTGAATGTTAGCAGCTCAGGTCAACGGCGGCTAGGCCCAGGACTCTGTCTTGGTCTGGACTTGGAGTGACACGTCCGCACTTTGTAGGACACTTTGTTGGAGGAAGCAGCTAGAATCTGCATATATTTACAATACATTCCTGAACCACCAGAAACGTTTCCCATGTTGCAGCCCTATTTTATCTCCTTATCAAATTCAAACTTTAAAATAAAAATGGGATGATATTTATAGCTACTTTTCCAGACTGGCAGTAGTCCATTTGATAAATTCAAGACATAAGAGAGGCCCGTACTCTGGAATCTTGATCCTGACAGCACTGTCCCAGTAACTCAGCCGAGTTTCTGCAGCTGAAGAAAAACGAATCACGGCCCAGTTCAGCTCGCTGCTGCCCGACCCTGAAAAGAGTGAGAAAGACAGGAGGCAAGGAGGTGGGAGGAGAAGGGGAGTCCAGCTACTCGCTGAGTTCTTCCACAGATAAAGCCATGTGTCCTGATATTTTCGATGGACCTGCCCTCAGCCAGACTGACCTTCCTCCCTGTAGAGAGTGGGGGCCAGCGCTGTGGACACCAGCCCAGGCTTGCTTGGGGTGTTGGATGGCTGGGCTCAGAGCCCTGGCTGAGGGCAGCGGGCATTAGTGCTCTGCTGGAAAGCAGTGAGGAACTTACAACCATGACTCGGGCTTGGAATCAGGACCTGGTTTTCCACTGCTCCCTGCCAGGTCCCCTCAGTCATAATCCTGGACACCCCTGTGGAGTCAGCCCTGCCTGTCTGTGAAGAGCTGGCTGACAGGGGCCAATTTCATGGGGCTTTAGGAGCATGGGCCAGCATCGAGGAGGGTGAGGGCTGCAGCCTCTTGGTCCCTGGCAGCTGAGCTGGGCCAGGAGCTACTTGCCAAATGGAAAACACCCCACGCCCCCACTTTCTTGGCCATTCACCACCACCCCTTGCTTCAGGTACAGACTGTGGGGGGTAAACTCAGCTTGCTCAACTCACCTAAAGGGGCAGCCTTCCTGCCTTAACACTGATCATCCCAGGGGAGACTGCAACCAGGCAAAGCTAATGAGGAATTAGGGGGTGAGCCCCACAGTGGGAATGCAGATATTTTATCCTTGATTTTTTAAAAAATTCCTCTGATAAATCTCTCCTTGTTGGCCAGTTTGCAGTTATCCAGAGTTTTCTCAACTGGTCCATTCTCCAGCACAACCTCTTAAGTCCCATAATTAAGTACCAAAGAGGTAGAGAGAACAGTAAGCCAAGAAATTTAAAAAATACCTGCCAAATGCTTTCCTTCTGAAGCAGAGCTTCGCACTCTTTAACATGCATATCAATTAGTGGAGATCATGTCCAAGTGCAGATCTGGTTCAGCAGGTTGGGGGTGGTGTCCAAGAGCCTGCACTGCTAATGAGCTCCTATGTGATAATAGCGCCACTAGTCCTCCACTTGGCCCTGTATTTTTAATTTGCTCATCCTTTCATTCATCAGTTTATTGGCTGTGTACAATGCGACTTCTGTGCTAAGTACCAGGTCTACTGCTGACCCAAATGCAGACCTCAAGAACCCAGAGTTCTCGAGGAACAGAAAATCTGGACAGACCAGTCACTACTAACAAAATCAAATCAATAATCAAAACACTCTCAACAGACGAAAGTCCTGGATCTGAGGACATCACAGGTGAATTTTACCAAACGTTCAAAGAACAATTAACACCTAC
The DNA here is from genome assembly GCF_014824575.4 of Sturnira hondurensis. Taxonomy (NCBI): domain Eukaryota; kingdom Metazoa; phylum Chordata; class Mammalia; order Chiroptera; family Phyllostomidae; genus Sturnira; species Sturnira hondurensis. The sequence goes on from NW_028095541.1 coordinate 11,465,628, forward strand.
TCTTCTTGAACTATTCCAGCATATTCAAGAGGAGGGAAGGCTTCCAAGCTCATTTTATGAGGCTGCCATTACCCTGATTCCAAAACCAGATGGAGACATTACAAGTACAGACCAGTGCCATCACCGTGAAGAACAGCCTGGAGTTTCCTCAAAAAACTAAAAATGGAATTGCCTTTTCACCCAGTGATCCCACTTCTGGGAATACATCCTACGAATCCTGAAACACCAATTCGGAAGAATATATGCACCACTATGTTCGTAGCAGCAATATTTACAATAGTCAAGATCTGGAAACAGCCCAAGTAGCCATCAATAGAGGAGTAGATAAAAAAGCAGTGGTACATTTACACAATGGAATAATAAAAAATAAGGAAATCTTACCTTTTGCTACAGCATAGATGGACCTGGAGATTATTATGCTAAGTGAAGTAAGTCAGTCAGAGAAAGATAAATACCATATGATCTCACCTATATGTGGACTCTAATGAACAAAATAAACTGATGAACAAAACAGAAACACAGGTATGGACACATAGAACAGACTGACAGCTGTCAGAGGGGAGTGGGGAGGGGGGCTGGATGAAAGAAGGTGAAGGAATTAGCCAAAGAACATATATACATCACCCGTGGACACAGACAACAGGGTGATGATGGGCAGACAGGGGGAGGAGGGGCTTGGAGGAGGAGGGCAAAGAGGGAGAAAATGGGGACATCTGCAATAGTATCAACAATAAAAATTTTAAAAAAGAAGAAAATTATAAGCCAATATCCCTGGTGAACACACATGCAAAAATCTTCAGCAAGTACTAGCAGACTGGACCCAGCAACAAATTGAAAAACTCACACATCATATATCATGATCAAGTTGGGTTTATTCCTTGTGTGCAAGTTTGACTCAATATCTACAAAATCAATGAATGTGATACACTAGTTAAACAAAATGAAAAATGAAAATTCTATGATCCTATCAATAGATGCAGAAAAAGCATTTGACGACATCTAGCGCCCATTTATGAAAAAAAATCTCATCATCCTTCCACTCTCAAAGGTGGAAATAGAAGGATCATACTTGAACCTGGATGTAGGACCAGCCCATTTTGCTCCCCTGCCCCTCCTGCTGGTTTTGTCATGCCTGTCTGTTTCTGTCCTTAGTAACAGAAGCTCACCTTCAGCAAGTCTTCAGGTGGTTCTCTCGGCTGACTGTTCGATAACTGAGTTGCAACTTTGGTGTTTTCGCAGCATTTACCTACTCTGGCACCTTCCTATCTCTGCTTAAAACACTGTCTTCATGTGCCACCTGGGTCATTGTTCTCCAGGTTTCCTCCAGTCTTGTTGCACCAATAGCTCCTGGGTCTCCCTGCTGCGCGCGCTCGCTCTTCCCAACTGCTAAGTGGTGGAGTCGCCCGGGCTTACTTCCTAGCCCTCTTTGCTCCTCCCAGCCTAGGGCTTCCCATTCATCCTCCTAGTTTAAGTACGATGTGTTATTATGCCTCCCAAATTCACATCTCTATCCCCAGTTTCTCTCTGAAGTTCACACCCACCTATTCAGGTAACTCTCATCTCCAATGGGAGGCCTAACAGGTATCTCTGATCTAGTGTGGCCCAGCCCACAGTCACTATGTACCGTGTTCAACCCATGCACTGCCCAAGGCAGCCAGTCCAGGGGGCCAGAGGAGTTGCAGTCCTGCGTGTGACAGCTCACTGAGCCATGAGCTCTGGCGGGAGCTCCATGCGCACCGTAGAAATACTTTCTTCTGCCCTGGCTGGTGCGGCTCAGTGGATTTAGCGCCAGCCTGCGAACCAAAGGGTCGCTGTCCAATTCCCAGTCAGGTTACACACCTGGGTTGCAGGCCAGGTCCCCAAAAGGGGGCATGTGATAGGCAACCACACACTGATGTTTTTCTCCCTCTCTTCCCCTCTGTCTAAAAATAAATAAATAAAACTTAAAAAAAAGAAATGCCTTCTTCTATGGGTTGAGTCTTCTCTAGTTCTCACAACGTCACCTCACATCATGTTAGCTACGGCTGTTGCCAAAGTACATCTTTTCATTTCTCCTCACCTCCAACCTGCTGCCCAGTATATGGTATGATTCAGTTGGGAAGAAGGAGAAGCTGAAGAGGGGAGGGGAGAAAGGAAAAGGGAAGGGGAGAGAAGGGGAGGTGAGGGGAGAAAAACAACCAGACTCTTCATCTTTTTGCCTAATGCGATCCAATTCCCAAAGGTATTCCGAATCTTACCTTTTGTCAGTCCCTCTTCTGCTACTCCAGTGATTTTCAACCTTTGTCTCCCTCCCTCCCTCTCTCCCTCTCTCTCTCCAGAGGAGATTATGCTTTTATTGATTTGAGAGAGAGGGGAAGGGAGAAGAGAGAGAGAGAAACATCAGTATGAGACACAAACATCAATTGGTTGCCTCCTATGCACGCCCTAACCAGGGATTGAACCTAAGACCTAGGTATGTACCCTGACTGGGGATTGAACCCGCATCTTTTCGCTGTGTGGAACAATGCGCCAACCAACTGAGCCACCTGGCCAGGGCAGCCTTTTTCATCTCAGGGCACACATAAACTAATTGATAAAATTCTGCAGTACACCAAAAAATATATTTTGCTGATCTGACAAAAAGAGTAGGTATAATTTTGATCTGTTCGCACCTGCTGTGACTGCTGCTATTGCGTTGGCTGCTGTCATATTTTTATTTGGCAACCTAAGGGAAAAGAAGTCAGTGCCCCTGACCAAGTAGTCAGGTACTGTGTGTTTTAAAAGTCCTTGCGGCTCACCGGATGAAAATCGCTGTGCTGCTGCTCTAAGGGTCTCAGCCGCCGTTGTCTCTGGGCAACTGCAAAGCTTCCCGCTGGCCCCCTGGCCTCCCTCCTGCCCCTCCGCACAGACAGCTTTCTAAAACTGAAATATTATCTCCCCACTCACCTGCTTAAATTCCTGACTCATCCGGAATCAACCCCAAACCCTTCCATATGGATGACAACTTTTGCAACTTAATCTTCTTCCTCTGTACCCTAGCCTCACTAGGTCGTGGCCACACTGGCCTCCTTCCTGTCTCAGATGCACTGAGCTCCCTGCGGCCTCAGGACCTCTGCACATGCTGTGCCTTCTCCCAAAGTTTCACATAACTCCCTCCTTTTCTATATTCCAGTCTGAAGTATATGCTACCTTCCCAGAAAGAATTCTTCCTTAACCAAAACAGTGCTCCCCTCCCCACCATCACTTTTGCTCGAATTTCTCTAATCTATCTTTTCTGCACCTCTCCCCTCCTGAAATACCATATCTACCTCTCTGCTTCCTTGTCATCAGTCTGTCCCACCACCTCCCCACCACGTCTATTTGGAGGTGTGGGACTCTCTGCCTTGTACTCACCCTCTTCCCAATGTTGGCAACAGTGCCTGGCATAAAGCAGGCCTTCGGTGAGTTGACTGATTCCGTGACCTGAGAGGTAAGGATGGCGTGGGCTGCAAAGGTCCCACATAGACAGAGGGAAGGAGAAAAGAGTGGAAACCAACAGAGGGGGAAGGGAAGGAGGCAGGAAACAGCAGACAGGGAGCAGGCTAGAAGGAGAAACAGCCCCCATGTAACGAGACAAGGATGAGCAGGAAACTGGGCCTGCACCTGGTACCAGAAAATGAGATTTAGTGGAGCCTGTGCCTGCCCCCTCTGCCAAGGCCCTGCCACCCATGAGGACAGGGCTGGGAGGCCCTGTAGCCCTGGGAAACAGGTGACTGCACAGGCTCATGACCACTGGAGCTTAACTCACCTCCAACCTAGGGGAAAGCCTGAAAACAAGCTTGGTGGGAAAAAAGAAAAGCAGGGCTGCTAAAGCTGAGTTTGTGCTGGGCCTCCCAGGCTTACCCCACTGGCATTCTAGGGGAGTTTGAAGCAAGCCTCGGTCTCCACTGCCTCCCACCCGCCCCGGGCCTGAACCGCCCTGCGGACTTTGAGAGTATGACCCAGTGGTAGCAAGACTGATGGCTGCTGCTGCTAGAACTTGCTCTTGAACAAGGTCAAAGAAAGGTCCAGAAGTCAAGCTATGAAATCATCCCATCAGCTGTCTTCTCAACGTTCTAATCATTTCTGCTTACTGATTGAGGGATGGAGGCCTCTTACTAGTTGAATGTGCATCTTGTGCTTTTAAAACAAAATCCTTTTCCTGAGAGTCTTCAGAAGGATTGTAGTCCTGGAAGAACAGAGCGGTGGGACTCTTCCCTCCCTGAAGAGCCCCCCAAGGTGAGATCTACGGGCCGCACCAGCACCCTGTGGCCACCTCTGCTCTGACATGCAGCCAGTGTCCCCCCCCGCTCCACACTGCCACTCCTCAGAGTGAGGGCTGTTTTGGTGAGGAGGGGGACAGAAAGAGGAAACACAGGGAGTGGAAACACAAGTGCCAGCCAAGTCCTCCGGATTCACCCCACCCCCGCCCATGAGCCAGGGCTGTTTTCTTCTTGGATTTCAGGGTCCCCGGGCACTGTGGCCACAAACACACTGCTGCTAAGTCAGCACACCCTGAATGCGCTTATCTCAAAACCATCCCAGACTTGTTTCTCTGCCCTCAGTAAACACTGTCATTGCAGGCATCAAATGACATCAACAGGCCAGTCATTCAGGAGGGGCTCCCTGCCAACTTCCTGTCTGTTTAAAATATTGGGGCTTTGCCTGAACACGGGATGTTGGAGCAAAGTATGCTACAAGGCCCACCTGGACAAACTCTCAGAGAGGGTTCACAGATTCTCCCCGTCAGTCTCGCCCATATGTCAACAGTGGGTTTTATTTCCCCCACGTTTGTTCTTCTTGGAGCAGCAGAACTCTGAGTTCCTTTGATTGTATGTGAAATCCTGCAGGACCACGTTAGCTGAACCTTGAAACTGAGTAGACACAAACTCTAACCTTGTATGGTCTTAAGCACGAGAAATGACTTGCAGAACATTGAGCAGTGACTGCTCACATAAAAATTATTTTGATGGCAGGGACTCAAACAAACTGTGCAGCAGGCCACATGGTTTACAAAGGAGAGATCTGCTCGTTGAACAACCTTGCTCAGCAGATGGGCCACGGCCCACAGCATGAATTTAGCTAGATTCTCAATCCTCAGTCTACGCTCATACCCAGCCACATGGTGGAGGATTTTTCTATCTTAATGCCAAGATAAAGAGAAGGAGAGATGAATGTTGCATTTCTGAAAGATGACCTGCCGCGCCAGGTGAGGACCTGAATGGTTAATCAGACCTTTGTTTTGCCTGACCCAGCTAGGAAGTTAATGCCATATCTCTGAGGGGCTCTCCTCTTCCAGATTCTGAGTTGCCAGCGATTCAAAGACTCAGTTGGCAACTGGCTTATTGACGTTGATAATCTGTACAAACTCCCCCTTGCTGAAGTTCACGGGAACATGTCACGAGTGTTCCTTTGTTCCTTCTTCGGATCAGCTCAGTTGTCTGTCCAAAGAGCAGTCAACCTCCCTAAGTCACTGTTCCCGGTGGACATCTGTCTCTGGTGTCTGTTCCCCCATTGAAGTTTTGAGTGTACTCAGCTGATCTCGATCAGGGGTCCCCTTCCTCCTCTTCTGCTCCCTGGGAATCTTGCTGGAATCTGTGTTCTCTTTTTCAAACAGGGGGATGTTCCCAAAAAAGGGGAAATAGTCTCAGGGCTGGAACCTGTGTCCAGGGCAAGAACAGCTGCCACCTCTCGTTTCCATTGCCCCACTTGCGACCCACTGATCCCTTGACCCCCCAGTGTGCCTTGAACCTTCCTGTCCCTCTTTGATTTGTTTACGCCTTGGTTTACATCTCACTGTGTCCATCAATCTTCACACTCACAGCTACAACAGGGCAACAGCAAGCACAAAATTATTTACACATTTGGAAAGCACTGAGGCTTTGTGATGGGACCACGACCATTGTCTACTCCAGACTTTCGGGATAAGGAAGAGACACTGTGTGCGGGGCTTTGGGGAGGGGGCAGAATGGAAATAGATGTTTCCTTTCATGTGCAGGCTGATGGACATAAAGAGACAGGTGTTTGGGACTTTACAGTGTAATCACTAGACCTAGGATGAAGCAGGACTGTTCAAAGCCATGCCCTCCTCCCAACTTTCAGTGGGAAATTCATGAGAGGAGCTGAGACATCTTGTGTCTAAGTCATCTTGGTCAATGAAAAGAAGCAGTCAGAGGCTGACAAGTCATGTGAAAAAGACAAGGAACCCCACTGACCAATCATACCCACTGGTATGATGTAAGAATAAAAAGTATTAGTAAGTGCAATTGGTTGAAACACGTTGGGTACCTAAGAGCTCGTGAGTTAATCATGATCAACATGAGGATGAGGAGGATGAGGAGGCTGATCCTCATCGTCATCCTCTGAGGGACTTTTCATCCCCCACCAAAACACAAGCGAATAAAACAAAACACCAACAAACTCTTTGTACACCATTGAAATTAAGTAGAACACCAAATTCTAAAATTCTTACTCTGGGCCCTGCCTGGGTGGCTCACTTAGTTAGATTATCATCCCAGTACGCCAAGGTTGCAGGTTTGATTCCCAGTCAGGGGACAGACAAGAATCGACCAGGGAATGCATAAATAAGTGGAACAACAAATAGATGTTTCTCTCTTTCAAAAAGCAAATTCTTACTCTGAAAGAAGCACATAAGGAAAACAATTAGTGCACTTCTCCAGGCTTTCCTATATAAACTGTATTTGAGGGCGACAAAATAGCTCTTATGAACGAGGGAAAATCACTTTATGTAGGGAATCTAACTAATCCATGTACAAAAGTGTGAAATATTTTTTAAAAACAGCCTTTTGCCCCTCTAATGAAGTGGTTGATTGGAGCACACTCACCAATGACTAATGTGCATGCTGACGGACTGGTGGAGAATTGTACAAGAGAAGGCTCCAAATGTCACCTCTGACCCTGCTGCTTGATGGAGCGTCACACAGATGGGCAAATAACACTGTGCACTTGCTAATGAGACGCAGTAAGAGCCCGGCCCCCTATGACAGCTCCTTGCCAAAACAGTCTAAACCAAACCAGGCCATTGGAGCTAACTCACATAGACAAGAAAGGCAGGGCCCGAAGGAAGGCAGCATATAACATCACCAAAAAAGGGAACAGACAAACCCAGAATGTGGGACATTCCACAGGACAAATGACCTGGTTTTTATAATTTGTCCATGGCCTTCGGGAAAAACAGGGGCTTCTCCAATTTAAAAAAGAATTAAGAAGGAAGGGGGCAGAAAGGGGGAGGGAATGGGGATATCTGTAATAGTGTTAACAATAAAAATAAAATAAAAATAAAAAAGACTTAAGAGATATAAACAACCAAAAGCAATGCATAGACCTTATTTGGATCCTATTTAAAACAAACCAACTTCAAAGAGAAATGTTTAGACAATTGAGCAAATTTAATTACATATAAAATGACCCCAAGGAATTACTGTGCGTGATCACGGCACTGTGGTCATATAAGAAAATACCCATATTTCTAAGAGATACATACAGAAGTATGCAGCGTTGAAATGATTTTCTCTTTGTGTAAAGGGGTTCATTGCATTATCATTTCTGCTTTGAAGTGTGCTTGACATTTTTATTTCATAAAAGCTTTAAAAACTGGGAGGACTTAAGGTGATTTTTTAAAAGGTAGAAATGATAGTGAGAGGTAATTATTAGAGTACCTAGCTTTGCATTTTCTTTAAATGCTAAATTCGAAGCTGTCAACATCAAGTTCTCAGCATTGTTTTCATGCCTTCTCATAGGAAAGACCATCTAGGATCAAAATGCAGGAAAAAGTCAGAACTGTAGAGCATCACTAAGCATACTACTCATTGAACAGGTTTATGGAGCCATTTTCTGTTTTCTAAAACCTTATTTTATACGCACCAGTAATTGTTAAAAGAATCCTTCCCAATCCACAGAGTTGCTGGGGCAAGACAGGGAACTGAGAGGATCTGAGAACCATTTGTAGAGATGAGTCTTGGAAGGGAGACTCACCTCTCAGCCTACTGCTGAGCTGCAGAAACTGCCTGGGGGAGCCCTGGGGGGAGCTTGGTGTGTGTTTCTGGGTGTCACTGGGTGCCACTTAGTGTTACGGTCTAATATATACTTCCCCTACTCTGGGCACTGGCAGGGGGTGGGGAGGTGTACTTCCTCCATCCCTGCACTTTCACATACCTGTATGACTGCTTTGACCCATGAAATGTGAGAAGTGGTTTGTGTCACTTCTGGGCAGGAGCATTTAAGAGGCAGTGTCTGGTTCTCCACCTCCCATTCCCTATGTAACCACAGCCACACGGAAGGGACCCTGCCCACCCACCATCTGTGCCAGGCAGACCTGTGAGGCAGAAAGCTCCCTACCTCCCACTCTGTCTCTTTCAGTCTCTCTCTCATAAGCCACTGGTGCTGGGAGCATTCTGCTACAGCAGCATAACCTACATGATACTTTCCAATACTGATTGCAAAAGAATTGAACAATGTGGGTTTTTTAAAAAGTCTTATTTTTGTTTTACTTTACACTTCAGTATTACTACTACAACAATATTTACAGTGAATGAGAATTTACTATGATAAACACTTTACACACATTACCCTTTCCAAGGTCACCACAAGCTATGTGTTTGAGTCTATCATTATCATCTCCATTCCGTATCTGAGACACACAGAGGCTCATGGAGGTTAGGGGGCTTGTCCACGGTCACACAGCCAGTGTAGGGCAGAGCCGGACCAGACCCCAGACAGACAGCTGGATTGTAGAAAACAGCTCTAACCTACTGAGCTATGCTTACTTTTTACTATATGCAAGCCCCATCCGACATTTGAAAGGGTTCTTTTCCTGCTCTAATCAGTTTATTAAGTATTGTTTAAAAATAAACTTTGTTTCAGTGAGCAATTTAGTGCTACAGTAATTCTGAGGCTAAGGCTTTCAGGTTTACAATTAGAGCCCTTGATTCAAGACTGCCCTGTTTCATTGTTTACTTCTTTGCTGCATTGATAACAACAATACATTCTTTCCAGGAACAAAACCCCCAACTCACAAATGGCTCTGTTTATTAGAGCAAAATTTGCCTTAGGGGATTACTCCTAACGGGGTAAACAACCGTGCTGAAGCATTTGAGAGCCGGGGTAAACAACCGTGCTGAAGCATTTGAGAGCCGCCCAGTTTCTGCCCAAGGCAGCTCTCATCCAGTGGGGCCGGCTGATGAGGGAGGAGCTGGCCTCAACTTGACCCCCAGCCCACGGCTCCTTTCTGCTCTCCAACCTGCAGCTTCTCCTGAATGTACTCTGTTAGGCTCTTTTCTCAGCCATTCACGTGTGTTCATCCCATGTGGTAGGGACTGTTACTAGTCCTTATTTCACATATGGGGAAACTGAGGACAAAATTATTAAGTAACTTCCCCAAGACATCAGAACAAATGCACAGTAAGGCTAGCGGTTGACCTGGCGGCCCAGTCCCAGGGACAAAGCTCCTTGCAGTGACAGCACCCTGCCCTGTCCCTGGCTTACATTTCTGTAGCCCCCACCTCAAGGCTGCCTGGAAGAAGGAGTGGGTTGTAGACCTCCCTTGAGGGACCACTCACCCTCTTCCTTCCTGTGTCTCTCGTTGGGTTTTCTTGCCTGGGGCTGGATGTGGGGTTCCCACAGGCGTTTCGCAGCATAGGTCTCCCAGTGGCATATGTGGGCCTCGAAGTGTGGAGGAAAAACTGAGTTGTCCCCACCGAGACCCCACGGGAAGGGCATTCCCTCGTGGACCAGCACTGGTGCACCCAGTGAACTCTGCCCTTCCTGAGAGTCCTCAAACCGTTCTGCTGGCATTCTGATTAATCTGGGGTCACAACTGAGAGGCCCAAAGGGATTCGAGTAGAAACAGCTCTCTCTGAGTATCATGGTAAGTCAAGGCTTTCCTAAGAATGTCCAAGGCCAAAGCCACTTATAGAAACGTGATGTTTTTCTTGCCCCTCATATAGTAGTGTACTGTTAAACTCTGATTAAACTTCCTATCAAGGGCAGTCTTGAAGAAAAACTATGCTGTTGACAGTCAGCCTGAGGTGGATTGGTAGGCACTCTGGTGGGCCTTCCAGACTCTCAGAGAAAGGCCTGCTACTTATGTACCTGCTGGGGCTGCAGATGGATGAGCATGACCCTAAGACCCCTCACCAAAAGCACACCCTTCCAGGGCAGCCCACATCCAGAGGCCTCACCATCTTGTCCCAACTCTGCAGAACCGCTGTGACTTCCTGCCGGGTGGATGAGTCTGTGGGCAAACCACTGAGGCTTGACTCCTCCCCCTGCCCACCTCTGCTTCCAACTTCCACAAAGGTTGACCTTAACTCCGCATTCTGCCCACTAAACTCTATCTCGGATTCCGCTTCCCCGAGGGGCTGATGTACTGGAAGAGGCCCAGCCTGCGCTAGGAAGGATACCTGAAGTAAGAGGAAGCCAGGGTTTTACTCACAAGGTTTTACTCCTTTTACAAGGACACTCCCCTGGACCCTGGCAGGGGCCTCAATTCCAGGGAGAAAAAAGTCTGCCTTTTTCCAATTGCACAGCAGTACAATATGAACTCATTCTGTCCTGGTGGTGGCCCTTCTATCTTTGTCTCGGAAGAAGCTGTGAGAGGTTTAAAAGGGGGAGAGAGGTTTAGAAAGCTCCCTGACTCCCAGTATCCTCTCAGCCTCCAGCTCTGGCAGCCCAGCTGCCTCAGTCGCGGCTTAGCCTTTCTCACTTCCATGGGTACCTGGGCCCTGGTGTGACCGGGAAAACTCATTCTTCTCTGAGTCGTGGAATTTGCTGATGATGCAATGAAGGCATTTGAGAAAGGCTTTCTGCTTTCCACATTCCCCTTTGAATTCAAAATGTATTTTTCTGTCTTCTCTTGTACCCCTGCAGTTATTCCGGCACGACCAGAGACACTGGAACCTCAGTGTCAGCCATCACCAGTGAAAACAGGGTAGATTGGGGGCCCAGACCATTGCCTGAGCCGGAATCACAGGGTTCTTTGTGTAATTACATATGGGGAGCTCACTTGTTTCTATTATTAAGAGGTTCTTCTGTGAGATGCAAACCACTGGTCACAGATAATCAAGAAGAAATGTGTTTGCTTCTCTAACAACAGCTGCCCAGGCCCATGTAATCATTACTCCTCATCAAGAACTGCCCCCTGGAAATCTCTCCAGACCGACCCCAGGAAGCCGTTGGCTGAAGAGAAACTCTCACAGTCGGAATCTGGGTTTCAGTATGTCCAGGTGATGCACAGAGCCAGGCAAGTTCTGAGGTGCTCCTCCCCCCCCCGTAAACATCCTCCTCAAGCACCCTGGGCCCTTGTCCCTGCCATTTCTCTCCCTCTTCTTCCTCTAGTTCTTCTGTCTCCTTTCCCTGTTCTACCAGAGGAAGACTGGTCAAAGATGCATTTATTTGTTTATATTCAGTGAAAGGCTTCTTGAAAGAGAATATAGAACACAATGAGGTTATATAAGTGTAAAGTGGGTCAACAGGAGAAGGAAAAACGAGAGCTATAAAAACTTAAGCCCAAGAATAAGACAAAGAAAGACTTACGCCAAACCAAGCCCCTGTGCTCCGTGTCTCCACATTCCAGAGGTGTTTTACAGTTGCTCATGCTGCTTCCTGTGATTGGCTCTCCCCTGTCTGACTGTGTCATTATCCAACATCATGGCCCTAAATACCATTTACAGGCTGATGACTCTAGAACAGAGACTGTACCCATTATATAGAAGCCTAGTGATAGATGTTATTAAGGCTGGCAATGCACCTATGAAAAGATTTCGTTCCACACAACCCACTCTAGCCATGTAATTAAGTTCTGGCCAAGGAGATGCAAGGGGAGTTATAAGGCAGGCACCCACAGGGAGCTTACTAAACTGGAGATGTAGCCTTCCCCTGACTGGCACTCAAACCCACAGCCTTTAGGTGCACAGGACAACACTTCAACCAACTGAGCCACTGGCTGGGGCCCCTGTTTTTAACATGAAAGTTAACATGCACACTTCTCTGCCTAGCAACTCATATACGTGTATATCTCTACCTCATTCTTTTCCTGCAAATGTTCCTTATTTAACCAGTCCCTATTGATAAACATACAGCTTATTTCCCCCATTTTGTACTTATAAATAACACTGCAATTCATCCTTCTATAAGTACTTGTAGTGCATATTTGTGATCGTATCTATAGAATAAATCCCTTGGGGTTGAATTGTTGGACCAAAGCTATATACATCTCACACTTTTAAAGATATTGTTGAATTGTCCTTTAGTCCATTTTCCACTGGGTCACCCCTAGGACAGCTGAAACTGAGCACCTGGTGACACAGGAAAGCACTCCCCATGTAGGAACTTGTTCACCTCCCATGGGCTGGTGCTGCCCAGAGTGCCCTTGACCTCACACTTCCTACATCTGGGGTGTGGAGCTGCTCATTTCGGCCTTATCGTCCCTGGAGCAGGTATCTTACCTTTTCTCTGCATTTGTACATTGTCCATTTCTAACTCCTTCCACCCTTGCATTGTAATGACAGATTTGAATTTGCACCCTTCAGGTCTAATATGAAAATGCTTTATTTACTTTGCACCTATTTACATATTTCTAAAAGTTACTCATTAACTCAGGTGTTCTCCTGTTACTGGCCTCACTTTTGTGCTATTTACTCTTCATTTACTGCCATTGAGCAGCACACATGCTTGTAAAGTATTTTTATCATCCAGCATCTTCTTCCACAGAGAATGCTTCCTAGTGCTGGCATTTTCCTAACCCAACAATTACCTTCAGAGTCATGGTCAACAAGCCAACTTTGGGCTGCCTCATGGGACTGTGCACTGTTGCTCTGGAATGAGCACTGGGAAACCTGGACTGCGGGTACCTTCAGACAGTATCTAGGGTCTCCTCCAGGCCCATAAAGAAGCCTCAGTTTCCTCCTCTGAAAAATTAGGGCCAGTCATTACCCCCCTGCTGGGATTCAAACGCTATAATTTTTATAGATTTTCCAGATGAACTCTATCTGCCAGTAATGTGCGTGACTATTCTTTCTCAAAAAATGTCCTTCTCTCCAGAAAGACATACAGAAACAATTAAGAAAATGTTTAAAGCACACATTAGATTTGCTCATTTGTTCCACTCAAGGCTTGTGTCCTTTGAAGTAAATGAGAAGTAAATAAAGGGCCGTAGGGATAGTTTCTACCTAAAAACAACCACAACAAATACTCCCAGCCCAAATGTTAAGGGCGCCTTTGAAGGTGAAGTGTTCCTAGAGGCTGATGAGATCAAGGTGGGGTCTACAATAAATTTTACCCTGGAGCCCCCTTTTAAATGACATTAGTGGCAAATAAGAATTGCTAAAAAGAAATGTAAATCCTTTTTTAAAAAAGTAAAAAGGGAATCTGTCATTGCTTAAACATTTCCTCTGTGGTTCAGTGTAACTTTCCAAGATTTATATCTGTTGACTGAAAATGCCTTTCTCAGAGTCGGAAGTCTCATCACCTTTCATTCTGTAAAGCTATTGGCATGTAATTGGACACAGAAAAAACAAAGAAATAACAAAGAAAATGAGTTTGTCTTAATGGACTGTTGGAAGCATTTTCTTTCTTGGCATTTAGTAGAAAGATTAGTCAATGGCACTAACACATCAAAATAGTTTTGGTTTAATATAGACACTACAAACTTGAGAAGAAATAATTAGGAGACAGATTTTGCATTGAACAAACTATAAGTGAATCTTATGATACTATCAAGTGTCTTTCCCTAATTTAAAAGCTATGTTCCCTGCTTGACCTTTTAGTTGTTCTCTGGTCCTGAAATAATTTCTTCATCTCTCACTGTGTACAATTTTCAGCTCACTTCTGTGCAGGATATCCAAAAAATTGTGTGTTTCTTCTGATAACTAGATCAAGATTTCCATTTCACTCATTTCACGTCAAGAGCTTTTCTAGAAAGTATTTGTTCATTCATTCAATTACCAGACAAATACTCAGTACCAGCAGTGCTCCCAGCACTGGTGTATGGGTGATAGAGAGGAAGTTATTTTTGTCTTCCAAAGATTTGGGACCTAAATTTTGTCTCGGGAAGACATACTAATCCAAATTACCTACCAATACAATTTAGTCCAACAAATATTTATCGAGAGCGCACGATGTGCTAGGCAATGATACTACAACAATAAATAAGGTGCCATGGAATTTCCACTTCAAGGGGGTGGGATAGACAGGTGTGAGCAGGCCATTCTGCCACAATGTGCTCTGACCTAGAATAGAGGTATGTGCAGACTTTGGAAAGAATGTGGAGGAACCTAGGAGTGAGGGCCTCAATCTGCCTGGAAGAGTCAGAAGTGTCTGCCTAGAATGGCTCACCCTGGGCAAGACTTGAAGTCTGACCAGGACTTTGCCAGTGACGTGGATGCGAGCTGGTTATTAGGCAAAAGAAACAGAGCACAGGAGGAATCATGGTCTATTCAGAGAAGGCAAATGACTCCTCATGTCTGGAGCCAGCAGACAGGAGCAAGCTGAGACTGGACAGGGTGGCCAGGGACAGATCTTGGAGGGCTGAGTTTATCTTATCTTATAGTCTGGGGGATGTAGCGTTATTGAAGGGTTCAAGAAAAGAAGTAATATGACAAGTCAGTAAAAAGAGATGTGACCAAGTAGTGTGTAAGAGGTGGTATGGGAGCCACATTGACAGCAGTTGCCTGGTAGGGTTCAAATCACAGCCCCCCAGCTTTCTAGTTGTAAGGCCTCACTCTGGGAACCCAAGGTTTTTATGGGTTTCTTTGTTTTTTTTTTTATTTGTAAAAATGGAGATTAAAGTTATGGAGAGGATACACAAGTTATTGCGTAAAGTGCTTAGCAAGCGACCCAGCCCAGGAAGTGTTCATTAGGTAATAGCAGCGGCGGCAGCAGCGTAATTTTAGTGGTGACGGCGCTTCAGAGTTTCATCACAGAACAAGTGGGGTTTGAGCTGGAGTTCCCACCAGGAAAGAAGAGTCTATCTTTTCTATCTGGGTTTTCTACGTAACAGTCAAAACCAGGGCAAAAGAAAAGTCTCGGTCTCCGACAGCATCTGTTGGGTTTTGTGAACCCATATTTCTCATGTCACAGCAGTGGGACGTGGTTCTTGAGCAGAGTTCCAGGAGAAACAGCACCTTTGTTTTGCCACACCGGGTCTTCACCATGATCTGTGGAACAAGGAAGGACCCTAAATATTACACACTCATTTTACAGGTGGGAAAAAAGGAGTCATAATCCTCAAAGACTTCTTCTTCACACCACCCGTTAGTCTCAGTACCACAGCAGTAAGTCAGGAGTCCTGGTGCCCAGGTCAGTTTCCTGTGTACCGCTCTATGCAGCTGGGTCAGAGAGACTTCCTAGTGTTGGTTAGGGCTTCACTATTTCCTTTGGGGACATCTCCTAGCTGGCCTAGTGAATTGAGGACTGGTTTCATGACTCACAATTAGAAAGAGACTCACTTAGGCCAAAGTCCTCCTAACACATTTCTCTCTCTCTCTCTCTCTCCATTTTTTAATTAAAAATTTTAATGTTTAATTACAGATGGCATTCAATAATATATTAGTTTCAGGTGTACCACATAGTGATTAGATATTTGTATAACATATGAAATGATCCTCCCATAAGTCTTACACCCATGTGCCACCACAGTCATTACAGTGCTGCTGACTGTATTCCCTATGCCATACTTTATGACCCCATGACTATTCTGTAACTACTATATCTTTCTTAATCCCTTCTTATTCTTCTTAGCCCCAACCCCCTCCCATCTGGCCACCATCACTTTGTTCTCTATACATTTGTTTCTGTTCTGTTTGATCATTTATTATGTTTTTTTATATTCCACATATATATGAAGTCATATGGTATTTGTCTTTCTTTGTCTGCCTTATTTCACTTAGCATAATACCCTCTAGGTCCATCTGCATTGTTGCAGATGGTAAGAGTTCATTCATATTCCATTGTAGATATGTAACACTTCTTTATTATTCACCTTTTGATTGGAGCATTTATTCCATTGACTTTTATAGTAATTATTATAAGTATGTAGTTGTTGCCATTTTATTAATTGTTTTCTAATTGTTTTTATAGTTATGCTCTGTTACTTTCTTACTCTTTTGCTCTCTTCTCTTGTTCTTTGATGGCCTCCTGTAATGTTGTGTTTGGATTCCTTTCTCTTAATTTCTTGTACATCTCTTGTAGACTTTTGTTTTGTGCTTACCATGTGCTTCATATATACCAGGCTGTGTTTATAATAGTCTATTTTAAATTGATGATAGCTTAAGTCCTAACACATTCTAAAATCACTATCATTTTTACTCACCTCCTTCACATTTATGTTTTCATCATTATTTTTTACTTCTTTTGTTTGTGTGTTTGGTATATTCCTTAATTTACTATCGTAATTAAACATGATTGTCCTACTTTTTCTTCTCGACCCCTGTACTAACTTTGCTGTTGGTTGATTCACTGCTCTTATTATGTGCTTACCTTTGTCGGTGAGAATTTTTTTCTTTGCAATATTTTCTTAGTCTTAGTTTTTATTATTTGCTTCTTCTTCTTAAAGAAGCCCCGTTAGGGCCTGGGCAGGTAGCTCATTTGGTTACAGCATTGTCCCAATACACCAAGGTTACCAATTCAATCCCTGGTCAGGGCACATGTAAAAAGCAAGCAATGAATGGATAAGGTGGAAAAACAAATCTACATTTTTCTATCTCCCCCCTTCTCTCTTTCTCTAAAATAATAAATACAAAATGATCCTTTAATGTTTCTTATAATACTGGTTTGGCAGTGACAAATTCCAGCTCAGCCTTTTTTTTTTTGGTCTGGGAGACACCTGACTCTTTTAAGGAGAGAAAAAACAACCTTGTCCTTTGTCCCAATTGTCACTAAATCCTAAAAGTCTCTTTCAAATTCTCCCAGTAATCCTCTGGAAGACTTTCCCTACTGCCTTCCCTAAGGTCGATCACTTTGAGTTTTCCTTCGTTCTGTCCCCAACCGCTTCTTACCCCCATTGCTCCCTGTGACCAACCCTTGGCCTTCACACAATGAAACGGGATTTTTCCTTCTCCTCCAGAAAGACTGTTGATGATAACACTCCAGCATGTTACCAGAAGCCTAGCCCTGGTTTTATTGTCAAGCTGGGTTCTGTCTGTACTGGGGTGCGTGCTATTCTCAGTTTCGTTTGGGACAAACCAAAAAGGGAATGCGCCTCAAACAAAAGAAAATGCCATTCTCAGGAGAAAAGAGACTTAGTTCCAGGCCTCTGGCCAAATTAAATTCATTCTTTGCTACCATCACCTCCAGATTATGCCTCACTCATTATTTATATGTTATCTTCAGCTTCAAAATGGTAAAATTGGCAGAGTTGGAAACCATGCTTATTTAGATTGGATTGTTGTTAACTTTCAAGCTTCCCATGTTTGGTTGGGAATGGTGCAAACCAGGATCATTACTAAGAGCACAGCTTCTTTTGCAAAGTAGAAGAGAAATGATTAAATAATAGAGAAACATCATTATCTCTAAACATATAAATAGATGTTTGTCTTGCTGTCTGGTATTCCATGCACAGAGAACTTGAATTGCATTATGTGGCTAATTCTGTCTGAGTGTGGACAGCCTTATTAGGAGAAGCTAGAGCTTTGTTATGAAGAGTGATTTCAAAGGAACAGTGATCTCTCTCTCTCTCTCTCTCTCAACTGGAAGAACTGTGGTAAGTGAAAAAAGGACATCATTTTAATGGGCAGATTCTAACCGTCCAGTGTGATAGTGAGGACATTACATATTCTGCTGTTCCTGAACTAGGTGCTGGTTTGAAATAACTAGTAAAATCTATATGAGGTGTTTTTTCAACAGTCATGAATTCTTTTCACACTCATCTGTTCAATTTCAGTGCTGAGCCCATCCTTCAAAGGCAGTGCATTAAGCCTAGAGCAGCATCATGCCACCTCTGACAAGATACATTAGCAGGAAGATGCATTTCCAGGGTAGTTGGGCCCAGGGAAAAAAACTACAAAAATTATTTTTAGCTCTCTAATATGTAAGGCCTGTTACACACACACACACACACACACACAAATTTTTTTGAAACAATCAGTAGCTGATAGAAAAGTTACTAGTACAAATAACTTTTTCCTCTTTAGGTTATTTGAGAGTAAGTTTCTAATCAGATGGCCTGAACCCCCAAATTAGCACAAGGACATTTTCTTCCATAACCACTACACTATCACCCAAGTCAGGAGATTAACAGCATTTTAACTTGTCCAAGATTTTAGAAACATAAGTTTCAGATCTGGTAGGAAAAAAAAGAAAAACAGCCCTCCCAACAGCAGGGTCCCATTGGAGAAGAGCCTGGAATGGGGACAAGAGTGGCATTTTCACCAAGACACTCTCAAAAGTGGTGAATTGTAAAATATCTTGAGGTCAACAGTGCAGAGAGTTTTGTACGGGGATGAAATCATGCCAAACCTCTCTGTCAGTTTGTCATTCAGTATTCACCTGGACATGTGGTACAAGATGAGAAAAGTCTTTGATAGTGTAGTGTGACCTTTCTTTAGATAGCTTCTGTTCTTAACTCACAGCTGCCTTCCAGGAATCAGGAATTAGACTTAAAGAACTTGAAGAGTATGTCTGAAATCATCGTGCTTTGGCATCTTTGTGACAAATCAAGTCAGGCACACTCGTGTGTGCCTGTTTCTGGGTCCTCTGCCCTATTCCAGTGCTCTGTGTGCTCAGCTCTCTGCCAAGCCCACTGTCCCTGTTGTCATCCTTGAAACTAGGTAGGCTGACTTTTCCTGCTTTATATTTCTGTTTCAAAATTATTTTAGCTATTCTATTTTCTTTGACTTTTCCTATACATTTTAGAATAATCTTATCTACATGGACAAAAAGTTTTATTGAGGTTTTAATAAAAATCGCATTAGACCAGTGTATCAGTTGGTAGAGGATTGATGTTTTTACTCTTAAGTTCCCCAGCTCATCAATCTAGTCTGTGTATCCATTTAATTAGGTCTCGATTTGTTTCATTACATGTTGTAGTATTTAACATACAAATTGTGTACATGTCTTGTTAAATTTATACATAAGTATTTCATTTTTGAGCAATTTTAAATGATATTTTTAAAGATTTTATTTATTTATCTTTCAGAGAGGAAGGGAAGGAGAGAAGGAGAGAAATATCAATGTTTGGTTGCTTCTCATGCATCCCCTGCTGGGAACTGGCCTGCAACCCAGGAACGTTCCCTGACTGGGAATTGAACCGCGATCGTGTGGTTCGCAGGCCCAAGCTCAAGCCACTGAGCTACAGCAGCCAGCGCTAAATGATATTTTTAAAATCAGTGTTCATGGAATCATTGGTAGTATATAGAAATATACTTTTTTAATGTTTATCTTGTATCTTCCAGTCTTAATCAACTCACTGATTAGTTCTAGGAGTTTTCATGTAGTTTATTTGGGATTTTTAATGTAGATAATCATGTCATCTAAAATAAGCGCAGTTTTTGTTTCCTTTTTGCTCTATGTAAGGTATAGTTTATCATCTTATTGCACTGGCTAGAACTTGCAACAACATATTAAATACAATTGCATACTTTTACCTTATTCTCAGTCTTAGGGGGGAAATATTCAGTCCTTCATCATTAACATAATGCTATCTGTAGGTTTTTTATATATATCCTATCAGTGGAGGGCGTTCTTTCCTAGTCCTATTTTCTTGAGCATTTTATCATGAAAGGGTGTTGAATTTTGCCAAATATGTGTTCTGTACCAATTGATGCAATTATGTAATTTTTATTCTTTCACCTGCAAATATATGGTAGATTATACCAATCTCCGAGTATCGAACCAGCCCTAGAGCACATTTTGAGCCCTGCCCTCTTTCTCTGCTGCCTGCAGGGTTCCAGAGGCACCAGTGCCGGATCTTTTGCTATTATCTCATAGGCCCCTGAGGTTCTACTAATTTTTTTCTCTTTCTTTTCTCTCTGTTGTTCAGATCGTACAGGTTCTACTGTTCTATCTCCAAGTTCGCCAATTCTTCGCTCCTTCCACTCTATGTTGCTCTTCAGCCCATCCATTGAATTCTTTTAATTTGATCACTGAAGTCTTCAGTTCTAAATTTAATGTTTGTTTTTGTTTATATCTTCTATTTCTTTGCTAGACTTTCTATTTTTATTTGCTTCAATAGTGTTTGAAATTATTCACTGAAATATATTTTATGATATATTATTAAATATATAATGTTTTTAAATATTATATATTCACAATCTTTGTCTGATAATTTTACCACCTCTGTCATCTTGGTGTCGGTATCTATTGATTTTTTATTCAATCCGTTTATAATCTTTCTAGTTATTGGTATGACAAGTAATTTTCTACTAAAATCTAGGTTTGGGGGCATATTATGTTATGAATCTCTGAATCTCATCTAACCTCTCTCTGTTAGCTGACTTCTACTGACATCCTTCCTGCAGGAGAAGGTGCGGATGCTGTCTCATTATTGCAGATGGGAGCAGAAGCTGAGGTGCCCCAGTAGGTCTCCACTGATACCTCTTGGGCTGGAAGAGAGACAGGACAGAAAGGACTCACAAACTCCCACCTCCATGCATATCAAAGGGAAACAGTTTGTGACAGAAAATCCCTGTGGTGGTCAGAGAAGTCAACAACAACAAGGCCTGGCTAAAACCAGATCAATCCACGATGGAAGGGAAATGACCAGAGACTGACCCCAAAGCTCATTATACCATCATTGTAATGAAACACAAGTAGAAGCTGGGCCGAAGGGAGCGAACGCCATGACACCTCTGGAATGGACCCTGTTGGGAACAAGACCCCCCAGCCAGAAAGCACAGTGAAAATTTGGTAGCACAGGTTAGGAAACAACCTACCCTTGGAAACACATACAATTTCAGGAACTGACTGTACACAGGGCACAACTCAGTTGTGGGTTTGTCTCTATCCACTCACAGGTGTACTTTTGCTTCTTCCACAGCAGTGAGGCCTAGCCTCTTTTCCTCTACCTGACTAGGGGAGCAGAGGCCTGGGTGAAAGAAGGTGAGGGGGGTTAGCCAAAGAACATGTACGCATGACCCATAGACAAGACCACAGTGTAGTGATGATGGCCGAGGGCGAGGAGTCAGGGCTGGGTGGAGGCAGGCAAATGGGGGTGGGGGATGGAGATATCTGTGATAGTATCAATGATAAAAAGAAAGAAAAAACTTGCTCTTGTTTTCACTCTGACTCAAATTCTTTCCTGCATGAGTCAAGAGCATGGAATTCCCAGACCATACTGGGCAGGGCCAACCTCTGGCGTGGAACCAGTCTGGCAACAGAAGGTGTAAGAGTCCCTCATTACTCCCCATGTGGCCTCCACGGACACCATAGGACAGTTGCTTAGTTACCTCTGAGTAACTGTCCTGACTTTCTATTAAGTCTCCTTTGACACCACCTCAGCAGGCCAGAACCGGGGGTACTCATTACTGCTGGGTGGGGTGGAAGGATAGAAATTTGGTCTCCTCACTCGGCCTTTGCTGGCATAGGTTTTCTGTGGTGCCTAGCTGGAGTAGAATGGTAATTGTCTAAAAGTTCTCTGTCTTACCAGGCTGCCCCTTTCTTGGTCTTTGGCTAAAGGAAGCAGGCTGTCGGGGGCCTTTCTTTGTTCGCACCCCCAGGTTCTTCAGCTCCAAGTCTGGGATACACGAAACAGCAGAAAACCAGAAGAACTGATTGCTGTGCGGTTCCTTGGGTTCTCAGGTTCCCAGCCGCCGCTCTTCTTCCACCTTTCGGGGTCTTCTTATATTTGTTCTGTATGTAATGCCAGAGTTTTTAGTTGTACCTCACAAGGTGAATCGAGAAAAGAATGGCCACTCCAGCTTCCCTGCGAGGTACGGTATTTTTGATATAATATTTGATACATACAAAAGAATATACTTGAGTATGAGTTAACAATATGAATACTAAACCTTTTAAAATGCTAAATATACAAAGTGAGCTGGATTTTTTCCTGGAGAAAAATGAAAACCACAGTGCTCCGTCCCACACCAACTCCCTGTGGCTGCCAACCTAAAACAGTTAGGCTGTTTTTGCACTCTGAAATCTTTGGTTCTGGAGCCTGCTGAGGAAGGAATCTTGGCCCCATGACCTAGTTAGCATGTCTCCGCTGGTTGCTGTTGTTGTCGATGTTATTTAAATCCATCTTTCCTCTGTTCTGAAGTTTCCTGCCACCCAGCCATGGGTCAACATCAGGAGGAGCCTTGCAGCTGGGAAGACTGTCAAGCTGATGACTCAGGATGACCAAAATAAACACTTCATAGCTAAGGACTCCCCTGTCACAGGCTGCCCTGACCTGCTCTCCACGCCATCCTGGGCTTTCTTGCCTCGTGTCCTCCTGGTGGTCCCCTCTGACAGAGCCTGATGTGTCTATCGCTCTGTTTTCTGCCTCTATTATGAGCAGCAGTTATCTGGGAGAGGCATTGGCAATAACTGTCTTGTTCAAAAAGAACCAGAGCAGGTGTGCAAGGGACAGAATATACAAACTGGGCGGGGGACCCTGACCAGGAGATAGAACCCGATAACCCACTGAAGCATTACCTGGTCGGCCGGGCCCTAGGTCGGCCACCACACCTCTCCTTCCTCTCAGGGCTTTTCCCTTCACTCTTGGAGACTCTTTTCCTTTCTCCTGGCAGTGCTCACAGGACTTCAGGAAGTGACAGGGCACAGGAAGTAGACCTCGTGTTATTATTGAACAGAGGAGAGCCAGAGCCATTCCTTCCTCAACAAGCAGTGGCAGTCTCAGAGCTCCCAGCGTGTGGGATGGCTGCAGAGAGGGTGAGCGGTGGGTGGTGGGGGTGGGGGTGGGGGGTGTTCTGTCTGCAATACAACATTTGGGATGATTCTGGGAAAAGATTTCAACAACTTTCACAAAGAACAAAGGGTTGCAGCTGCAGTATCTTACCTACTGAGAAACACACCAGCTGTGTCTTGCCTCTGAGGCTCCGTGACTGCTCCCTGCTCCCTCCTCTAAACAGGTTTCAGTTGCCTCTCACCCTTTTTCCTGTGTGATGGATTCTCTGCTGCAAGTTCATGGCTGCCTGTCATCTCCTCTTAGATCTCTTGTCTCTTCTGCCTATGGGAAAATTTTTCCATTTCCTCCTCTCCCGGGTTCTGCTTACACTTGTCTTCACATTCAGGAGAGGCAGAGCAGGTGGATAAGGAAGAAGTCAGACACAGAGAGGTGGGTCAGGCCAAGAGCAGCGATCAAGGCCAGCTAACCTGTGTGGGGCAGGGGGCAGGTTGGTCAGTATCACTGTTTCCAAGCTCTGGGGCAGCACCATGCTGGGTACTGGTTTGCACAAATGACAAAGACAAATGCCTGTCCCAAGGACCTCACCAGGTCTAGTGGAGCAGAGAGGTAGATAACCTGATGGTTATTAAATGAATTAAATTTCAGGGATAAACATAGGTAGAGAGGACTAGGAGAGTCTCAGAGAAGATGCCCTAACCTTGCCTCTGAGCATCTAGATGGTGGGCGGGATAGGGAGCTGGGTAGTGATCAGGACAGCTTCCCAGAAAGAGTGACTCCCCAATTCCGTGTCGAAAGATGAGTAGCTGAGGGGAAGAAGGAATTGCAGCAAACCTGTGCCACTGAGTAGAGGTGAGGGGGTGTCTAAGTGGACAGACTTCTTCCTTCTCTCGTTCTGTAGCCCTTCTCTTGGAGGAATTCTGCAACGCAGCCTCAGATCCCTACGTCAGTCAGCAAGAGGACTAACTCACTTGTTTTATCTAGATGAAACTTCACCACAAGCAGTTAACAGGAGACAAATGCTTGTAGAACCACTGAAGAGCCCAGATTGTTTACAGAAAGAGAACAGAATGAACTTACCACACTGGTCAGGAAAGAACTGGGTAGTGCTTGGACCAAATCTTGGTAGGATAGCTGGACCATACTATGCATCCAGGGTGAAGGATATTTTTGAAGATTTTAGGGGTTTTTTGTTACTTTCTCCCTCTAACAGGAAATCCCATTTGTTTCCTAAATCCAATGCAGTACTTGTCACTCCTATTTCCTGTGTTGCTTTTGGATGATTGAGTCTGATGTTTCTCTTCGTTATAATTATCTTTCCTTTACTCTAGGGTCTATTATCTTGTCCACATTAGCAATGTTAGTCCATTATTCATAAGTTTTAGAAAGCACAAACAGAGCAGTCACTAAAAATATTAACACTCACTACAAAAAGAAGGCCCTTGCTTATTATCATGCACTGGGCACAGTAGATGCCTTTGCTTCCTGTCTCCAAGAGGTCTGGCCTTGGACTTGCTTCCCTTCTTTCTCGATGCCCAGCCATGGTGGTGTAATCTATATCCTGCCTTCATCTTCGTTGATGTATCCCAATTATAGGTGCTTAGCTTCCTCTTCTCCCTTGACTTTCAGACCTATTTATCCAATTGATACTGGGCATCTCCATTCGAATATCCCATGGGCTCCCCAAGCTTGCCTTTGCCATCTCAGACTTGCTCCATGTCTTATATTTTCCATTACCAGGTACTCGGCCCCATGCAAGACACACAGCAGCCATGCTGGGCTTCGCCCCACAGCTTGCTCCCCTCTCTACCCACTTCCAATGCTTTACCCAGGCTGTCCACACACTTTAGAAAACAGCAACTTGCCTTCAGGCCAAACATGTCTTTTATTTCACCACTCATCTCTCGCCTCTTAAATCAATGGCTGCCATGGCTTCTAAAGCAACTCCTTTAAAAATTTGTATCCTTCAGTCTCCTGCTTTAAATAAACCCATTGTCTCCCACTGCTTCAGGATAAAATTCTTTACTCATAAGTAAGGGCTTTCAGACTCAGGCACCCATCCATCTCTCCAGGCAAGTCTCCCTCCCTCCCTCCCTCCCGGGAAGTCAAGGCCATCCTCACCCTGAACTCCCAGCCAGTATTCCAGCAGCTCTTTTCCCTCAGGCCCTCTGTCATTTCCACTTTTATTGATTCTTCTCCCCAGAATACTCTTTTCTTCCTTTGAGTTTGTCACTTATTAGAAGAAAAATTACATTAGTCCCCAGGACTGCTGCCTATTTCATTCTTTCATTTATTCACAAACTCAACAAATACCTACTGAGTGTCAACAACATGCCAGGCATAGTTCCGGGGACAGACACAGCAGTGAGCAGAAGAGAAAATCCCTGTCCTCCTGAAGCTTATATTCCCGTGGAGGGATAGACAAGAAGAAACAAGCAGAAAGAAAAATAAGTGATGTTAGATCATTTTGCACCTCATGTCCTCAAAGGAAATGTTGAATTTAAAATAAAACAAAGCATAAATATGATTTTGAAAAGTGACTTCTCTTTCTATATCTGTGTTTTGCTTTAGGTCCAGAAGTAAAACACCATCGGCCATCACCGCAGAGGGGGGGCCATCCGAAACTTGAGGGAGCTCTGGCGTCCGTGCTAACATGCTGTCCTAAGGCAGGCGCTCTTTTCTCTTTCCTCAGCGCGTTTTGACCACCGAGGTAAAAGGAGGAAGAGAAGCAACCTAACAGGTGCTTACCGGGACGGGAGTGCACGGCTCTGAGGCGGCTTCCTACAGCATCACCTGACAGCTGTCACAGCGTCAGCCCTTCTCAGAAGCAGTGGCAGAGGAGGGTTTCTTAGCATCAGAAGCCGATTTTTTTTATCTCTTCAAATTTCACTACAAACAGGAGGAAAATTTTTCACATAATAATAGCAATAAGCTCAATGATTGAGCACAGTGCTGTGTTTTATATGCATTATCTTCTTTAATTCTCGAACAAATTTATGAGGTAGGTATCAATAATATTTCCATTTGATAGATTGAGAAAATACCGAGGCTCAGATAAGAGTTTATGTGGTCACTGCCACCAATGAATCCGCCATCAATGACATGCGGGTGGTAATTTCTTAGAGACAGTGTCTATATTTTGAACCATTTGTTTACTTTATATTTGTAAAATTAAATTTAGAATTTCTGCAACACCTATTTTCAATTTAATATAGCTCATAAAGGAAGTATAAGACTTGGACTTTTTTCTGAGCAGTTATTGTCTGAGCAGTTATAACTAGCAGTTATTTTGCACATTCTTTGAGAGTTTGCTTAATGGTTTAGGAGCTTTTAAAAATGGAAACAAGGTTAAACAATGTGTAAGGCTAAAGACCTGCGGAGGAAACGCTTATGAGATAGTAGAGGACCGATAGGACAGAGCCCCAAAGCAGCAAAGAACACTGAAGAAGGAAAAGAAAAATCAGAAATAAGGCAAGAAGACAAAATGTCATGAAGCTTGTCACAGGCAAGTCCCAGGTGAGACCACCCAGTAAGCAGTCAGACAGGAAGAGCCCTGACTGAGGGAAGATGGATTAAAATAATAAACCACAGTGTGAAACAAGAAGAACAGAAGCAAATGCATTGTGGACACTCACTAGAGGCCGAGGTGAGGGACAGGTGTCACTCAAACTGGCTGGGAGAACACTCTCAAGAGTGTTCTATGCACAAAGCAGTAAGAACCACAGTGATCACGGTCAAGGTCCTTAGCACTAGCTTCATATCAAAGACACTGCTTCCGTTCATGGATTCTTTCAACATGTGATCTGAGAAAAGCATAACTGTTTATGGCTCTTGCAATAAAATAAATGAACATAAATTAGGCGCACAAGTCCTTCATCACTACCTGCTCGACCATCTTATGCTAGTGTGGCGTGGCCAACAGTTTGCCACTGGCCCTTGACCAGGATGACTTGAATTTTTAGGTGACAAGCGGGGACTGAAGTTGAGAGTCCTCTGCTTGTGTGACCACTTTCGACGTGTCTGCTACATCTGCCCCCCTACTGAGTTACATTTAGTCGGCCTGGTTGAATCTTCTCCCGCTTCCACAGTTCAGCTGACTGGTGAGATTAGTTACCTTCTTTTGGTAGAAATATTCCTGTTACAGAAAAATAAATCACAAATTTGCCATCATGGAAGCCTTCTGATTTTTGTTTTCTAATAGATTACTATGTAGCAATCTATTTTTAAGTTTAATTTTGCAAAGAAAACAAGCATTCTTCTTGTTAGGACATATTACAAAGTGATTTAAAATAAAGCATCTACTTCACAACGAAAGGGATATTGTATTAGTAATATTAAATGCTTTTAAAAATTTAAAAGTGCCATTGTTTCTGATGGTGTCCATTGAGTTGTCTTATTCTGAGTGGGGACAAGGTAGCACAAGGCGTGTCTAGCTCGTTTTATGGGTGCCCTGCCCACGCCCCACTTGTAGTGCACAGGCCTCGCCTTGGCTGTCAGCATCTCCATATCTTTGCCCGAGGATCTCTCTAACTAGCAGAGGCCATCTGGTCCTCCAAAAGTGGGTGGAAAGTTCTGGAGACATAACAGCTTTGGGAGCAGCTTTCAAACAACCACGGATAGGAGGCAACATAGAAATAGCCCAGCCCCCACGCACCTTGCATGCAGTTCCTCCCAGGGGGGTCTGCAAGAGTGCCCAGCAGTGTTCTGTTCCCTTCCCCACAGCCCCTCCTTCTCTCACTTCCCCCAGTTTCATCGGTCTCTCCTTCACCTGGTAACCAAACTACCTGCACTCAAATCCTTGTATATTGGGTCAGCTCCCCTCTAGGACAATGGAAATGTCTCGGATAATCAATATTTAACCTGGAATCTAAAAACTTTAAGTTCTTATGGACTTGTAGACCTAAACAATTCTCAATATCCTCAATCTTGGACAAAACTCTTGACTTGAGTGGTCACTCTTAGTAAAATTTAACTGGTAAACATTTCCATGTGTTCTTACTGACCAATTCTTTAAGTATCTCTGAGCAGGGGAAATCACCATCGTGCTACCTGATGTCCTAACTGATACTGCACTCACTAATAGGACACAAAATTCTGAATATGACAAAGTGGCTTCATGATCACCAGGAAATGATAATGGCTGTGCTGGACCTCTTTCTTTCTCTCTCCTTCTTTCCTCTCCCTTCAGACTTGGAATCTGGCCTCTGGAAAAAACCCTGACACATGGGGACATATAGGGCATAAGTATAGAGTGGGTGAGAACACGGCCCTGGGGCCGCAGTCCCTGCCAGAGAAGACCTGCCTGCCCCTGAGCACACCCCTGAGCTGCCACCGTGTCTGCAGCTGCACAGTGCACCAGCTCACTGCCCTGTCCCCTCCTGCCTCACTCCCCTTCTGACTTGCATCCCAATGCATTGGGCTTGCCGCTCTCACATGAGGGGTAACAACTCAATCCTGCCTCCAGCTCTGCTTTCTAAAGGATTCCAAAACTATGATGATGATCCAATCCCTTTGCATGTTTTTTTATGTCTGTTTTAGACATGAATTTTGTGTTTTGTCTCCAGAATTAAGTTGCTTTTGCATTACTCTTTGCTTTTGGACCATTTGTTTGGATTCTGTTTGTTTGGGTCAAGGTGTGGTTGGAAGGTCCTTTGAACACTTCAAGAAGGTTTGCAGCAATTCTGACCTGCAAAAGTTTGGATATCTTGGTCAAGCTTTGCCTAGAAGATTGAGGTCCAGACCAATTTGCCAATTGACCATTGATACCTGCTTGGTCATTTGCTAACTTGGGAGCTTCAGTGTCAGGTGCAAAGTGGGATAAAAATGGGTGCTCAAATTTAGTGTGAGACTTTGACACAACTTTGACAACCTCATATTGCCATTGCGAGGATTAAATGAATGCAATGTCATTTTTAAAAATACGAAGTGATTTATATACACACATGGGGCTGTTATTGGCCACCTGAAATATGTGGCCTAATTGATTTTCTAATGCACAGTAAATCTTTGACACTTTGTTATTCTCTCAGCAACATAAGATGTCAGAAAAGCAGGTCCAGGGGTGGACTTTGACAGTAAGCACCTCCTCCTTCAATCCTTCAGCTGCTTTTCGTCTCTGTTCTTGGACAGCGCTCAGCGCTGACACCTTAACCCCTCGTCCATCTGGGCAAGGTCACCTTGCTGATCAAGGGCCTCTCTGGCCCATAGATGGGCATCTCTAGCCTCCAATTGGAGCCCGACTGCTTTTTTTGGAATGAAATGTTTTGGGTTTTTTAATGAGATGATGATCACAGCAGAGGATAGGTTTTATTTGTTTCTCTAATAAAATTAAAAATTGCAAATCCTACACTGTCTTTTTTTAATCCCCATCAAAGGATATATTAATTGATATTAGAGAAAGAGGAAGGGAAGTGGGGAGAGAGAGAGAGAAACATCCATGTGAGAGAGAATGATGGATTGGTTGCCCTCTGCATGCACTCTGACTAGGGATGGAACTGCAACCCCCTAGTTACAGGATGACACTTCAACCAACTGAACCACCCTGCCAGGCCTGTCTTTCTTTTTTGAATGAATATTTTATTGGACGTTAATGTCTGGGCATCACAATTCTGGCTTTCTTCTGCAAACAGTGCCGCAGGTATTGTTGTCCACTGCCAGCCCCTGCTTGGCCATCCATACCCACTTCAGGTTTGTCAGCTGTGTGACAAGCAAGCTTTCTATAGCTGGTTAAAGATTCATTATTTAGTGAGAGGCACAGTGTGAATTCCCACTGCTTGGAGTGGTTTGTTGTTTCTCTTCAAGGAAGGTGTTCCCCTTTTAGATTTAATGATTTGAACTGTCCTGCTAAAGGAGCTTCTTACTCAAAAGCCCTCTCTACAGCCTGTGTCTGAAAGACCTGCTAGTACAGAGTTGCTTTCTCAGATTAAACTATTTCTTTATGAAATCCAAAATAAGATAAAAGAGCAACCCAATGTTCAATCTACTTCTTAAAACATCGAGACAACCTTGCACTCTGAGCAATGGGTACAAATGTCAGCAGAACTCAGGGCAGCTGAGCAAAGCTGAAAGGTTCTGCATTAGAAGGAAAGTTGACACCGACCTCTCACCAAATCCTACTTTGTACGTAGTCTTGTTTTCTGCACCAAGTGAGGCTGAGAGGAAGGGAGAGTTCTGCGAAGGGCAATGAGTCTGCAGGCCCTCCCTCTGAGGGTGGTGGCCGTCTGAGCCCCAAGGCCTGGAAACGCTGCTGACTTAGGAAGGGGTGCTCTCGGTCCAGCCTTGAGGATGGGCTGCCCCCACCACTACGGTTCTCAGCTTAAGAACAGACATGATATCAAGGGGCTTCCATCCTTCTCATTGGAAGAGGCCTTCTGTGCTTGAAGCATGTTAACATACAAATGCCAGCCAGATGTGCACCATGTCCTAGATCCCCAAACTCTCCTCCCTCTGCCCTATTTTTCATCTTGAAGGTTTCCAAAAAGAAGTGTTTCTTCAGTAGTACACTGAACACTCACATAACTTCCATCTGGGCTGAACCTAAAACAACTGTCTCCACCCAGAACAACCCTCCACCTAGAGCAACCCTCACCTACAACAACCCTCATCTGGAATAACTGTCCACCTGGAAAAAAAACCTTCCATCTGGAACAAGCTCCACCTGAAACAACCCTCACCTGGAACAACACCCCACCTAGGACAACCCTCCACTTAGAATAACCCTCCCTCTGAACCAAGCCTTTACTTAGAAGAACACTTCCTCCTGGAACAACCCTCGCCTGAAAGAACTCTCACCTACAACACACTCCACGAGAACAGCCCTCACCTAGATTTAACAATGAACAGATTTGCCACATTACTGTCTCTGACTCACTCTCTCTCATTATGGAAAAATCCATAGCGTAGAGCATAATGCTTTACTCCTAATGACACTGGCACACATCTCTGAGAGGAAGAACCATCTCTTGGTAACTGGAAAGACATTATCATGCCCAGGAAAATTCATGATAATTCTACGGTACCTTTTAAGAATCAGCTATTCTGCAATGTCGCCAATTGTCCCTAGATATGTTTGAAGGTTGGTCTCCTTTATATTCCTGAACAAGGATCTGTTTAAGTTTGCATCTTGGTTTGAGGTTTTATGTCTCCTTAATCACTTTTCATCTAGGACAATCTCCCAAATTTTCCTATTTGAATAATTCATGTCAGTTTTCCTGCAGGACATTTCAACTTCAGGAAACAGCCAGAGTGTGCATCTCAGTGTAATTTAACTTCATTGTCCCCTATGTTTTCTGTGAACTGTAAGTTAGGTCTGAGGCATAGTATCTCCTTAACCTTCAATGGCATTGAATCTGTTCTCCCTGTAGAACCACCTCCCTCAGTCACCTTCCCAGATTACATAATTCTTTTAACCGTACAACCTGTTATTTAACCAGCTCATGCACGGTACTTATCTCTTTGTCACCACAGCCTCTGGGAGCAGACTAACTCTGCACCAGTTGGAAGGTGTCCCATTAGAGATCAACTGTCTTGTGAGTGAGGGACATGATTCGAATCACCAGAAAGCACCACTGATTTCTGCCTTTTTTCCTTCGCTACATGAAAACAATAGTGTGGAGCTTAGAAGCAAAGGACTTATTCGATCCTGGAGCAAGTTCTTTCTAACTCTTAAGCTCTTTCAACCTGATCCTGCCCAGTGAGCAGGCATCTTCCCCCCATTAAGATCCCACATCTGGACACCATTTACTCCAAGCTCCTCATGAGTGTCTGTGTCCTGAGCCCACGCCCACTGTCAGTGGGGCAGTAGAGGAGAAATTTCAGCCTGTGCAGCTTGCAGAACTTCAGGACACTGCTGCGCGGAGCCCAAGCCCCTCCCTGCATGAGTCCTGCTGCTGAGAGATTGAGTCTTCCCAGGTAAACTGAGTGAAGCAATAAACCCTATCACATAGGTCAGGAAAGGCAACAAGGAGACAACTTCCGATGAGTCCTAGAGTTACTAGTTCGTGACTATGGTATCACTCATACCTGACAACCAAATACAGGTTTTCCATGTCAGAATATATAAGGTCTCACAGGCCAGTTGCAGTAACACCAGCCAAGATTTATTGAATAGATGCTTTAGGACAAGCACTCACTCATCTTGAAGGTTATTATCCTATCTGAAGCTTCATGGCCTATGAGTTATTTATGGTTGCCATCTGTAAGTCTGAGGCACAGACAGTTGGAGTGGCTTTCTCCAGGTCACACAGCATTTAGTTAGAAAGGCTGATATTCAATCTTCAGCATATCAGATTCATGAACCTGAGCGTTAACCACTATGGTACATAGAGGTACATAGAGACTTTCCCACACAGCTCAGGAGAAAGTGTTGGGGAAGGAAGAGGCTGCCGCTGAGCTGTTCTTGAGCCGGGACTTATGCTGGACCTTGAACATGCCTATTGTTTGCTGTCCTGCCCACATAGGCCACCAGATGCAGCTGGAGGCACGTGCCTGAGCAAGTCAGTTGTGTGGCAGTCCCTGTCCTATCAAAGGAAGAAAATGCGGCCTGTAAAAATGACCAAGGGCTATGGCAAGCAGTTGGAAATCTGTGCGCAGACTTACAGACTCACTTCCTCCCTCTCTCTCCCCTCCCCTAGATCTGCTCACCCTACACCAGCTGCGACACCCAATAGGCTCCCGACAGGGCAGGTGCAGTGAGATAAAGAAAACGAGTGGAGTGTAACTCCATGCCTTATCGATGAAACCCTAAACAGCTAGTCCCCTGCCAGCCCCAAAAAGTGAAAACAAAGGGCTGCTTTGGGAGTGTGAGCATAAGGCGAGCCTGGCTCAGCTGGCACCCAAGCCACATCAGAGCCCAGCCACAGCGCTCAGCCATGGAGAAAACCCCGCAGTGGGTGCCCGGCAGACGGAGCGGGGAGAGGGGCGGAGCAGGCACTGTCCGGAGCACCACACCAGCGTGTCTTCATCACACACCACCTCTCCTTACGTTGCCTTTGTTGTATTTGCACCAAAGCTATCTGCTCCATGGGAATATCTGGGTAGTGGACATAATGAGGTCAAGGGACAAGGAGTATTGCTGAAGACAAACCACTCTTTTTGCAGTATCTCTGTGCAGCGTGTTTTGCATCCTGCCTGTGAGAGCATTGAAATGGAGACACTCCGGGAAGGAGTGCAAGTTGACATGAAAACACACCTTCTTTGTCTACATTTTACATATCGGATTGACAGGGACTTAAAAGTTTAATAAAAGCCAGGGTAGGTGAAGGTTAGGGAAATAGTCTCTTTCATGGATTATTGGTCAAATATAAAGACCTCTATGGAGGGCATGGTAATATGTAAGTAAGAAACACTTAGGCACGTACCCTTCCACCTGGCAGTTTCGCTTCCTGGAATTTATCTTACAGGTATATTTGCACAAGTGTACAAAAATACATGAATAAAGAACTTTCCCTGCAAAATTATAATTTAAAAGCCATCTATATATAACTTAGATATCCATCAATAGAGACTAAACTATACTAAAATATAAAGTACCTCTAAAAAAGAATACAACATAGCTATTTAAAAGAATAAATTTGTGTGTGTTAAAGTAAAATATGCCAAGATAATTATTAAATATATAATAAATAGTGATTTAAAAAGCAAGTATCATGATAGTGTATACAAAAGTTACAGTATGTATTTTCAATGTTTGTGTGTGCATGGAAAACTCTGAAAGGGTATAGAAGAAATTTTTAATAGCATTTATCTTTCGGTAGTGGGGTGGGTGGCAGGAGGAAAAAACACTTTTTTGTTTGATGTTTTATAGCTCTCTCTTCTATTTGAAAGCATTTTTAAACCTGGCTTTCGTTTTTCTAGAAGTAGTGATACTGGAAATCCCTGGGGCACACTCAGCATTTCCACGCTCCTCTTTTCTTTAAGCAGCTCTTTTTCATCTCAGGGCACACACAGACGAATTACTACAATTCTGTGGCACATTCCAAAGCACACTTTGTGCCAGTCCAACAAAAAGAAAGAGGGGTGATTTTGCTTCATTCACACCAGATGGCTGTCACTGGGTTGGCTGTTGTCATTTTTTTATTTGACCATCTAAGGGACAAGAGGCCAGGGCTCCGATTAAACAGTCAGGTATCGCATGTTTTAAAACTTCCGTGGCACATGGGTTAAAATCGCTGCTATAGAACATACAAAGCACAAGGGCCTCCCAAGGCTGGAAAAGAGACAGTTGCGGAAAAGGGAAAGAAACATAAGTCCCAGGATCCAAAAGGGCCTGTTTTCCTACTGTCCTCAAAGGTCCTTCCAGTTTTCTATTTATTACAGAAAGTTCCGTTGTCCACCGTTGATTACTTGTCCCACGAAATTTCTCAGTGTCAGGTGAAGCCAATCTGGAGTTCAGTCCCACGACTGCCCTCGTCTCCAGCGACATGAATGACAGTGGTGGCAGCTGGGGCTGCTAAGGCCTCCCTGTGCCCTTCCTTCTGACTCTGACGCTCAGAGAAGAGAGTGAATGTCCTGTGCTTCCTGAGGGCCTGGGGACGGTGGCGCAGAGGAAAAGCACGTTCCCAGCTGAACTGACGGCACACGGCAGAGCTTGAAGCCGAGCACCA
Organism: Sturnira hondurensis; assembly: GCF_014824575.4. NCBI lineage: Eukaryota > Metazoa > Chordata > Mammalia > Chiroptera > Phyllostomidae > Sturnira > Sturnira hondurensis. The sequence continues at coordinate 11,500,026 of NW_028095541.1, forward strand.
GGTAACTCCGTTTTCTCCTTGCTGGCTGTGTGGACCGGTTTTCATGGTTTGCTGCAGGACATGGTCGTGGGGCTCTGATCTGACTGGAGAACCTTTGCTAACACTCTCTTCAAAAACAACTCTAGCAGGGAAAAAACCATTAAATTTTGTAATTTAAACAGCTTGATTAACCAGACTTACTGTGGTGATTGTCTTGCAATATATACAAATATTGAATCATTATGTTGTACACTTGAAACAAATATAATATTATATGTCAACTATATCTCAAAATAAAAAATATTCTCTAGTTGCCACTGAAAATACTATATTTCTGACAGAGTGGTTAATGTTTGCTTATTCATGGGATTTAAAATACCAATGTTAGGTGTAATATATATTGTACAGTGCTCATATAAATAATAATAGGCAACTTTCCAATTCAAGAGAAGATCCAGTTAATAAAATGAAATGATGAGACCACTGATTGCACCCTGGGAAGGGGAGACTTTCTGGAAAGTTCCTGTACTCGTTCAGCAGCCTTCCTACTACCTCCCCCTCTGTCCATACTCTTCCCCCGCCCCTGGTAGTGGGGGTGGGGGGGTGGGAATCAGGTTTGACGAGGGGGAGGCAAGCAGTAAAAGCTCTCAGGAGGCCCTTATCCCGGTATTCCTTCCCACCCCGGAGCCCTGGCCTCAGCTGACCACCAATGACAGGACAGCCCTGTGAGACCTGGTGCCGGGCTTCCCTCTCATCCCCATTCAGTAGCTCAGAGACCACTCTTCCCCCCAGATGGAGAGACTGGGCTGTGTTAGTAAGTTCCAGAGTTGGATGGGAATTCAGGTGATCATTTCCTCGCCTTTTGCCTCTAAGCAAGGCAATCCACTCACTCATGGTCTTCACTTTTTATTTCACATCAAACTCACCAGGTCACCTTATTAAAAATGCAGAGTCCTGAGCACCTTTCTCAGCAATGCTGATCATGTGGACAAAGGGTCCAGAAGTCTGCATTTTAAGCAAGCACGGGGTGTGTGTGTGTGGTGGTCGTGATGGGGGGTGATTCAGGGTAGCCCTTGGAGAAATATCTGAGCACAGACGAGGTACTTAAGCAAAAAGCAAAAGTAGTGACTGAAATAACAAACCAGTAAAACGACTGAAGAAGAAATCAGGAAACTCTAGAGTAGTAGTTTTTCAAATCTTTTAATGAAAGCATTTGCTCAGAGAATTTTATTTTGAAGCCTTATATGCAAAATAGATAACAAGCACTCCTCAGGTGGGTGAGAAACACAGCCCCTAAGCCTCGGTCCATCTGGCAGGCGGGCAATCCTGCGCTAACCTGCCTGGGAAAGCCGAACGACATGGAGTTTTGGTGAAAGTGGGTGAAAGACTCTCACTAACAAGAAAGATAAAGTCAGAAGCCCTTTCTGATTGCGTCAGCTTTTAGACGCGGGCACAGCGGGGATGGGGAATGTGGACAGCCTCGCTCCCTAGCCAGCCTTTCCCACGTGTTCTAAACGGCTCAGGACTCCCAGTCCACATCCCTATCCCCGGAACCCCAGACCCAGACCCAACTGTCTACTCCACAGCTCTGTCAGTGCACAACCAGGAGACAGGACAGGCTTAACTTACTGATTTCCTCAACACACACCCCACCACCACCACCACCACCACCACCTCCGTCTTCCCTGTCACTGTAAGCAGCACCATAAAACATTTAATTGCTCAAATCAAAAATCTACATTCACTTCTGTAGCAATGATAATATTTTATTTCACCAAATCTCACTCATTTCTCAATTCCTGGGCACACTGGAAGATTATTTTTTCTAGCTTCCCTAGCAGTCCAGTGAGGCCATGGGGTATGTGTCTCTTGCCCTGCCCCCGAGGTCACAGAGACACTGGGCTCTGAGCAGGGCACAAGATGAAGGAGGCTCTGCTACCTGGTCCCCTGAATGAGTGTGTGGTGCAGCTCCCCGCCCCCACCACTTGCCAGCCAATATACTTAGAAACCTAACATGAGCCAGAAATGGACTTCTGTTGCATTAAGTCGCCGAAATTTTTGGGGAGCTTGTTACCATACGCTAGCCCAGAATTAAGTATCCTAATGTGTTGGCTTTTCCTTACTCCAAATATCCGATTAACTAGCGGTCCTGCAGACTCTAAATCCTACCCTGGGTTTTTCCAACCCCCGCAGGCGCAGCCAGGACTACCACCACGGCACATCCCCCACCCCGCAACAGCAATGCTGTCTTTACTGCTGCACTGGTCCAGCTGCTGAGGTACTATCCTCCAAACCCCACTTTAAAGTGTGCTTTCTCGGGCCATTTTTGGTACCAGTCCTCAGAGGCTGGGATCCTGGGCAGCTGATTCGAAGATGGAGGTTAGTGTGCAGAAAGTTTATGAGGGAGTGAGCTCAGACCCCCCTGTGGGTGAAGGAAAGAAGGCGGGACTGTTCTTCAAAGGGGCCGGTAATGTTCCACTTCTTAAGCTGAGTGATGGGTTCATAGTATTCATTTAATCAACATTCTTTATTTTGCACATACTGTTTTAAATGAACCAGTACATCAATAAATGAATGATGAGCATCACAATTTTAAATGAAGTACATCAATAACTGAATGATGTACTTCACAGTTTTAAGAAGTTTTTTTCGAGTCTCAGGAGCCTCGGATTGCAGTGGGTAATCAGATCAAACGGGCCAACGTTTAAGTTCTCTCTATTTCAGTTTCTTCATGAAGGAAATGGTTACTGTATTAACATTTACTTCATATGGTTGTTGTGAAGATTAAATGAGATTATGTATGTGCCCTGGGTTCAACAGCGTTCCCCCAAAACTCACTTCTGCCCGGAGCCTCAGACTTAGAAACACAGCCTTGGCCGACGTCATCCGTTCAGAGATCACACTAGATTGGGATGGGCCCTAAATTTAATGAGCGGCTACTTATAAGAAAAGGGAGAAAAGGGGAGTATAATCAGTCATGTGCACACACACAGGAAGAAAGCCACGCGATACAGGCAGAGGTTGGGGTGAAGCAGCTCCAAGCCACAGAAGGGGAGGGGCTGCCAGCCTCCACCAGAAGCCAGAATGGCCTCTTCCCTGGAGGCTTTAGAGGAAGCGCAGCCCTGCCCACACGTGAAGACATCTGGCTCCCAGAAAACTGTGAGAGAGTGCATTTGGTTGTTCCCAGCTCCCAGGTTTGTGGTGCTTTGTTATAGCAGCCACAGGAAACTAATACAGTGTGTATGTTCCAGCTGGTCCTTGGCACAGAGAAAGGACGCGCTAAAATTTAGCAATGATTATTAGATAAATTCAAACATCTGTGCCAATTGTTTGACTTAAAACTCTCCTTTTTTGTTCCACTTCTGCCCAATATGTAAGCATTACAGTTATGTGAATCTTCGGATCTCTTTCTGGCTAACAAAAAGAGAGCAAAATATTCACATATAAGATAGAAACTAAGCCTTGTGCAGTTTTCGCGTCTCTTACAGCACCAGGCACCTGGGTAAGAAAGAATTGAGGGCTTGCTTTAGGTGAGGAGCAGTGCTAGGCATGGGAGTTAAAACAGATGGCCCCGCCGCTGCCCCTGTCCTTGGGAAGCTGGACATGTGTGTGGAGAGAGCATCAGACTGTTGTGTCCCATGGGACTCTGTGACCAGCACCGTAACAGAGAGGTAAAGGGCTGGGCCAGCAGGGCTGACTCGTGCTCACACAGTATGCAGGGCAGGCTTCCCCCAGGAGGGCACTTGTTAGCCAAGGCTTAAAGAGCTACTAAGCAGGGAAGAACAGGGGAAGGCAGGGCCTTCAAACATATGCAAAGACCAGATTGTGATGGACAGCATGCAGGACGTTGAATGTTATTTTGTATAAATGAGAAACAACCAAAGGGTGATCACACTTCAATAGATTAGTTGGGGGTATATGGCCAACTGTCATTCCTCAGAAGAAGTTTTCGCGGTGAAGTCTCGCTGCGACGGGCCTTGCCGTGGTGGCTGCCGGCTTGTTTGGAGCCAGCCCATCCTTTCCTGGATGCTTAGGTTACTCTGAAACCCAAGGGAACCTTTGGAATCTTCTCACTCGCTGTGTCATGGTGATTCTGAGACATGAAGTCAAGGGATAGGAGCTAAGAACTGAAGAAGCAGAAAGGTTTGAGGAAAGTCCAACAGAAACAGAATGCCATATGGGAGCTAGACACGCAAAGTAGCGAGGGGAAGAGAAAAAGAGGGCAAATGAGTGCAAAAGTAGTTAGGCCCCCGGTCTTTGTGAACTTTGCAAAGACTTCAGCCTACGGTGAAAAGTCTGCTAGGCAAGCAGGAGCTTGTGCACACACTGGGCGCTCTGGGAGGCATCAGAGTGAAAGACAGCAACTTACAAAATTGGACAACTGGCCAGACCTGGTAAAAGGAGGCAGGGTCCTTCAACTGGGGGCTGACGGCCAATGCCTCACTCATCCCATGACTCAACACAAACAACAGAGTCAAGGTGGCATGAGCTGAGTGCAGAGCTGGGTCCCAGGCAAGTCCCTAGGGCAGCTCCCAGGGGGACTGGGGATCGCCATGAAGGTGTGTGTATTTTGCAGACTAAGGTTCACCAGGAATTATGACTCTGTCTGTATGTAGTCTTCTCATAATTTGATATTTGCATAGTACAGTATTTTCTAGTCGTTGAATGATTTTTCTTTTAAATCAACTTTACTGAGATGTAATGTAATTCAATAAAATGGACCTACTTAAAATGTACATTTTGATGGGTTCTGACAAGTTTAGACACCTAAGTAAACCACAGCTGCAGTCAAGATACAGAACGTCTGCTTCATCCCAGAAAATGCCCTGGTGTTGCTCCCTAGTCAATCCTTCCATCCCAGCTCTAAGCAACCACTGGTCTGCTTTCTGCTGCTGTAGATCAAATTCGTCTCTTCTCAAATTCCATAGACATGAAATCATACCCTTTTGTGTGCCCATCAAGCTTCTTTCAGCCAGCATGGTGTTTTTGAGATCCACCCCTGCACTGTGTGGAGCAGTACTTCTTTCTATCTTTACGGCTGACTCACATCTCATTGTATACATATACCTCAATTTGTTTATCTATTTACCTAGGGAAGAAACTAAGGTTGTTTCTACTTCTGTTATGAATTCAAAGATGGCTGAGAATCTGTTGAACATGATGCATGTTCTGGAAGGGCTGCAACAAGCAGACCACCTGAGAATGTTGAGCGTGTATGGGCTGCACTCAGCAAAGATCCAGGGGTAGGAGGACCAACAGTGCGAGAACTAGAAGCTGATCTAGGGATTCCAAAAACTACTGTGTCTGAGATTTTGAGGCAGGACCTTGGCATGAAACGTGGCATGGCAAAGTCTGTTCCATGGCTCTGCTACCAGAGTAGAGGGACCATTGTGCTGCAGTTGCCAATGACTTGAATCAAACTGCTACCAATGACCCGGATTTCCTCAAGAAGGTCACAACCAGAGATGAATTGGGGATCTATGTAATCCAGAAGCAGAGGCTCAGTGGTCCCAGTGGAAGTTGCCTGGTTCTCCACACCCGAAGAAGGTGTGGCAAGATCAAGACCATATTTTGAACAGTGGAAGAGACCCTGGGAGAACTGTGAGGCCCCACGGTGCCTACTTCAAAGGGAACTGAGGCATCATTGTCCTATGTAGAATGTTTCTTGTGTCTTCTTCACTAAATGTCTCTACTTTTCATATTATGTGGTTGGATGCTTTCTGGACAAACCTCATAATATGCCAAAATGTTGCATATTTTCTTCATCTTCACTATTAAAATGACTAGATAAAGATTCACCAATTTTGATTTATTTAATGCATGCTGACATGACAGCTATCACAATACAATCTGACAAAATTGTTTCAAATGAAGTTAAAGACAGCTAAGAGCTACTAGAACCACCTTACAGAGAAAAACAAACTTTTTGGCCAACCAAACATGTCAGTAGCACTCTGAAAAGTCTATCAGTTCCCCAGTTAAACTACCTTGGCATCCTTGTCAAAAAGCACTTGTCTGCATATGTGCAGGTCTATTTCTGGACTCTCTTCTGTTTCTTCTCTCTGCATATTTATTCTTGCATTAGTACCGCACTGTCTGGATTCATGTAGCTTTAGGGAAATTCTTCAAATAGGCAGTATAAACACTCTCATTTTGCTGTTCTATTTCAAAATTGTTTTGGCTATTACAGATATGTTGCTTTTCTATGTAAATTTTAAAGTCAGCTTCTCTATTTATATATTTTTAAAACCTGCTGGAATTTGGATTGGAATTGCATGGGTTGTATAGATCAATTTGGAAGAACTCACATGAAAACAATAACTTCCAATCTCGGAACAATATATTTTTTCCATTTATTTAGTGTTTTTCATTTCTTTCTATAATGTTTTGCAGTCTTGATTGCTCAGGTGTTTGTATTTTGCAGAATTTCTCCCAAAGTATTTCATGACTTTTGATACTACTGTTGGTGCTACTATTTATTGTCATTGCAATTACCAACTGTGTTTTGCTAATTTAATCAGTATTTTAATATGACTTTCTGGTAAAATTGTCCTATTTTTTAGTCTTTAACAGCAGCGATGGGCAAAGAGTATGTGCTGTCCAGAAGCATTTCTTGAACCTCTATCTGTGTGGATGGAAATACTGCCTACGAAGTGGCTCCCCGTTAGAGTGAGTCCTCAGCTAGAAGATAGCCACAGGAAGAGGGGACCCTCTGTAGTAACTTAGTCATCCCAAAAACCCCTAGTCAGTTAAGTCTGTGGAAAGAGGACTTAAGGGGTTTTGAACAGTGGTTCGGAAACTTGGGGGGAGAGGAAGGAAAGAAGTTCTTCCCCTAAGCTTCTCAGAATCCCCTGGGCAATTTCTCAGAATCACCAGAGATTCTAACACTCAGTCCTCAGACAAGTATCCTGCCTTCTGTTCTAACTCTTATAATCACTGTGAACTCAGCCAAGCTCTTTATTGATGGGCGAATAGTGGATCGCCCAGTGTGTGAGGGTGGAAAATAGTTCTGAATGGCACGGGGTCATTTGCAATATTAGTATATAGTGTGGGGCCATGAAGAAGAGTGATTCTGAACCTGTTATTCCTGCTCCAAATGCTATTATTGTTCCATAGTTTGGAACTGGTTCTGGTGCTTAAATCCCTTGTTAAAAGGGAAATGCCCTGGAGGTGAAAAGCTAAGTAAGTCTTTATCAAATGTTAACACATGAACCAACAAGTAATATTTGAAAGAACCATCACCCTGGCAATAGTCTATGGTGCCTTGTGGATAAGGCTTGGGGATTGTTGATGGGAGGGGCATTAAAAATGGGAGAACGATGAAGAAAATTGGGACATTTGTGTACTACACATACATACCCAATGAGAGCAAAGAGCAAGGAAGACCAGTTGAAGAACTGAAAACACATGGCCTGCCTCCTTTTACTCGTAGAGCCCAGGAGGTTGACTAAGCCACTACCTGTGAGCCAGAGCCATGGGGCTGAGTCTGCCTGCTAATTAAAGAAATATAGGAATGATCATGCAGATTGTTCAAAGATGCCCTTGTGTTAGCCTAACAAACGTCTGTCCATTCTTCTAAGCTCATCTCAGCAGTGCTTTCTCTGTGAAAACCATTCTCATCTACACCCATTAGCAGCCATCCCTCTTTTCTGCTCATGAAGAACTTTATTCATAACCCAATTTTGCACTTCATTGAGTAATTATAACTGTTTGGTTTGCATATCTCTCCCCCGCTATTCTGGGGGCAAATTGCTGCAATAATCAATTTTTAGACCCACCTCACTTCAGCCTTTATCCTTGAGCTGGGTTCTCCTAAAATCCAACTGCCTTTACTGACATCTCCATTTGGGTTTATTGAAGAGACCTCAAACTCAAAGCATTCAAGACTGAACCCACAACACCTCTTCCTTTTCCAAGTTGGCTCTTTATTGGTGAATAGCTTCTCTGTTTCTCTCTTCTTGGCTAAGCCAAAAATGTATAGTCATCCTTGACACCCACATCCTGGTCATTCTCCACACCCACATTACTCTGTGCTTTTACTTCCTAAATACCTCTAGAATCTCATCATGTTCATCCATTCTCGTTGTCATCACCCTAGACCAAGCTTGCAGCATCCTCTCTCCCGTACTCTTGTCATACCCTGGTTGTGATCTCCAACATATATTATGAATGCCTCAAAATCATTTCCCCACTACAGCCAGTGTGAGCTCTGCAGAGTGCAAATCTGATCCATTTCACCATGCCTATTACCCTTCAGTGTCTTCCTTTCCTCTTGGGGTGAAGCCTCAAATCTCCGACCTTACCTATAATCCCTGTGTGGTCTCAGGCTGCCTACCTTGATAGCTTCTCTCACTTTCTGTGCTCCAGCTGCACTGGCCTATTCCCCTTTAACACTCTCTCTTCTTTAACTTGTTATCTTTAAATAATTTCTGACATGCAAAAAAGTTGCACAAATACTACAATGACTTTTTATATACCCTTTACCCAGCTTTCTTAAATGTCAACATCTTACATAACCAGAGTGTAATCATTAAGAAGAGGAAATCCACATTAATGTGCTATACTGTTAAGTAATCTACAGATCATACTTGAATTTGAACGGCTGGTTTAGGATCCAGTGGATGACTCCTCACTGCATGTAGTTGTCCTGTCTCCTTAATCTCTAATCTGGAGCCTTCCCCATTCTTCCTTTGTCGTTCATGACCTTGACCGTCCAGTTATCTAGTAACATAATGCTCAGTGTAAATTTGTCCTATGTTTTTGCACATTTAAATTCAGGTTATACATAATTTGTCACGAATATCACAGAAGTAATGTTATATCCTTCTCAGTGTATCCCATCAGGAAGCTCGTGATGCTGATGTCTCGTTACCGATGAAGTTAACTTTAGCCCTTGGTTAAGACAGTGTCTGCCAAGTTTCTTCACTGGAAAGTTACTCTTTACTGAGGGTGATCAGAATAAGAGATATTTCCAATTTATGTTAGTATTCTGTTTCTCATCATACTTCTACCCACCAATTTTATAACTAGTTGAGTATTCTTACATGTAATAATTATTGCCGTGATTTTTTCAAATGATGATTTTTCAACTCCCATCATACTTTTTACACTTAGTAATTGCAAGTCCACTGTAAGGAATAGCTTTTCTTCCCCATTTACTTACTTATTAAATTGTTGATTGTCACTGTGGACTGGTAGATAATTTATTTTATTCTCTGAGTTATAACCCACTGTTATCATTATACATTTTTTGGCTCAGATTGCCCCCAATTTGGACTTGCCCTTTCTCGTGGCCCTAAAAGTAGCCCGTGGGCATGCTCGCAAGGCTGTCGGGCATGCTGCTCTCTGAGTCTGGGATACACTTCTAATGTCCCTGCCGCTTCTTTCCGCCCCCGACTTCTTTGTGCAGTGAATCCATCTCAAGCTTTGAGATTTTAGCTCCAATGTCCCATCCTTACGGAAACCTTCCTTGAACCTCCTGGAGGTGCTTAGGGCCCCTATTATAAATTTTTACAGTGCTATGGACTTTTTTTACATCACTTAACATACTTTGAAATTCAACTACTCTTGTATGATCCCTCTGAAGGCAGGGACTGTATATGTCGTCAACTAGCACATTAATGAGCATTAAGTACATCTTTTGAATTAAGTTAATGGTCAGATAAGCTTAATACCTGAAAATAAGAATGAGTTATGTCTACAGAAATGCCACACTGGTGTCCTTTTTACTCTAAGAGGAGGTTCCCCACCCCCCCAGCACGTTTTCACAGTTTCAGGTAAGATATGGCTGACAGTTTGTCACAGTGAAGATTCATTTTTAAAGAGTCAGTGACTTGGTGGGTATAAAGATTCCTTGCTGGATGGTCTCAAGCTCATGCAGGTTGTTTTATTTTGTCTTTGTTTCTTACAAAAGTACAAAGATATGTGCATCCCTGTTCCATGTATGGCCTGACATAACTCCGCAGGGGCTTTTAAGGAATTATTTAAACTTAGGCACTGAATCGTAGGGGAGGACGTGGGACTGGTGTAAAGAACCTGCAAAGGCCATTGTTCTCTGAGCTCTGATTATCTGTAATAAGTTTTCTTCATGCTGGATACGGCAGGTGATATTTTATTTGTTAGATGTTAGAGCTTATACGAAACTCTTAGAATCAGCTCCACAGCCTGTTTGAAGAGGATTTTCACTGAGCAGATTTCACCTCCAATTTGAAAACTCAGAGTGCCATGGTTTTCTGTTCTTTGAAGACAGAAAGCAGGGGCTGTAAGAGAAGACAGGCAGTTTGAGGATGATGTCCCATGGTAGCATTCTGGTTTATTTCACAAAGCCGTTGCTTAGATTCTCAAGTAGATTTGAAGAAGCAGAGAAAATCCCCTAACAGGTGAGAGCAGCTGAGCACATCTGCAAACCAGCCCAGAGGCCAGACAGGTCCTGGGGTTTTCAATCATCTGAGTCTGCCGGGTGTTAGGAAGTATTATAAGGAGTATTATTGGGAAAAGATTAATTCACTGGGGCAAAGTCCTGAGATAAGTGAAGTCTCTCTAAGTTCTCTCTTTATACTTAATGCGGAATGTTACCTTCCTATGAATAACCACAGGTGTCAGAAACTATGAAGGGCCTAAGGTTTATCCTTTGCAAGCTGACAACTCAGCCTGCCAAATGTTGTGTGCTACCAGGAGACGTGAGACTCCTAGGTCAGAGACAAAGTGCTGTTTATTTACTACTCACTGCAACAACAGTAGCTAGTGTAACAAAACTTTAGTACCATAAGCACCCATTCCCACAGGGTTATGACAACTACACATAGAGTGAGTTGCATTACAAGAGAGGAACCCTGTGCTTAAGGAACCTGGCTCTTTCCTGATGGGCACTAACTGCGCCTGCTGTGGTGTGGAGGCATCACCTTTACTGCAGTGGAGAGTGTGCCTGCCTTTGCTTCAGAGAAAGATACTGTCACTACCTTCCAAGGTGGTAAGCAAACTTGATCTTTGCTCTAGGGAAGTATCCTTCAAGCTATTTCCTTTTAAAATATTTATTTATTTTTAGAGAGAATGGAAAGGAGGGAGAGAAACTTTGATGTGAGGTTGCCTCTGGCGCACCTCCAACTGGAGACCTGCCCCGCAGCCCAGGCATGTGCTCTGACTGGGAATCGAACCGGCGACCCTTTGAATCACGGGCCAGCACTCAGTCCACTGAGCCACGCCAGCCAGACCTCTTTTTTGTTTTTTAAATCCTCACCCAAAGATATATTTTGTTGAGAGAAAAGGAGAGAGAAAGGAGAGAGAGAGAGATGTGAGAGAGAACCATCTATCAGTTATGTCCTCTGACCTGGATCAAACCCACAGCCTAGGCATGTGCCCTGATGGGGAATCAAACCCACAACCCTTTGGTGTGTGGGCAACTGGGACAGAGCATTTAGTTGGCAAGAAGTCACATATTCCAATCAATTGAGCCACCCTTCCAGGGCTCTATCCTTCAAGCTATTTCCTATAAGCATCCTTCAAATAACATTTGGAACAGAAAACCAGTCAATGCATTAATCATAAGACATGCACAAACAAAAGAGATCCATGAAGAATGGTTCCAACATGTTTATTTCTTTCCCTTCTTACTGAAATCCTGCTGTATGTGAATATTCAAATGCCCTTGAGCACTTTCTGACTCCCACACACGCATACACAGACACAAAAACTGTGAGTTTATACTCTGCCCGAAATCCGTAGGACACTCATCTGTTGTGTGGTGGGGCAGTGTGTATTTATATACATCTTAGGCCAGTGCCAGTTGGTACAAATGTCCAGGAATGAAGTCACATGGGGGTATAGATAGACGGAAAGAGCCTGCACTACTCCTGATTTCTCATTTCAATAGCAACTAATGATAATGTGTTACCACATGCCTGAAACACAGTAAACACTCCGTAGGTGTCTAGTTACTGTCAGCCAGACTTTTGCTGCAGTGACAAATTATCTCAAAATACCAAAGTGTGTTTTTTCTCTGTTGTGCCGCTTGCCCATTGCGGGTGTCCTGGGAGCTCTGCCCTGCAGCACTGTCCTCGGTCCAAGACGCAGGCTGACGGGGCAGCCACCGTCTGAAGCACTCGCTGCTGGTCCCTGTGGCGGAGGGAGAGAACTCTCTGGAGAGACCAGTGCAGGCTGTTAAATGCTCTGGCCCAGAAGTCACACACATCACTTCACTCACAGCCCGCTGGCCAGATCTGGTGACATGCGGCCACAAGGCAGCCAGGAGGTACGATGCTACCAAGTGTCCAGAAGGCAGAGGGCAGTTGGGTAACAACGTAAAAATTACTATAAGTTTATTGTTATTATTATTTAAAAATATAATATAATAAAAATATAATAAAAATATTTAAAGATATAATAACCCGTGGCAGAGGACATCATCACTGCCTACGCAGCATACTTTTGATAGTTCATTTTTTGGTAATAGAACCTCAATTTTGTCCAAGTGTCTCCTTCCCCCGCATAGTCACAGAGCCTCAGGGAACTGGACCCACACCTTCAACACCAGGGGTGGCCTGATTGGTCTGGAGCCCTGTCGTATCTCTTGCTGGTGACTGATTTAGGAACAGGCACATAGAACTCGGGTGAGTGGCTTCCACAGAGGAGCTTCACGTTCCTGGGGGTTTAGGGGAAAACTTTTTTTCTCAGTCTTCTTAAAGAGCTTCCAGAAGTAGCTTTTTCTTTCTTCTTATGAACATTACTGTCAAGTACAGACGGGAGGCTTGGAACCAGCTTGAAATGAAACTTGCAAAAAGAACCCACAGGAAAATAGACCTAGAACCAATGGGCTGAGAGTGACTCCTAAAAAACCTCCACATTTCCCACTGTGGGGCCTTGCCACGGAAGCCAACAAGAAAAGGGTTTTCTGTTACTCTGAGCTGAGAGCAACCTAACCAAATGTACTACCTTCCTGTTAACTTTGGGGAATAAAGAGCAACATGGAGCAGGGTGGGGCAGAGCTGGAACAACTAGTACCACCAGCGACCAGTACCCAGCAGAAGGAGCAATCGGAAAGTGTGCCCCACTGAGCCTGTCCACCCAACCCCCCCGCCCCCCAACACCTAGCTGTGAGCCCTGACAACAGAGGCATTTTACTGGCCCACTTGCAACTATAGCCTTAATCTCCTAGGAAAGATCTATTACTCTGCCTGGAAGAAAGCATTGTTCTTTAGACCCAGGATTAACCCAGATTTTGATCTTAAGCAGATTTCCTGTGAGTTTTCTTTGAGCCCTCTTGAGGGATGTGCCTGCAGGCTTTAACTGCAATTTCCAGGGCCAGGTCTTCAGGCTGTCCTGCACTTGACTGCTAACCTCCTGGCTGTGTCAGCCTGCACCTGACTGTAAACTTTCGGGTTGTATCAGCAGAGCTCCCGCACACAGACGAGTCCAAGCACGAGAGAGGAAGCCTTTGCATTTCTGTAGATTCGAGCTGAATAACAGCCTTGGATGGTTTGAATACTCTTTATGCCACAGCTAAATGAGCCTGTTGTATTTAATTTTCTGGAGATGAGTTTCTTTAAGACTTTTGTTACATCATCTTCTCCAAGGCTTATCAGCTTAGGGTCCTAAGGCCTATCTTAGATCAGGCTCCCCAACAGGAACAGACTCTGCCAGCCTCTGACTGCCTGGCTGGCCTTTTATTTCCTGTGCTGTTCTAGTTCATACGGAAGCAGGGAATGACTTGTTTTTTATCCTGCCATGCTAAATACAACCTCGGTTTAGAACCAGGCAAGTTTTTATAAGGAGGAAACAGGGGCTGTTTTTAATAACAGGGATGGAGTGATAAACATCTTCTCTTTGCAGTAACTCAGTGAGAGAACAAAAACACCAGGAACTGCAGCCCTATGAGAGATTGTCGTCTGCTGCGTCCTCAACTAGCTGTTCTCTGTCTCGCCCAGAACAGAACTGGAGGCAATGGGCTTACAGTGAGGCACATGGACTTTGGGTTAGATTGAGCCTGAGAGAAGTTCAGGAAACTTTCAGAACAGCCCAGGTTGTTGTTGGCTCACAGTCTGTCCCTTACAGTTGTAGCGAACACCGGGGTGGGTTCAGGGGTATGACCACCCAGAGTACTCACCTATCTTGTGGAAGCTGGAAGGATCACTAGGTCACTCTGCAGCGGGTAGGGATGGCATTTTCAAGCTCACTCAGGTGGTCTTGTGGTGGCATAAAAAATAGTCTACTCTCTGAAGCAAAAAGTTAAGGTAACAAGATCCTTGAAATGCTCGCTGAAGGTCTTCGTGAGATGTTCTTTCTTCACTGGTTAATTTTCCTGCATTTATCATGACTTAGCTCCTTGTGGGGGTCCCCTGGCACCTCTGTTTTCTTGCCTCTGCTTTAGCACTGGTATAAGGCTCCATGGAGGCACCTGAGCCCAGCCCTGGGCACATCTGGAAGTTAGAGGTGGTTAAGATTGGCTTGGAGAGGCCCCCCTGGGGGGCTCCACAATGGCAGGTGGCAGAATATAAGCTACCCGAGCCTGGGATCCTGGGCATTGCTTAGAAAGGAAACCAAGGGCACACTGAATGTCCTTTCAGGCAGGGCAGTGGAGGCTGGCCTGCAAGGGGTTCCCGGTCTGTTGGGAAAGGCAACGTAGGAAAATAACTCAGACATCCTCCGACTTGACCTGTTGTGGTGACCACAAGTATAACCTGACTATTTGTTATCTCAAATTGAAAGATGTTGGCCTATAACTTTCTTTAAAAATAAGGATAAAAATGACTTTGTACCTGGTGTCTGGCATGGCCTGAGGAGCTCAGTAAGAATTTGTTCCAGAAAATAAGTGAAACACCTGTGACTGTTCCTAAATGGGCCATCCCAGCCTCCACAGACTGCTGACAGCGTTGACTGAGTCTGAACTTGTCCTCGTTCCAGTAAGTGATTAACCAAGAGGATGATGAATAAAGCTTTTATTTATAATAACTAAATCAACAGTCAATGTTAATTAACCACTCCCCATGTTGGAGGTATTGTCCTAAGTTCTTTATAGCAGTCCTCAGAAAGGGGTGATCTTAATGACCCCCAGTTAAAGATAAGAAAACTGAGGAACAGAGAGGCTGAATAACTGGCCCAAGGTAACACAGTTTTGAACACAAGAAGGCTAGCTCAGAAACTCTGAGAAAATGGATAAGCAAGTAAACTTCATTGTTAAACTAGAAACAGACTACGGCCAATAGGAGTCTGGAAGGAGGAAGTGACGGGGGAGGCAGAGGGCAGGCAAAAATCAAGCAGACGAAAGATGAAGGTTTACTGCCAATTTTAAGAGCCAAAAAAACATGGGCTGTGCCCAAAGAGGCAGCAGCATAGAGGAAACAGGTACGTGATCTCCTATAGCAGCTGCTCAGCTAGTTTGGCCCTACCTGTATTTTCCACTTTTATTACAGCCTTCAGTTATGTATTCCTCTTGGTATCCAAACTACTGTTCATTTTCAAGGTATTAAAGAATTGTTTGCCAATTATACAATTACACAGAATAAGGAGTGGAGGATGAAATGTAGTTAAAGAACCATCTTTGTATTTAGCCAATAATCAGTTGAAATCTATTTAGTTTGGATGGTTGAGACATGCACAGTGTTATAAATAATATCAAAGAATATTTCAGCCTCCAGGAATTTTTCAAAACCACAGTTTTTGTGCCAGCCCATCCCATTGTGCATGTGAGTGTTTTCCAAAAGCTGAAGACGAATCTGGAGCCTGTTTTAAAGTTTTGTTTAAACTGATGCTTGCCACAGTCTGATTTCTTTCAGACTGTGTTCATCTTCCATGATTAAATACAATTCTATAACAATATTCATGGCCAAGTGTATTTCCATTTTGAAGCAGGAGCATAGAGAAGTCGAATTTCTAGAATTTCTTTTTTATTCCAGTCTTGGCTATCTCTGGTCCACCCGGCTCATCTCGCTTTTTAAAAGTCTTGTCTGTATTCCCCTAGCCCAAGTTTTTATTCTTCCAAACTGCTCAGGCCAAAATGACTTAAGCAGTTAAAAAAAATAGCAGCAATAACAAGTACTCTTAATTTACATGGCAACTTTCTTTTATAGATTCTAAGCTTTAGGGAGCGAGAACATTGCCTTCTAAATATTTGTGGGCTGGAACTAGGTTCCTTGGTTGAAGGCATTTAATATGGATGGAAATACTCGGCATAATTCTCAAGGTTATAATTTTATGAGGGCTACTTGTTACTCTGCTTTGTTATGTAACCCTATCTCATTCCTGCCCTTCTCTGAGTAGGCTTTCCAGACCTGCGGACCATCGGAGGTTAGAAAATTCGGCTTTTGAAATGAGCGCATTGTCTTAGGCACTGAGGGCTTCTGGGCTTCTTATACGTCCACACAGAGCAAGCGACACTTTTGTTTCGGCAAATGTTATCCTAACGACCTGCTTTTGATCCTGGAATGTTTGGGATGGAATTGGGTTAGGATACCCCATGGTATTAGGATACCCCATCTCACTGCACCCCTTACTCATGTTCATGAACCTTGGGGAGCACCAGCAACGTCCATTGGCAAACCAGGCCTCCTCACCCTTCTCCAGGTCGCTCACCTCATTTCTTCTTATTCCCCCACAGACTCCAGCCAAGATAATGTCTCACATGGATCTTACATATTTTCACCCGTCTTCTTCCATATACCAGTCAACAAAAGCTTTTGTGAAGTACCTACTATGTGCTGATGGAACACCGTGTTTTGCTCTCTACTCTGCCAATTCCTTGATTAAAAGACTGGCTCAGAATATATTTTCAGAAAATGTTCTCTGTCTCATGCCCCCCCCCCCCCCGAATTCTCCATCAGTGTGTCTTCCAGTGGGCAGAGCTCCAGCTCGGCCTGAGGTGACGCTCAGGCTTTTTGACCACCCCCCACAGGAGGGAATAAATTTGACTGACACAAGTGACTGTATGCACACACACACACACAACTTACACACATAGTTAATTGAAAGAAATGTTTCATGAAAACAATACTTACCATGTGGGATGCACTTGAGTATTTTCAATTCTAGATTATTTCATAAAACAAAAATGCTCATCTTTACCGACAGAAATGATTTCACGACCAGCATTTTTTTTTCAGGACTGAAAGAAAACATTTATTGAATAATACTTTCTTTTTAATATCTACAGGCCAACACTGAACTCATTTTATTCAAGAATTAACATAATGTGCAAAAAAAGTACCAGTATGCTTATATAATACAAATATGTCAATTTTGTCTTTTGGGTGCTGAGCAGGTCATTTTAAACAGCATCAAGGCAAACTTGCTCTGTAATGAAGCTGCTACAATTTAATAACAAAATGAAAGCTACACTCTCAAAGTATCTTTAAAGGCCCATGAATGATGCTGCACTGGAGGCGCTGACCGATGGCCAGAGTTGCCATTTCTGTGCTCTGCAAATGGGCACCGTCACATGCCTGGCTCACAGGGGGCACCTGTGGTCAGAACGCAGGTCGCTCACAACAGACTCTGTGCCCGTAAGTAAACCTGTATGCAGTTTCCCTTATTTAACAGTTTTTAGCATGTATTTCCATACAGCATTAACACTCTATCCTATTTATTTAATTATTTCATTTTTAAGACGAGAGGCACCGCCATGGGGACCAAATGACTTCCTGAGAGTTCCTGGGCTTGTGGAAAAGCTGTCCTCTCCACACTCACTGATATCATCAAGCCTTCCGGAAAGATCTGTGTCATGACCAACACTTTGAAAAACTCTAAGGAGCCCTGGGTATTTATGAAGCATAGAACTTAATTAGAGGTTGTAAATTTTGAATAATTCAAACAGAGGTGACTGAACAGTGTTCATAAAATATTGTCTGAAAAGTGAAGATTTTGTCCAAATGAAGTATTTGCAAACAAATGCTGTTTAATCAAATCATCTGAATTTCTGAGTCAATTCATTCTTTAAAGCAAAACTTAAAAAAAAAATGAGCATCAAATTTGATCTAGATTTCAAACATACAAAAATGGATAAATTTCTTGTCTTCCAGGAGCACACGGTTTAGTGTAAGGCACAGGGAAGTGACAGACTAATCAGGGCCCAGTGCTCTAAGGACGGTCACTAGGGCCCACATGGGGCACTGTGGGAGTAGCCAGGGGGTCCCTAATTTGGAAAGGGTGGGCAGACTTCTGGAGCTGGCAACTCCTGGAAAAAGGCTGGATCAGGTGTGACAGCTTCTCTCTAGACCAAGAAAGTGCTCAGTATTTGTGTTCGGAAGGCACAGAAGCTCTTGAATCTGCAGAGCATGGCGAGGGGTCCCTATGGTGAAGGGCAGAGGTGGGGGATGATCCGATATAAACCTCTGGAGACAGGCGAGCAAAGGAGCTTGAATTTTCTCTGGAAACATAAAGGGAATCCATTGAGAGGTTTCTGTTTTTGAAAGGTCCCTGAAGAAGCAGTGTGGAGGATGCTGGCCAAGAAGCCGAGCTGGAGGAGTTAGGAGGCTGGGCTTGAATACCAGAGGAGAAATAATGCAAAGGGGCTTGGCCAAGGCAATGGTGTGGGAATGGAGAGGAGAGGAGGCCTCTGAGAGGCATTAAGGACACAGCAGCAGGGGGATTAAATCAGGTCATGTCTGCAGTGACTTCCAAGTTTCCGGCAGGCTCAACCAGAATGGCATTCATACCACCCATGCAGACGGGAAATGTGGAGGGAGGACAGAGTTTGGGAAAAGAGTTCAATAATGGACATACTGAATTGGGAGTGCTAATGGTGATGCAATACCCACTTGGATCTGGAACTTAGGGAGAGGTCTGACCTGCTGTTAAATGAAGCCACAAAGCAGAGATATGAAAAAGGACCAGCAGAGAGCTGGGGGTGTGGCCCCAGGGAGGCCCCAAATTCAGGGCAGTTACTGATTTGCTCTAGATCCATCATTTAGATGGCTCTGATTAGTGTGGGGTCAGTGCAAACAGCCCTTGTCCTCACTTCTTTACTATCTTCTCTAAGCTGTAAATACCACCAGAGCTCTCAGAGACAGCATGAGGAATGCATAGCCTTTAATGTGTTTATTCCACACAGTCCTCCCTTCAGGACTCTCTGGAGATGACGCAGGTGCCAGGCAGATGGCAGATTCTCAGCCAAGTCAGGATAGAAGTAAGGGTGACTCGGTACCTAGTCATTAACAAAGAGTAAAAGACCAGTTCTGAAATGTTTGCTGGGGAGGGGTCCCGAATTCCTGATAGATTCCTAACATTTTCACAAGTTGGAGTGCTGTACTACTATCTCCCAGAGGACCATGACCTGAGTTGAGAGAGCTGTTTGCTACATTTTAAGTCCTCCAGTTCAGGTCCCTTAACTGCCTGTGTGTGGGTCCACAGCTCAGCCTTTAGCGGAGAGCAGAGTGATGGAGGAGGGACTAGGGAAGACAGAAGTTCCATTTCTGTCCTAGGGTCTTAGAGGCAATGAAGCTCACTGCTATGGACTGAGTTGTGTCCCCCCAAATTCATGTGTTGAAGTCCCAGCTCCCAGAATGTGACTGTAGGTGGAGATAGGGTCTTTTAAAAGGTAGTCAAGTTAAAATGAGGTCACGTGGGTGGGGCCTACCTGAGCATCCAGAAGAGAAGAGATTAGGTCACAGACACGAGGGGAAGTCCTTGTGAGGACACATGGAGAAGATGGCTAGCTACCAGCCAAAGACAAAGGCCACAGAACAAACTGATACCTTGATCTTGATGTAGCCCCCAGCAGGCTAATACACTCACCTTTCGTTTTTCTGATGGGGGTTTATACACAATACTTAAGCTTGGTGTATCAAGAAGGAAAATGAAAGAGTTTAACCTTCTGGGAAAGAGAAGAAGGAGCTGGAGTGAAATGATATGTGAACACTACTGAAACAGACAAGCAGCACAAGTGGATTTAACATGTTTAAATTTACCTACTTCTTAGATTACCAAGGACTTCACAAACCTTAACTCATTTAATCTTCACAACTGTTTCAACATCAGTTGGAACCTTGTTAAAAACGCAAATTCTAGGGCCCTTGAAGACTTGATTAAAGAATCGAAAAAGGGGGATGGGGCGGGAATTAGCAGCACTCTGTGTTTTAACAAAGCTAGGAGATTCTGATTAGCTCAAGAGTGATGTTTAGGCGCCACTGAGCTAGGGTATGGTCCCCTGTCAGGACCCGCAGTGGGGAGGGCAACGATGGTCCGTCTCCTTGACAACAGGCCCAGAGCGTTAAGGATTACAAAGTTCGCCCACCTTGGTGGGTTTTATCCCTCGAACGATAGACTGTTAACTCAGCAAGCCCGTTCGGAGTTTCTAAGGGGAGCGGCGCCCTCCAGGCACTGAAGCGGCGGCAGCGGGTGAGAGCCGGGAGCCCGGGAGTCCGGGAACCCGGGAGCCGCCGGGCGCGTGCGCGTGGGCGCGAGCCGAGGGGTGGCGCCGGCTCCACCAGGCTGGCGCTCAGTCCGAGCCACTCAGAGCGCCCCGCGGCCGACACCGGGGCCGTACAATTAATACCCGGCGCCGCCCGCAGCTCCGGGACCCGTGCGCCTGCAGTCGGGAAAAAGGCCCGGGTCAGCCAGACCAGCCTCGCAACTTGCTCTGCTCCTGCAGCTGCGGCGACTGGGGCAGGGCAGACTCCCCCAGGCCACTCCCCAAGAGGTGCCGCCGTCCCCGGAGCCCCGCGCGAGGGTCCTCCCGAGGCGTAGCTGTCACTTTCGTCACCGGGGACAACTCTGTGCTCGAGGACGGCCCGGCAGGTGGGCTCCGGAGACCTTCGCGGGCCAGGCCCTTCAGGAGGGAGCGGAGTCGGTTAGTGGGGTAGCGAAGTTGGGGTGAGAGTGTGGAGGAGCTCCGTGGCGGGATGCGTAGGTTCCCCTCCCATCCCCAGACTGGGCTCCTCTAAAGTTTACTCAGGACCTGGGGGCGGGCCTGGGGAGGTGGGGTGGTAAGAGGTAAGGTAAGCTGCTGGCAACTTGCTTCGGGTGAAAGAGCGAGTCACCCGGCCAGCCACTCCTCCCCGCGGGAGAGCGACACGCCCGCCCGGCCTCTAGCCCCAAGCCAGAACTTCTGCCCCGCCGGGACCCGAGAGTCCCCGGCGCTGAGACCGCACCTGGACCTCGCTACAAGCCTCTTCCTAGTCCTCCGATCCGGGTGAGGGGAAGTGTCGCAGGCCACCGCCCTCCCTTCCGCGCTTTTCATTAGGGAGAATAGGGCTACCGAGATACTGGACCCAAACTTGGGTTGCACACATGCCTTTCCAGTGCTTTAAAAGCAGGACGAGCAAACGCGAGTCATCGCGGTTCCCACGGGACACCTCCAGGAGCCAGGGCTGAGTAGGCGACTCCGGGCGCAAGTGGGTGCCCCAGGGCTCGGGGACAGTTCTGGGCTTCTTCGCCCGGGGTCTGGCTCCAGCCCAGGCGTGTCCTCTCAGGAAGGTCGCAGCGCGCTGATCCCGGTGAGTTGCGGGGGGAGGCGCGGGGTTCCCTGCCCCCAGTTGGGCTCCTGGTTCCCGACCCTCTGCCCTGCTCCTCGCTGTCCCCAGGGCGCTCCCGCCCGGTGGCCCGGCAGAGGGCGCCCGCGCCCGATCGCCGCGCGAGCCGGCGGTGGGAGGGCACTCGTGCGAACCACCAGGTATGGAGCGCCGTGAATCACCCGGAGACGGGACGGATCCCTGCTCCGAGAAAGGAGGCGGGGAGTGGCGGTGGCGCTGTTGAGAAGTCGGGGCTGGAGAGCCGCTCTCGGCGGGAAGCGGCGATTCTGCCCCGAGGAGGTCTGGGGAAAGCTCGGGAAGGTGAGAACCGTCTCTCCGAGCAGTAGGCAAGGGGCAGGGGACGCAGCCTAGGGCTGAAGCTGTGGACACCAGGACACGAGGCTGTGAGCGCCTCTCCGGGACCGGGGGTGGGGTCAGTTTCACCTCGCGGAGCAGGGAGGGGGTGGTGGATTCGCGGGACGCGGCGGCTGGGTGCTCCCAGAGGCCCGCAGGGTCCCCAAGCTTGATAACAAAGGCGCTGCGCGGCCACTCCTTCCACCCACTTCCGTCCCCGGCGGGCCCAGGCGCTCGCGGCCGGGAGGTGCTGGCGGGGTCAGGATTTCCCTCCGCGGAGTTTCGGGAAGTTAGCCCCGCGGCCCGTTACGTGGAGAGGAGGGGCGGGAAAGGGGGCGTCCCGGGAGGGGCACTCCTGTGTTCAGAACTGCGACATTGCTAGTTTCTTTTCCGGGCGAATGGCCCTGGCCCAGCGCCTCTCCTCTAGGTCCCAGGGTCGCGTCTCGGGGGAAGGGGTGGGGGTGCAGCGCAGCTTAGAACTCCCTACGCCTGGCTTCCAGCGGGCCAGCTGTCTACGCCCCTCCCTACAGATTCTAGATGCCAGCGGGCTCCAGGGAGTGCTTAGCGCCCCGGCACCCTGAGCGCAGCTCCCTAAGGCAGTAATTGCATTACTGTGGGCCTGGAGGCTCCAGTCCAGGCCGCAATCTGGGTCAGGTGCGTGGTTCAGCGCGTCTGGCGCAGGTATTAATACTGTCGCGGTAACTATTTAATGCTGTTGGACGTTTCCCAGAAGGGGAAAGAACAGTAGGGGCAATTAAGAGCGCCCCTCGTTTTCCACGAGTTTGGGGTAACTGTACAAACCTCAGCACCTGCCCAAGAACTGCACTGAAATGGCTGGGGCAGCCTGTCCACCACGCGCCAGACGCGCCAGACGGGCAGAGGAGGTGGAGCTGCCCGAGGGAAACCCAGGGCCCTCTGCTTCGTGTGAAACCTTATACCTCAGCAATCAATGGAGAGAATTCATTTGTTTTCTTATCTGCCGCCACTCCCTTCTCGAGTAGTAGGGAAAGTGCAGAAACTGGTTTTTCTGAAGAGGATCTTACAAGCACACTTTGGAAGGCTCTTCACCTTTTCTCTTTAAACCTCACAGCCTCCTCTAAAGAGATTCTTTTTGTAACAGATAAGGAAATTGAGGCTTAAAGATGATTCAGGACCCAGAGTATGTCCTCCTCCAAAAGTATACATTTGCTCCCCCCAGTCTTTGCCAAAGGCCGTTCCTGAAGGGTTTTGGTTTTTTTTTCCTCGTGGATTGCTGATTGAAGAGTCAGGGTATCTGCTGCCACCCTGGGTTCCGCAGAGCATGTTAGGCATTAGGGTTCAATCGACTTTCTACATATTGCTGTCTTTTGGTAGGGCCAGTGCCTCAACCAATCTTAGCTTGATGCTTAGGGTATATGAAGACAACTCAAACCCTTAGAACTACCTGACAACTCCAGAGAGAGTTGGAAATAGCTGTCCTCTGCTTTTTTCGGTGTCACAGGCAGGCGGGCCTGGGGTCAGGAACTCTACAGCAATGAGCTCTGTGCCCTTCCCTGCAGCGGGAAACTGGAGTTCTTATCCTGTTAAGAGCTGTGTGGTTTTGCCCCCTCCTCATATGTGCTTACAATTAAATGAAGTCTGCCTTGGACACATGGCCAACCTTAATCAATTACTTGATGACTTAAATCCCCTTGTAAGCCTCTAAGAACGTGGTGTTATTCACACACCTGTATCCATTGTTGAGTTCAAGTTTATGATATGGACGTTGGTACTATCCTGTATATCCTTAAGATGGATTTCTGTAGGGGAAGATGTTTGAGAGTCTGGAATAACAAACTGTCTGTGACTCAGAATGCCCCAGTGCAGTGTCATCAGATATGGAATGACAAGGCGTGGTGATGAAGAGCAAGCTTCTGAAGTCTGAATGGCCAGCGACAAATGGCCCCTGCACCATATTTATGGCTCTGTCCTGTTGGGGATGTTGCTCCTCCCATCTGAGCTTCACATAGCGCTTCTAAGACAAATGATAAAATGCGTTCTGTTTTCAAACTATGTCGCTGCTCTTAGTCTATGTGGACATTAACTAATGACTACGATGTTTAAGAACAGAATCCATTTCTTCCCTTCCTTCAGCCAAAAAGGTAACATGGTTGACCCATGTCTTGACCTCCCTCCTCTTCTAGGTTAACACAGCAGTGTGGCGCATGTGTCATTCTTTGTCAGCAAGTGGTGGTGGTAGTGGTGTGGGGAGGTTAGCAGGGATGGAAAACTTTGTTTAATTGCCTAAGGCATTTATTTACAGGAGGCTTGGACCTGTGGGGCTTCCCTCTGAGTTGTCCCTCTGTGTCATTTGGGGGCCAGCCTTGCAGCCATTGTTTTCTCCTTTAAATTTGGAGACCGTATTCTAACGATCAAGATGACGGGACTTTAAAGAAACAAACAAACAAACCCAAACCAGAGAAAAGGAAGCCAGTGTTCTCTTTGCTCAGTCACTCACCATTATCTCTCCTGTGAAGCCCGTGCTGGCACAGTCTCCTTGGTTTAAAGGGGAGCCACCAAACTGAGAGCCGAGGGAGGAAAGTATGAGAGAGCATTTCAGAAACGTTTGCTCAAATAGGCAAACTGTGTGTGATCTGAAAATTGCACTGCTAAACTCACTTTTGGAAGGTGACACAAAGATACATATGTTCCGTTACGCTAAACAACTAGTGAACAACCAGTATAGCTCTTTCATGTGTTACAAAACTTGGAAGATTTTCTGTTTAGCAAATACAGGTGGAGAAATGGTTTCTTACGATATGTCAAGTTGTTCTTGAAAGACCTCTTCCACTGCTATTTGTAGTTCTTAATTTTACTTTTGCATTTCTCTTTTAAACAATTACAGGCTAAAGCACTGCAAACCTTATAATAGCCTTAAACAACACCGTATGGTGAAAGTTGTCCCCAGGAAGCGGAAAGCACCTGAGCACTGGGTGGGATGGCCATTTAAAGCCTTATTATGTAGGTTCTGCACTTGGATACGAAATGCAGCTCTCTCCCACACTGGAAAATGTGTGCCCACGTGGCAGCATGCAAAGAGTTAGGAACATCTCACTCATTGTAGCTACTTGTTGCATTGGGACTGGGAAGAAGGAAGCAGCTGCAGGGCGTGTACCAGACCTGTGCGCCTGTGCTTCCATTGTGGGGAGGTGAACAGGCAGCTCGGTCAAAGGCGTCTTGCATTCCCCAGCTGCTCCACAACCTCTTCGCAGATAGGAGAGAACTTGCCAGCTGCTAGGGCAACTGTGCATACACTTGTTGCTTTTGTGCAGTAACCAAGGAAGGTAAAAATCCAGACGCCTTTGTTAAATGTAGCCATTGTAAATAGTCTAATTTGTTTCTGCTGTGTCAATGTTATTTCAGATATAGTCGGGAAGGTTTAAGGATAAATGTCAGAATTCACATTTTCTCTGAATAAATTTTTAAGGGTAATTAACATGTATAGTTTTCCCATACTTTAAGTTTAGGCTGCTTTTGTAGTTCATTGACTACCAAAGGAATGGGTCTAATATGGGGGGGGGTGTTAATTGCCATATGAATCAGGTTTAGTTATACATATATTTCATGAAATATATGAAAGTTACAATGTATGTCTAGACGTTAGGTTACCTTGTATTCTTAGAGCTGAAGGTTAAAATGTACCCCATACCCCTTATCTTGTCCATGAGAAAACCTGTGTTTCCAAGCAGTTTACACTTACCCAAGGCAGTTTGGCCCTTGGTTTGATTCAGCAGATCTGTCGAGTGTTTACAGTGCTGCAGGCCTGAAGAACTATGGTGAGGAGTAAGGGCTTGGGCCCTGCCCCAGATGGACTCACAGCTTGCACACCAACAGACAGAAACAGTTACCCTATGAGGGCTGTCATAGAGGCAGCCCCCCTTTGTGAAATCTCCTCTTCAGGCACCTTTTTTGTAGTGATGTTGGTGTTGTAATCATGTCAACTCACAAGAAGCCCAAGTAACAAGTTCATGTGCCAACAAAAATCAATAAGGAGAGTCTGGGCACAGGAAGACAGAAGAGACATTTTCTCAAATTGTGAGTACCTGTACTAAAAAGAGGGGCCCTGTGTGTGCATGGAGACCTCTGTCTCTTCCTCAGCCTCCCTGTCCCCAAACTCCTGCTCATCACTCTAGGGCATTTGGCCTTCCCAGTTCTGGTGAGCGAAGGTGAATAAATGCTCTCTAGAAGCTGCAGCGTAAATCACAGCCATTTGTTAGGAGTCAGTCAGCTTTAGTCCCTTGGTTCTAGAAGAGGTTATAAAATAAACCCTACACACTTGGACTTGAACCGCACCACCCTCTGGCTCAGAATCTCCACTTGTTCTTAGGAGCTCTTGTACTGGAAGGTGCTGTTGTTTCAGATCCCCAGCTACTCAGAGCTGCTGAGTTCACCCACAAGTTTAAAGCCTTTAATCCCTTCTGGGCTCCACTTATACATTCACGTATCTTTTACTTTGTCCGTTTTACACAGTAATAGCAGCTTTTCAGTGTTTCAGTTTTCAGCTGGTTTTACTGCCGTTCCATTGGAGACTCTGTTAGGCTCTCAGGGCTGATGGCTTGGGGGCTCTGCTTTGCAGAAGAGGAAACTGAGGCTTGGTCGCTGAGCGGCTGCCTAGGCCAGGGCTAGGATGAAAGTCTCCTGACTCAAAGCAGAGTCCCAGTCTTAGAAGGATCAACTTCCACAAAGCTGGAGTCTGAGGCCTCTGTGAGTGCCCAATGCAGCGGTCCTCACTGGGCTCTTTCCCTGAGATGGCTCCCTGTTTCTTGTTATACTTCTCTGCACATTTGACTGATTCACTGAGCATGGTGTTTTTAAGTCTTGACTCTCCAGTGCACCTGCCAGCTTTCTAACAACACACGGACCCCTGCTTCCCATCACACACCCATACACACGGGCACTCACACTGGCCCAGCAGTGGCTGTTGGGCCCAGTACCCAGCCCAGCTCCTGCCCAAAGATGACCTCACATTGTTTCGTCCAAGTGTTTATTCCTGATTAGAGGTTTGGAGTGCCACACAGTTCCGGATGGATGGCAACTAAGTTAACCAGTCTTGCTTTTTCCACCAGGGGGACTGTTGAAACGTGAACCCCCACCCCTCAGTAATGGTGACAGGGTTGTCCTCTCAACATCGTGCTCCTAGGAGGTTAGAAACCACAGCCATTTCCCGGTCGGAGGAGGAAGGTGATGAGCTTTGGGGGTGCGGTAGAGGGGCCCCTCCTGTGCTTCAGGGCCCCTCTGATGCTCCTTGTGCCGCTGCTGCTGTCCTGTCCCTTACACACACCCTGACAGCCTCCCTCCCATCCCCTCACTTTGGCAGCTTCCTGCTCCTTCGGAGACCCTTTGTTTTGCCTCTGACACGCTGCCCTTCCTGCTCCTGGTCTGTCGCTGCTCGCCCAGTCACCTCCTGGCAGCCTTCGGTTTCAAGTGTCTTATGGACACTTTGCCTTGGATGCCCTTATCTCCATCTGTCACTGGTGTTTAATTGCTTCCCCCCACTCTCCAGCCCTCTCTGTGACATGGGTAGGTTTCCCCCTTGCTATTCTTCCTGTGAACTTCTGTGAGCCTTTCCTCCGGCTCCTCCTCTGTGCACGCGACCCTCTGTGTCTGCACGTTCCCTGGTTTCCAGAGCATGTCAGAGTCTGTCTCCATCCCGGGCTGCTCTGCACTTTCTCTCTCTCTTCCTCCCTTCCCCCTTTGTAACCCTCTTAATTTTTTTTATTGAGGTATAATCAACATGCAACCTTAATTAGTTTCAGGCACGTAACATAATGATCTGATCTTTGTACACATTGCAAAATGATCACCATAATAAGCCTCGTTATCGCCCGTCATCACATATAATTGCAAACTTTTCTTTCTTGTGATGAGAACTTTTAAGATTTACTCTTAGAAACTTTGAAATATACAGTCCTTCCTCCCCTTTTGACAGTGCTTCTTAAGAAGTGGATCCTTTCTGCCTTATCTCTTCTCCTCAACAGTTTGTAGTCCGTGGTCCCAGCCCGTCCTGTTCGGCTGCCACCTGCCTCAGGTTTAATAATTAGGCTAATGCTCTATCTTGATTTTTTATTTAGAGGAAACTTTGCTCTTAAAAAAAACTGTTTTTTGGAATTGAAACTTGGAAGCACCAGTTTTGAAACTGGTCAGGTCAGGGCATTTCAAAGGCCTGAACTTTGGGGAGAAGAGTTTGAAATTTATTTTGGCTTTCTTTTCATGTGGCAGTACCTGGAAAGTAACGGAAACACAAGCTTGTTTTTGGATAACTTTTCCCTTACAAGTGGAAATTGTACATACACAGTACAGAATTAACGTTTGCTGCTTTTTTTTTAAAAAAATACATTTCTGAAAGATCCTGGAAGGCAGCTTGTGCTTTGTAGCCACTCTGGCTTGCATGGTAAGTTACGAGTGCTTGGTCATATAGAGCTTGTCCTTTGTTCCAGAGGCTCCTGGGGCTACTTCCTAGCAGGGACCCGTGTCCATGAAAATATATTGGAGAGTGAGTGTGAGGAGGAATTGATTGAGGAATTTTTACTTTTCCTTTTCAAAGCTTTCAATATGGAGGGGCACCCTCAGGGGTGGGGTTGGGGCAGGTTGGCTGTGGGAAGCAGCGGGAAAGGGTGGTCTCAGCCCACCGTGAGCCAGGCCCCCAGGGGTAACATCGGCCCGGTGAGGCTGCAGCCGGCATGTGCCGTGAGCTCCCGGACCATCCCATCTGGTACGTAATCCCTGAAAGAAATTTCTCTTTTTCTGATTTTTTGTACTAATTTACATGTCTCCTTTTTTTTTAAGTTCTGAAAAAAGTGAAAAGATGCTTACCTGTGTCAAAATGGACTTTGGTTCTTGAACTTCCCAATTTGAAGGGAGCCCTGTTGCCTTGCCCCAGTAGATACCGGAGTCTGTATGCAGCACTGGGATTGATGCTTCTGTTAGTAGGGCCGCAGCTCACACAGACCAGGGAATCTTTGTGTCAGCAACGTTCTTTGATTGGCGTTTCAGCGGGATCTCGATGTGGTCATAAGTTTAGTTGTCCATCTATAACAACGTCAGGAGAAAGGTTTATAAAATTGAATTATATCGAAACAAGAGAAGAAAGTAATCACACGGAATGTTCATTCACTAGTTTGTTCAGCAAACATTTGTTAGCCACATGGTGTGTGCGTGCGTGCGTCATATTCACATGTAGAGTGACCCCTGTCTCACAGAGCTTACAGTCTGGAGAGACATTTGTAAGCACAAAAGCCTAGGAAGGCGTCACCACTATTGCAATGGAAGCACATTCCAGGAGTAACAGAGACACAGAGGATGTGATGGGGGGTGGTGCTGATAGCAGCGTCATGGATTGACTGTAACATACACCGGGCCCTGCGCTGGGTGTTTGGCATGCTGTACCTCTTTTAATCAGGAGGATCGTATAAGTGGAAGCCTCGATAGGTTAAGTACCTCAAATGAGGTAAGGTAATAAGTAGAACCTAGGTTTGAACTCAGAGTCAAATGAAGAAGAGGATGCACCAGTACCTTTTTAGGCTTGCTTTCCGTGCATCTCCATCACCGTAGGTAATGAAGGAAGAAGGAAGCTGGAATGTGTAAAGGGTGTACAGTGGGGTCTAGACTATGCCCACTGTCATATAAAGGATGTACTGTTCACCTTTGAACAGCACAGGCTTGGGGTGCTGGGCCCCTGCACTGTCCAAACTCCGCGTGTGACTTGTGACGCCCAGTCATCCCTCAGGATCTGCAGGGTGTTGATTCCAGGACCCCAGCAGGTACCGAAATCCACGGATGCCCAAGTCCCTTACATAAACTGGCATAGAGCAGTGCACATGGTGAGTCCTCCGCGTTCATGGACTCCCATCTGCAGATCAAAAGTACTGTTTTCCAACTGCAGTTTGTGGAATCCGAGGATATGGAAAACTTGGGGATATGGAGGGCCAAATGCATATTCACTGAAAAACATCCTCATACATGTGCAGTCCAAACCCATGTTGCTCAGGGGTCCAATGTACCACGGGGATCTAGTCTAGACAGTGCTTCTGAGTCTGTGATTATGTATTTTCTCTGCGGATCCTTTATAATCAGTGTTCTGCCAGCTGTATTTCTAAAGAGGCTCTCTCTTCCCTTTGACAAGCTTTACAGAAACTGACTGCCAGTCTCACTGTCCACCAGGAGGGACTGTACCCACGGCCCTCTCTGCCTCTGGGTGCGGTGCATCATGGCCAACAGCCTCTGGTTCCTGCCTTGCTGTTCTCATCTGTGTTTGGGTGAGGGAAGTGGTTTATTTCAGACCCATTGAAGGGAAGAGTAGCTTCCTCATCAAGCAGCAGCATGTCAGTGAGACTGTACCTGCTCTAAGTCTCTTTTTCACACCCAGCAAGGTGTACCTACCTTCTCTCGTCTCCCGCTTTCTGTCTTGTGAGGATTGCCAGTCCATGTTTCTGATAAACCCGTTGTGATTGTAAGGAGAGGCTCAAGAGAGAAGCTGGATTTTGCCTTCTTCCCGAGGGAACCAGTGAGGACAAGGGGTGGTCTTCTTCAGGACCTGTCCCTCTGGGGCTCGGGAAGAAGCTGAGAAGCGTGGGCTGCTCTAGGGCTGTGTCCTTGTGTCCGCAATCAGATGCAGCCCTCGCTAGCAATGCAAGATGCAGAAAGACCGCTGTCCCCGAACAGTGTGCCGCAATGAGGAAGTATGTGGCTGAAAATTTGGAAATAAACATGGTTTTCTTTAAAGAGTGCATTTTTTAAAAGTCCAAAATCTCTAAGAATAAGGCTAAGCATCTGCATTCCTGGAAAATTTGATTACGCCATGAATTCAAGTTTAGGGAGAACTCGCTTTCAGCAAAGTTAGGCCATTTCTGTGACATTTCTAAAACTGATTTTAATGTAAGACTTTGAAATAAGATTTATAAATACAGTTTTTCATTTTGACCTCAGAATTATCCAGTTATAACTATATGTTGAAAAACAATCATCATTATATACTTCTGACATTGAGTTTCCAGGAAAAACAAAAACATATTACATGCTTGACAAGAAAATTATATGGTAGAAAAATGTTTTGGTTGATTATTTATGTAAACCCAACATCTGTGTGTTAAAAAAAAAGGACTTCCTCATCACTTAAAAAAAAACCTAAAAGCTTTCATCTTGTGGCATGTTTTCTATACTTTGTTCTCACAGTGTTGGAAGAAAACACAAGTCAGTACAGCAGGCAGTGAAAGCACTTAATTTTTTTCCATGAACAAATTAGTTCCATCTCTAATGTCTAGGCTTCTTTAAAAAAAATTTTAGAGGAAACTGCAGACTTGTGGAAAAGATCTCACTTTCCTTGTGAGCACAGACACTGGTTCCAGGTTCAAACAGCCATACCCTTCGTCTGGTTGTAGAACTACTGACATTTCTACACCCACTCAGGTTTTGTTTGCCCCATAACCACCACGCCGTGGTTTCCAATATACATTTTCTCTGCCAGAATTTCCCACTTCAGCTAGAAGTTGGCTTTAAAAAGTGAAGTGCTATGTTTGCATAATCATCACCCAACCCTTTTTGTTCTCCAAGCTTTTTATCCTCTGGCTTGCCAAATTCACATGGATTGCTGATAGTTACCCAGGAATGGCTTTTCTGTTTCATCTTATATTTTCCAAATACTTCTCCCATTGTTTTAGGTTGTAGGGACAACTGGGGAGAGTTAATGAGCTGTGGAAGAGTTGCCTCCCATTGTATTCATGCTTACTGAGTGAGTGACCTGTCATCACCAAGTACCAGGACATCTGCCAATTGAACAGTTTTAGTTTCAAGATAGATAGGAGAGTGGAGACATTGAAAAGATGAAAAAATTTCACAGCATGATAGAATTTTTCTCTTTTTCTGTTATTGTTATGTCATACCATTACTAGAAGTATCCTTCATAGTCTGGTAGGACAAATAGCTCTTGCTAAGAGTAATACCTTCTTACAATGACTACTGGAAGTTTCAGATAAAGTACAATGAAAATGACTCATCATGAATGATCACTCAAGTTTATAAATATTTATGAATACGTTTATGTGCAGGGCACGTTGCTGGGCCCTTGCACATTTCCAGGGTCATTTAGTCACAACCACCATGTCAGTAAAAAAATATTCCCATTTCATGGATAAGCAGTTCTGAGGCTCACAGTGAAACGACTTGGCAGAATCATTTCCCGCATTTTTCAGACCGTAAGATGCATGTGGATTTTAGAGGAAAAAAATTTTTGAACCAAAAATGTGGTAAAATATTTAATAACATAAATAATGTAATATTTTGCCACTGTAAATGTAAACAGAACTAAACAGCAGCATTAACAACCATTATTCCTCCCAGATGGGGGAGGGGGTGCATCTTATAGCCCAAGAAATGCGGTATCTAATGGATGACAGGACTGAGATTCAAATCTAGATCTTCTAAGTCTAAAATCACCCGAGTTCACTCCCCAGAGCACTAAGCTGATAAATTAATGAGAGTGATGTCACAGTGAAGGCCACATGTGTAATAGGGGACTTCAGAAGTACAGATTGGTGCTAATGTAATAAAAATTTAAGAACAAAACTATGAAACGGGTGAAATTTTTAGTGCTCGTATGTCCACATTAGGTTTGGAGGACCAAACTTATTATCTTCTGCTTTTAGAAGAGCAGCTGTCCCACATCTGAGTCCACCTTGCAGTGAAATGACAGTTCTGTTGTTCCAATGTGTGGGCCCTCAGAAGGCCCCGCTGCTGTTGCCTGCCTGCCCGCCTTTCTCCTCCCTCCCTCTCTTCCTTCCTTCCTCCTACCTTTCTTCCCTCCGCTTTTCTTCCTTCCTTCCTTCTTTCTCTCCTTCTTTCCTTCCTTCCTTTTTAAAAATAGCTTCATTAGGGTATAATGTTGCCATTGTTTTTCTTAACTTTCCAGCAGGGTTTTTAGGGAAAGTTTGGGCCAGTGTTAAGCCAAAATCTCTTAACTTCTAGGGCCTTTTGATTCAGTATTGGATAAGCTCCTCAGACTATTTCGTTACTATACTTCTTTATTACATTCAGAGAAATCTTTTAGTAGTAAAAGTAATTTAGTGGTAATTTGGGAAATTTTTGAGTTTTTAAAAGCTCACGGTTGCTGACACAATATTGAGTGCATAAATCTGAAAAGTAGAAAAACAGTAGGTTGATATTAAGCAGTTTCTCTTCTCCAGTTACTTCTTGATTTTCTATATAAATAGGAGGAACCAAGACTGTAATCATTCAAAATAATATCTCCTATTTATGTTTTATGTTTCTTTGTGCTCCCTGTTTTAATCCTTTCTGCACTCTGTAAGATGAAATCAAAACTTACAAGGCTCCAAAAAAAAACTTTCTGTGCAAATCATGAAGGAAGTAGGTAGCAGGGTCTGGCCTGGAAATTGTACCTTCTACCTCCTAGCTCTACTTTGTCCACTCTTGATTTGATTGAGTCAGTAACAAGTGGTAGACATATTCCAGTGGAATTAAAAAGAAAAACTTAATTATGGTTATTTATGATAATTACCATTTAAAAGTTTGCTATAAAGCTGTCCCACTTCTTCCTTTCTCCGTTAATCCATCGTGGCCTGCAAGGCAACAGCTGTTAGAAGAATGTAAATTACTACCATGTATAAAGCTCTTCATCGAGGGTTAGAAGGAAAAGAATTGGTTGAGCTGCATGGTGTCTCAGGACTTTCAGTGATCAAAATGGAGATACCAGCATGCCTTGTTGTTAAAGATATTGAACTTCCCCATCCTCACTGGGATTGTTCGAGCAAATGTGCTGACCAGCTCATCTCTGCACTAGGAGTGTTCCCCTTGACTAGTCAGTGCAGGCAGGAAAGGAACTGATGTTTTTTGAGCACGCATTCTGTGTTAGGCTGTGCGTTAGACCTTGTCTGCACATTACCTGACTGTAGCTCATAACACAGTCCCGTAGATGAGTGCCTTAATCTGAAGCAGTTTAAGTCTAAGTGGGGGGACTGGTGTTGTGTCCAGGTCTGTAAGATGAATAAGTGCAGCGTGTTTCAACTCTGCAATCTCTAAATTCTATGGTTTATTTTTTCTAATTAGCTTTCCTGAAAATACCTTCTCCTCTAATTTTTAGTTAGCCCAGAAGCCAGGCTAAAGAGCACTAGTTATGATAACACCAGTAAGAAGCAAAAAGAAAAATTTGCCAAAAGTTGACCTGACCATGAACTTATGAGTAGTCTACAACATCAAACTTGAATGTGCAAATTAATACAAATTACTGGGGGATCTTGTTCAAATTTTTATATGTTTGTTGGGTTTTTTTTGTCTACTTGTTCTACTTGTTCTATTTAATATATTGAGAGGGCAGTGTTGAAATATGTGACTATTCTTGTGGATTTGTCTTTTTCCTTGCAGTTCTATAAATTTTTGCTTCCAGTATTTGGAAACTTGGTCATTAAAATGAATATGTTTAGGGTTTTATGTCCTCTTGATGAATCAGACACTATCATTATGATATGACCTTTATACTAGATGATATTCTTTGCTTTAAAATCTCCTTTGTCTGATATTCACAGAGGCACTTTAGCTTTCTTTGGACACGTGTTAGTATGATATACCTTTTTCCATAATTTACTTTTAACCTATTTGTGTCTACCAGAATATTAAAAAGTAAATCACTTACCTATAGACTGCCTAGTATATAGTTGGATCTTGCTTTTATTTTTTCAATATGGCAATTTTTGTCTTTTAATTGGAGGTTTTTAGACCATTTATATTTAATGTAATTATTGATACAATTAGTTCAAAGTCTGTCTTCTAGCTATTTGTTTTTGATTTATTCTGTTTTATCTTCCTGTTTTCTGCCTTCCTTTGTGTTGAGTATTTTTATGATTCCATTCTTTCTCCTTTGATGGGTTATTAGCTGCATATATTTGGTTAGTTATTTTAATGGTTGCTTTAGGATTTAAAGTATACATCTTTAACTAACCAGAGTCTGCCCTTAGGTGATATACCACTTTATACAGTGTCTGGCACAAATAATGCCCTTTTGTAATTACAAAAATCGTAAGCATGTAATTCTGTAACATAACAATACCACACTCAAGCACACCATATGGCATTTTAGGTGCAATGTTCAAATTAAAACTATAAATTATTACACTCATATTATTACCCTACCAACCACAGCTCAAGCAGGCATTACTTCTGCTGAACCCTTGTACATAATGTCAGAGATTTATAATAGTGTACTTCCATTCTGACCTTTGTATTGTTGTACTTTTCACTTGTACATATGTAATTAGTTCCACATAAATTGTTATTATTTTTGCTTTAGAAATCACTTTTCTTTTAACGAATAAATCATATATGTACTTAGATAATTGCAATTTCAGTATCTATATTTTTTGTGTATATCCATATTTCTACTTGATATAATTTTCCTTCTGCTTAAAAGGAAAAAGGACTCCTATAACATTTCTTAGTTTGCAGGACTACTGATGATATATTCTTTCTACTTTTATATGTTTGGTAAAGTCAATATTTGCCTTTAATTCAGAAAGATATTTTTGCTGGGTATAGGAGCTTAGATTGACATTTTTTTCCCTTTCAGTTCTTTAAAGATGTTGCTTCACTGTTTTTTTACTTGCATTGTTTCTGACATTAAGTTTGGTGTTATTCTTATCTTTGTTTCTTTATGATGTATCCTTTAACTCTGCTTCTAACATTTTTTATCACTGGTTTTGAGCAATTATATGTGTCGTAATGTATTTTTCTTTGTGCTTCTTGTGCTTGGGGTTAGTCGATATCCTTGTTTTTTGGATGTATATCTTTATTATGTTTGGAAGCTTTTCAGTAATTATTTCTTCAAATATTATTTTCTGCTCCTCCACCCCCAGGATTTTAGTACGTGTACAATATATTAAGCTTGAGCTGTCTTTCACAGCTCAAATATGCTTTGCTCATTAAAAAAATAAATTTGGTTTTTCGTTTTGATATTTCTATTGCTGTGTCTTCAAATTCTCTAATCTTCTCTTCTGTGGTGTCAGTTCTGCCATTTATTCTATCCAGTGCATTTTTTATTTTACACATTGTAGGTTTCATCTCTAAAAATGTAATTTTGTATTGTTATATGTTCACATTACTGCTTAAAATCTTCAATAGCCATTATTGTCTACTATTTGTCTTAATTCTAGATTAGTTTCCATTAATTGACATTTCTCCTCATTATAGGTTGCACTTTTCTGTTACTTTGCATGCATGGTAATTTTTGATTGGATACCAGACATTGTGACTTATTTTCTTGGATTCTGGATGTTTTTGTATTACTATAAATATTCTTGAGCTTTTTCTCAGACATAGCTAATTAGTGGGAGACATTTGATATTTTTGTACCTTGCTTTTAAGGTTCATTAGATAAACCTCAAATAGGGCTAATTATTCTCCACTATAAAGGCAAGATCTTTCTGACTGCACAATGCCCCTGAATTATGAAAATTTCCAGTCCATCTGGTATCTGGTGGAAAGAGTACTGTCATTAGTCATGAGAATCAATGTGTTACCTCTAATTCTCTCTATTATTTTTTCCCCAGCCACACACAGGTAGTGTGCTCACACACATGCATTGGTCAAGTACTCAGCTAAAATACTCACGTGTGACTCTGCAGGTACTTGGGAGTTTCTCTCTGTGCAACTCTTCTCTCCATCCTCCAAATACTAGCTGCCATGTTCTCCCAAGACTTTCAGCTCTATATCATCAACTAGGGAATCTGCTGGAATCTTTCAGGGCTCTCCCTCCCCTCATCTTGCCAGTAAATCATTAAGGCAGTAAGCTAGGGCAGTCATTTCATTTGCTTCCTGATATCCTGTCTTCTGAAAAGCATTGCTTCACATATTTTGTCTGGTTGCTTTTAATTAATTAATTATTTATTTATTTAAATGTCCCAGACAAATGAATAAATCTGTTCTTTATTATTTCATCTTGGCCAAACATGGGATTTCTCGTACAATTCAGATGCTACTCAGTAGATTTCAGCTGGAGCCTAAGATTTTGCATTTCTAACAAACTATGAGGTGATGCTTCTGGGAAAAGATTACTTTGAGTAGCCAAGGTCTCAATTGAATGGAAATGTAATGTGAGCTACACATGTTATTTAAATTTTCTTGTAGTCAAATTGAAAAAATTAAAGAGATAGGTGAGTTAATTTTAATACTATATTTTCTTTAACCCAGTATACCCAAATTGTTATCATTTAAACATGTAATCAACATAAAATATTAATGGGACATTTTACTTTCTTTTTATGTTACTATCTTGAAATCTGGTGTGTATGATAGAGTTATAGCAGTTCCAAATTCAGGTACTACATTTTCATCTGAAATACTCGGTCTATATTTAGATTTCATAAAATTTATACAGGCATACTTTCTTTTACTAGACTCCACTTTATTGCACTTAATAGATGTCGTATTCTTTTGCAAATCAAAGGCAAGACCCTCCGCTAGGAAAAAGATTTTGACTCCCTTATATTGTGACACTCACTTTATTGTGGTGGTCTGAAACCAAGCCCACTGCACACATCTCTGAGGTGTGCCTGTAGTTGACAAAGTAGATTTGTGTAAACAAGTTTGAAACATGCTTATGTTTTCAAATAACTGAATCAAGAGTCAAAAACATTTTTTCTTACTTTTGCATCGAAATTGACAACATTAATTCATCTTTTTAGAAGAATTGATTTTACTCTTTGAAACAAAAGCATATCATTTTCAACGTTCTGTCTACTTAAGTTATATAAATTCACTAACTTATGCCAATTCAGAATTACTAATATCAAATTCAAAAGGGTATTGTAAAAACTGAACCTTAACTCTAAATTTATCAATCTCAATAAAGTGTTCTTCAAATTTTTCTTGTAGATTTTAAGGGCAATTTATATAATGCTTTTGATTACAATTAAATCTGCATATTAATTTAAGTTAAAATGTATAAAAACATTGCTTTACTTGCCATATGAAAAGTATAGATTTTTTAAGATTTTATTTATTTATTTTTAGAGAGGGGAAAGGAGGGAGAAAGAGGGAGAGAAACATCAATGTGTGGTTGCCTCTCAAGCACCTCCTACTGGGGACCTGGTCCACAGCCCCGGCATGTGCCCTGACTGGGAATCAAATTATCAACCCTTTGGTTTGCAGGTTGGTGCTCAATCCACTGAGGCACACCAGCCAGGGCTGAAAAGTATAAATTTTGGTATAAATTCTCATATTTGTCTAGCTGGGTAATAAATAAGCATTTCCTTTTGTGGAGTAAAGCTTGTTTATATGCAGTGAGATATCTGCAAGGAACATGGATCACACTGCCATTTTTTGTCTTTATTATTTGGCAAGCATTCTTTTTGTTTAAGGAAAATTGTGAATTAGAATTAACTCCATAATGAATCTTTGTAAAACTCTTTCATTACTCAAGCAAAGATCATTGACAAAGAAGCTGTGATCATTGAATTCATTGTCTGCATTTTTTTCAGTAATTCTATACACTGGTGGTAATTCATGGCATTTATAACTGAACAAATCTAACAATACTGATGACAGTCTACATAGACTGTACTTCAGCAAACTGACTACAGCTTAATATCATATAGTAGAATAAAGCACTAAAAGATATAGTAGTTTTTTGTTTTAGAACTCTATTAACAGTCTGTTATGAAGAAGCTTGTCATAGCTTCATCTATTCATATCTGGCTGAAATACGTCTTTGACAGATGTGACAGATTTAAAAGTACCTATGTCATGAGTTTTTTAGACTTGTGAATCAATAGTATCTCTTCGGAAATTTGGAAGTCTTTTAGAAAAAAAATTCCCCCAAATGCTAATTGGGCAATGTCTTATTTTACATGACTCATCTAGAGCTAAAGAAAACTGGTTGTGGTTTTCCAAGCTTAGAATTTATTTACCTCCATTATTAGCAAGGTGCTGTATTCTATGGGCAATTGTTTGGTTGCTTAATTAAAAATTGTTCACTGTTTATGTATATTTTATATCTTTTCCTCCTAATTTTCTAACCAAATTTCTATAACTAAATTTCTTTTACCATCTCCTTTCTAAAAATGGTAGGGTTTGCTGTTGCTGTTCAAGAATCCAAGTGTTTTATAGTTGGCCAAAGTTATAAGCTCAGATTGTATTAAAGATCATTATTAAAACATCTTTTGGCCATTTAATTCTGATTTTGGGTGACTAATTTCATTGATCTCTTCTTGACTAAGTAAAGGAAAGTAAGCATCAGACTCACTGTGTCTTTGCTGAAGGTGTCTGCCTTGCCTTTGATTTATTGGTGCAATAACCAGCATTTTCATTTTGGTCTGCCACAGCAAATTGTGATTGCCGCTAATCCTGACATTTTTCTTCCAGTCTCTTTTATCGTTTATTGTTCTGATCATAGTACTAGCTTTTGTATCTTCACTTGATTTTATCAGTACTAAGACTTTGTTTTAAATTTTAAAATTCACCATATTTATTTTATAAACTAGAAAAATAATTTGGTCAAATATTTTATTAAAACAAGTACTTCAATTTAACTACCAGTTATGATTTATGTAATTGTCACTGTCATTTGCACTGTCTGAATAAAATTTTAAATGAATACCTGATAATGTTATATCAATGTATAGAAAAATATTGTTTGAACTCAATCATCTCGTTATTACCAAGTAGATCAGTGATGTGTTTGTGTGCAGTCACACACTGCAATACACCAGTATCATCTTATGTTATATTTAAAGTGAAATGTAGTCCTCCCAAAGCAATACATTCTTGCTTAGTAGAAAAACATCTTATACACTTCAATTTTTAAAAACAAATAAAATCAATGAAAATTTTTTATTCAGTTCATCAGTTGCACATGCCACATTTGAAGTAGCCTTGTGTGGCCAATGGTTCTTGTATTGGACAGGGCGGGTCAGGGGTTGGTTGCATTTAAATCAAGGGACCTCATGTCAACACCTCGATGGGTTCCCACTTTTCTTACTCTGCAGCTGCTTCTTCCTCATCCAGTTTGATAGCACCCAGGCATTCCAGGAGTATAGCGGGGGAAGTCTCGAATCATTAGTAGTCTCTGAAGGGTCTGATGAGCATGCCTCAAGGGTTGGACCACTTCTTACTGTGCTAGGCCGTGAGGACAAGTCTTAGGGCAGGAGTTCCAACCCCAGAGACAGTCTGTGGGTTGTGAGATGGGGACGAGGCCCAGGCAAGGTCTGTAGGTCAACTGCAGCTCCTCTTCCTCTTGTGATGGGTCACTACTGACCAATGACCTCTGGAGCAATCCAACCTAGACTCAGGTGGATGGAAATTCTGTCAGCAGAGTTCATCTTTCCATGGCTCTGGAAGAAACTGGTTTTTTTTTACACGGTTACTAAGGGTGTTAGGGGAAAGCTGCCCCTTGGCTAAACTGACTCCAAATGTTAGCAGAACTCCATCTCTGCATAGTCACAGGATGAAATTCTTTTATCTAATTTGTGCCTGGGTGGGAGTCTTTCCTCATTTACTCTTTGATAGTCAGCAGGTATATTAGTCAGGGGCTATTCAGGAGACAAAAATCAGACAGAAATTTGAACAGGGAGAGTTTAAAGAATTATTTATTAATAACAGAGGGTTAACTGCTATGGGTTAATGGGAGTAGCTACGAAATTGGGAGAGAGAATGGTAGAGAATACAAGTATGGCGGCTACCAGGGGCAGCTACTACCTCTAGGGCCAAGAACAGGATCACATTTGTAGGTGCCACCCCTCAAGCACCCCCAAGACAGAGAGTCAGTCCCCCAAGATAGGGCGTGGTTCTGTGGCCACTGTGCCAGTGTAGTTGGGCAGGTGCTGCTCATGGGCCAGTAGGAAACTGCCCGCAAAGAACTTTCTGGAAATCTCTCCACTGCATGCCTTGAAGAACCTGTAGGTGCCTGCAGGTGCTGACTGGAGGAGAGTTCCCAGGCTTGCTGCTGCTGCACCTCACTGGAAGCAAGCCCTCTGGGTGCCTACCAGACTCACTGGAAACCACGTGCAGAGGTGCCCCCCAGACTCAACTCTCTGGTGTGGGCCCCGGGGCATTCAGCATTCTGAAGCCCACACGGTGTTGGCCGCCGGGCACCACAGAAATAAGCTGGCAAGGACATGTGGGACAGAGAAGCTTCTTCTTCCTGTAGTTCCCCACCCCCCGGCCCCCTGCACCTCATGTAGCTCAGCCCTGTATCAGGTGGCAAAGCCGAGACAGGCCCAGGTCCACCTTCAGCTCCAGGGTCATGAGGGAGGGCAGAGGGGGGTGCATTGGCATGCAGAGGCAATATCGCCATGACCACAGCCAGCCCACTCTTGAACTTGAAAACTCACATCTCTTTTCAGCTCTGGGACATTTTCTTATACTATTTATTCGATACTTCCTTTCTTTTCTTTTTTCCCACGTTTCTGTGGTTTTTAGAAATTTTATTAGTCATATGCCAGGCTTCCTGGGTTAGTCCTCTTATCTTTTCCTTCATTTTTCATCTCCTTGTTTTTTTGCTTTGGGTTCTGGGAGATTTCTGTAGCTTTATCTTCTAACCCTTTGATTGGAGGTTTTCTTTGATAACCATATTTTTACATTCCATTAGCTCTTTTTTTGTTTCCAGATTATGTATTTTTCTAAACATTCTGCATCCTGTTGTTCTTTTCTAGTTGCGTGTTCTTAGTTACATTCATCTTCTCAAAATATTTCAGAATCTTTTGATTCCTGATGACTGATTCCTCTTTCTAACTAATGTAAGTTTATACATTTTGACAAGTTGTTTTTCCTCTTACTTTAATGGATCAGATTATCTGAGTTTAGATCATAGACCCGATATACACTAGCTATGTTTACTGCTGACATTTTAACATCTTCATTTCCTCATCCCTAAAACGGGATATCATTCCCTATGTCAGAAGTGTTATGACAAGGCCCTGGCTGGCGTAGCTTAGTGGATTGAGCACAGGCCTGCGAACCAGACGATCACGGTTTGATTCCCAGTCAGGGCACGTACCTGGGTTGCAGGCCGGTTCCTTGCAGGCTAACTACCAGCAGGGGACGCACAAAAGGCAACCATACATTGATGTTTCTCTCCCTCTCTCCTTCCCCTCTAAAAATAAATAAATAAATAAATAATCTTTAAAAAAAAAGAAGTGTTATGACAGATGAGATAGCACATAAAACGCACTTAACACAGTAGCTTAGTTGTGAATACACTGCGTTATTTTTGACTGGTTATATTCCATTTAATGACTATTTTAAAAGCATGTTTAATCTGTAAAACACTATTTTCTTGTTTCTTTACTACAACTGTGGATGCTGCTGCTGTTATTACCACAGTACTGTGAGCAGGAGATTAATCAAAGACAAAAGTAATTGAGATTTGGAGACATATAAAGTTTTTTTTCTTTGGAATTTTCCTTTCAACTTTTTAAATTTTAACAACCTATAAGCCTTTACAAAAGGGAGAAGAACATTTAATGAATCTCCCATGCTTTTCACCTCGATTTATCAATTCTTATTCACATACATTTTTCCCTTGCTGAACCAGGCAAACAAGTTGCAAATACCATGAAATTTGCCACTCAATAAATACTTAAGTCGTTCCCTAAGAATAAGGACAGTTTCCTTATAACCACAATATCATACCATCGTGAAGAGAGACAGACATGAGCAATGGACCAAGAAACCCAGGAGCACAAGTGTGTTGTATCCTGCGAAGTGTGTGGTGAGGCAAGTGGGGTTGGGGGCTACCTTAAGCTAGGTGGTCAGGGAGGGCTTCTTAGAGGAGGTGCCATTCAGCTGCAGTCTGAAGTTTGAGGAGCAGCGGGGCCCCTGAAGCGTACCGATGCCAGTGCCAGGCGTGTGTGTGGGAGCCCGTGGGTCTGTACGCCCCCAGTGTGTGGGACGTCACTGCCGCTTTCGTTCAGACATCCTCTGTCCCCTGTTTGCCGCAGGTCTTCCAAGACAGAGGAGCAGCATCTGGCCCCGTCCCTCTGAAGCTGAGCGTGTTTGGTGAATAAATGATTAACCCCCCCAGGGACAATTAATAAGCATTGACTCTCTTACCCTGCCTTTCTTTATGAAGAGTTTGTTCTCTAGGATCGCCTGTCCCACATTCTCTCAAATACAAGTGATTAATAATAGCTTTCAGTTTCACTAGTAAATGATTTTCTTAGCTGTGGATGAAGACTGGGGGAAATGATCAATAACCTGAGGAATTAAATTATAGATGGAATTTGGTGAATAATTGAAAAACTACTCTAGAGATTTAAACTACCCTAAGAGCTTTAGAGGTTAAAAAAAGAATATGAGAAACTTTGTGAAACAATGTCTTTCACGTTACAATTTAGTGCATGCCCAGTTACTAAGCGCATATATGGGTTAAATGCTGTGGGTTTAGGGAGTGGCGAGAGCTCTGCGGACTTGGAAAACTTCCTGGGAAATCACAGGTTTGGCCTAGGAAGCAGTGGTCGTGGTGTGTGGGTGGTGGGGTGGCGGGGTAGCGGGCTGGGAGCCCAGCCCACAGAAGCAGGCAAGACCAGTGACTGTCGACATTAATAAATGTCTTATTCAGCTTAGGCTCCTACTTGGTGGCTTAGAGAACAAACAGATTTCTCACAGTTGTGAAGGCTGGGAAGTCCAAGATCAAGGTGTACATTCAGTACCTCTTGAGGACCCACTTCCTGGTTCATTGGTGGCTGTCTTCTCAACATGTCCTCATGTGGTGGAAAGGGTCAGGGAGCTCACTGGGGTCTCTTTTACAAGGGCACTGATCCCATTCAGGAGGGCTTCAACCTCATGACCTCATCACCTCCCAAGGAACCCAATCCAGGTACCATCACCTTGGGGGTTAGGTTTCAACACAGGAATTTAGAGAGCTCGAATGCCCCCGATGCTTACCTTGCAGGGAGCTTTGCCTCTGCCTCTGACTCGGTCATTTCTCAGGCCGCTGAGGAATTCCATGTGGGGTGGGAAACACCCCATTTCTCAGGGTGTTCTTACTTGCAGGCAGGTCCAGGGATTCCCCACTGATGCCTCCCACCCTTTGAGGCCACTGATGTCTGGACCCTTCACTTAGCAGAGGTCTCCTACTTGGGTGCCCACTGGCCCCATGCTGGGGTCTTTGTTCGGAGCAATGTGGAGTGCTGGCTGGCAGAGGGCCTGTGTCCTGTCTGCTTGCCCTGTTCCTGCTCCACTGGTCATGAATGAGCAGCACTTGAGTGGAGAAGAGGAATGCATTTGGGGTGGAAGAGGTGATTTGCAAGAGAGGGGTTCCCGACAGTGGTGGCAGAGATGGCCTCGAGGCTGACAGCTCTTTGTCCGCACCACCAGCCTGTGAAGGGAGGTGCAGATGTGTTCAGTGTTTGGAATTTATCCCCGAATTAACCCAAGTTACCTTCAGATGCAGGGGGGAATCTCCAAAAACTGAACCAAAAACTGAAATTTTACAAGTACTGATGAAAAAACATGAAAATTCTAGAAGAATCATGGATCTGTTTAAAGTTAGATTTCTTTCTTTTTATGAAAACTAAACTTTCTCTTTTCTCATATTAGGGTTAGATGTCTAGGTTATTACCCCTAAACCTACATGGATTGAGCCCCCTCACATTTCTGGAGTATCTTATTGAGATCCTAATATCCAAGGTTATTGTTTGTTTGTTTTCACAGCAAAGTAAAAGGACATACAGTTGGTCCATTTAATGAATATTTATTTGTTAGGCAGCCTGTCTGGTTCCATTAGAATCCAGGCCTGTGATCAAGGTCAGTAAGACTCTGTCCCCACTCTTCAGAGTTCAAGGCCAACCCGTGAGGTGGGCGGGTCAAACACAAGGTTCCTGAGTCCTAAGCTGGAGGTTTGTTCCAGGAACAGGAGCAGCCCTGGGCAGCTCCATGAGGAGATGACATGTCAGGTGACCA
This sequence comes from Sturnira hondurensis, assembly GCF_014824575.4. Lineage (NCBI taxonomy): Eukaryota > Metazoa > Chordata > Mammalia > Chiroptera > Phyllostomidae > Sturnira > Sturnira hondurensis. The sequence goes on from NW_028095541.1 coordinate 11,544,710, forward strand.
AATTGTCCACAGACGGTTCTTTTGAAAATCATGAAAGGTCAGAGGTCAGTGAGCTGTGTCAGTTTAGGGGTTTATTTTTACTGTCACCGTAATACATTTTGAGCTGATGTTTGCTAGGGTTGCCTTGTTTATGAAATGGAGTAACTTCCTTGATTACTTCTACTTCGTATGAGAAATGTTGGTCTTCAGTGGTCTTCGCTCTCATTTTCTGGGACTTATAAATGCTACTGGAGGATGTCTACTTGTGCTGTTGGCTGTGAAGTCTTTTCTTCCAGTAGCTTTTCTTATTTTGATGGAACATTCAGTCAAAAAAGTAGCACCAGCTCCATTCCTTCTGAAAATCTTTACGAGGCTTAAGGCTGGGACAGGTCATTGTGAAACCCCTTTGCTTATTATTTTTCTAAGGTGCTACCTTATCCTGTCTGACATGATATAATTTTTTTTAAATGTCTTTGTGTGATCTTTCAAATTTATTCAAATGCTATATTATATTAAAAGATAAGTTGGAAGCATAAACCATTTAATTATAAGATTTCAAATATCAAGTTAGAATACTTTTCTGTGAAATGTACATGACCATTTTATGAGTATTTTTGTGACTAATTATTTCCTGGTCAAATGAGAAATCGTTTTGTAGGAAATGATAACTGGATATATTATTAGATATAAACTTTCCCTTTTTCTAAAAAGCATCTCTTATAGTTTCTTGAAGAAAGCTGGCAGTACACATCTTCCCCTCACAGCTCTAACCAACTAGCTTGAGCATTTGTTGACCTGTGTACTAGGAAAACCCAAGGGTGAAGCCTGCCTCAGTGGGACTTGGGTGCCCTGTGTGTGTTGGCCTCGTGTTCTTTTGTAGTGAATGGGTCTGCAAGATGGCAGCTGGCAGGTCTTACAGCTTCAACCCAAAAAGAAAACCAAGTCTTAAGAAAGAAATCTCTCTGGCCTTGGTCATGCACCCACTTGTTGTGGACAGAGGACTGGGTGGGGGGTGATGCTGAGGAGAGAGGAAGACTTCCTTCCCGAAGGAGGGAGGGCTGTAGGGCAGACAAAAATCTCATCCGCTGTGCCAGGCAGCAGGACCTGCCGTCATGGGTGGCCTGTGTTTGGGTGGAGGCAGAGCGAGAGAAGGAGAAGGGGGGCGTGGCAGCACCAGTGGGGTCTACTGCTCTTCTCCTTCTTCTTCCGGATAGCGGTCAGGTGCACCTTGAGGTGATGGGCTCAAGCACAGCTGCTCACACTGGGTTTTATTTAAGCACTCAAATAGCTGGGAAGATGAACTGGTGATTGGGGGTGAGTGGGGCAGAGGGAAGCAGTCAAAGGTCATCTCACACAAATAGTGGAAATAGATTTCTTCACTGCTTTAGAAATGATGGGAGGGGATTCACTTGGGGGTAGGGTGCCCAGAATTATTCTTATGACATGTTCAGGTTCCTGTTGGTGGAAAGATTTTGCAAGTGTGTCGTCTGAGTGAAAGGGCATCCCTGGGACTCTGGGTGGGTTAGAGGTTTTCCGGGGAAATGCTCGTCAGTGGGCTTTCTCGGTGAAGAGCAAGACTGATGATCTCCTTCCAACCGTGAACTGCCATCGTGCTGAACCATTGTGCTGAAATGAAGTTAGAGTCTCACGGTCCCTGAAGCACCATCTTTATTCAGCTCCCAGGCTACATTTTTATTTCACTGGTTTGGGCAAAATATCTGCTAAAGAACTTTGCATGTTTAATCCCGCTTTATTGTAGGTAAATTAGTTTACTCCATCTCTGTCTTTACTCTTTATTGTGTCATTTTAGTACCCTTTTAGAAGAAAAAACGGCAATTCTGCCTGAGCTCGGAAACCTACCATGCTTCGTGTTGAACGGTGAGCCAGAGCCCAGCGGTGCAGAGTGAGACATCACTTCCCAGCTCCTCACGCAAACCGCTCTCAGTTTGTTGGGTGTGTTCTCCTCAGAGCTTACCATTGCAGCACAGAGCCCGGAGGGAATTATGCGGCTATGTTCTCCAGGGCCATGTGGACCTGCGTGTGCCCCCAGCTGAGCAGGCCCCGGGGCCTGAGCTGCCTTGCGCTCTTGCCTGTGTGTTTGGCCCCATCTGGCTTCAGATTTAATGCCCTTCTCCTCCAGTTCCTCTCAGTGAAAAATCAAGCAAATCTTGCTGAAAAAAAAAGTCTTTGGCAATTTGGCCTCAACATGTTCTGACTTATTATCTAAAAATATGGTGGCTGCACCACAGTTGTTCAATTATTAAAAATCCAATTTTTTATCACAGTCTTATCAGACAAAGGAGAGGCTTGAGTCAAATCCAGCCTGTGGACCAGTTGTTCAGATCTGTCTTTTGAGCCCATGAAAACCTGTAGTCTTCCAGTGTCATCCAGTGAGGGAGCCTTTTGCAGCCGGGCTGTCTCCCGTTTGCTGAAACCGGTGCCTCCAGGTCGCGCGGCGCCTCACCGCCTGGTCGCCTGTTGGGGCAGCTTCCCCCTGCATCTTGATTCTGCCATGGAGCTTGAAGAAAAAGATTTCCAGCCACTGGTTTGTGTGACTGCGCTTCCCATTGTTGATGCCTGGCCATCTAGTCTGAAATGTGAAGCACAGGATTTATTTCCTTTCAAAAGTTTGCCCTCTTTTTGGAGTGAGATGGGTCATGCAGGAGGCTTTTCTCATGGGAGACATCAAGTTATTCGCCCTCTGAAATTTAAAGAAGTGATTATTTAAAAGGTGGGCAGTCTGTTCTACACAAGTTGGGTTGGCAGCTGCTGTGGCTGCTGCAACCCTGGATTTGCAGGGGGGCCTTTTCCTTCCAGACTGTCGTGTGGGGTGCCTTCCCTTGACCTCTAGCCGAAGTTGTTCCCAGAGCCCTTGGACCCCTGCCTCACTAGTTTCCTCATTTCTGCCCCTAAAATGCCCCTCGTTGTGTGGTCTGGGCGGAAGAGCTTGACTCGTAGAGATTCCTCAGCCCCCTCTCTTCCTTTAGTCCTCTCTCCTTCTGAATCATAGTTACTGTTGCTGAAATCACGGTTACTCCAGAAGACCCAGTTTCCTTGTCACATTGTCTCTAAGCTTTAGTTCACACTGGTGAGTGTGTCAGTCTGTCACCTTGAGGTTTCCCACAAATTCCAGATTCTTCTTTAGTTTTCCTTTTCCCCTTGGGTTATACTAAGAGAGCCTTAAATTGCACTTGGGGAAGCATGATGCAGCCATAACCATATTGACCGTAACTGCCATGGTACTGTGCATATCGATTTTTGTTATTCCCGTTCTTGTCTAGCAGGTATGTATCTTCTTACTGGGGTGCAGTGGTCACCCATCATGGTTCTCAGGGGTCTCTCCGGGTTGAGAGGAGATTGCTGCCTCTCCTGCACCTCCCGGGACTCTCTGGCCCATCAGCGCCTCCGGGCCCTGGAGTGGCAACTGTGTGACATGTGGCTGTCTCAATCAGTCTGTGGCTTTAGGCAAAACACTCCCCCTCTTAAGCTTGCCTCTGAAATGGGCATAATAGTTCATGATGAATGAAGATTTGATTGATGTTGGTAATGGACTTACACAGGCTGAGCACACACATACCTGCTTTAGTAGCAGCCGCTGCTACCCTGGCCTTGCTCACTGTTGAAGGCATCGCATTTAAGAGGAGTGGGGTTGTTTCTGCAGAGGGAGAAGGGTCTGGAAATCACAGGTGTGTTGAGTCTGGGCAGTTGTGATAAACAAAGAGGTTTAGTTCTAGACTGTGGTAAGAACGGACACCTTCCTCTCCGCTCTCCGTACTGCTGCTGCCTGACACCATCTCTGCACCGTCCCAGACCTCTCTTCTCTCCAGCTTCTCCATACAGCTCTAGGAAAATTCTGTCCTTATAAGAAACTGAACATTTTGACTTGAAGAAGCAGCCAGTGAGAGTGAATGTATTGGGCAATGTCTTCACGGAATGTGTCTGCTGGATGGGAGGAGACTCTTCTGCACTGTTTTGTTTCGTTTCCTTCTTCCTCCCTCCTCCCCCTCCCTGCCCCCCCCCAACCATCCTCAAATAAACACACAGAACAGAGGTGTGGCGTGGGCTCTGGAGGTGCCCTGCATGGTTGGAGTCCTGGCTTGGCTCCGACTCCTGGACAAGCTGCTTCCTAGTTCCATCTCTCAGTTTCCTGATGTGTGGAATGAGGATGAGCACAGTTCCCACCCCAGAGGATTATTAGAGATTTTAAATGAGGTCACACATGGAAAACACCTACAGTGCCTGTCCCTAGGACAGTGTTAGTGACCATCAAACCAAAATTGTATGAATCTCACCTATTCTGGAGTAATGGTTAAGAAAGAGGATTAAAGGCTGCATTCGGAAGTATTACTTTTTCTGTATTTTTGCAGAAAAAAAAATCCCTGTTCACAATTTTGGGTGGAAAAGGTCAGCTTTACTTACAGAAATTGTCTAATGCAGCTTTTCTTAAGTTTCAGAGAAGGTAGAGTGTTGTTTTATTCTGTCTATAGCGGGAAAAAGAATAACCAACCACCGGAACGTTGTATATGCCAAGCACTGTGATGCCTGCCCAACACTTAAAGCTGTCAGAATCTTACGCGTGTGTTCTTACACCCATTTTACAGAATAGCAAAGAGGTTTGGAGGGTGAGGAACTGGCCCGCATGAGAAAGTGGCTGGGCTCTTCGATTCCTGAGCCTACTAGACCCCTGCTTATGTGGCAGGAATACTCTGCCCCTCTCCGGCTACAGGGTAGCTGAGCAGCGCAGGGGAGGGTTAATCTGGCTTATTATCATCTTTTCACAGTTTCTTGTATTGCTAGTCTAGTAAAGGCATTGCCTTTCAAAAGCAGTTTTGGTGTTGACACACATCTGCTTCTAAGTCATTTGGCTACAGATAAGGAGCCAAATTCATGACTTCTTGTTTCCTATGGGTTGATCAAGCTTCCTGGCACAAAAACGTCCTTTTATAGCTGTAAACAACCCAGCTTCTTCACAGGGGTTGACAGTAACTTACCTGAGTGAGCTAGAGCAGGGGGCCGACTGCCTGGACCTAGAATGTCCAGTTGTCCCCTAATTCCGTTCAGGAGGGAGTGCTGCACGTCTCATCCGACTTGCTGGGCAGGAGTCTCCCCTATTCCAGAGGGCGATTTTGACCAGCTTCTCTTTCTTGTTCTTAGACCACAGTGGGGGCATAAATTAGTGACTAAAATAGCGCGTGGTAGGTATTCCACACTTTTGTTCTTTGGCCTCTGGTGGTTGGAGCTGGAGTTTTGTTGTCCTTCCTGGAAGGAACTGTGTTAGTCACATCTGAATGCTGAGCCACACATTTACTCGCATCTGAGTGATTAGCAAACTTGACGAGGAAGAGTGAGGCAGTAATGTCGGTCTTGGCATTGGAGACAGGATTAGTAAAGGAACTGAATCATGTATTATTATTTAAGTCACAGAAGCTGGAAAGTCCCCAGTAAGTAAATCTTTAAAAATTATATATTATCCCACATACTTTAAGTTGTTTATTATTGATTATGTAGACTCCTAATATTGTCACATATTTAGAAAGCAAAGGAAAAAATATCTCCTCTGAAATGTTGCAATTTTATTTAATGAAAAAACCAATTTTTCACTGTTCTCATTCTTCTAGAAGAAAATGTTCCACTAAATAACCGACGCCTCCCAAATGAGCCTCATGTATTTGTGACATCAGAGTAGCCTTAATATCTAAGTGAATGGTAGACACTCCTGCATAGTAACTATTTTTTCTGTAACAAACATTTTGAACATCAGAAGACTCAGCCAACTGATTGTTTTCAGATGAAGTTCAGACCATGAATTATATAGAACCACAGATCGTCACAGGTGGTAGAATTATTCACAATATGCAAATAAGCAACTATTAAGAAATTTCTGAAGATTTTCCCATGGTTTTGTTCAAATAAAATAGGATATAAAATTGGAAATGTAATTATTTAATTCAAGATGGTAAATACATTTTTATACTTTTGGCGCTTTTTAAAAGGATTGAAACAATATAGTCAAGCATGATTTTTCAATCTTTATGTTACATAAAATAGAATAGTAAGTGCATTATTTTTTATGACAGAGGAGCAAATAAAAACATAGTGTCCCTCAGTATTTTATATTCTCATTTGAAATTCCTGCCTCTAAAATGTATACTTGGCTTCTAATGATATAAATATCATCCATAGTACTGATTTATAGTTTCAAAAAATTCTAGATTCGGTAGCTGGCCCTCATTATCTGAGGATATTTAGAACCAGAAAAAAAAAGCTATTTAAAGTGAATTCACTTAAATGGGATCAAAACTTCATAATATAATAAAAAAAACTTTGGGACTTTATCTTACAAAAAACCCACAAAAACTATGAAAACGTATTTATTCTAGTTCATGTTTAACAGAATGTAGGTGATCATTTCAGCCACGGCTCTCCTAGACTCAGTGGTGCAAAAATCAGGTGTTGATTGTTTGTGGGGAGTACATCTTTGGACCAAGTTGTGTGATGGTACACTGTGGAACTTTGTCACACCTGACATTTGTATCACATCTTCGCAGTGGTCAGTTTTCCAAAAATACTTGACGTCTTACTCATTTTTGTTTGGACCTTTTCAGTTTTTGAATGTTAAACTCCTGTATTCACCCCTCTCTTGCCACCAACTTAAAATTTTACCTTAAACATTGTTTCCCCATCATACTGCTCACCCCCATTTGCCATTGTTTCACTTGCTACTGGACACATTCCCTGATGTCGTTTTGTTTGATCTCATAAAATTCTGTGTTTGGGGGAAATATATGCAACTTCACTCTGCAGTGGATGTACGTGCAAGACTCATAGATCAGGTGTAGGTGCTGATGGTGAACAAAGACAGGATTTTGAGTGGGGATTCAAGTCATAAAATGCTCAGCAGTTAGGAGACATTTTAGTGTTGGAAGCAAGCTTCCCTGGAAACGCTCCTGCCTGTGGGGGGTTTGGATAATGACAGCTCGGATAATGAGGGCTTCCTGGCTTATTTACGGGGATCCCCTGCACTGTGCTCCGGCAAGAAGAGGGCGACAGTTCCTGACTGCAGAGAGCCCCGTGCTGGTCTCGGTTCTGCCGGTGAGGGGCTCTGTGATCGCGGGCGAGTCACTGCATTTCTTTGGGTGTAAATTTACTACCCTGTGAAGTGGAGGTTGAGCTAACGTCTTGTTCCTTCTCATCACAACATTCTGTGATTGGATGTTTTAAACCTGGCAAGAGCTGTATCACTGTTTTCATAGACTCCTAGAATTTAACAGTCATTAATCAACTTCTTTTAGTTTTATATGTATGAGTTTATAGTTTCAACAACTACAGCCATAGGATACTGTATTTTTGGTAAAGTTGTAATCTTAGCACTTTTGAACAGTTTTTAAATTCTGCTCTTTTCCATAGTGGTATCTCTCATAAGTATTTTTACATTTACTGCTATCTTAATAGCTTTCTCTTTTTTACATTTATCTGGTTTTTTCTTTTTTAAAAAACATGTTTATTGATTTTAGAGAGAGAGGAAGGGGGAGAGACAGAGAGATAAACACTGATGTTAGAGAGAAACATTGATCATTTGCCTTCTCATATGTGCCCTGACAAGGTAGCAAACTGCCACTTGGGTATGGGGCCTGACTGGGAATTGAACCCCCAACCTTTTGGTGGAAGAGCTAATGCTCCAACCAGCTGAGCCACCCAACCAGGGCCACATTTATCAGTTTTCATAGCTGCTTGACCATCCACTGAGTACATGTGTTTTAATATACTTAAATATATGTTGACCAATGTATCCTGGCTACTGAACAATTTTGTCTAAAAAGCAACTCACATGTAGCACTGTTCTGTGTGCATTTCAGTACTTAAGAGCCCTTTGCTGCAGCTGTAAACAGGAAGAAGCAAACTCAAGCAGAGCATCTGGCTAAATGGAGCAAGGGGAAGAATCAGGAAAATTGGAAGAACATTGTGTTTTGCGGCTGCCAGACAGGGCACGTCCTGGGGAGTCTGGCATTTAGTAACAAAGGAGGCAGAGAAGCACTCAGAAAACCCGGGCTCTGGATGGCACCTCCAGGTGCCTGGATGCGCCTGCACACTAGGATCTGATCGCCTGGGAAGGGTGGGGATGGGGTTCCTGAGGTTGCACTCAGTCGGGTGCAGAGAACAAAGCCAGAGGGGAGGCCGTCTCACGAAGCAGATGTGTGCACAGCGGCCAAGCACCCACAGACTGAATTGGCTAATCCTGCAGTATTAGAAATTACAGCGCTTTTCATTTCAACTCAAGATCTTGGAGATTTTCAGTGCATCCTTGGGGAATAATAGTCTGTTCAGCCATTATAACTGAATCTGTTACCTCTCATCAAGATCAAGGAAGCTTGAAACTAATAAAAAATAGCATTACATGTAAACTGTAGTTGAAAAAACTAAAAAATAAAAATACGTTTAAAAAATAAAGGAAGCATATTGGGCACCGTTTCCTTTCTACTTGTATATCTACTTCGGTCTGTGCATGTAGCTGCTTCCTCTGCACACGTGAGTGAATTGTCCGCGATGCTTGTTTGACATAACTTGCCACAGCACTGAGATGGTTGGGCAAGAAAGGGAACCATGCATTGATGGAATTGGGGTGACTGGGTTGTTTACAACCAGTAAACAACCAGTAAACTGGGTTGTTTACAACCAGTAAACTGGGTTGTTTAGCTAGTGGAAAATGTTTCAAGTTATGTCAGGTTAGAGTAGATCCAATCAAGGCCATTTTAGTTTTGGTTTAAATTGCCAATGAGGAAAAACACCTAGAGAATTATAAAAATTCCATGTCAATTCCAAATTTCATTGTACTAGGTCATAAGGGAATGGGGCATACTGATACAGTAGGTGAAGTTTATCATTTTCAGAGGTTAACTAAGGCACAACTAATTTATTCCATTTCATATATGTATGTTTCTCAGTTTTGGAAGTTACAACCTACAATTTTTAAGTCCTTTTTTTTCCTTCTAGGTTCTAGCTACACCGAAGACTGGCTGTTTTCTAAAACTAGAGAAGAAGCCCATGAAGTGAAGGTGAATTATTTTTGTGTTTTGAGTAATAGAATGAAAGGTGACTGTTGATGATTTCAGAATGGGTTCCCAGCACTGGTGTGGAGGCCAGCTGCAACAGGCGCGAACAAAAATCAAGAGCCCGGGTATTTTCTTTCACCACAAAAATAACTGGTACCATTCTGATTTAGTTACGTGATTTTTAAAAAACAAAACACAGCATATTCTTCTGAAATAAGCTTTTCCAGGTAGGTATTCCTGAGAATTGAGGTGTGACCCGGCTAAGCAGTTCGCTCCTTTTTTTAGAACACATCCCTGAGCCTGTCTCCCGTGCCTGTCTGCGTGACGTCCCCCAAGGAGAGAGAGAATGAGAGAATCCAAGGCATAAGTTATGGAAAGACAGTTAAAGTGTAGAGACTCATTATACTAGCATGTACATTTGGTAAAACCTAACAACGAGCTGCTTTCCTACTTTCCCCAGTCCCAGCTCATGTAAGCCCTGTGACAACCGATGGCCTTGAGGTGCACCAGTTTCTCCTTTGGCAGAACTTCGGGGGCAGCTCCTCCCCTTGGCCAGCTAATCGAAGCTGGTTGTCCTCTTCGGGTCGGAACTTGGTACCTGGGTGCCCTCAGTCCCAGAACTCTCAGCTGAGAGCTCAGGTCTCAGAAACTTACTGGTTCTCAAAAAATCATCTTTCTAAAATCTATTCACAATATTTTGTTCTTTGGAACAATTACAATTCCTGCTCAGCAGTTCTCAAAGTAGTAAGTAATTTCCCCCTCTTCTTTAAGTGTTCTGCTTAACAATTGGATTTATTTAAAAAGAAACCATTTTAAAATTCATACTGTTACACTTTTTAGTTGTGTTGGTCCCAGGGCCAGTGGGCTGAGGATATAAAAGAACAAAAGGAGAATTTTTGAAACCTCGGACCACGTGATAAGCAGGTAGCTTTGCCTGGAGGAAAGCCCTCTGGGAGATACTTTCGTAGAGGCTGGACACCTGTCTGACTGGGGTACTGCTTCAGGGGAGCCTGGCTGAGGTGGGAAGAAGGTTTTCAAGGCTTGTTTCACCCAAAGGAATTCTCAATTAATGACCCGAAATGAAGGAAAGTCTCCCCCCGCCACACGATATCCACAAGATATCTGACTAGACTATTGCACTTGCCTTTCCTTCTGCATCTGGTGTGCTTTGGGGTGATTTTCTTGGTAGGGTTATTCTGAAGCACGGCTCCTGCCTCGCTCCCTCGAAGCCCTCGTGACCTAGAGGGCTGTCCCGACAGAGTGTTTGTGGGGACAGGACGCACCCCCGGCCCGGCGCTGTGGCGGTGAGCAGGCTCTTCAGGACGGCTGTCTGATGTGTGTGTGTGTGTGATGTGTTAGGTTCCAAGGGAGACGATCACCATGAGTTGGTTACACCCCTGGCCGTTAGGACCTTCGCTTGGTCTTGGAACCCCACCCACCCACTCTGCCACCCTGGAACCCCTAGGGTCTGCCTCCCATGGCCATTCCTAGGGGCAGCAGGAGCATTGACATTAAACGTGAGATAAAGCACCAAGTGCTAACTGTCTTTGAAAATGTCTAAGTGCCCCACGACCATCCCTGGAGGTGCTACACACTTGAGACTATAAAGCCATATTGGAGTTTCAACCAAGTTTTCAGGCTCCCATTTCCTCATGAAGCCTCCCTTGTTCCAGCAGAGTGTTTCCAACCCACTCCTTCCAAACACAGCCCCACTTGGCCCTGACCTTGTGTCCTTGGTTTGCTTCCTTTTGTTAACGATGGGTGGTGAAGGTGTCTCCTCACTTATCACTAGTATATCAGCTCCACAAGGCAGAGTTTTTTTGTTTTGTTTGCTACTTCATGCCAAGCGACTAGAACAGTGTCAGGGGCATAGAGCGCTCAAGGAACATTTACTTAATGAGGTAGTAAGTGCATCTCCTGGACCAAACCAAAAGTTCCCTGGGGACAGGTCTAATCCCTTCAGCCGTGGATTTCTTGCCTGGCTGACTTGGCAACTGCTCTCTTTACTGGTCCCTGGCCTGTGGGGTGTGATAACACACCTCTGTCTACCCTTTTAGAGGGCTGAGGAAATGGCATGTCGTGTTGTCATTACGTGGGTGACGGTAGTTTAAGCTGTGCTAATCTGCTACTCAAAGCATTGAAGAGTCTTTCCAAGATGCTTACACATAAAATGTGGAAAGGTCGGAGAAGCTAGCGTTGGTGTCCACACAGGACTTTTTAACTTTCAGCGCTCACCAGCCCCTCCCAGGAAGCCTCTTTGCTGGGCTGTGGCGGGGGTAGGGTAGGGGCGGGGAGGCAGGAAGGGCGTGTGCTGCTGTCATGGTGAGAAAGCGTGTCATAAGTCACAGGGAGGCAAGATTCCGGCCCTGACAGGGGCTGAGGCGGTCCTTTGGTTTCCCTTTCAGGCCTGTCCTCGAGGCCTGCCTCTGTTTAAATTAACGAGGGAGCACAGAGAGAGCCTCACTGCAGTGTGCATAGTTTGGTGTGTAGCAGATACAGAGTCTGGCTGATGGGAGAATCCAATCCAATTCTGATGACCTAATAATATCACTGAGTAGGTGCTCTGAAGGTGAGTTTTGGTCTTTTGGCTTCCCCTCCCAGGTGATCATAAGGAGGAGGGAGGTGACCAGAATTTTCCAGAACCTCTATGCTAAGTGAGGGTCCAAGGACTTCAAGGCACAGTATTAGTTGTCTTTTTGTCAGCTGATGAATAACTTGGAGACAGTCATGAGATGTAATTTAATGAAACCATGGACTTGTGCTCCTTTCTCCTGTCTCCTCTCTCTCTCTCTCTCACACACACACACACACACACACACACACACGCACGTATGCCATTGAGACTATAGAAAGTGTCATGCCTTTGCATGTCAGGTTTTGTGGTGAGGTAGCTAGAGTCTCTCTTCCTCACCCCGTGTATTCATGAAGATCTCATCCTGTGTTGCATAATCACTGCCTACTTATCTTCCCTCCTCTCCTGCACATGCCCTGAGGCTCACTTCCCAGCCTCACCCTGCCGCTCCACCACAGTTCCATTCTCCGTTCTCCTCCGCCAGCCTCTTCCCAACTTACCAGTCAAAAATCCTATTCCCTTGTTGACAATTGTGAATTTATTGTCATTTTACTGTTCATAGTTTTGATCCTTTTCTTAGCAACTGAATCACAGAAATGGAGATCACATAGAGGGTTATCAGTGGGGAGAGGAAGGGGGAGAGTGGAGGAAAAGTCACATGGAATAAGAAGCATAACTAGTAGGTACAAAATAAACAGGGGGAGGTTGAGAATAGTATAGGAATTGAAGAAGCCAAGGAACTTATATGTATGACCCATGGGCATGAACTAAGGGGAGGACTGCTGGAGGGAATGAAGGTACTGGGCGGAGGAGGGGCAAAAGGGAGAAAAAATAGGACAACTGTAATAGCATATTCAATAAAATATACTTAAAAATCCTATTCCCTGCAATGCCGATTACAAATTCAAGAACATTGTGCCAGCTTTCCTGCCCCTCCTCCAGGGACACTGCCCTCATTTCAGCCCTGCAGTACCCCGTGCTCCTCCTCCCTGGGGCATCTAGTGGGGCAAGCCCAGCAGGTGATGCCCAGCATGCTGCTGGAGGTGGGCACCTTACCCGTGACCGCTGTCTCCCTCCCTCCCCCTTGCCCTGCCCTTCCTGATCTGGCACTGCGCTCTGTCACCCTTCTTATATGCTCGCTGTACTTGTTCAGGCCTAAGTCTTTGGCTGTAGCCTCCGGGTTGACATCTCAGCCTGGCACACCCTTCTGATGCCAGCTTCCAACGCCTGCCCTGTTGTACCACATTCTAGTCGTGCGTAATTACTATCAGCTTTCTGAAAATACCAGGCTCAGTCTCAACCTTCAGGCCTTGCACATGCTGTTTCTGCTCTCTGGAGTGCCTTTGCTCTTCCTTCTCTATGGGCTACACCCAACTGATTCCTAACAGTGTCATTCAGGTACCTCCTCAAAGAAGCCATCTGGGTCAGCTGCACCTGTTGGGGAAGAGGCTTCCGGACAAAACTCATATTTAAGCACCTCCCAGACTATGTGTTTTAGATGTCAATCTCCAGCCAAACAGACTGCTGTAAAGGCCGGACTGGATCCCTGGCCTCTGTCACTGCACCTAACACACAGGGGTTTAGAAATGTCTGGCTTTCTGATCATTCATTGTGAAACCTGCCACCGTGTCCTCAATGCTTTTTGTTTCCACTCTTCCTATAAAAAATGGCTTTATTCACTGCTTTTATTCTCATGAGGATCCGCCACACTCATAGAGCACCCCAGCTGAGAATTTCATAAAAGTTAGTGGAGCAAGATGATTCCTCCATTGCCCAGGAGTAGCTATCTTCCTAGGTATTTTTCACTTTATAACTGGGCTGCTTTACGAATACTACGAGAAAATGGTTTCATTCAACTCATCTCCTCTCAAAGACAGTGTAAGAGAGGAATCATAGGAAGAGCAAAAGGCAAGGAGGAATTGGTGTTTCAATGGTCACCAGACTCTTGAGGCTCCGACTGCCTTGAACTATTTCTGTTTGGACCAAAGCTTGTTCTCCACGTTCGAGCTTAGTTGGCTCCAACGGGCTGGACGTAACTCCTCCAGGGAAGAATCTCTAAACTTGCCTCTGACACACAACTCACTCACACATGCAAAGCTCTAGCAAGATTCTAGACCTGTAGTCTTCCAGGTCTAGACAAGGTGGGGTCTGGCTTGACCCCTGGGATGTGTCCCAGACGAATGGCTTTCTGGGACGTTAACCCGTATGTCCCAGCCTTTCTTCACCCACGTGACTGGTCTCGGCTGCATGATCTTGCTTGCACAGTTTGGAGTTCTCTGGGTTGTGTGGAGAGCATCCAGATGTGATGAACTTAGAGGGAAGCATCAAACAGGAATGAGCTCTCGCCTCCCCAAGAGTGAGAGGAACAGCACTCACGTGGAGAGGGCAGTTCTTTCCCCTCTTTCCTCCTGGGGTTTGGGAGACTGACAGTAAGTTGCCAATAAACTGTGTTCAGGTGTCACTTTTAGTGGCAGTAACAGCATATGGGGCTGGGCGAGGCCCGATCCTCCGGATAGAATTTTTTCTTTGGTTTGGGAATATTTCAGTGCATAGCCAACAAGAGGAGAGATGGAAATCTCCCAAACTTTTTATCTACTGTACACAGAAACATTACTCTGCAGTGGAAAGGGAACACGTCTTTTGGGGGTCTGTGTCCCCAGGCCAGGAGTGGCAGCTGAGCTGAGGGGGAAGAGAGAGAATTTGAGGAAAAGCACATTGTCTGAGAATGTCACATAGAGACTGTCTCTTAAGTTTAATTTTTTTAATTTTAAAATTTAAAAATGATCACAATTAAATAGCGATTATTAAAAATGCAGTTGATCAAGGTATCTTATAAACCTTCGTTATGGAATGTTTCCAAGGTGTGTAATCTCTGTCTAGTGGACAGATGGGGTCTGGTGACCTGGGAACTCTTGTTCGAGTTCACTTGTACAAGAACTCTTGTACAAGTGACCAGGGCTGGTTCTCAGCAGATGCTTCCAGTCCCCAGGGTCACAGCTATGTGCCAGCAGGAAAGGAGAGCTGGAAAGTCTGTTCCCTGTGGCCACATGGGCACTAAGTCCTAGGTGTGTGCCAGCCGGAATGGAGCACCATGTGTGGCCAAAGGCTGTTGTCAAAAAGAGAAGAGCTGGCTCCCCATTCCTTCACTCCAGATTCCAGGCCTGTGTTCCAAGAGCCAGCTGCTCCTGCCCCTTAACGTGATGTTTTGGGGCCCAGGATGACCTCCCCTTCCCTGCTGCAGCCTGCAGCTCTGCAGCCTCTTTCCACTTCCCTTTGACAAGAGGAAATCTCTGCGAGGCTCTGTGCACAGTCTCCGAGCACGTCCTGTCTCATTATCATAGTCAAAGACTGCTTAGTCTTTGGTTAGCGGACTGGTATTCACTAAGTGCCTGTGTTTAGCAAGTTAAATAGTCTTTGTTCTCAAGGATTTATATCATGCACACATGTGGGTGTGCACATACACACTCTCACACACCTACTTGAACTTTAAAAACAGAAAAAGGAACACATGTATGCTTAGCTAACACAGCAAAAGGAGATGGGTGAATAAATCTTTACTCACTAACAAGTCCTTCGGCAGCCCAAGCAATAGAGGTTCATCCTTCATTAGCATAGAAAGCTGGAAGAGAGGGAGGGGTTTCCCTTATTTTTTTAAACTCTCACCTGGGGTATTTATTTATTCATTTAGAGAGGAAGGGAATGGAGACAGGATGAGAAAGGAACATCAATGTGAGAGAGAAACATTGAATGGCTGCCTCCCATACATGCCCCGACCCAGGCTCCAACCTGCAGTCTAGGCATGTGCCCTGACTGGAAATCAAACCCACAGCTTTTCAGTGTATGGGATGACACTCTAACCAAATGAGCCACAGTGCCCATGAAATTGTTTCCTTAATTTGGAGGGCAAGAGGAAAATCTCTAGTTTTATTCTTAGACAAGTTGAGGCCGTGGATGAACCATGGTTTGATGGCTAGGAAACGGGCACTCCCTCTGGTGGAGCGTGTGGAAGAACACAGGGGGTGTGCGTCTGTGAGGTGAGGTGCTGGGGGACTGCCTGGGTAGGAATAATGTTCTAGCACGTGGGAGAGCTGGCTCCTAGCAGTCATGGAGTTCCTGGTTCCATGTGGGGCTATACATGTGACTGGGCTCATTGACATGATTGCTGCAAAGATATGTGTGGTAGAAAGAAGCGTGGCTCCCCAAAGAATCATGGTTCACATCCTGATCCTTAGAAGCTGGGAATACGTTAGGTTACGTGGCAATTAGGAATTGCTGGTCAGCTGACCTTGACATGGGTTGATTATCCTGGACAATCCACCTGGGACCCAGGAGGGGACCCAGGTGGGTCCAGTGTAATCACGGGGCCCTCTGAAGTGAAGGACCAAGAGAGGAGAGTCTGTGTCTGAGTGAGGCCATGTGCTGAAGTCTCCAAACCTGCGTTGCTTTAAAGACAGAGGAGGAGCCAGCAGCCAAGGAATGCAGGCGAACGGTAGAAGCTGGAAAGGGGAAGGAAGTGGATTCTCCCCTGGAGCCTCCAGAAGGAACCTGCCAACACCTTGATTTTTAGCCCAGTGAGACCCATTTCAGACTTCTAACCTCTGGAATGCAGATAATAAATTTGTGTTGCTTTTAAGCCACCCAATGTGTAGTAATTTGATGTAGCAACCATAGGAAATAGTCCAATATGGAACCCTGTCTCTGTTCTGGAAACATGAGGCCCCCTTAGTGTTTTATGGTATATAATATAATTGAAAATTTATGGCATATAAATAGCTCAAAGAATAATCTGCCAAAATTAATTCTAAGATATCTCTAAGCTCATTTATTTTACTAGAGCAAGGGCAGGATCTTTTATTTCTTCACTATTATATCCTCACTGCCTGGTTCAGTACCTGACTCGTTTTTAAATGAATAAATCCCTTTTAACTAAATCCATGGAAAAAAAAACCCCAACTATCTTTTCAAAGAGTTTATTTATAGTATATCACTATTATTAGAAATCTTCAGTTCAGACTTATTATAGATAAAGAATATTACACTTTACATTGTCGTTCAAAGGTGAGAGGTTTGGTTAGAGATCTTTTTTTACGATGTTGGGCTTAAACAAGAGTCATTATTGCTTGTTTGCATTCTAGGAACATCTTTGTGCCTACTCACGGTTGGAGTGTTAACTTGCCCTGTGTCTGTTCAATAAAACCTCCACAATATGTAGTAAGTTGTAACCTTCAATCAGTGACCAAAAATTGCTCATTAGTTGTGGAACTCAGTTTGGGAATTCTGATATTATTTAGGAATAATATTTTTAATGATCTGTGCATGGCATCTTTTGGAATTAAGAATATTTTAGTGTTTATTTAGTATTTCTTCACTCATTCTCTGAAAAAATCTTTGCTAGGACCCTACTAAGTGTCGGACACTAGGGAAACAAAGCAAGTGAGAAACGGCACTTCCCAGAGGAGTCCATGGTCAAGATGGGCAGAGAGACGAGTGGGCAGGTGACAAGAGTGTGCAGTAGCCAGTGCTAAAATAAACTGGCGCCCAGAGGAAAAAACTTCCAACTCTGCAGGGAGAATACAGCTGAGAGGAAGACTCTTAAACCAGGTACCGAGGGAGGAGAAGCAGGTTGGCAAGTGGAAGAAGGAGTCACGTAGTATTAATTGTCTACTGAACCTCAGGCCCTGTGCTGCGCACTTTCGTGTGTCACTCTGTTATTTAATTTTACCCTGAGGAAAATGATATTTTAATTAAGTAACTTTGCAAAACCACTTAGAGTGGGGTTTATATTGTCTTAGAAGTCATGGGCTTTAAAGTAGAGGTGGGCAAACTGTTAATGGAAAGAATGAGAATACGTATTTTAGGCTTGGTGGACCACACAGTCTCTGTCACAATGATTCAACTCTGCCATTGTAGTGTGAAAATAGCCAGAGATAATGTGGAAACCAATGAGCATGGCTGTATTCCAATAAAGCTTTCTTGGTAAAAATAGGCAGTGGGCCAGATCTGGCCCGTGGGCTGCAGCTTGCTGACTCCTGCTCTAGACTGGCAATTACGGCTGCCATCTTGTTCCGGAATATTGCTGCAGAGGGAGCTCATTCGCTCCGCAGTTGGCCAGTGACAGCTTCACAATGGGTTATAGAGTCTCACCAAGAAATAATAGCGGACGAGATTAATAGTGGAAGTTCAGACTGACCCAATTTTCGAACATTTCACATCGCTGTGATTAATATTTAACAGACCTCTGACAATCCAAGTAGAATACATCTTTAGGTCATTATAGATGAGTCCAAAGAGAAAACCACAGCAATTCAGTCTTGGCAGGGGATTCGACATTTTGAGGGTATTGTTGGTGCTTTAACTCTTAAGATTGAAAAAAGGAAAGAAAGAAAGGAAAAAGAAATAGGGAAGATTTGCCTGGGATCATTGGGAAGGAATAAGGTAAAAATCTGAACTGCTGACCTGGGAGAAGCTTTGGGCACACAGCCTCGACGCTGCAGTCTTCTGGAAAACAGCAGAAACATCTGGTTCGTCTGATGCTGGGGGCTGTGAGAAAGGAAGTCCTGAGTCCCAATTAAAAAGCAGAACACATCTTGACATTTTCAACAGCAAGCCGGAAAAATCTGTCTGCAATAGCTGATACTGTGGGAAAAGTCACTGAACTTAAAGATTTGAGTAAGGAATCCTGTAGAGCAGTGATTTTCAATCTTTTTCATCCCATGGCACACGTAAGCAAGTTAGTAAAATTCTGAAAACCCCCCAAAATATATTTTTGCCCATCTGATAAAATAAATAGGTATAATATTGATTCATTCACACTGGACAGTTACTGTTGAGTTGGCTGCTGTCATTTTTTTTTATTTGACAACCTAAGGGAAAAGAGGTCAGTGCCCTGACTAAATAGTCAGGTACTGCACATTTTAAAATTTTTTATAGCATACCAGTTGAAAATCACTGCTGTGCAGCCAAATGGTGAATTTTTTTGAGAATAGATCTTTCCAAGAGTAGATCCTAGGACATAGAGAGTGGTAAGAAAACACTGGAAAACCATTAAGTGATTCCAGAAATGTTACTGCAAGGAAACATTGGGAAGCTAATGATGGGAACTGGATGAGTCTGGTTACTTTGGAGGACTAACTTCTTTTGAGTAAAACTTTTGAAGAACCGAAAGCAGACTAAATTTATGAGATTGTTTTGAGTTTGGATGGTTTGAACTGGGCTGAAGCATTTTCTCACCAGGGGAAATAGATTAAAAGTGATGACTGCGGCTACGATCACTGGAGATATCTATGCTAGGCACCCCAAAGGGTTTTAATCTGGTTCCCCAACAGGCTCTGTGCTGTTGCTCTCAGGGTTGAATTGGGGGGTGGGGTGGGGAGGACAAGATGGAAAATGTGGGAGTTAGCAGGCTACAGTTATTCTAGTCAAAACAAGTTTAACTTTTTCTTTTGATTTGGATCCTGAGTACGAACTTTGTCTTGAACGAGGCAGATGTGATTTTAGGACACGCACAAAGTCTTATTATGTGGAAGCTGAGCCTCGAGGGCTCCCCGTTACTGTACCTCACCTTGACCAGCAGGCCTCAAACTTGATCCCGTCCTGCATTTGTGCGTTGTTGTTCCAGCCTCTTCATAAAACTCAGAAAGAGCTTTCTCAACATAGACATCAGAGGGCAGCTGAAGAAAATAATCTGTGAAGCAGATAAATGCTTTGATGTAGATTATGTCGGACAAAACAGTGTTTATATAAAAGGCTTTAACATGTAAACCAATTAGAAAATCTTATAATTTGACTTCTCTTTCCCATCAGACAAAGCTTTTGTATATAGTAAATTTAGAAAAGAATATTCACACTCTGCAATCTGGCTGACTTTTTCCCCCTTTTAGTAAAGGCTAAATAAAAGAATCTTCAAAGCATTGTTGATGGATTGTAGGAAGCTTTGAAGTTTTTATTAGCTTCACTGGAAATCTTTGTTTCCTGGAAAGCTCACTAGTAAAGTGCATAGTTTCTTACAGAAATCCTTTTCTTAGCTGCATGTAGTAAATAACCTAGTCAGTGGGGTTGCTATTGCAAGATAAAATTAGTATCTCAGCTGGTCCTGACTCACCTATTTTCATTGTAAAGAAAGTCTTAAGGTATAATGTTATTTGGGTCCAATTAACCTTTCCTTTCTTTTAATTTGGCTTCCTAACTCTCTGATAGCAATATCATACACACTTTCCAGACCGCAGCTCTTAAATATGGAACCAACCTTCTCCATCTCAGCACCTTTCAATACTCAGTCAATGGCACCGTCATGTACCCAGGTGTCCAGCCAGTCTGACTACATCTCATCTCCTCCACTGTCTCTGTTTTGATGACCGTGGTGGCCTCCCATCCAGTTCTCCACTTTTTCTTGTCCACTTCTGCATCTATTACCCTCAAAGTCTGTTTTCCTCGGAGCAAGTAGAGTGATTCTTTAAAACTAAATCAAGATCGTGTCAGTCCCTTGCCCACACCCAACAGTGGCCTCTGGTGACTCCATGTAGAACCCAAAGTCTGTCTTTGGTGCAGGGCCCATGTGATCTGTCCTCAGCTACCTCTAATCGGCATCTCCAGGCACTCTTCCCTCCTGTCGCTGGAGCCGCACTCGCCACCTTGCTAGTCCCTAGGACTCAGCAGTCACTCTTCCATCTTAGGACTAGAGAATTTGCACCAGTTTCCTGTCCTCCTCCTGCTGCACACTCTCCCTCTGTGCACTCACCCGCTCTCTTCCCAAGGCTCCCGGGATGTGCTCAGATACTAACTTTTCAGAGACACCGGACTGCTCTGTTGAACAGAAGCTCTACACCGCCCCCCATTCTCTTACCCTGCTTTTCCTTCCAGCTCTTATTAGTTGACGTTCAGGCTGTTAGTGATTGATGAGTTTATTTTTCTGTTCATTTATTTACAATTTGTCTGTCACTCCCAAGAGAATGTGAGCTCCATAATGATGGGGGCTTTGGTTTGTCATTGTATCTTTCGTGTGTAGCACACACAAACCATCTGGATGTACCTGCTTGGTTTTGAATGAAGGAAAGAACCAGAACCATTCCCATCGTTTTGTGACCACGTCACAGTGTAGTCATGTTCAGTAGCACATGTTTTTCAAAATCTTTTTTCCTACCAAAGGGTTGCCATTCAATAGTCAAGGTTTAGCTTAGATTTAGTTCCCTGAAGATTCAGCAGTAACCCAGGTCTCCCTTCGGTGAGTTCAGTGGGAGAATCGCCGTACCAGAGCTTCTTGGCTAATTAACGGTTGTATAGCAGCGATCCGTGTAGACAGACAGAGCCACTGGAATCTTACTTGCCTTCTTTCCTTAGTGACCAGCAGGTACATTTTTAGCACCAGGAGAAAGAGCCACAACTCCAGTCTATTTTTAATGTAGGAGAGTTCCAGTAATTATGTGAACACTCAGGGGTTACTTTAATAAATTTTATATGACTAAAGAAGCTTTTTCTCCTATGAATGAGCAACCAGTAATCTTTTTATAAACACTGTCTGAGAAGAAGTTGGAGGTAAGAGTTAACAGAGGAGGTTGGCTAAATGGCTGGTAGAGCCTTGTAGAAGATAAAATAGCCCCATTCCATGAGATATTTGTGTTGGCATAATTGCTCTGACTTGCTTTTAAAAAGTCAGGTGTATTACTATATAAATTACATACAGTGAAGTTCATTCTTTTTTAAAAGTGTACAGCTGTGAGTTTTGATAAGCACTCATGCAAGCTAAGTGTAACTACCATAATCAAAATATACATTTTCATCACCCTGAAACATTTCTTGTGCCCCTTTGTAATCAGTCCCTCTACTCAGCCCCTGGCAACTTTTTTTATCCTTATAATTTTTTTATTCTTATAGTTTTACCTTTTTGAAAATGTCATATGAATGGAATCAAGTGGTGTACAGCATTTCGAATCTCACTTAGATTAATGCACTGCAGATTCACCCATGTGGCATGTTATCAGTAGTGTGTTTTTTTCATTGATGAGTAGCATTCCAGTGTGTGAATACAGAGTTTATTTATCCATTCACCAATTGCTGAATACTTAGGTTATTTTTAGTTTATGGTGATTAAAGATAAAACTCTCAATAAAACTATCTTTATGGGAACATACATTCCAATTTTTTCTTGGATAAACACCTAGGAGTGGGGTTGCTGAGTCATATCTAAGTATGTGTTTAACTTTATTTTGAAAAGGGCCAAACTGGTTTCCAATGTGGCTGTAGTGTTTTCTGTCCCCATCAGTGAGGTATGAGGGTTCCGTGAGCTGCTTTTCAACCCGCACATACTAATGCCCAGAGTGCTTCTCCTTCTGGACTTGAAACCTCGGGATTTCTCTCTCCCATTTCTCCCCTCAATTTTGTGCTCCAGTCTCTTCTACCTGGACCATTAAATTACTTTTATTTAAAGGTCCTTCAGCCCTCCACCGTCGCCTGAGTTTTTGTTTTACATCTCTGCACATAACGCTAAATTCGCATCTGTTTGACTTGGTTGTAGTGAGATAGATTAAACTGATGTCAGGGGGCACGGCAGCCCTGTGTGGACGTCGGTGTGAGCGTCGCAGGCTCGGGGGCATCTGCACACCGTGGCTAACCCTACCCCGGCTCTAGGGGGAGATTGCTCATGTTTCTCCCAGCTGTGGGGACCTCCACAGTGGTGAAGGTTCCTTCCGACCTAGGTGGAGAAGTCAGAAAAAACCTATGGTTATTAAAAGATATATAGATTTATGAAAAGATGTATAGATTTATCCTGGAGATACTATGAAGTGTGTAGAATCTTGTGAACAAGTGTTTTTTCTCTTTGTTAAAGCTTTTGCACTATTTTTAAATTAGTGGTACATGTAACATAGCATTTAAAAGTGGGAACTTTGGAGCCAAATGCTGCTACTAACCTCCCAGGTGACCTTGGGCAACCTCTCTATGCCTTAGTTTCTTTGTCTGTAGAATGGGGACAATAAGAGTAGTTAGTAGTGGTGATTAAGTGGTTAATTTGTCTATAGTGCTTAAAACAGTGCCTGGCAAAATTTAAATGATACATGAGCATTAGTTGCTCTTGATATTGTTATTAACGAAACTTTATCCCCAGTAAAACCTGTTTTTCATGCATTTGTCTCACTTTCACAGCTCTTAAGCACTAGCTACCTGTTCAAAGAATGACTAAAATTCAGGTAACAGTGGGAACCAGAATGTTATGGCATTACCTAGAATAATATCGTCTTGGGTTATCCTCTGGTGTGTGTTAATACTCTCATAGGTTGACTCGACGCACATTTTTAAGTGGCGTTGCTTCTTGGGATGGGTTCTTCTGGGTTCTTTCTCTCCATCCCGGAGGCTCGGGACGCAGCTGTGCTTTCTGGGGGGGGCACTGCCCTCCCGCCTCGGGCCCCGCTTCCCCCACTGGAGGGGTTGCGTCTGATCACTCTGTCAGAGTTAGACGTTTGTGAACTAGATTTTTAATCATCATCTCTCTCTCTCTTCCTAGTGACTTTTTTTTGGTTGTAGTTGTTGTTGCTACCTCCATACCAAAATGGTTATCTTTCAGCCTAGCTTAGCAACTCTCTTCTGACACTTCTTGGCAGTGACCACGTCTCCAGGGAGCAGGTCTGTCCTGGCTTTCCCATCTGGCAGCCAGGACACATGCAAGTGCAGTCAGGTTACCTCTATTTGGGCACCACCTCAGGGCGCAGCCAGCTAGCAGGCCCCTCTGTGCCCCTCAGGGACCAAGGAGGGCTGGCCCCTGTGTGCACCCGGCTTTGACACATGGTGGTTTGTGCACTTCAGAGTTATCACAGGGGTGCAGGATTTCATTATTGTTCTAAGCATGTCTGCAGGCTAGCTCAGGGCTCACAGATGCACTGTTATTTTAAAAGCTTCTGAGAGCTGAGACTTATAAAATGCAAAGTTGTGAGATGCACTGTGGAATTCATAGTATCCTTTCTGTTTGTCCTACTAAACATGCAAGTCCTAGAATGTGGGGAGTAACAGAATTTATAACATAACAAAGGAGCTCCTTATATTTGAAGCTTTTGGGACCCCCCTGCGTAATATGCACCCAGAGACATTACTTAGAGATGAGAGAAAGGAGGTGAGAGTGGCCCAGAGGCACGTATCACCTCCCTACCCATCACCCTCTTTCCATCAGGAGGTTGATAGGTGGCGCCTGCAGGGCAGTGAACTCAAGCCATAGTGCACACTGTTCTCAAGTGCAACTGGTACATCCATAAGTTATTTGGTGCTTGTTATTCAGTTAGGAAAAAGGGCAAGGCCTAGCATAATAATCCTATTTTGTGTGTGAAAACATGTATGTGTCAAGCCAGGAAAGAGCAGCAGGAAATATTTGTCTTCCCCAAGTGCTGAACTGGATGGCCCGACAGTGTCGAGGAGCCAAAGAGGCGTCAGGGCATGATGGTTGCCTTGCGCCCACCGCCACCCACTGGGAGCCCCGCCGCCCCGGCCGAGGAAGCGGAGCGCTCTCTTCTGTGAAGGGTCTCTGTTCTCTTTGTGTTGTGCAACTGTACACTCAGAGTGCCTCCTGAACTGCCTGTAAAAATATACTCATGTGGTGATTTCAGACTTGTTGAAGCGTAAGCCCAATTGCAGAAAGCTGTGGTGCTCCTTGAGACACACTCTGAAATGTCCGAGTGTTATATTCTTTCCTTCTGTCTTGCAGCTTAGGACATTATGGGTTTGGGTATTACACATACTAGTATGTGAGGTCTGTCCAGAAGGTATCCAGCCACATAATATGAGAAATACAGGCATTTATTGAAGAAGAACAAGACACATTGTACACAGGACAATGATGCCTCAGTCCCCTTCAAAGTAGGAACCTTGGAACCTCACACAGTTCTCCCTGTCACCATCAGCTGCCACATTGTATTTTCCTGAATCTCATCGATGGTCGGAAATCTCTTCCCTTTCAAAGGTGATTTTAGTTTTGGGAAAAGCCGGAAGTCACAGGGCACCAGATCTGGACTGTAGGGGGGCTGAGTCACCTGGGTGATTTGATGTTTCACCAAAAAATTCTGCATAAGGTGTGATGCATGAGCAGGTGCATTGTCACAGTGAAGCTGCCCATCACCAGTTGCCCATAGCTGCGACCTTCTGAATCATCTGAATAGTTTCCAGGGAGAAATGTCCAAGCTTAATGCAAAATTTGATGCAGATTCATTGTTTCACTCACTCAGTCATTTTGAATGAGATGGCCACACAGTACACATGCTCTCTCAACAGTGTCTACCACCCCCACAGACTAGTACAGTGAAGTCCTCATTGTTCACACATGTGCATTCAACTCCACTCTCCTTGGCTGCCAGGTTACATCAGTGTCACACAAACCATTCTCATTATATTAGCAATGGCTGGACATTTTACGGACAAACCTCATCTATGTATATATGTGTGTATATGTATACATGTATGTACACAAGGCCCCCTTACCCACAGTTTTGCTTTCTGTGGTGTCAGTTACCTGCAGTCAGCCACAGTCTGAAAATAGTAAGTGGAAAATTCCAGAAATCAATAGTTCACAAGTTTTACATTGTGCACCCCTGTTCTTAGTGGTGTGAGGAAATCTCACGCCATGCCCCTTGGTCCCACCCAGGACACGAGTCATACTGTCATCCAGCATCTCCATGCTGCGTATCCTCCTCTCCCGTTAGTCAGTAGCCATCCTGGTTGTCAGATTGACTGTCCCAGTATCACAGTGCTCCCGTTCCTGTAACCCCTATTTTACTTGATGCGGTGGCCCCCAAGTGCAAGAATAGTTTCAACTTTACATGTACAGGAAAAAACATAGTCTGTCTAGGGTTTGGTACCACCTGTGGTTTCTGACATCCACCGGGGGGTCTTAAGAGTGTATCCCCCACACATAAGAAGGGACAATTCTGTGTGTGTGTGTACATATATGTATATATTTTATATATATATGTACCTGTATACACATCTATTTATCTTCCTACCTATCTATCTATCTATCCATCTATCTACTTAATTACTAAGTATAAAGTTGTCTGTTTCCATATTTCCTAGTCAGTTTGGGCTGCTCTAACAGAGTACCATGGACTGGGTGGCTTAAACAACACACATTCATTTCTCATGGTCCTAGAAATAGGGAATTCCAAGATCAAAGTGCTGGCAGATTAAGTTACCGTTGAGGGCGCACTTCATGGTTTTCGGGCAGCTGCCTTCTTGCTGTGTTGTCACATGGTGGAGGGCAGAAAGAAGAAGCAGGCTTCTTCTGTCCCTTCTTTTTTTCTAAATTTATTTATTTTTCAAGTACAGTTTTCTGTCTATTACTCCCATCCCAACCCACCCCCATGTTCCCCCTCCCTCCCATGTCCACCCTTCTTAGTTGTTGTCCATGTATCCTTTGTATTTGTTCCTCTAAATCCCTCCCCTATTTCCCCTGGAATTCCCTCCCCTCTCCCCTCTGGTCGCTGTCCCCCTGTTCTCTACTTATAAGGGCACTAATCCCATCATGAGGGCTCTGCCTCATGACCTAATTATCTCCAAAGGCCCCACCTCCTAATGACATCTCACTGGGGGTTAGGATTTTAATAAATGAGTTTGGGGAGAATACAAACATTCAGTCAGTGACACTATGTTTGAATGCTAAAAATAATATAAAATTATATTCACAGGAGTTTTTCTTCAATGTTTGCTTGCTACTTGTTTATTCATTTTGTGGTTGCTATTAGACCAGTCGTAGGAGACACCACAAATTTTGAAAAAAAAATGATGAGAGAACTTAAAGTTGAGAATTTTGTTCATTAACTTGATTTTTCCACCTGTACTTTTGGATAATACCCACATACTTTGCATTTTGAAACAGAAAACCTCCCAGGATTTTGTAGGAGCATATTTGAAAATGTAGAAGAACCTGACAGCACCTTTTAAGAAACTAAGCTGTAATGCAAAATACAGGAAACTCATCCAGTAGTGGCATAAAGCCCATAAAGTGAGAAATGTGTCCCCATGGGGAGGTATCCCCCAGGACAGAGGAGTGGTATTGTTTCTGGATCTCACCAGGGAGGACTTGGGGGCTTATTTTAGCTCCCTCTCCGTCATGTGTCCCCACGTCAGTTGCTATTTCAATTGTGAGCATCTTCCTGCAGCTGGCGATGTGCTGATTGCCAGAAGCCCTCATGGGCGGGCGGGGGAACACGTTGGCCCTGTGCCCACTAGTAACTCGGTTAGTCTCTGGGCGTCTATTCGTTGAGCACTGGATTCATGCTTATGAAATAATAAAAATGTGCAACACAAGATAAGATTCTGGCTCATACAAACTCAGTCGTTTTAGAGGGAAAATGATTACATATGAAATAGAGAGAACTCTTGATTAAGACAAGTAGAGTATAAAAGAAGTTGTTACAGTCAACTTGTACCTGACATGCGCATTAGTATACTCTTAGTGAAGACTATCAACATTTATTTAGTAAAAAATCCAATACTTAGGAAAATATTCACTGTTCTGTGGATACTATCCTAATGTATAAAAATATTACAATCATCATAGTTCAGGGACACAAAATCTCCTAATAATTTCTTGATGAATAAAATGGTCTGGTGTTAATACTCTGAATATGCTGTATTATTTGTTTTATTTCAAGCTTCTATAACCCCCCCCCCCAACTATTACAGTGAAGCCTAGGCAGTTTTCTGTGTCACTGAGAGCTGCCCTTTCCTCTCCCTAAAGGTGCCGCAGTGAGCCCAGCCATCTTTGAAGGGAGACCCTCCCCATAGTGTCCCTGCTGCCCTATCTCCTAGGGGACATTCCCACTGTGGTCATTGCTCATTCGCCTCTAACCTTGGCTCCTACACTTGACAGCCTAGTCACTTACTAATAGTTTCCCCATCAAATTGTGTGGTCCTGCAATTAACGCTAACAGAGTGACACCTTGGGCACCAGTGTAGTAAGTACATGTCTGAGGTGTGATGGAACGGGGCTGCTCCTAGATTGTTACAGACCTATGGTGACATCTGTGGGTTATTGTGTGTTTCCAGCCAATGGACACCTTCTTTTTTATTGTTATTCTATTACAGTTGCCCCAGTTTTCCCCCCTTTGCCCTCCTCTGCCCAGCCCACCTCCCTGCTTCCACAGTCAATCCCCATACCATTGTCTGTGTCCATGGGTCGTTCATACATGTTCTTTGACTAGTCCCTTCTTCTTCTTTCCACCATTATCCTCCTCCTCCCTCCCCTGCAGCCACTGTCAATCTGTTTCATGTTTTTATGCCTCTAGTTCTGTTTTGCTTGTTAGTTTATTTTGTTCATTAGATTCCTTGTATAAGTGAGATCATATGGTATTTGTCTTTCACTGACTGCTTTATTTCACTTAGCATAGTGCTCTCCACCTGTATCCATGCTGGTGCAGAAGGTCGGAGCTCCTTTTCTCTTTCTGCTGCATGTGTAAATGTACCTCAGTTTTTGATCTACTCATTTACTGATGGACACTCAGACTGTGTCCAGCACTTGGCTATTGTAAATAGTGCTACTATGAACATTGGGGTGCATAGGTTCTTTTGCATTGGATATCTTCTAGTAGGTATATGGTTTTGTTGACTTGAAGGCACTTTATTGTTATTATAGATATTTAAATAATAAGAACAGTTATGCCATTGATTGATTGATTGATTGATTGCTATGGCTGGTCCAACCCTGGGTTGTTGAGAATTAACTATAATGATCATTTATAATCAGATATTTGGCACAGATTCAAGACAGAGAATGGTCCCTGAGGAAGACATTATGCAGTCAGGGAAGGCCACGTGGAACCTGGAGGTATCTGGCTGAATCCTGAAATGTATCTTGAGATTTATATGAGAGTGGGAGGCAATGCCTATGGCTCTGGGAGTTAGTGCTCAGGGCTCTGGGCAAATATCTTGAAGAACTTCTTTTCCTTTCCCTAGGCATCCAGGAAAAGAAAGATAGGAGCAGGTAGCCAGAGAAAAAGGTAGTTCTCATGGAAGCCATGTCCCCAGGGTCTCTAATGGAGGACCTTTGGACACCTGGTGGAGGGGGACGAGACCCTGCTAAATCCTCTGGACCTAGAGCCACCTGACACTGTAATAGTTAAGTGTGAATAAAATACCAGAAGTATCCCTTCACTGTGGGCACCTCAGAGGCACCTCCTGTCAAACCTAAGTCTTTTGAGACGTGAAGGTAAAAGTATGTTTCTCTGGCATGTCTTCCCTCCAGGTGGCCTGGAGTTAATCAAAGTTGGGTCAGAGTTTTTGCATAGGGACTGGTCAGCATCTGCACAGGCAGATTGAGTCATTGAGTCATCTTTCCCCAGTGCCCTGTTTTCCTTGGAGTTTTTTTCCATTTTTGGTTTTGTTTTTTTTTTACAGGTTTAACCAGTTTATTAAACTTCAACCTGTCTCTTGATTTGGACTCTCCCCTGATTGTTGTCTTGTTCTTTTATTTTTCCCAAGCTATCTTAAGTGTATTAAAGCTGACTTATTGTTTTGTTTTCCTGTAAATAACTATATTCTGAAGTTTTGTCATTGAGAGACTGCAGTTTTCCCCTTGTCTTTGGGCAAACCTGGATCCTAGAACTAAAGTTTCAGACACCTTCTGGGTCCTTGGGCTCCCAAGCTGCACTGTAGATTTTCTTCTTTCTGACAGTTATAGAGCCCCAGTCAACCATCCGTCACACTCTAGTGTGAGAGCCCTGCTCTAGAGGGTGACTGAGGGGCGGGGCCAACGCCTGGCAGAGGTGCAAGCTTAGGCAGAGCCCGGCCCTCTCTCCGAAGAGGGAGTGGTGCGCGGACCTGCCCAGCCCTCAGCGCTCAGAGTCTTCTGGTTCTCTTAGCCTTTTCTCTTTTTGAATGATTTCCTTTTTTCTTTCTTTTGTGGTCAGTACAAGGAGTGCCCTTGTCCAAAGCAGGCAAATTCTTCCCCAATTTAGTATCCTGAGGAGGAGCCCTGGAGGAAACAGAGGCTTAAATCGGTCTAGTCCAGTTCACGAGTCTGCAAAGCTTTTTAGTAATAAACAGAGTTATGGGAGAGGAGGGAAAACGACTTTATTTTTGGCACCAAAAACAACCTACTTGAAACAATAGTTTGTGTTTACCGCAACCACCTATGTGGTTTCCGGTCGCGAGTCCGTGGCTGGCTGAATTTAACCAAGCAGCGGTGGCACTGATGTGTTTTTCTCGCTTTGTGGGAACTTCACACTGGTCAGCTCCCCTCGGTCCTCTGAACGCAATAGGCCGATTCCTCATAAGCTGCCTCAGCCTGGGCTTCTGGAGGTGAAGCCCATTCTTGCAACACAAGGTAAGGTAGGCTCTGACACCTTGCCTCCCACGGGCTTCTCAAAACTGAGAACTGGTCCCAGTTCTGGTCCTTTACGGTGTTGGCATGTCGTTGGCTGCTGTCTAGTTTAGGGCCATCTGTGCTTGAGCAAACTCTTTCCTGAGGTGACCTTTTTAAAGGTAATGCCAGGAAGTTCTGAATAGGCTTTGATTGGGAGGAGCTGGAAGGAAGCACCTCAGTAGCTTAAAGTAAAATACTTCCCAAGGTCAACCCTAACCACTAACTGACTAACCAGCTAATTCACTAGGGGCTTCCGTCTGTGGTCTGGGACCTCAGGGCCGGAGCCGTGCTTGTGTGCATGGGCACCCTGTCCCGGGCTGAGTCATCAGAATTCTGCACTGGCACTCAGCCACTTAGGGTGTAAGGATTATCACCATGTGAGTCATCTTGCATACAAATTAGAGCGGCTAGGAAAATTGCAAGGGGAAATGCCAGTATATGTGTGTCTTAGTCCTAGTCTGGTGTACTTTCAGTAGGAGTGAGGTTTTCCTTCATGCCCCAGCCTTAGAGGAAAATAAATGTTGAAAATTTTGTTGCCCTGAAATTAATGGCAGGACCAAGTTCCGGCCCGGTCAATCTGGGCACCCAAGACCAGTTACTCTAGTTTCCTAACACTTTTACCCACTGTCTCATTTTCTAAGAAATGGGGCTTTTGTCAGCTCCTGTGGCTGTATGTGATGAGTTCCAACCCGTTCTCCTTGGTCCTCTCAAGTCCCCCTTTGTTATAAGGCTTCTCTCCCCAAAGCCTCTTGTTTGAATCTGATGTAAGTCTGTGTTTTAGAAAGTACTCATATTTACCCAAGATAACTCTTACCTTCAGAACAAATATATAAAATTTCAGTCACCACAGAACCATTAGACTTTAGAGAATTGTTACATAAAAATGACTTTATTCAGCGTTTAAGATAAAGGAGAAAGGGTCTTTTTTAAAAATGATTTTTTATGAAGTTGAAGAAGATGCTCTAACCAACACCTATGATTTGTAGTTGCTGATGTAAAAAAAATGATTGAAAGGATGTGCTTTACAAGCAGAGAATTAATCACAGCAGTGTGCCCTGCTTTGCTCATACATGTGGCTGTCTTATGTTATTTGCTGTTTTTCTTCTTAGATTTAAAAGTAGAATTCTTTTCTTGCTCCTTTTTCAGAGAGAGTTTGAGTAGATGATCTTGAAGACTGAGAGAGCCGAGCTGTGAACACTTTGAAGTTATTCTACATCTGAAGCCAGATTTAAATATTGGCATTGCAGTAAGTATTCAGGAAAGAAATACAACGGTTTTGTGGTTAACAAAACTGTTAACCGCAGTTTTGCCTGCATTCTGAGAATAGTTAAAAGAATGTTATGAAGGGTGAATTTGTTTGAATCACATTCAGCAAATCAGAGCTCTGAGAAAATTGAAGCTACCTCTGTGATTGGGGGTTTCTTTTTGAACTGAGCTGTGGCTGTGAGGGAAATTTCAGGGACTCTGTAAGTGAGACTTTGTAAATGAGACCAGACCTGGCCATAAAAAGGGGCGAGGGAGTGCCCTTCCAGGAACTGTTCTCTCAGAACTGCCTCTCTGGGGCCGTATTTCTCCAAGTGTGTTCCCTAGATTGTTAGTGCGGTGGGGACAGGTGGAGGAAGATAGGTCTGTGCTCAAATGAGTTTGGAGAACATGGGCTAAAGATAAACAGTCCTCCTTACTGAAGGATCTCCAAACCAGCGAGCCTTTTTCTCTCCGTGGGGGTGTGCAGTTGCCAGTGTTTATCAGAGCCCAGTGGGACTTTTTTCTTGTTGAACACCAGCCATATGTGGTGTTCGAGTCTAACACTATAACAATAAATGAGACTGGTGATGTGGGTGTATAGATAGTAAATAAGGTAAGAAATAAGGGAGAGCAATTATTGAGAGGCATGACAGTGTATTTAAGAGAATGGTCTAGGGAGCTAGGGGGCCTGGGCTTTAATCCCGAGTCTGCCAATTATAAACTGCATGACTTTGAGTAAGACACTTAACCTCTTAATTTCCAATCTGTAAATTGGTGATAATAGCACCTACCTAGTAAGGTTGTTTTGAGGATTAAAATGATGAATACATGTTGGCAATTACTAAGCATAATATACAAGTGTTACCAAATTTGTGCTTACAGTGATCATGGCAGAGTGCTTTGAAGATTACAGGATAGGCTGACTGGGGAAGAGATAGTGGTGGGTGGAGACTTTTGAATATGATGGTCCAGGACTGCTCTGCGGCAGGTTCCTGTAAGAGTGAGAAACACTGAGCTATGCAGATAGAGAAGCAGTGCAAAGGTCTGTGATTTATGCAGAGAAGCACTTGAAAAACCCAGTACCTTTTCATGAGTTAAAAAAAAAGCCCAAAACTAAACAACAGCAACAAACTAGGAATGGGGGGAACTGCTTTAACCTGAGAAAGGGCATGTGTGAGACCCACGGCTAACATTGTACTTGACCATGAAGGACTGAGAGCTTTCCCCTGAAGGTCAGGAACAAGACAGCTGTCATCACTTCTGTTCAGGGTGGTATTGGGGAGTGCTAGCCAAGGCAGTTAGGAAAGACTATAGAGTAAACGATTTCTAGATTGGCAAGGAGGAAGCAAAACTATATTCAGAAATGACGTGATCTTGTCCATGGGAAAGCCACTCAACTATTATAAGAACTACACAAGTTCAGAAAGATTGCAGGACCCAAATATTAATTGTAGTGCTTTGCACTTATAATGAATCTCAAATTATTAAGAAAATAAATTCTTTTATAATAACATGAAAAATAATAAAGTACTTAGCAATAAATGTAACCAAAGAAATGTAAAACTTAAAATGACAAAACTTCAATTGAAAAAAATTAGGAAAATCTAAGGAAATGGAAAAATATTCCATTTCTCAAAGACTTGAGAAAGTCTTACTTACTGTTGTTCAAATGGTGATATTTTCTAAACTTATCTATATATTCAGTATAGTTTCTGTCAAAATCTCAGATGGATTCTTTGCAGAAATTTAAAATATGATTCTAAAATTTATATAGAAATGTAAGGGGCCCAGAATAGATCACTGAATCTTGAAAAGTAGCAAAATTGGAAGAGTCAGTCTTCCCAACTCTAAAACTTAACACAAAGCCACAGTAATTAAGACATTGTGGTACTGGCCTAAGGACAGGCATACAGATCTTTTGAACAGAATTAGTAGACCAGAAATAAAACCATACATTTATGATAATTGATTTTTTTTACAAATATCCCAAGACAATTCAATGGGAAAAGAATTGTCTGTGCCACAATGATTTTGGGACAAGTGAATATCCACATGGATAAGAATAAACCTCACACTAGATTTTAAAAAATGATCTCAAAGTGGAAGAAAGACCCAAATGTAAGAAGTGAAACTATAAAATTCTTTAGAAAACAACAGGGGTGTTAATCTTCATAACTTTTGCTTAGAAAATATTTTTTAATTATAACACCGAAAGCACAAGTGACAAAAAATATATAAGTTGGACTTCAACAAAATTAAAAACTTTTGTATATCAAAAGACACTATCAAGAGCGTACAAAGACAGTCCACAGAATAGGAGTATTTGCAAATCATGTAATCTGATAAGAAGCTTGTATCTAGAATATATAAAGAACTCTCACATCTCAATGATAAGAAGATAACCCAATTTAAAAATAGGCAAAGATCTACCCTGGCCAGTGCGGCTCACTTGGTTGGAGCATCATCCTGTAAACTGAAAGGTCTAGGGTTCAAGTCCCAGTCAGGGCACATGCCTAGGTTATGCTTTGGTACCTGGTTGGGTGGGGCATGCTTGCACATACAAGAAGCAATAGATTGACGTTTCTTGCTTTGATGTTCCCCTCTCTTTCCTTCCCTTCCCCTTTCACTAAAAACATAAATAAGCATGTTCTTGAGTGAGGATTAAAAAATAGGCAAATATATGAATAGACATTTCTTCAAAGAAGATAGGCAAATGACCAATAGGTACATGAGAAGATCCTCAATATCACTAGTCATCAGGGAAATGCAAATCAAAACTGCAGAGAGATACTATTTCTAACCCAGCATGAAAGACAGACAGTAACAAGTACTGGCGAGGATGCAGAGAAGCTGGAACTCTCATACACTGCTGGTGGAAATGCAGGATCTCTCCAAGGAAACTGCTTTGGAGAACAGTCTGGCAGTTCCTTATACAGGGAAACACAGACGTACTTTATGATCCGGCATATCCACTCCTAGATACTTACCCAAGAGAAATGAAACCTTACATCTGTACGAAAGTGTAAATGTAAGCACTTGCTCATAGCAGTGTTATTTTAATAATCAAAGAATGGAGACCACCCAAATGACCATCATTTGATGAATGGACTAATAAAATGTTGTATGTCCCTAGGATAGGACATTATTCAGCCATAAAAAGAATGGAGAACTCAGGCATGCTACAATATTGATGAATCTTGAAAACATGCTACATGAAAGAAGTGGGAGATAAGAGACCACATATTGTATGCTGCCAGTTACGTGAAACTTCCAGAGCAGGCAGATCTGCTGCAGAGGCAGAAGGTGGATTAATGCTGCCTGGACTGGAGTGTTCAGGGCAAAATTGAGAGCAACTGCTAATGGGCACATGGTTTTTTTTTTGGGGGGGGGTGATGGAAATGCCTAAAATTAGTTTGTTAATGATTATACAACTCTATGACTACATTAAAAACCATTTAATCATACACTTTCAATTGATGGATTGTGTGGCATATGAATTATAGCAGTAGAACTGGTGTACATGTCAAACAGGGTGTGCTTTGCAGGTGGGGCTGTCAGCAGGCGGTGATAGATGGGACGCTGGAGCAAGGGCCAGGGAGGAATCAACAATGACCCCCCAAATTTGACCATGGCAGCTTCTAAGGAGAGAAAAGACTGGGAGTTGCTCTTGGTTTTCGGAGTTTTTGGTTTTTAAATGGGGGGAGACAGCTTTGAAAAGCCAGACTTCTGTTGTAGACAAACTGACTCTGAGTACCTGTGAAATATCCAACGAGAGATTTTAAGTAGACAGTTGAATGTGCCTGGAGAACTCAGAAGGACAGTACTGACTGGAGGTAAAATGTAGATGATAACTAAATCCACAGGTAACTAAGAAAATGGGGAGAGAGAGAAAGAGGGAGAGACGGAGAGGGAATGAGAATGACAAGGCTTAAGGTGAGGTGGGAAGAGGAAGAGAACCACGGAGAAAACAGAAGGAGCACCAGCCAGAAGGAAAGGGAAAGTAGGCCAGTGCTGGGTCACTGAACCCAGACGTGATAAGGAGGGAGGGGTCCACAGCACGGGTGCGATCTCGAGGTCAGGAAGAGAACCCAGGTGTCCTTTGGACTGCCAAGACAGGCGTTGCTCGTGACTTAGAGAAGAGTCGTAGTTCGGGAGCGCAGACCCCAGGTCAGAGTGGGCTGAAGCGGGATGTGAAGTGCTCAAGTGGAGAGAGCGGTGAGGCAGCAGGTGAAACTTGCCCTAGGATCCTTCCCTGCTCTGCTGAGACGCCGGAGAGGGAGTGGGAGTGCCCGTGGGGTTCGCAGGCATCGCTCCCTTGGAGCCAGCTCCTAGGGGTTAGATGCTGCCCATGGGGAGCTGCCAACCTATAGGTAAGGCTGGGGCAGGAGGGGAGTGAAGAGGGTTATTCTTTGGGTTTTCTCTCTCACGTTTTTATCTCCTTTTGTGATAAAGTAGAAAGAATTTTATTAATGTGCTTTTTTGAAGTTGAGGTGGAATTGTTTTAAATTCTTCATTTGAAATCAGAATAACGAGGAAGGGCATTGCACACTTTCAGATTCAGTCTTTATAAAGCAAAGTCCAGCTGTGCCGGCCGGGGCTTCCCATCTCTTCAGACGCCAGTGCAGCTGGAGCGGCTCCTGGAGCGAGGAACAGCTCCTCCCTTTCTTTCTCCTGAGTCGGTGGACCGCTGCTTAGGCTCTCAAGCCCATCGGATATTTTGGGCAAAAATCACGTTTTGAGCACATGTCTGTTGACTGCTCATTGTGTGAGGCCAAACATTGTTTGCTTTTCTTTTACAGGGAGGGTGTGTACACGTGTGCATGCAGGCACGTGCACACTGTCTGGTGAGTCACGTTTTTAAAGTTACCTCTTAGTGTTTTAGCTCACATTTCTGCTCTTTATTACGTGGCATGTAAATGGCTTATCATAAAAGAGTATTTTTAAAATCCACTGTTTTTGAACTGGCTTGGCACAAAATTAGAAAACATCCTTGTTTTCAAGCCCTGGTTAAAGGCTCCTTATAAGGATTTTTCGTGTGTGTGTGCTGGAGGGGCGGGGGGGCTGTGAAAAAAATTATATGGTTGTTGTTTGGTTGCGTTTTATTGTATATGGAGGGGGCATGTATTGGGGGTTTTAAGGGAAGCATTTTCAATACTTCATTAAAACATTCTTCCTCTGAAAGAAGCATCTTAATTTGTTCTAGAGCGCAGATCCATAGGGTGTTAAATTCATTATTATGAGAAAACTGTATTTGCAGCCTGTCCCATTTGGTTGGAAGCTAGACTGTCTGTCATCCACAAGGAGACAGGAAATCAGCAGCTTGAAAACGAGCTGTGCCTTCAGAGTGCTGTCCGTTTCAGCTGTCCCCTGCCCCGGGTGCAGGGAATGGTACTAACGTCTGTCAGCTTCCAGTCACCGGAGAATCAGTGTGATTATGGGCAGGGGATCACTTGAACCTCAACCTGTTATTTTGCCTCCAGGGCTGTGCTAATGGAAAGTTTTCGTATCTTGATTTTATTTTTTAATCACTTTTAGGAAAACACTTTGTGGTTCAATTTGATATTAAATGAGCAAAGGAAAGTATGTGTAAAAAGAACAGGTTTGTTCAGCCCTGCTTCCAGCTAACTGCTTTTAGGGAGGGTCATGACCAGGGTCGGACAGGGTCAATGTCAGGGTCTCCTGATTGTCTCTGAGACCTGGACTGCTGAGCAGGTGCTACTGACAACATTTTAGCTCGTTTTGTGCAGGAGGATGGATTGGGTTCCTTCTGCTCAGGATGGATCTGTGCAGACTGCTTGTTTCTCAGAAGGCTCCTTGTTTGTTTTGGGGCGCAGCCAGGCCTCTCCTGTGGGTGGTGTGCGCTGCCACAGACCTCAGGCCCCGGAGCTTGTGCTGTGCTTTGTCTGTCAGGTCGGATGGGCTGTAGGAAACAGGGGGCCAGGGTTTGGGACGGCGTCTGAGTGATGTTCATGAGCCTGTGCAGGCACAGCCTCGGCAGGTTGCCTTGAGATGTGGGACTCCGGGTGATGTGAAGAGAGAGCAACAGAAGAGACAGGTATGGGGCTTCTGTCTTTTCTGCAGTAACTCCACCTGGCTGCGCTTAGGGACTTGGTCAGCATGGGGCCTCACGCTCGCTCTTTGGTGTGCGTGTGGTGGTGATTTCGGGATGTTTGATAGAGTACTTAGTGTGCAGCATTCCTACTAAAAGTGCCAATAATTTGACTTTTTACGTAACAATATCGTTTTATTTTTTAAACTGCTGTGCTACCACCAAAATCTACTATCTAGCTTTCTCTAAATAGGAAAAGCAAGCACATAAAACTCATAAAGGAATCTTTCTTTGTGATCTTTTATTAAATTCCATGTAGGATATAGGCCTTATTTATAATAAAGTTTACCATAAAACAGGAAATAGAAACCATGGAAGACTATCAATCTACCTTTAGAATTCTTCATTCCTCACCTATTCTCAATTCTCTCTCTCTCTCCCTCTCTCTCTCTCACTCTCTCACACACACGCGCTTGCAACCACACCTGTATTTGCTTCAAAACTGGGTAGCAAACGTCCTGTAGGGCAACAGAAGGTACAATACAATCAAGTAAGAGGTTGAATATAAATTGGAACAAGCCTTAACTTTTCACTTTCATTTGGCTACTTTTACTAATTCTCTTGCCGGGTTTAGGCTTTTCAAACATTCTTTGGCTCTGGGAGAGGGCGTTGTATAACTGTAAAACTTGAGACTCCTGGCCCTAGAATAAATGTTCCTTTAAAAACCCTAAGGACAGAAAATTGGACACAGCTGTGCAAAAGAAAAGGGAAAGAACGCCAAGGGCTGGTCCAGGGTTGCGGGCGCCCCGACCAGCCTCCTTGAGCCCACTGGGACTGTGGTTTCTTGACTGGGAGCTTCAGTGGTCTTTTTGAAAGTCGTAGGAAAAGGCTAAGACCTCCCTTTAGAACTGGATGTTTCTGTGATGTGGTTAGGAGAGCATTCTGACTGGATTTGTTTTTCATTGTCCTGCTTGTCCTGTGCATATTCTATTGTGTTCCTCTGGAGAGAATTGGGATTTCTCGTCATTTTCTGCGATGTTGTGATTGCACAGTTCCCACTTAGGAGTAAGCTTCAGAGCTGAAGCAGTTCCCACCAGCCAGAACAGAGAAGAGGCAAGGAAACTGCCCCTCCGCTCCTCCCTCGGTCACAGGGTTTCCCTCAGGACGAGCAGTCTTTAAGTGTAGCCCTGAGGACACAACATTGCTGCTCCTTGCTTCCTGTCCCCTGGGCGGCCGACTTCTCCCAGGTTGGCTGGTGGGTGCCCCCAGTTGGTTTGTGGCCCACAGGAGCCATCACCATGGACCCTAACCTCAGGGCTGCATGGGATTAATCATTCTGCTCTGTGTCAGACTGTGTAATGGTGATTCATACTTCTTCCTCTGCAAGATTAGATTACTTTAATTCTCATATCCTGACTGTGCACCAGGGATTTGAAATACTTGTTGGTATAGAGAGCAGTGTCATGTTGCTGGGCAAAAAGGACTGACCTTGCCCACTTGGCCATCATCAGAAAACTCTTAGGGCTGGCCTGTTGTGATCTTGCCTTCAGTTAGTTCACCTCGGAGGCTGCAGGCAGGGCCTCTGCATGCACCTGGCCCAGGTGCAGTGTACTTCCCTAAGTGAGGCTGTGTCTAGGTCTGAATGCGTGAGAGATGTGCAAGGGAGTCCTGCATTGAAATCGGGCACTGCGTAGTGGGGAAAATCTTCCTCAAAGAGGTACTTGGGAAGGAAGTAAAATGATTCGGGCTGTGGGGCAGTCACCCTGAAGCCAGCAGGGCCTGTGAGCAGAATTTGCAGGATGGTGGGAGCAGAGAGAGGTCAAGGAGCCTTTGAAAAACCTCTGTGTTCTGGCTCTCTTCCTTTAAACTATGTATTATTCATTCTGCTCTTTCAACAAATACTAATTGAGCCCTTCTATGTCCTGAGCACTGGAGTTTAACAAACATCTACAAAACAGACGCAGTCTCTGCTCTCCTGGAACTCGCTTTGCTGGGGTGGGCGGTGGTACTGCTGTAGGAACCTGGGCTGGAGAGAGCCGAGAGCAGGGTCAGGAGGAGCAGGGAGAACTAAGTGTAGTAGTTTGAGGGGTATTTGCCTATTTATTTCCTGTCTTTCCTCTGATACAATGTACTCTGTCCACTGCCTTTATATTTTCCATAGATTGCCCTGAACGGATTTCTTCCTACATGCTGATAACATGGTCTCAGGAGTCCATGAGATAACGTCAGGGCCTTTGAAGGATTTATCTGTTACAGACTGAACCTGTGTTGGATCGAGCGTTTTAATCTTTGTTTACTGCACTACTGTCCGCTAATTCTCACTCCAGAATGCCTTGTGTTAACGTACTTCTCTCTCCTTGGACCCCCTTCCTGCCTTTCTTCTCTCCTTTCTTTTCTCTCTGCTGGTTCTCTCCATTTGTCTTTCGTGAAGGTGAGACTGCAGCACTTTGCTCTGGATTAGAGTCTCCGTTGTCTAGAACTGGATGGGGCTCTGGGAACCTCAATCTAGATATACAGTTTTTGGTCTCTAGACTAAAATCAACTTTTTACTTGATGCAGCTAAATGAGAAATAGGAGAAAATGAAATAAATATTTCATAAAGCTAAACTTAATTAGCTTTATTTTCTTTTCAACCTTTTAGTTCTTAGTGTTTTCCACCTACCCCAGAAATTACTCATCCTGCTGAACTTCGCTCCCTTCCCTCACAGCACTCCCTGCCACCCCTCGTTGGACTCCTCCCCCGCCTCGTTCTCCCACACTTTGGTCCTCAGACAGTGCCCTTCTCCTCAGTCTTGTAGCCCCTGTCCCAAGACAAGAGTCACTGCCGAAACCTTCGGGTAGGAAGTCACCAACTGTGCTGCCAGGAGCCCCAGTTGGGGCCACATGTACATTTGAAGCTATAACACGTAGCAGTTCCATTTTGTAAATTACTGGTACTGTGGCCCAAGTGTGCAGCCCTCACTTAGGATTCTATTTCCAGAAGAAAATGAGAATGAATTTCACAAGGGGACCCACACTGAGCAGGAGAGTGCATGCGCTGTGCCTCCAACCCTAGGTGGGTGGGTTGGGGTGGCTTGGTTCATGGAGGCTGGGAACACTCTTGCAGAGAAAGCTGCCCAGGCCCTCCCTGCTCCCAGTGCCTCTCTGAGGTCTGGATATTGCTCCTGGTTCTCCTTTGTGACATGGTGCAGATATTTGCCTGTTCACACACTCTTGAAGAGCAAACAGAGGTTCTTTGTATTTTTCATTCAGGAGTAAGAATATTCCATTCCCTCTTGGTGTTTGGGATCAGCAGAAGAAACTACTTGTGGTGCAAAGCTTTGTGTCAACAACAGCACGGAAAGGAAAGAGCCTCCAGGGTGTTCTGTGGGGCAGGAGGTCCTCACTCCACCAGCTGCATCACTTCAAAGTCATGTTCCCACTTGAGAACCTCTGTGATTCTGCCATGTGACAAATTGACAGAAATCCCATATTTTGAGATATATAGTGGCCTAAATGGATCATGTCATTCTTTGTGCATCTCTGATTACTCTCAAGACTCTGAGTCTGGTGTCCAGGAATGTGATGTTGGTCCAGCTGTGCGAGAGACTGCATCCCTGGAGCCAGGACTCATAAACGCGGTCCAGGCTCCCCCTTGGCAAACTCACATTTCATTTTGACTGTGAGGCCAGCAGTTCTGTTCATGCTGAGCATTGCTACACACCCATGTTCTTGAAGCAGCAGCCTGGGAGAAAAGAGTTGGCTTGCTCATCTGTTGTTTAAGCCAGTGACCTACACATGACCTTGAGACTTGAAAGATTGTCATCTAAAGCCAGTGAAGTTCTTCATGAGCTTTGAGAGAGACACAGACAGACAGACAGACAGACTCATTGCTTGTTCGACTTAGATTATCAGGGAGAGGGGAAATTTGTTGGTTGAAAAATAATGTTGACCAAAAATAATATCCCCCCTTTTTTGCTTATTCAAAAAACTACCCAGAAACAACATTATTTGTCCATGGTGCAGAAGGCTCAGAGTGGTGTATTCAGTGTGTGTATAAGGAGACTAAGGC
Source organism: Sturnira hondurensis (assembly GCF_014824575.4). Classification (NCBI taxonomy): domain Eukaryota; kingdom Metazoa; phylum Chordata; class Mammalia; order Chiroptera; family Phyllostomidae; genus Sturnira; species Sturnira hondurensis. The sequence goes on from NW_028095541.1 coordinate 11,585,987, forward strand.
ATGTCCCTGTCTTTACTTAGAGATGCCACAATTCTAAGTTTATGGGGAAAGAAAAAAGAATGAAATGAAATTATTCCAAGTCTTGTCCTGTCATAGCAGGAGTTAGAACATAATGTATACAGGTCCTAGTTGCCAGGTCTTCCCATCCTCGGGGAATGAGCAGCTTAAAAAAATACTTCTAATGATTGCTCAAGTCCATTGCCATTTAGGAAGCGGAACTGTTCAGAAGGCAGCAGCAGTGAGACAGAGAGTGTTTTTGTCTTTTGCTCCCCGCACGGACGGTGCTGGCCAGGGCTTGGACATCAGCCCTCCTCTGAGAGAGGTACTCTCCACGGGAAAGGTGAGCAGTGAGGCTGGTGCCCAAAAGCACCCAAGCTGGCTGTATCTATTTTATTTTCTGCCTGTAAGCTGAAGAACCAATGTGTCACTCTCCAACTTCAGAGGGGTATTAAGTATTGATTAATCAAATCTGAAAAAAAGAGAGAATTTTGTTGCCGAATTACAATAAGAAAAAAAGAACGAGCTGCAAGCTATTTTGATTCTGGTTGTCAGTTTCCATATACAAACATTCATGACCTTTACTGAGTGGCAGACATTGGTTGATAGGTTGTGTGGATAGAGGTGTGATGGTGTCCCTGGCTTCTGGGCGCTAAGAGAATAAAGGCTGGAAATCATAGACCATATCAAAGAAAGGTTTATAGGTAAAATAATGTCAACTGAGTCATAAAGAATGATTAGCAGTAGTCCTCCACCTTTTTTGGCCTCAGGGACCAGTTTCATGGAGATAATTTTTCCACGGAGGGGGAAGCGGGTATTCAGGAGACCAGAGGCGCTCAGCCGGTAATACGAGCACAGCTTTACCGGTGGCGCACCTCCTGCTGGGTGGCCCAGTTCCTAACAGGCCACGGACTGGGACCAGTCCATGGCCTGGGGGTAGGGGACCCCTGGATTAGGGGATTTCTAAATGAGAAGGAAGGGAAGAGCGCACTGGCATACAACCACTGTGATCGCTGTGGTTTCTCACCGTCACCTGCTGGGGGCAGGATTGGTGGGGTACGTGGCTTGAAGAGATAGGCAGGCCCTCAGGCACAGAGGCCAGGGTCTTTGGCATCTCCAATAGGCCAGGCATTCTCAGCTCTGTTTCTCACCGGGACATGTGTGATGGATGCTCTCCTCCTGTGTCACACACTCTGAGTGTATCCACATGGGGCGTTGGTAATGAAGCGGGGCGTTAAAATTCCTCGTGACATCACAACTACTGGCATCCCCCCTTTAAAAGGCAGTCACGGCAGATCTTGGTCCGTAGGAAATGATCTCTGGGTCATCACTCAATCCTTTTTTCTACCACTGATGAATCTCTAAGTGCAAGAGGGCGAAAGTGACTCTTTTAGAAGGACATTCTTACATTTACTCTTCAAGCACATTTAATTTGAAGAGTTTGTCCAGCAGCTTTATCACTGAGCACTGACTGGCTGCCCAGCCCTCAGGCACCAGGCCCTCTCGCGGAACTGCTGCCAGAGCCCGGGCTGAGCTTTGGGCTGGGAGGGATGTGCCAGGTTAGGCTGGGCGCAAGGCATCCTGCACACAGTGGAGAGGATGGGTTTGGGGAGGTGTCGGAGGTTGAGGGGGCAGTCAGGGGCTCTGGCAAGAGGCAGGGAGAGCATTACGGAGAGGTGGAAGTAGTGGGGAAGCCTGCGCTTCAGGCAGCAAGACTGGGTGATGGCTGGAATGGAAGTGACCAGCCTGAGTGAGACTGTGGTCACTTAGGTAAACAGGGACACGTGTCATAATGTGAGAGGACGGGTGTCACCACGTTGCTGTGATATAGCTAGTGTTCTGAACCCCAGGAAATGACCACCATCCTGAATCCTGCCTCAGGTGTGGCAGAACTCACTCTGGCAGAGGTGGGGTAAGAAAGTGACTGCCCAGGGTCAGGGTCCTGGGAAATAGACATTTGAGGGAGAGGAAAGGAAGGAAGGGCCAAGCACCAACTAAGGATGGGAGGGGTCAGCAGGGCGTGGAGAGAGACAAAGAAGTGTTTCAAGAGAGCGTGCTCCATGAAGTTGGAAGTAGTCGGATCAGATGCCTTGGAGAGGCCAAGTCCTCCGGGAGAGCCTGTCCTGGTGGGCAGCAGTTTCTGGGTGCGAGGGAGCTGGAACCCAACTGGAAAACTGATAGGGGAGCAAAAGAAAACTGGGGGAGGGAAGATTGTAATTGTGGAAGATGAATTCTGATGAAAAGTGGAGGTACGTTTGCACAACAGAATACTACTCAGCCCTAAAAAAGAGGGAAATCTTACCTTTTGTAACAGCACAGATGGACCTGGAAAGTATTATGCTAAGTGAAATAAGCCAGTCAGAGAAAGACAAATACCATATGATCTCATGTGTATATGGAATCTAATGAATAAAATAAACTAACAAAGTAGTGAAATAAGCCAGTCAGAGAAAGACAAATACCATATGATCTCACGCATATGTGAACTCTAACGAACACAATAAACTAATAAACAAAATAGAAACAGACTCACAGATGCAGAGAGTAGACTGACAGCTGTCAGAGGGGAGGCGTGTTGGGGGGCTGAGTGAAATAGGTGAAGGGATGAAGAGATTAAACAAAAAGCAAACGAAAAACCAGACACAGACAACAGTATGGGGATTACCAGAGAGGAAAGGAGGCAGAAGGAGGTAAAGGGGGGATAAGCGTCGATGGAAAGAGACTTGACTTGGGGTAGTGAACACATACAATGTTCAGATGTCGTATTATAGAATTGTACACCCGAAACCTTTATAAGTTTATTAACCATGTCACCCTAATAAATTCAATTTAAAAAAGAGACACAAGGCAGGCAAGTGCTTGCAGGGGGAAGTGGGCTGGGGGAGCTTGTGGGGTGGGATGAGGGAGGTCGGAGCACGTTCTGGCCGCTCAGCTGTCCATCATCCAGTGACGTGAGAGGACAGTGTGTCCTCTGTGTGCTCCCCGGCGTCCCCAGAGCTAATTGTTTCTAGGAGGCTAGTTTGGCCCTCAGCGGGGACAGGTCAGTATTTGGATCTAGGCTCTATGGATTCTGAGAGGATATAGGCACTGAAACATAGCAGTTGGTTCCTCCTACCACTTGGAAGGCCAAACTTGTACCTTGTGTTTTTATTTTCAAGTATACAACCTGTAAGACTCCAAAACTCCAGAGTTTGAAAACTTGTTTTCTATACTATTTATGGTAGCACTATATTTGATATGGTCCAGCCTCCCTGCTTTTTTAGAGAGCTGTTTTCTTGTTATTTCTCAAGTGTAGGTCAGATTTTGAAAATTAGTCATCTTGGGCAGTGGACTGAACCCCTGAAAATTGTGCGGAGGAATCTTGCTCTATTATAGGAGACACCCTGGGTGTTAAAGGTGGTCTTTTACGTACCCATAACACCTGCCAAGTAGACATTTTTAATTGGAAAATGATGCTTTCATTTCTAACTTTGTATCAAACATTTTACTTTGGATCAATGACTTTCTTATAGAAACATTTCCAATTTGAATTTCTTAAGACGGCGTCGATGACAGGAAAATTTACTGAGATTTAGTTAAAGTACAATTACAGTTAAGTAGCCTATTTACAAATGGGTTGCATTTGAAAGTTTCATTAGAAGTAGTTTTTTCTTTAATGTTTGAACTTTTAATTTTGAGATAATTGTAGATTCAAATGCAGTTATAAGAATTAATAATACAGAGACAGCCCGTGTACCTTTTACCCATCCCCACCCACATGGTACCATCTTGCAAAATGATCAACTAGTCCCAGTACAAGGATATTGGCACTGGTGCAGTCAGTGGAACAGAGATCCAGAGCAAAGGGGCCTCCCGGTGCCCTCGAGAGCCACTTCACCCCCAGCCCTAACCTCTGACCCCACGACTATGTTTTCTAGTCCTACCATGTTGTTGTTCAGGGAATGTTGTGTAAATGGAAATCATACAGCATCTAGCCTATTGGGATTGGCTTTCTTTCGCTCTGCATAATTCCCTAGGTATTCATGCAGGTCGGTTGGTGTGTGTGTTAAAGTTTGTTTCATATTATTCCATGGCATGAGATGCCACTGTTTATTTAAGCATTCATCTGTTGAAGGACATCTGAGTTGTTTCAGGTTTGGTCTATTACAGATAAAACCACTATGAACTTTTGTATTCAAGCTTTTGTATGAAAATAAGCTTTCATTTCTTTGGAAAAATATCCGGAGTGCAATTGCTGAGTCATTTGCTAGTTTGGTTTGGCATGTTTAGCTTTCTAAGGAACTGCCAAACTGTTCCCGAGAGTGGCTCTGCCTCTTACGTTCCCACCAGCCACGTGGGTGAGTGACCCTTCCCAGAAACTGGTGTTCTCACTATTGTTTACTTTTTGCCATTCTAATAGGTGGGTAGGGATGTCTCATTGTGGTTTTAATTTCCATTTCTCTAATGGCTAATGGTGCTGACTGTCTTTGTGTGCTCACTTGCCATCTGTGTATCTTCTTTAGTGAATTGTCTCTTCACATCTTTTGCCCATTTCCAAATTGAACTGTTTGTGCTTTTGCTGTTGAATATTGAGAGTTCTTCAATATTCTAGAATTGCAATTTGCATGATTTTCTCCCATTCTGTAGCATATCTTTTCATACTTTTAACAGACTCTTTCATGAAGCAGAAGTTTTCCATTTTCTTCTATTTTTCTAAAGTGTTCCATTTTACATTTAATTTCATGACTCTTGGTTAATTTTTGTAAAAGCTGCGAGGTTTAGGTCAAGGTTATTTATGCATTTTTTTCACCAGTGGATGTCCAATTGCTCCAGTTCTAACTGTTGAAAAGGCACCTTTTGTCAAAAATAAATTGGGTGTATTTGTGTTGGTCTATTTCTGGCTTTTCTAATCTATCATTATAGCTACACAGGAGACCTAAATATGGATAGACTAATTACTCTCACTTTATTCCTCTTTTTCAAGATTGTTTTAGCTCGTCTAAGGCCTGTGCCACTGCAAATGCATTTTGGAATAAGCTTGTCCATATCTACCAAAATCTTGCTGGGAGGTCCGTAAGGCTGCATCAACTATAGATAGTTTTGGGGAGGACTGACATCCTTATCATGTTGACCCTTTCAGTACACGAACACAGTATATGTCTATTGTTTTAGTTGGTTCTTCTTTGAGGTCTTTTATCAACGTTAAGTAATTTACAACATACAGCTCCTGTATAAGTGCATATCTAAATATTTTGCTTTCTTTCCAATGGTTGTAAATGGTATTGTTTTCCACATGTTCATTGTTGTTATGAAATAGGAGTAATAGACAGAAAACTGTACTTGAAAAATAATTTAAAAAAACATTAAAAAAAAGCACTAAAAAAAAGAAATAGGAGTTATAGGGATATGAATGTAGTTTCTCTTAGAAACAAATATCATAAAGATATGTGGTTCCTGGATTCGCTCAGGAAATCTAGATTAAAACTCATAATAAAGCAGATATCCTGAACAGTTACTAGAAAGAATAGTAGATTTCCATGTTGTTACAATACTATTATTGAATAATAGCAAATGAGAAATAGTTATTTATCAAACATCTTGGAAACTTCTAAGTTCAGTCTAAGCCTAGTTCTCATTTTAATATTAATTCATAGTAAATGATTTTTCATTTTCTTCATGGGGATATCATGAAATCTACTCTGGGGCACATCAGGGCTGATTACTGTCATTTTTCAGAGAGAAGTGTGTGTGACAGGAGATTCCAGAGTTCGGCAGATCACAGAAAAATTGAAGAATGTATTTAAACAGATCACACAGGAGAATTAACTAGCATGTGAACAAAGTCTAAAGGGGCATGTAAACTAGACATCTGAGAAGAGCTGTTCTGTTAAACTCTAAGGCACTACCCTAGGCTGGTGAGGCACAACTCTTAGGCATCGAAAAGTTAGGTGTTTCTCCACCTGTCTTCTCTTAAAAGACCCTGTAGTCAACTGTTCTACGTAAATTTTGATTTATCTTTATGCTGCTTTGCTCCAGGGGGAATCTTAATCAGATTCTATAAATATATAAAATAAGACAACATAAAATTAAAAATTGATGAAAATTGGTCAAAGGGAAAATAAGATGAGGGCTGAGACGAAGATTAGGAAGCAGAAGTCATGCTGTGATGTTCTATTCATCGTCTTGAAAAGGGTAAGAAATTTGGCTTGGACAAGTACTTTTACCCCTTGCACAAAATAGTCTGGTGTTTAATTGTTACAGCTGTCCAGGGTGTCTCCATCTTTCACTTGGCCCCGAGCCTGTCTGTTTAGGGGGCGGTGGGCGTTGTCCTACAGGGTTAATTAATAACAGGACTCCAGGTCCCGCTTTGGGAGGCATCTGCTGGCTGATGCAGCTGGTGGTCTGAGAAGGGACACTCGGAGGCACGCCATCCCGGCCTCATGGCGTGTAGCATGGTTTGGGGTGTAGCTGACTTTGTGGTGTATACTGAAGTAAGGATGAACAACTGAGACCTTCTGTCATTCTTCTTAAGGACACCTACTGTTGTAAGTACTTTTGTCAGCAGAGTGATAATTTAGTTTTAATATCTAAAAAAATGCTAATAGCCTTTTAAGAAGTGGTTTGCTTGATAGGTTTTTTTGTTTGTTTGTTTGCTTGTTTAGTATTTTTGTTCATTTGTTGGTTTTTAGTTAAGGTTAACTGGTTAAGGTTCTTCTGGTTTTTGAGTTGAGTCACCTGAGATCCATCTGAGGATAGTTCTTGCCAGTTTGGAGCATTGTCTTTGGTTTAAAAAAAATACTTGTTTTGTTTTTGAGGAAATGCTTCCGATACAATTCTTTCTTCTGATGACTCATTCTCTACAATTATTGAAAACGGGAAGAAGTCCACAGATGTCTACACAGTTCTAAACTTGTAACTAGACCTGTGCCACTCGACACGCTATTTCATGTATTTATATAGGTATGTTACTTTTTGAGTGTTCAGCTTCTGACCTTTATCAATGCTGTTTTTTTTTTAACCCAGAAACTAGAGTTAGAGAAACAAGTGCCAGCCCCATTCTGCACTGTTGTTAGCCTGTTCAATAGACTGATGTTGCACTTTTTAATTTCTCTGTATAAGAAGCTGAAAGACAATGCGAACAAACATTGCATTTGAGGTAGCTGCTGGCCGGGCCTGTTGCAACAGCTGATGGGCTCCTCTGAGTTCCAAGAGCTATTTTGGTAGATGAGCTGGGATCAGGACTCTCCAGTTCAGGCCATAAAAGGCCCGTCCCCTGTGAGCAGCCCCACTGCTCCTACCCGCGTCCTTCCAGGCTGAAGTGTCCTCAGGTTTCACGTGGATTTACCCAGTAATGGATGGCCACACCAAGGCCAGATCGGGGAAGTTCAGCATCAGGGACACCGGGAGACTGACAACTTCCAAAAGGAGACTGTTTTTGATAATATTTTGGCGGTCTTTTTTCAGAGAAACTTTGGGGATGTAGCCTTCACCTATCTGCTGCAGTCGGCACCCACACGCCTCGTGGAGAGCGCCATTCTAAATTTATCCTGTTCTGAATCATCACTTTGAATAGACGCACTTGCCTGGTTGGTGTTGTGATAGTTGATTTTGTACAGTGTTTCTTGGCCTAACTTTTCCTATTTTACTTTTTGTTTAGAATTTGAAAGTAGTGTTCGTTGACAGGAGACACAAAGAAAATTCTCGAGGACACCCAAAGCCGGATTCGAGGATATACCGTGTTTTGTTTGGTTTATTTTTTAATTAGAAAAATAAGGAAGTGCAGTTTGATTTTTCTCCCCTTGTAACGTAGAGGAACAAGGATTATACAGAAGTCTGAAGTAAGTGAAAAATCTTTCTCTAAGTCCAAGTGCAGTTGCTTTTCCGTGCCGTCTGCCTGAGCATCTCCCAAGGCTTAGTGGAGGGCAGGCAGTGCGGTGCCTGGCCAGGGTGAGTTGGTGACTGAAGGTGCCCCCTGGGCACATAGGGCATAGTGTTGGGTGTTGGAATGATTGGATTTTTTCCTTAAAAACAAAAGAACTTACTTTATCGTACTGAGAAGTTTATACTAACAATTTGATTAATATGATTTAGTAACTGCTTCTGTCTAAAAGTTAGCACTTGAAGCCTTGAAACAAAAAGTGTATTTACAACACAAAGTACTTACTTCAATGATGATAAGTGTGGGGGTGGAGGTCAGAAAGGCAAGTGTTACTTCGTTCCTATTATGAATACATCTGGAAACACAACTGACCAGTGAGCCTTTTGTGTGGTCTTTGTTTCCAGCGTTCTTTACCTTCTTCGTCGGTTCTTCAGGACTGATTTATAGAACCTCTGAGGTTCCACAATGCATTTTTTAAAAATCTCACTTTACTTTCTAGATTTTGAACTGTATTTTATTTCTAAATTATCCCCCCAAAATGCTTTTTAAGCCCCAGAGATAGCTGTGGCCTCTTTGTAATTTAGTTTGGTGATTTGATTCTGCTAAAAAATAGCAATGGGCTGTAGGAGACTTACGGCTTGTTTGACATATTTCACCTTCAAAAAAACTAAGAAAAAGATCATTTTTTTACACCAAATCAGACGAGCCAGTAGGAGCAGTAATTATTTCTATCAGGTAGAAAAAACGAACGTTTATAGAAGCGAGCTGCAGCAGCGAATATTGCTGTGGTTCTCAGCCTGAGGTAGCGCCACAACCCTGGCAAGCACTGGGGAACGCTTGGGGGTGTTTCTGGTTTTCACAGCAGTAATCAGGGCTGGCATTTGGGGGAATGTAGTTAAAGATTGTAAGCTCCCTGTAATGTGGGACAGTCACATAAGACAAAGCATCGCCCTGGCCAAAATGCTGGTGGGATCCCCAGCTGAGAAAAAGTATAAGGTGTAGATGTCCTCTCCCAGCCCGGGGGACGCAGCAGTGGGCTGGGCGTATTCTGGCTGCCTGTTCTCACCAAACCTGGGGAACTCTCGAGGAGCCAAGCAGCTGGGTGTGCTGACAAGAGTGGATGGGCCTTGTCACTCCTCTGAAGAGGAGAGGGGGTGAGACAGACTGGCAGAGAGAGTCCTCGGGAAAACGCACTTTGAATATCCGTCTAACTGGTGCCAGGCGCACAACTCTCACAGGGAAATGTGGTTAAAGCACCAGCTGACATTACTTCGTTCAGCAAAGCCAGGTATCTTTGCTTGTCCTTGGAGACACACTGTTTCTTGGTAACCGCCCCTCTGGAAGATTTTGCATTTCAATCAGAACAAGTATCTTTGGCAATACCTGGGGTCATTAAACATTCTACATTTGAGGGATGGTAGCCAAAGAAAAGGCATTGCTCAGGGTCAGGGGTTCACAGAGAGTGAGGAGATGAGCCACCAGGGGACTCTTTTATTACTGAGATGCAAAGGAAGTCATCTCCCCACTCCAGGTACTCCTGGGCTTTCTGGACACTCACTGCAATGCGACACTAATGCACACATCTCAGGGGTCTCCCCGTCACCAGGAGGAGTCCCCCATGTGGAGCTTCCCTGCAGTTCAACTCTGCATGGTTTTGTCACCGAACCGGGAGCTATGCTGTCACCTTGACTCCTCTCTCTATCGGTCACCAGGGCCACTAAGTCTATCTCTGAGTGATACTTCTGCCGGCCACCTCCTCCTGAGCCTTCTTGTCTCTTACTCAGATGACTGCATTGCCCTTCATAGGGTTTATTTTATTTTATTTTTTGCCCCTAGGCTCTCTGCTGCCCAGTCCACCCTCGGAATGACTTTCCTACACAAAGATCTGAGCATGTCGCTCTTGTGGTTCCCCATTGATTAAAGGGTAAAGCTCAACTCCTTAGCCTCCCTTTCAGGGTCTTTGATGTCACTGTTTTTGCTGGCACTCCTCCCTGAAGCGCTTTGCCTTCCCTTGCTTGCCCAGAAGCTGATAACAGATGAAATCTTCCCAGAAGCTTCCTCTGGCCTTCTGCCTCTGGGCTCCAGGGCCCTGGCACTGTGTTCGGGTGCTCCCTTCCGCAGCAGGGAGTGCCAAAGGGGTACGTGGATCCCAGCCCTCTCACCACCTCAAGATCTAGCCCAGTGCCCACTGCCCAGTGGGTGCTCTATAAATGTGGGTTGGAATGACTTGTGGATTGTCCATATCAAAATTTAACTGTACTCCATAACATGCTTCTCCAGTTTCATATATTATTTACCACAGAAGTGGGTGTTCTGTGTTATGAGTTATGTTTTCCCCCATATCTAATAATGCAAGCAGAAACATTTGTCTTACTGTTACAAGCCTGATGGGGTTTATAGATGAGTGCTTTTGCCAACACAGGAAATTAAGGTACATTCGGTGAAGTCAGCCACTTCATTATTGGAGCCTTGCCTGAAATGGAGGAACTCATCTAGTGGTGTGATATGACTTATGTACTTTTCCCAAGCTTTCAGCTTTGTGCTTTGGGTGAAACATCTCAGAGTGGTGCACTGCTGACCTCGGAGGGGAAGCCTAGCGCCTGATGTCTGTTCGGAGACAGCCTGTCTCACTTGCCTGTGGCCCTCCCTGTCATGGGAGGTTTGAAAGAGAAACGTATTTTTGCCTTATAACTTGATTATTCTCTTCTGAAAGTTGATCCTTTAATCTCAGATAAGTCCATAACCTACTTTTAATTGGCTTTTGTGTCAGTATAGTCAAAGAAAGAGCTTAACTAATAGTTGGTTTACTCATGTTGCAGCGTGGGATTCATTTCAGCAGGTTGAACGTGTCCCATCAGTACTGCCCACCTGTGTGCAGGTCTCCGGATCCAATGCCTGGCAATGAACATGAGTGAAATGTGTTCCCTGTGCCTGGTGGACTCATTCCTGCACGAGTTCAGACCCAGACATGATAAAGCTGCTATACAGTGGGCTGGAAGGGGTGAACAATAATAACATGCCATCCATTATTACTGAATGCCAAGCTTAATGCCATGCCCTTTACCTACATTCTCTTCTTTGATTTTTTCACTGGCCCCTGAGAAATACTACTAGCATTATTCCCATTCCACAGGGGACAAAACTGAAGCTTAGAGAAGCCTTCCAAAGGGCACATGCCATAGGGTCACAGTAGAGCTGGATTTGAACCCAGATATGTCTGATGTCACTGCCCACATTTATAACCGCTGCTTTAAACCAGTGCTTCTCAAACTTTCGAGGCATCACATGCATTCTTACTAAAGTGCAGATTCTAACTCAGTGGATCTGGGCAGGACCAGAAATCGACATCCAAAGCCCCAGGTGATACTGATGCCCCTGGTCCGAGGCCCGACTTTGAGTAGCACTGCTCTATGTGTGGAACCAGCGAGCTGGGAGGAACCAGGTCAGATGGGGATTTGAAGACGGCTTCTCCGGCGTAGAGGTGTCCTCCCAAGGCTGATCTGTCCCTCTGTGCTTTTCATTCCATTCTTCCCTGCTCTACCCACACAGTCGTCCACCCTTTCTCTTACTTTCCAATTTCTGTCTTTCTCCTGGCTCTTATTCCCCATGTTGAAAACATACTCAAGTTTCCTACATCCTAAATAAAGCTCTCCTTGACCTCACAGTATCACCTACTTCTATCACTGCCCATTCACTCGTCAGCACCCACAACTCAGTGGGCACCGTTCTCCAAGACCTCCCAATTGCTTTGACCTCCCTGAGGTTTACCTCCAAGCGCCTCTCTACAAGAATCCCGTCTCAGGTGCAGGCGGCTGTGGGGGTCCTGTCCTCTGTACTGAATGTCCCCAGACTGTAGAGCAATCCTGTCACCTCTATTTTCTAGACCATGTCTCTTCACCTGCTCAGCTCTCCCTCCTTGGGGTCCATGTTAATATGAAAGTTCTCATGCTGCTCTTTATACTGTGAATTATATGTCTTGTCCATTTCAGATAGACTGTATTCATTTGGGCTTTATAGCTTATTTTCTTTTTTAATTAGAAGTTGCTCACTTCTAGTTAGCTGTGTTAGGGTTTGTATTCTATGTAACTAGTATTGATGGAAGAATTATGTATAAAAAAGAGCAATTCGTTTCTAAGCAAAGACCTAAAGGGCTTTTGTAAATAATGTGCCTATAATTTGTAAACTGTTTTGATTAATCAGAGGTCTCTTGTTTCTTTCTAGATTTTCAATTACCTCCTGAGCATGGAAAGTTGGCAAATAATGTACATTCAGACATAAATTGTCATTAAACAGGAAAATTGTATTAATACTTTTATATTTTTAAGATTTTTAATACTTTAAATATTTTAGGCCCTGGTCTTTTCACACTTTCTGAAAATATTATATCTAATTTTCCTATCTAAACCAAAATTTTGAAAGATACGTATGTTATACACACTCAATAAGAATAAACAAGCCACCCTAACCAAAAACTCAATTAGGAAAGCAGTTGATTTTCAGCAGTGGAAATATGTTAAGAAGTAGGTAGGTTATGACAGGTAAAAAAACCCTTGAAAGTTTTTAGTAATGTTTTTATATGTAGATTTTCTCAGGAAAAATATTTTTTAATCTACTATGTACTAGGATGGCCACGAAATTCATCTATATTTATGTATGTTGCAATGAGTTCATCTCTTTAACAGTTGCTATTGTGAAACCCAAGAACAAATTACATTTTAATGTCTTTTTTTTTCTTTGCATATGTTGCTTTGGGTACTTAATGCAGCCAATGACTCTAGGTTTGAGCCAGGTTAGAAAAAAAACATGGGCATGTGAGGGTCTATGGTTCTCCAGATTATGCTCACAGTCCTCATTTCCACCAGATGTTCATCTTAGCCACACACACGTAATCATTTGACTTTGTCATTTCGTACAGTTTTGATTGAAAGTGTTGAATGTTTTGAAATTCCATGGTAGACAAATATCGTTGTGATGCAGTTGACTGGGATGAGTAAGCTGCGTGTGGTGCACAGTTCCCCAGCCCAGGAACCTCCCATTTGAGATGGAATTTATTTATTTGGATTTGTATCAGTTCTTTTCTCTGGAGGCTTCAAGGAGCTTTCAGGCAGCTAACAGTTCTTGAATATTTCAGAAGAGGGTTGTGGTGGGGAGGTGGAATGGGGACCACATGGAAGGAAAGTAATGTATGTGCACGCCAGAGTAGCAAACAAGCTTGTGCTCTTCCCAGCCTCCACCCTCCCAGAGCTTCCAGGAAGGGTTTTCCCTGCTCTTCACAGAGAAGGAATTTGGACATTGAAGGTGTTTAACCCTGAAGAGTGTTTGGGGCCATGGTGAAGAGTACGTGGAGGTGGCCCTGATTTTGTTAATAACCAGCTCTGTGACCTTGGGTAAGTTCATAACCTCTCTGAGTTTCATTTATTCAGATGAGTGTTGGACTGAAGGATTTCTAAGGTCCCTTCTACGTACTTGAATGCTGTAATCACAAGATTTCGGAGCTTGAAAATATTCTGCCTTTCCCTGGGAAGGAGACCCTGTACGTGGAAGGTGGTGGCGGTTGAGGTGGCAGCAGAAACAAGTTAGACACGTCTTGACAAAGAAGACATGTACATTTACAAATATCTTCTTACTGTACTCGTGGGACTCTGTGAAGTAACTGTGCAGCCAATCTTCTCAGCTGGCATGGTCACCATTCTTGGTCTTCAGTCCTTTATTTTTAGAAGTCTCAGTCATCTCTTCAGATGAAGCTCTCCTTTCTTTTGTGTTTATTTAAATACTTAAATTCTCTTTTCTCTTATTTATTCTTATCTTCTTTGGACTTTTGCTTTCTTCCCCTGATGCCTGAGATAAAACTGTTCTGTTCCCAACAGGAATAGGCTGTGCTCAGCCTTCTTTTCTCCCAGTACCTTTGTCAGCTCACTGCCTGCATTTGTTCCTTACCAACAGTTATTTTCTGAGCTCTCGCTGTGTGCCAGGGACAGGCATGGGTGTTGGGGAAGGAACTGTGAGAAACAAAATCTCTTTCCTCATGGGAACTTAGTGTTAATGGGGTCACACCCAAGTGCTCTGAGTGATTCTCTTCATCTTCAACCTTCTGTCTTTGAAGTGCTTAAATGAAAGGGTTTAAAATACCTGCTATGCTTCCTAACCCAGAGAAGGTGCTCCTTGGGTTTGGTGTCTGCTAGCTGTTCACATTTCGCCCCCCCCCCCTCAAAACTTGCTCCTCCCCTCTAGTCCATACTGGTCAAGTTCTTGTGCTTTTTTAAAAAAACAGATTGAATCAGGGCAAGTATAGGTCAGGCACCCATCTCTTTTTAAAAATTCACATTCTCCCCACTGTCATAAAGCACCATCCTGTAAAACATTGATTCACTGCCAAGTCAGAGGTTGCCGTGGATACCATTCAACCGGGATTATCCAGAAATGAATGAGTTAATCCACCTGACTTTTGCTTTGTCACACTTTGTCTCTCTGAGATGGTTATTATAAAAGTGAGCAAAAATTTAAAAGTAAAGGTAATTTTACCTGAAGACTTTGTAGTGAGTTTCGAAAGAGCTTAGTCGTATCAGATGAACTACTGTGTGTCACAAGCAGAGTGGGAGAAGCTGTCTTACAACAGAAACTTTGGAATCCAACACTGACTATCTGTGTCTTTCTTCTTTAAGATTATTTATCTGATCGCTATACCGTTGGTGAAGCTCATTTTATTGAAGCTAGTATATTAGCGGTTTTCTTGCCTACACTATGTGTTAGTGCTTTTTGTACGTTTAATTTTGCACAAGTTGTAAAGAGCATTCTTGGTTCACGGGGCTATAAACATTCCAACATTTGTCCTTCACAAGATAATTATTTCATTAAAAGTAAATTACAGTTTATTCAGTAGCACCAGATAAAAGTGTCAATTAGACGGTAAATGGATGCTCTAAGAGTTGAGGAGAACAAATTACTCAGGTACTTTCATGGAGAGAGTTTTGTGAGCCAAGAGTTCTCTGAGTATGGTCTGCATAATTTTTATGTACACCATCTCTCCGGCTAATGTGAGAGCCAATGATGCTTTCTATAATTAATGAGTTCAAATTAAAAAAAGAAAGAAAAATGACTGACAGGTGGATACTGTAGGGCAGGGTGGAGGCAAAATTGTTTATGCAGTGAAATTATGATTCAGAGAACCACTGTAAAAATGACTTTGTTGAGCAGATAATTTTAAACAGATTCATGAACAGGCTTGAGAAGGTTAGAATCTCTCCCAACAATTATTTGAAAAATGTTCCTTTTTTTGAAAACTCATCTAATGGAGGAGAAGATCTGTTGTTTTCAGCCGGTCTGTTAAAGGGGCGGTGGCTCCCGACAAGTTAAGAACAAATACCTGGAGACTGAAGACTCAGTGTGGTCATCTGGATAGAAGGGGGGACGTCAGCAGTGCCAGGGGTCCCAGGGGGTGCCCTCTGGAGGACGCAGCTCTCTCGTGGCCCCTCCACCCGCTGAAGCACTGTCCACGCCACTCACAGGTCTGTTCAGTGTGGGTTCATGAGAATGCTGTCTGGTTGGTGCTGCCCTGTAGGGTAGCCACCGGTGTCTGCTGAGCACTTAAAAATGTAACTAGTACAACTGCCTGCAGAACTGAACTTTAACTTGACTTAATTTTATTCCATTCAAACTGCAGTGGGCCTCTGTGCTGGGCAGTGCAGGTCTGGAGGAAGTAGGTTCGCACTTAACGCATCTGCTGATACAAGTTGGAGGACCGAGGTGCATCACCTGCTGATGTGCCCACGTGATTTGTGAGTCTTGGATTGCCGGGAAAAAATATAAAATAGTGTCCTTTTCAAAAGAAACTGAAGCATAGAGGAAACTGTTCTGTGGCTTCTTCAACCCTCCCAACAATCCACAGTTACGCACCGCCAGTGCGAACGTGCTCACACACAGACACCGTGTACTTTTGTAGGTTCTTCGTGGCTCTGAACACATTAAGTGTTCATTTCCATGCTTTGCATTGTGTATCCAAAGAGCCTCAGTCTGTCGTTCGACCCTCGGTGACAGCACTGGCGTGGGGCCCATCGGGCGCTGTCGGGGCGGCGCTTGCTTGATGGTCGGTGCCGGCAGGAAGTGCTGGGAGCGTGAAGTGGTTTGGGGGTTGTATTGTCACATGTCATTGGCATGTGCTTTGGCAGCTTTATTGTTCTTTCCTAAGTTGTGTTTTGGTTTAAGGTCATAGGGTTTTGTGACAAATTAGTTTACATATGTTTTGCTCGTTTTGGCTTTTAACTTTATCCATACATTATGGATACAAACTAAAGATGTCCTTTGGGAACAGAGCTGGGATGTGTGTCATTAAGAGGTGTCTCTGTGATGGTGGCTGGTGGGAAACCTTGTCCTTATCAAACCACTCATCTGGAACCGTTGTCATTTATTCACTCGTTCCAGTTATTTTGACTTCCTACCATGGTTCCCAGTGATACTTTGCATTTCCCCCCAAGTGTCTGTGGACTGTCAGCCTCCAACAGTTTGGAATGGGAATGGGGGCAGTGTGATGGGAGGATCAGAGATGCCCTGTGAACCTGCTCAAGTTGCTTGTCTTCCCATCCGAAAACCCAACTGTCGATCCCTGCCATGTCTAAGGCTCCACGTGCTCTCAAGCTCTGACTTGTGTGTGTGTGTTTAGCTTTTCCCCAGAACTCTGATTAATAGAATGCACTGGTAATAGATGGGAATTCTTGGGCAGTGCAAGAAATGTAGGGCTGGAGGATGTATAAGGGTCAAGAAGGGCAGGTTGTGTCCAAGGTTATGGCCCTCACCCTTGTCCATGGGTCCATAGCCCAGGGGCTGGTGTGATGTCCTTTGGAGGCCTGATGAATTGCTTTTGAGATGTCACGCATTCCTCTGCACCCTGGGCTCTAGCCACGACATTGGCCCCATCCCCGACTGCCATGGGCCTCCTCGACTCTGCCTTTGCATCAGACTCTCCCCAGTAGGGAATGTGCCTCTGCCATCGCATTCAGCCTGCCAGCCTCAGGGAACGTGCTGCCTTCACTGGGAAACTTGCCTCCAGGAGTAAGCTGTCCTTTTACCCACCTGCAGCCCCTGGCTACTCTGAACAGCTCAGGGAAAGCAGTGTCCTAACGTGGAGAATGACTCTGGAGGCCAGCTGGTCTCCACTGTATTTGTCTTCATGTAAACCAGCATATCACTAGGCTGATTTCCCACTCCACAACTGCAAGGAGAATTACCTGTTTCTTAAAAGAATGTAGTGAGCCACTATTAAGTACACAGAATAAAGGGGCAGGGCTGTTTCCTCCCTTGCCCTGTTTAACCCTTGCATCAAGTCTGGATGAATCAGCCTGTTTAATTGAATTAGGTGACTGTATGTCACAAACAGTTCGGTCCAGCTGAACTGAATGGGCGTTTTGAAAATAACCAACACGGTTGACTATCCGAGCCCCCACCTGACCTTCTTTGGTTTGTCAGAGGGGTGGGTGAGTATTTAGGGGCGATAAAAGGAGAGTCCACTTCCTCCTCTGCCTCTGCCTCTGCTTCCCAGCTCCCCTCTTCCCCGCCCTCCCTCCTCCCTCCCGCCCTCCTTTCTTTTGTTCCTCCCTCCTCCTTCCTTTCCTTCTTCTCTCTCTTTGTTCTGTTATCATCTTCTTACTTTCTATTTTACTTCTCTTTCTTATATTTTCTCTTGTTGTGTCCCTGTTTCATCTTCAGCTGATACATCAAGATATCAGCAGCATAGCCATGGATATCTGTAAGTTTTGTTGATTTTACTGTGGGTAATGATACTTTTTAAAACATACGTATATATGGTATGTTTATATGGGCATAAAAACTTCCTTTACATAGTTTTGGTAGTTTTTGTAACACTGTTAATACTATAAACGATCTTCTAAACATTATCATATTCTGAAACTGAAGCAGATTTTTAGGCATGATTTTATGTTGTGGAAGGAGACCCTCATTTCTCATTAGAGTGAGTTGGTAATCTTTCCTTCACTGTTATCTATGTTTATATATGTGTCATACATGTATATGTCGATAGATAAGAATAACAACCCAAAAAATCTCCTTTCATTTTTAAAAATGCACTTTGCCAGTAGTAATAAGGAGGAGCGAGTATGTGACATTCTCGTTTAATTTTAGTAAAGCAAAAATTAAAATCGAGCCTCAGCCTCTGCTTTGGTGTTTGCTAACTCAACTTTAAAATTAGAAATGTTGTAACGATTTGGCAGTTCTGACTTTCCGAGGGAAACCATATCATATTGTATGTGTGCATGCTGCCCTTTAAAAATAGGTGCTGCAGCACAGTGACACACCCGTCACCTGCACACCGCCGGGGCCTGTGGGCTGGCGGGCTGGGGGAGTCGCTCCGCCCAGCACCGTGGGCCGTGCTCAGTTCCTCTTCGGTGGAGGCTGATTTGTTGCAGGAGCTAACTGCTACGGAGGGGGTAAACACTCTTAACCCTGACTATAAACATTTGTCAGAAGTCTGGTTAGTCTGAGTTCTCACTAACCAAAGTCATTCTGGTAGAAGAGTCATTAGAGTTTGACAGCCCAACGAATTACCCAGAGCCGCTCATTCTTCTCACACAGGCATCGACCGTGACCCACCAGTCCTCTGCAAACGTTTTTCCTCTGGGATTTAAGACCTCCCCATATATATTATGAAGCCAATGAAACACAAAGAAGAACTCAGACATGGAGGGCTGGAAAAAATCGTCTTTGTGTGTTGTTTCTTCTGTCAGTCCTCTGAGGAACTCACAGAGGATCATTGATTTCAGAGTTTCTGTTTAGATCCTAGAGCCTTAAGTGCTGGCCATTGCTCATCCTCCGGTCATCTCTTTTTGGAGGATGTGATCATTGTCATTCTGGACTCCCCAGCTGATAGCAAAGCCTCCTGGATCTTGAGTTGGCACTTTTAGCACAAATCTCCTCTCCCCACCCCCAGTTGCTTATGGACCCTTCAGGCCCTTGGTCACTACACAGTGGGCTGCATTTGGGTGTCAGCTGAAAGGCCACAGCTGCAACCCGGAGGGGCAGGAGCAGCAGCGGGTTTAGGTCAGAGACTATGGACTAGGAAAAGACCCAGCAGTCCTCTGGGGTCTGCCTAGACCACTGTGTCTGCATGGTCACACATGACTAGAACCAAGGCATTTGGGTTTGTCAGTGGCAAGAGGGCCCAGGCTGCGCAGGCACGGGGTCCGTGTGAGAGGCAGAGCTGAGGAAGGCGTGGGCCTGACCCTGCATGGCTTTTGCTTTGTGTAGCCACTAATCCTGAAAAATTCTGCCTGCGGCCCAGGGCCCTGCCTCGTCTACGCCAGGCTCTTGTTTCCTCGGGGATCTGCAAACTGCCTGAGTTTAGTCAGAAGAGACCGCGTTTCCCTTTCCATGGCCAGATGGACAGAAAGGAAAACTCGAATTTGAGAAACTATCCAGAAATCCCTCCTCACTAAGAATTATGTGTTGAGGTCTTGATTCTCAGTTTGAACTGTGTGCAGCTGTTGGGTGTTGGGCCTATTGCAGAGCTTTCTGTAAAATCAAATGTACTACACCTTCTCCCATCTTGAAGGAGACTGGATTCACTGTTTGCCGTGAGGACACGCCTCTCCCCTCTGGTTTTCACAAGCCCCTCGCAAGCGGTCTCTGTGGATGCTGCCCCACAGTCGTTCTAGCATGTGACCATGATCGGAGGCGACTAGGGCAGTTTTATGTGGCCCGGGACGTGGGTTGTGTTTTAGGACTTGAAAACTTAAAGGTGCTAGATTGAGCTTTGCCAGATTGTGGGATACTCAAGCAGGTGTCAGACTTCAAAATCAGATATCCTCATTTGCTATCAGGTTTAGCCTGTTTAGGCCGGTCCTCCCCCTGCCCCCGTCCCTGTCCCACAGAGAGCCACACAGAGACTGATGGGGGAAAGTCGAATCCTGACTGAATACAGGACCACCTGAACAAGTGCGCCCTGAGGGCGCACAGAAGCCTCTAGTCACTGCCCCCAAGAGAAGCTCTCCAAGGATTCTGAAAAGTGTCTGCTTTCACACACTTCACGGGAATTTCTTAGTTGAGTAGATAGAACTTCTCCGTGTGAATTTGCCTGTTCTCTGGTTGGCTTAGATTTAAATAGCCCAACAGTAGCATGGAAAACACGCACACGCGGGCACTCACGCACACACATATCCCTGTGTGGGACCTTGGCACACGAGAGAATATTCTAGAGCTGACCAGCGCCCTGGCCCCGTGGACCTGGCCCAGGCAGAAGAATAGCAGTGCTTGGTTGTACTCTGGCTGCACTCGGTACTCTGTCATTCCATGGTTGGCTAAGAGAACTGACTAATATATTATCTGAAATCGAAAATAAGATTTATTGCTCTTAAGAGAAATACATGACCTGCCATACACTTTACTTAAGAAAGCAGAGCAGTACAGTAAATTCTCATGTCAAAATAACAAGTTTTCAATGTGAAGTTATATATGAGATCTGTCTTGTGCACCAATTTATTATAGATTTTGTTTGACTTTGGAACAGCTTGCTCATATATATCATAATTGCTTGAACTCCAAAGTTATACAATATGTTTAGATGTATTTGTTTTAAAGGTAGAAGAAATACAATTTACCCCCAAAAGTAAATGATCATTGAGCCACCTACCTGTGTGTTGAAAAAACCTAGAGGTGACGTTCATGCCAATTGTGTAGGAAAAGCAACTGTGTCAGTGCGACCTCACCACAGTGAGGTGCATTACCTGCCGATGTGCCCACGTGATTTGTGAGTCTTGGATTGCCAAGACTTGAGGATGTCAGTGTGGAAGTGTGAAGCCTGATGAAGTTCTCACTATTCTGAAAATTGGGTGTTTCCAAGGGGCAGATACTTTAGGCATCTCTAAACAGGATTTAGCAAATGTTTTTATACTTGTGTTTGATACTCGTGTACCCAATAGTCAGCACTTCTAACCATTCCTGCCACGGTCTGGATACACAGCAGGTATTCAGTAAACAGCAGTGCAGTAAAAAGTTCATGAGTGGAACACACACACACACACACACACACACACACACACGTAGGAGCCCAGAGTGCAGGAGCCAAAGCCTGTTAGATGCCCTCATCTGCTAAGTTCCCTGGTGAAAATCTGCTTTGTAACACTTTTGATTCACTCAAACCTTCTCCAGAAGGAAGGTAATTATTTTGTTTTAAACAGTTCCATTTTCGTAGTGCAGGTGCCAAGTGAAGAGTAACCAGCTTGAGCTTTAAACAAAATGAGTAATTAAACACAGAAGGTACTGCTAATGAAGTTGAAATCAAATTTGTCATTTAATCAAGTGCTGTTTTGAATTCACCTAGTGCATTGATGAGAAAATATGCCAAGTAATACACCTTTGAATTTTTTTAACATAACTGAGAGAATTAGGATAATTTTAAAAGGTGTGAAAACAAGGTGGCAAATGTCTAGATAATTTTTAATTAATTCTAAAGCAAGTGAAATAAAGTCGTTGTGATATGATAGTTTTTAATAATAGCAATTTAAAAACTGGTATTTTCTTACATAGATGCCGTCTTGTACCGTAAAAGTTTTGCTATGGTAACTCGCTGATCTGAGAGTTGAAACCTCATCTCTGACTGCGGGCTCTGTGGCCCCTGGAGCCAGATTTACTGGGTTTAGATTGCAGCCCTTTTAGCTGCTGTGGATATTAGCATGGAGGGGGAACTCAGCCTCTGCCTCGATGCCCGCCTGTAAAGTGGGAATGCTGATAGCACACGGCCCCTAAGCCTGTTCGGAGGATTAAATGGGCCGATCTGTGTAAAACACCTAGGGCGGTACTTGGCCACATGGCCTTGTTTACTGAGAGACTCATGGTTAGTCCTTCATTAGGGCAAGGGTCTGTGGGTTTTAATTTTAGCTTTAAGTTGTAGTGATTTTCTTAACTAAATGTTCATTGCAATATTTCTTATAACTTTGGTGTTAAAAA
This sequence comes from Sturnira hondurensis, assembly GCF_014824575.4. Lineage (NCBI taxonomy): Eukaryota > Metazoa > Chordata > Mammalia > Chiroptera > Phyllostomidae > Sturnira > Sturnira hondurensis. Next base: position 11,607,792 of record NW_028095541.1, read on the forward strand.
TAGATGACTTGAGCCTGTGGTTTTTCTTGAAAGCTAGGGAAATGATTTAATATCCTTTAATTTTTTTTAATTGGCTTGAAATGTATTACTTTGGTGACAATAATAGAAAATGACCACTCCGGATATCTGAGTGGCCACTCCAAGGCCGCTTGCCCGCGGAGGCGCGTCTCAGTGAGTCCTGCTTTGCCAGCGCCCCGCTGTGGGCTCACGCTGAGACAGTGTGGGCCCAAACGCTTCCACACCCCGCAAGGGGGAAGGAACGCTTCCCTACATACGGGGGGCACGGTGGGTTTGGAGACCTCATGTGTCAGATGACTATCTGGAGTTTAGTGCCCTTCGGTGGGTTCGTTTAAAAAAACATAAAAGAGAATATTCTTTGGGCTCAGGTGTCAAATTGTAGATGAATAGCTAAATATTATTCACCCAGATGAAAGTGTGGGTTGATTGAAATAAAATATTTCATCTAGACTCATTGGTTGTCATCGGTTTGAAATAGATGATAGTTCCTCAAGGTGATTGTTTTCTAAAATGGAATGGTCATTAAAATCACTTGATAAAGGTCTTGAAATACATAGTTTGCTGGACCCCGCCCCAGACATATTTAATCATAATTAGAAGGTAGACCTGTGACCCTCTTCAAGTGACCCTGGTGCACAGCGTGGGGGGTGCTGCCATGGGGTCCCTCCGGCCCCTCCCTCTCCAGCGCCTTGGTCCAAAGTCATCCAGCCACTGGCATATGAATGGACTTACCAGCAGTGGGGCTTTGAGAACATCGTTCTAATAAGCTGTACAGTTAGGACATATGTGACTAGGAAAATTACACTTACTGAGGATCAAAAGATATTTTGAAAGTTTTTTGGTTTTTTTCAACTGTGTAACATTTTTTTAGAAAAGTCACATTTAAAATCTAAGAAAACCCTCTGAGTTCCCCTTCTTATTTTTACTAGATCCAAAGCTCAGAGCAGCTTCTTTGAAACACAGGTTATTTTTTGAACCACACCGTGCTCCGGCAGGGCACATGGGAGGACAACGCTGGTCCCAACCCGAGTTCTCATAAGCAGGGGAACACTCCGTGGATCAGTTTACAAGTGACCCAGCTACACACCAGCCTAGCCCGCCAGTCCTGTCAAGTCCTTCATGTCTGAGGTGAAGGATGCTAGTCATCCTACTGTCTGGTGTCACTGACGAGACCGGAGAAACAAGAAGGGGAGTAAAAGTGCAGCAAAACGCCCCCTAAAGGTCTCCCCGAGAATACAAGAACAAGGGGGCTCTATTTCTGCTGGCCATTGAGAATTTGTGGCATTACTGTCCTCGAGTCCCGGGCTCCCTGGGACCTTGGCTCAGATGACCTCACCATTCTGCTGGCGCGCACTTGGCCCCTGAGGTCCAAGCGTATCCTCTTCTTACTTGTCATGGGAGGAAGGGCTGAGAAGTGATATTTTTTGAGATAGCTGAGGAGGCAAGTCTTGCCAACATCAGGGCTGTTGCCTAGGGAGGGTAGAATATTTCTAGAGAGAAACGAGCCAATATTTTGCAGACAGATTTCATGCCATTCCACACCCCTTCCACTCCCTGTTAGCTATGAGCTGTCCCCTAGAGCCTAATGTGATGGAATGACAGGTTCTCATCCTTGTTGCTGGCATGGCCCAATTTTCTTACAATATCCAGTTTAACTTTGAACCTCTAGGCCACAGGTGGCAAACACAAGGCCGTGGGCCAAATTTGGCCCTCCACCTTATTTTATCCGGCCCTGCACCTTGTTTCTACCCAGCGGCAGTGCCAAGCTCTCACTTAACTGTTAAGGAGCAGTTACAGCTATACAGTCCTAAAATTACATTCAGTGCTTTGAAGGTAGCCACAAGGTTGATGTGGCTCCCGGTGAAAATGAGTTTGACACCCCCCTGCTCTAGGCTGTTCCAAGTGAGGGGGCCCCAGGCAAACAGCTGGTTCCAGTCACCTTGAAGGAATCACTCTAATGGGACTGGTTATAACCAGAAATTCTCCAAGTAGTTGTTTTGCTTTTGAGATATTCCTTTTCCTTACCTGCAACGTACCACAGGGCCAGGGCCTCACTGCCTTGTAGCCACAGCTAGCTGTGGTCAACCCTGCCTCTGGAAAGCACCTGATATCAAGGACTTCTCTACCTGTGACATCAGTTTGCCCCCCATTCCGATCCAGAATATCCCAGGATGTCATAAATGTCATGTAACTTTTATTTTAAATAAAGGGTGGCATTTGAACCATCCATCATATGTCATGGCGACATGCCTTCCAGAGCTAAAAGGAGCTGCTTATCACATCCTGTCCTGGCTTGGGAGCCGTTGGGGATGAGTAACCAGTCGACAGTTCCTGGCAGCTCTCCCGGGCGGCTCCTGTCTGAAATGACATGGAGCTCTGCTCACTGCACCTGTGCCCAGCCCTTGCGTTTAAAACAGATGACAGCTTTAAAAACAGGGGCTTTTGAGTGCTTTGGGACATCAAAAAACGTGAAGGAGCTGTGCACTGAACATAGTAAACAATCTTACTTTTCACTGAGCAAAAGCAAACCAAGAATTACAGTAAGAGGGATTTAGGTTGAGGCATGGGAAACTGTCGGATTGCAGAGATTGTCACAGGCGCTGTCCCTGGACTGAGGAAAGAGAAGGCAGCATTCTTCTCGGCACTTAATGTTATGTAAGTGTTACTTCTGATCCAAGAAGGCAAGAAGAAAGCACGATGTTACATCCTAAAGGAGCAGAATAAGTAGAGAGATCCGATGTGCTGGTGAATGGGAGATGGCAGGCTCCTACGTGCACAAGGGCAGCTGGGAAGTTGTTATAAGCAAGGAGCCTCTGCTTCTAGTACTGCAGAGGCTCCTGGTGAGCACGCACGAATCCTCCCGAGGAGGGAGGGTCTGTGATGAGGTGCAGGGGTGGAGGAGCAGGGGACCGATTGAGTCCAGGAGACTGGATGGATATAAAGGACAGGTAGGATTTAGATAAGTGGAAAGATGGGAAGGGAAGCGCAGATGAAGGTATGATGAAAGCATGCTGTTTGGGTACTGGAGAGTCTTGAATGACAAGATAAATGGTGTGTGTTTGTTGGCCACAGGAAACCATGCTCACAGACACATGGGGGAGGAAGTGCTGAGAAGGCAGTTAGGAAGCTACTGTGACCCTGCAGGTCTCAAACTATGATGAAGGCAGCAGGAGGAGAAAGGGAAGGACCAGAGGGGTGAGGGCTTGATTGGAAGAAACACCAGTGGGACTGATTATTCGGACCTTGTGAAGCCACAGGACATACCTGACATAAGGGCCAGGCTGTACCAATCTCACAGTGATGGGCTTGCTCAGTCCTCAGGAATCTCCCTGATGGAGGCTGGGCAGGGCAAGCAGGCTCCCAGGCAGAGCCCGGTGTCCTCTGGGAGAGAAGGGTTTTGTGGACAGGTAATGGCCAGCCCCTGCCTAGGCTACCTTGACATCCCTCTTACAGTGGAGAAGCTAATGCTGCCCAGGCTGGAAGTCTGGCCAGGAGGGAGAACACCTGATAAGTGAGGCAGTGGGATACAGAGCCAGCAGGTGGGCAGGTGGGAGGCAGAGAGTCTGATGTTCACCTGACTGCAGACCCCCAGGGCTGGGCATTGGCTGCCAAGGGCCTTTGTCGCTTTCCTGAGAAGTCTGAGCGTGCCATTGGCAGAGACCTGTTGTGCAGTAAGTTCATCACAGAGCAGATTATTTGTTCCATGCTAGAGGAAGTTTAGCTTCTGTGAAAGCTCCACAGAAGACAAGGAATCTTCCAGCTCCCAGAGTTTGCCTTTTCCTGCTCTCTGATCACCCCAGATTCCCAGCACCTTCAGCCCCGTCATGACTGACGGGTAAGGCCCGCAGTAAGGACTGCAAGGCCTTGGCCTCATTTGACCTGCCCCCAGCTCTGTCCCAGAGGTGTGGCCTGGTCGTCTCAGCCCAGGCTCACCTCGGTCTCTGAGCATCTGGAAGCAGAGAATGAGAAACTTGACATTGTCCAAAGCCAGGCCTCCAAACTACAACCATTCAGAGACTTCAGAGGAAGAAAATACCACATTTATTAAAGCAACAAAACATTAGACACCAAGGAATTACTTAACTTGAAATAAATGAAATCTGTTTGTAGAAAATGGGAAAATACTGTTTTTCCCCCATGCCTAGAGAATACAAAAGAATTTTAAAAAGTAGAAAGGCATGCATCATACCCTAGAATAGCAAGACCATAAACTTGTCAGTTCTTCCTAAGTTAATTTATTAAATCAAACACATTCCCAATTAAATACCAACTGTTAGAAAAATAACAAAAAAGTAAGCAAGTGGTTTCTAAAGTTCACACAGATAAAGACCTATCACTGATCAGATACATTATAAAACCTTGGTAATTAAAAGGTCCGTACTGGCATGTGAATAAACAGAATAGTGGAATAGATTAGGTAAAAGAAACAGTCTGGGTATGTGATGGAACAAGTAAAAGAAATGATGGGAAATGGACAACCATTCCATTGTCTTAACATCTAAATGTTAAGACAACTGGGTATCCCTGTGGGACAATAAGTAAATTGTACTTCTGTACACCAAGGATAAATTTCCAGTAGATCAAATGTTCAAATGGTTAAATATTTTAAAACGGTAAAACACGGACACATCCTGATTCGAAGAAACCAACTGTATAGAGAGTTTTGAGGCAATTAGAACAAACTGAATAAGACCACATATTAGATGATACCAGATAGCTTGTTCATTTTGTTATATATGAATGTAGCATCATGGTCATACAAGAAAACATTTAAATACATATTGAAGTATGCAAGGGTAAGATGACTCGATATCTTGGGCTTGCTTTAAAACAATTTGTAGACAGAGGAGAGATAGAAGTGGCACGTTGGTTAAGACTGTTGAATACAGTGGCGGATGTGGGGAGTTTGTTTCAGCATGATCTCTACTTGGTGTAATTTTCAGCTCTTTCAAAAAGTAAAAAGAATAAATACCAGAATAAAACATAGAATTTCTTTGTAGCACTGGCTTTGGCAGAACTTTCCAGGTGATTTACAGTGCAGAAGCTGTGAGAAGAAAGATTGATAAAAGTCAACTATATTTAAAAAAACAACAACACTCTCACAGTGCGGGGAACCAACAAACCCATTCTAGGAAACCCATTCACAACTCCTATCACAGGTATCTGGCTCAAAATCCATATGTTAACTTTTAGAAACGCTAAAAAGAAATCCTCACTGTAGGCTGGCAGAGCCTCTAAACTAGCAAAAACAGAACACAGAAAAGGAAAGAGATCCTAAAACGTAGAAAGATGCTCAGCATCACTAATGCTAAGAGAGAGAAATGAACACGGGCTGTGACTGGGAGACCCCAGAGAGGCAGGTCCCGCCCACTCTGATTGCGGAGACTGGGGAACAGGAACTGTCGCTGACCACTACGTCTTCGAGGAGCGGTTTGCCAGTTTCCACCAGAATCGCTTCCACTGAAGGGCACACTCTGCAGCTTTGTGTGAACCGGGAGAAGGTGAGAGACTTGGCTGCCCAGCGGGAGGGGCTGGCGCAGTCAATCCAGGAGCACCTTGCAGCCATCCCCGAGTAAGGGTTTGCCTGCCCGTGGGGACAGATCCTCCAAGGACACCGCTAGGTAAACTTTCTATTTGTATATGAAAAGGAGAATAAGTATTCGTTTGTATTTGCTTGAATAAAGAAATTCTGTAAGGACAGACTAGAAATGAGTAACTGGTGATGAAGGCATGAGGGAGAAGACTGGGTTGTTTTCCTGGGAACCTTCTCCCACTCTTCAGCTTCCTTCAAATCCCACAAAGCAAGGCATTACAACCATTCGCTGCATTTTAAAAGAGTGCTCTGTAGGCCCAGTGCATAGAGTCACCTTTGCAGACCAGCTCTGGCTTTATGTATTACATCTATTAGCAGTAGAATTTTATATGAATTAAGTGAAAATCCAAAAATAACAGTTAGGTCATTTGAAAACACGAGCCTCAGGTGCCCATTAAATGTGCTTTTCAATATATGTTTTGTTGGGAATGCCGCCTGACCGGCCCTGGGTGGTGACTTTGGTGAAGTTCTGGGAGCGAAGCTCCAAAGCTCCGTCCGCGCTCCCTGCTCTGTCATTGCACCCCCTTCCGGCCCAGCCCGCTGCTCCGTCAACTAGGAGGACCAAGTAGGTTTCAAACCTGCAGGCGAAGACAATGGGTGAACTGTCTGACCGTAACTCATATCATGATTCTTGGGAGATTTGTAGTCTGGAGGCAGCCAGGGCTGTTTTACTGAGTTTGAGGTTCCAAGCGGTTGGTAGCTGAATGCTTTTTCGTCTTTGGTTTAAAAGCTGCTCATCAGTGTCTTTAATTTACTTCACACCATGCCCCAGAGATGGAGCTTCTTTGAAAGACAAATATTACAATTTTTAGTCATGCAGGAAACAAAATTACTAACATCTCCCCTTTCCCCCACCCTCCCTGCATTTTCTTTATAAGGAGTAAAGGGTTGGAAACATTATTTGCTCTTTCAGTCCGCGTCATAGGAGAGACGAGGGCAGGGTGCGTGGGCTTCTCACAGATCCCCCTCGCAGGACTGAGAGCCCCTGCGTCAGCAGTGGCCCCGCTCGGTGTTGCCCTGAGCCCCCAGTTCCCTGGGCTTCCGGTAGTCCGGCCTTCACAAGGCCTTCAGATACCTCTTAATGCAAGTGAAAAGATTTGAGGTAATTTTGCTATCTCTTCCCACTTTTTATAAAAGATGAGGTTTAACCATTTTTTCAGAGTTGTCAGTTGGCATTCTTGAACATTTTATGTTCCATTTTAAACTACAGTGTAGAATTCACATGATTTACCTGTTTTTACTTAGAAGGCATGGCCCCCACCAGCACGCATAGTATATTCATAAATGGAAACAATTGTCTTCATCCAAAAACCGCTCTGGTGAGGAGCAATGACCTGCCCCGGCCCTTCGTGGGAGAGCGTAGCCTGACTGCGCTGGTGGAGCTGGGATGGAGGTCGAGGCAGGCGAGCCCGCGGCGGGTGTGGGGTCCTGTACCGGGTCAGGAGCCCTTCTTGGAACAGCCCACACATCCCTGTTTGTAAGTTATTGCAGAACAATCAAGACTGTGTTGGCACAGACAGCGTATTTTCTGTGGATGGTTCATATTGCTAATAGCTCCATAATTTGCTAAAAGCAAAAAGACTGAACTATTACCTCATGGTTTAAAGGAACACAACCAAATCCACCACATAGATACCAGACCCTGCCCCAGATCTGGGCTGAGTGGAACGTACCACAATGCCAGCGGGCCGTGCAGTGGTAGAAAGGGAAACTATGAGAATTGTGAAGCAAAGTGAGTAACAGTCCGAGCGAGCGCCCAACGTGCAGGGCGTGGGTTGGAAAGGGGTCTGTGTGGTGGGAGCAGAAGAGGTGGACAGACAGGGAAAAGAAAGAGGAGGGTTGGTGGGGAGTGGTAGAAGATGCCACCTGGGATGGTATCTGGAGATGCCGGTACTGAATTATTCCAGGCAAGAGTGTCCTCGATTTGTAGAACAGCCTCGTGACCGCCATCATTAGGGGGATAATTGGCCTGACAGGCACACAGCTAGAAAACACCAGGCTCCTGTCCATCTCCAGAGGCCAGGCCCTTAGTGTCCAGGCTGCTTTTGCATTCAGTATCATCTGTGGTTTGTCACTAGTCACCTGCCCCTGCCTCAGGGCTCACAGCCTCACGTTCAATCCTACAGCGAGCTTAACCCCCTCCCAAAATTGGGCCCAGAAATGGCTGGGAGCTAGGGTGAAAGACTGTGTACCCCTCTGCTGGCCCCAACACATTTCCTCTTCCAGAGAGATGCGTGAGAACACAGCCCCCCCAGAAGATTTAGAACTAAGCATTCTTTTCACAGATAAAGACTAGCACGTTGTGATCTTTAAAATCACTTTTGGCTCCAGCTCCGGGCTTTGGTGAATCTGTGTGTGCATTGGTTTTAGATTAAAACATGGCATGCAGCATTCTGGAAAACAAAGGGAAAAAATGAAACTCCAGGGGGGACTTCCTTATGCCTTTGCCCTGGGAACTGATTTATGCCGGTATTGTTAGCTATTTTCCTTGGATGACAAACTTGTATAATTGTAGTAACATGTTTCTGAGAGGCAGAGGATGAAAACCACAACAAAATGTAAACCTTCAAGCTAGCACATGAGTAATGTATATTAATGACAGAGAGGAATGAGCCAGGAAAAAGGATTTTTAAGAAGGAACACCACAGGTATCAGGGGAACGCCTGTGTCCCGGGGTTACGTGGCCTGATTTCTAGCAGGGAGTGGCTCTCCATCTGAGGGTTGGAAATGAGCTGGAACTTACTTAATCACAGTGTGTGTTGGTGGGATTTGGGTCAGCTGGTCTTTCTGTCGTCTCCTACCAATCCGGTCCCCTGGGAGGGGCCCTGCAGATGCAGAGGTGGGATTTTAGGTAGAACACTCTTTCATCATCTCACCTTCTCCTTTCCCTGGGAACTTATTTGGTTGTGTTTATCATAATTTCACCCCACGATATTTGAGTGGGATCCTTTCCCCCATGAGCTCTGGGACTGATCAAATCGGAATCGCATATTCACTAATAATATTTGTTTAAATGCACCTCCAGGCAGCCCATGTTACTATATAAATGATGCCGGCATTTAAAAAAGGAAACTGGGAGTCTTACAGTCTCAATGTTGCCGCTTATGCTGTCTCAGCCAAGCTGTGTGTTCCTTCAGCAAATGAGGCGGTTCCGGAGCCGTGGTTTTCACCCCAGGCTGCATCCTGAATCACCGGGGGAGCTTTAGCCAGATCCCCAGGCCCAGGTCTGCCTGGAGCTTCTGGCGCCTCAATCTGGGGTGTGCCTGTGGCATGGGGAGGTTTCGGGGCTTCTCGGGAGAGTCCAGCATTCAGCCACAGGGGACAACCACTCAACCAGAGGCTCTCCAAAGCCCTTTCCGGGCCTGAAGTTCGTTCTACCGTGAGGGCCCAGATGAATTTGACTGTTCCTTGCTAGTTTCTAGTCTGCATCATATATGCACTACAGGCCAAAACTCAGTTACAATTCTCAGTGATTGTTGTAAGAATCTCATCTAGCCCAAAGTACTACATAGTAGAGTGCCTTTTTTTGCAATGTGTGGTGTATTTTATCATTTCATTCATGGGTTGTGTGTAAACAATCGCCAAACCCCACCTCCACCTCTTCTGTTTGGAATAGCCAATGTTCAGAATAGCAAACCACGCAAAAGAGGGCTCCGATTGACAACACTCTACCTGGTGTGTACTTGGTGGACACCTTTTCACACTCACTGTGGATTTCACCCTCTGAGCCATCATTCTTGCATCCCATGAGAAACCCAAATCTTTTCTATGTGACCATCTGGGAACCGATTTTGTTATTTTTGCTTCCTGCTGGAAGGCTACAGAAATCTTTAAAAAAAAGACTGAACCAAAAAACAAAAAGTTGAAAAAGTAAAAGAAAGGAAAAGATTCTGTGATTCAGAACTCGTGCTAAATTTTCCAGGCAAGAGGAAAAAAACAGCTGTTACCCTGTGAGCGTGCCCTAAGGTCAAAGTCAGGCTTAGGAGGTAACTGCTGTCCTCGTGTGGGTCACGGACCCCCACTGTCAGGGGCCCAAGTTCTGCATCTCGTTCCTGACTTGCTCAAACCAGTCACTGCAGAGACGAAATATTCCTGCTATAGAACGTGTTTTTTCTTTGCCAGATCAGAGTGATCAAATATTTCTGAAGTTAAACAAAATGACATATTGGCTTGCAAGGATTATCCACACCCTTGCCTTAATAAAAAATAAAATAACCGAGCTTCTGCTGGGAGAGGCTATTTTGTGCTCAGAAAGATGCCCCGAGGCAGCTGTCAATAGGGTTGTGTTTGTTCAGTTTTGGCTGGGCTGGCGTATGCATTAGCTCATGTTCCAAATCCGTCCCCCGAAGAATGTAGCGAGAATTTTGTTTCAATCCTTTCTCATTTCACCCTTTCCTTAGCCAGAGTCCAGCCTCTATACAGCCCAAATCGCCAAGACTTTAAAACAGCAGTTTTGAATAAAACCTAAGACTTTTCCCATGATTCATGAGAAGACTTGGAGGCGCTCATCCCACTTGTCCCAGACACACTTCCAGGCTCTGTTCCCCACTCACCCTGAAGGCAGCTGCTGCTGAGTTTCGGAACATGTGGGAATCATACTTCCCCTAATAATCTGGCTGGAGAGAGGGGAGCAGGACCTGGGGGCAGCCGTGATCACAAATTTGAATGTGCAATCCAGGTTGGTTCTCTCTGCCTTTAAACACAGGAATGCAGGGCTTGGGCAGCTTCAGGGACCAGCCAGCCCTCCTCAGTGCTACATCCACTGTGCAGAACCCTGCGGTTAACGGGTTGTCTTCCTCATCCCACCAGCCCTGTGTTTTCACCTCTCTGGTGGTGTTTCATCATCTGTGAGATGGGGACAGGGTTACTAACCTTCCTGGCAGCAGGATCACGTGAAACACTTTCTAAATTATGGGCCACTGTGTGAAGATTAAGTAAGCTATTGAAAGCACTTTGGATGACGCTAAACGCTGTGTCGGGTGGAAAATCATAGTGATGTATGCCTACCGTGTGAGGACCACTGCACTGGGCACTGAGGGAGAGCTTGGTTTCCTATGTGAGAAGGTAGGGCAGGGGAGAATGCAGGAGAGGTTGGGGTGACCCCTCTGGCTTCACCCTGATCCTTTGTTGGCTGTGGCATCATTTCCCAGACCCCTTAGCCACTGTTTGGCAGATGGCTTGATAAAATGCTCTCATCAGGAACTCCTCATCAAAAGGGAAAGGAATTTTTCAAAAGACAAGTTATAGATGGGTGCGTGGTAGCAGAGTCCACCTGGCTCTTGGAGGACGGTGGGGTGGGCGGCGGAGCCAGCTCCTGGGGGAGGAACAGGGAAGCTCTGACCTCAGGAACAAGGATGAGGTGTACGCCTGTTTTCTCTGCAGTATCTATTTTTGTCTTGAATGGGTTTTAAAAGTTTTGCCCACCCAAAAGGTATTTTTTCCTGCTTTTATACTATTCATTGTTTTTTTCCCCAGTAAGAGACTGTTTAGTAAAGTGAATGGAATTGGCTTTCTTTGCTACTCAACTGAATAGCTATTGCCCGCGTGATCCCACTTCCTGTAAATAAAAGTGTAGCTCCCTGTGCATGGGCCACGGCAGGTCCGCGTGGTGCCCAGCGAGCTTTTGCTGCAGTGCGTGTCTCCTCCAGGGCTCTGTGCGGGAGAGTCCCGACTTCCCCCCTGAAGAGCAGTCCAGCAGGGCCTGTCAGTTCCCGGTTCAGCACGTGAAGGGCAGCAGAGAGTACTGAGGAGAAGTGAGGGCGTCCTTCCTCATCGGACTCATTGGACTCCTGCTCTCCTCCCGCTTAGAGTGGCCTTAACCTTCTAGAAGCTTTTCCACATCATCTCAGCTGGGACTGGGTGAGAAGACGACCAAGCTTTGTAGAGCTGGGTGTACATTAGAAACAAAAGGGCTTCCTAAATCTCCAAGGGTACGGTTTGGAGTCAGTACATATAACAACATATTGTCTTTGGAAAAAAAGGGAAGAAAAACTATAGGACCCTGGCTGGGTGGTTTAGTTGGTTGTAGCATTGTCCCCTGTGCATGAAAAAGGTTGTGGGTTCAATCCCCAGTCAGGGCACATACGGGAGGCAACTGATCGATGCTTTCTTCTCCCTTCGTGTGTCTCTCTCTCTAAAATCAGTGAAGATATCCTCAAGTGAGGATTAAAACAAACCTATGGGATTTATGGAATCCATGTACTGACTATAGCTTAATATGTGTATGGTGTTACTATTCTTAATACAATTTGACACATTGTCTGAAATACAAAGGTGGACAAAAGTAGGTTCACAGCTGTTTGTATGGGAAAAGGCCTACAGGTTATGACTGTTACAGTAGCTTCATTAACTCAAAAGAGTGTCACAGTGGCACAGTGCCCTTTTGCCAGCCCCTGTATCATGTTGCTGATTGGTTAAGTTCCACGATGTATCTTTCTTTTCCTCGGAGCGTTTGAGTTGGAGGTAACTGCCCAAGCACTGTGAACTTCTTGAGCAGCAAAGGGAGCAGGGAAGCAGGGAGGAGCAGGCATTGGACACACTGGGTTTTGATAACCAACTGGGTCAGCATCCAGTGAAGACAAACTGGTTTTTTATGAAACGAGTAGCTGGGGGCCGCATGCGTGGGTTCCCTTCACATGGAAACTTCCTGGAGGATGGGAGGGGGGGCGGGGGGGCATGAGAAATGTCCTCACTTAACAGCCTGCCGAGGACTCTGGGACAGTTTGTGCCTCATTTGTACTTTTAAAATAGTGTGAGATTTTCACAAAACACCGCATTAAATACAGTCTTAGTGTAAAATTACAGAATGTCTCCTTTTTCACGAGTGTCCTCTAACTATACAAATATTAACATGGCTGCTCTCAAAAACTGTAGGGGTAACACAGAAATGAAGGCCACAATCTTCCAAGTATATTGAACCCTGGACTACCATATTTGGTAACTTTCAAATTGACCTTGATTAGCCGAAGTCCTGCTTTTGTTCAAAACTTCAGTCTAACAAATCAATAAATGAGATTTTTTTCCTTTGGATTTGGGCGATAAGTTAAACGTAAACATATTTCTACCACCCTGTTCAAGCCCTAAAAAATGAAGAAGAACACAAGTAAGTAGGCTGAACTTTTATCTAAGCCTTGGCCATGAAAGAAACATTTACATAAACCACTTGAATTTTGCTTCAACTTGTAATAATCACACGTACGCTGCATCAAGCTTTCTTTTCTACGAGAACCTGTGTGTGACAAAGCTCACTTTGCACATTTAACCGTGGTGGTGTGTGCTTCCTGTGAACTGGATCATACCAGGTCTTGCAAAGTGTCCCCACCCCTCTCCTACATCACCACCAGAGAGCCTGTACCAGTGGACCCCTTGGTGTTTAAATCTGCATCATGGAATCCTCACCATTAGCTGGCAGAATCTTGTCGGGAAGGAACTGTAAGCAGCCTCTCAGCGGTTTTGGTGGAAATTTAATTTTGGGATCATAGTAAAGGGGAACCTCCATGTATTCCTCTTTTGTGAGAGTTTATGCTCCTAGGAAACTCTCTTGCCCCCTGTGAAATATTCAAGTGGCTTTATTGTTGCATTTGAAGCTCTATATGTTGAAACATAGAATGTGTATATAACAAACACTTAAAAGCATTTGTATTGTTTTTAAGAAACCTCTTCAAATGCCCTAAACACTAGAGCAGTATCTAGGGCCACATAAAGTAACAGATGGTGGGGGGGGGGGGGCGTTGCGGGTGAGCTCTCGGCCCTTCCTCCCTCCTGCACGGAGCAGACCCAGAGCACTCCGATTCCCCTCCTGCGGGACTGTGAGAGCCCCTCTCAGCACAAAGCCTCTTCACGCAGCCATGGCCCCGGGGTCCAGGGTGGCAAGAGTGTCTGTCTGCTGCACTGGTGTTTCACCCTGTACCCCACCCTGTCCGTTCCATCAGAACCTACATATTTAGGAACATTAGTTCTGACCCTGCTGGTTTAAAAGAGGTGGGGGGTGGGAGGAGTAAAACAATAGCATTCTGTGGCTTTGGAATTTATTATTTTATCAGATGTGAGATTCTTAATAAAATGCTGTGAGGTTTATATACAAAAGAATGTATTGTGGTACATGATTGCATCAGTTTATATATATAGGCCTATTACTTTTTTATGAGACTGACTCATATTTATAACTATCAATATTTTAGTTTATATTATGGACAACTGAAAACAACACAGACCTTTTTATTTAACTGATAGAAGCTTTTTTAGTTTGGATTCCATGAGTACTTGTGGCCAACAGCTGCTTATTGAACAGATACTGATGGAGGGCCGGGGAGGACAGACAAGGAGCTAAAGGGAGAAACCAGCGATAGATACAAAGTCACGGCCACTTCCTGAGTATTTGATATTTAATGTACATAGTGTACTTTTCACGTACATTAGAATAAAGGGCCTGTGGCGGGTGGGACATTGTATTACACCATTGTTTTTGTTGTTAACTGCTGTGATAGAGCTGAGTTTTGTCACTGTCTCCTCACTGGTTTCCATTGTCTCCCAGCCTCAGAACATGGCTTGGCCTATTGGTTACGCCATACATACTTGTTGAGTAAATGAATGAAAGAATTTGCTAACGTTTAAGCTCTTAAATATCTTAGAGGCAGTAAAATTGTTATAAACAAGAATGCTTTTGTTTTGAGTGGTGTTTGTGAAATTGACTTTGTAAAGTGCATCGGCTCCTTTCTGCCACTAGGGGCCGACACAGTGCAGTTAAGGAAACAAGTTTTCAATGACTTTAAAAGACTCGCTCTTAAATGCAGTTAACTGTGACTGAGCTGAATCAGTACTGCAAGAGGAGGTTGAAAGCTGTATCAGCATATTGTAAGCTAACACAGGGTAAGCGTGTGTCTTTAAAGATATCTTTAAAGATATATTTATGAAAACAGCCTGATAATGTGCTTAAAAATAATTACATAAATACATTACGTATGAAGATTTAGCTTTTGATCATTTCAAAATAACTTTCTGCTACCCAATCAAATAACATATATGCTTTAATAGAAAATAAGGTGTAATGTGTATTTTAAAAAGAACACTCTTCCTCTTCCAAACAGGAAAAGATATGATAAAAAATCCGTTCTGCCTGTGCAAGTGACACAGCTTTAATCTTGGAGGGAAAAATTCAGGGGTTCGAGTCCTGCTGCACGGATGGTGACTAAGTGCGCACCTTTGCAACGGAGCATCGGTGCAGGCTTAGTATAGTCAAGTCTGTGAATAGTTCTCTTGTGCTGGAAACCTGCTGGACAGCCTGGCTTAAGACAGAAATGCCAATGGGAGGGTGAGTCTGAGAAGATCTGTATTGTTAAGGAGAGAGGTGCAGGGACTGGAAGAGAGGAACTTTCTTTTACAATATTAAGTTTAATTAGAACAAACTGAAGATCATAGCTCAGTGTTCATTGCTGATTATGCGAGGAATCAATTTTCTGTTGTTTTTTGCTGTCTTGGCTTTGCAGTTCATACACCCTGAGGGGTGTGGCCTGTAGGAACTTAGTTGGTGGGGGGGGGTCCAGGTCACCCTCAGTGCCACTCCTGCCCTGTTGCAGCAGCATCCTCCTCCCCAAGGACCTGGGTTGAGTTGGCAGCCTGCAGCTGAGTCCTCCACCTCCTTTTCTGTTCCTGGCCAGTCTCTGGTGGAAGTGCTAATTAGGGATCAAACGGCCCAAAAAGCTGGCAGTTAAAGAAGAGAAAGGAACTGCAGTGATTCAATGCTCTCTCACTTGGCCTTAAATAATGGGAATTCAGTTGCTTGGGAGTCAAATATACACAAAGGCCAACCAGTCTGGTGGTTGCTGGCAGCAGCTGACTTGTGAAGTCTCTCCTTTCCAGGGGCCCAGAGCAATCGGACACCGCTATTCTGGCCACACCTGTTGGCCACCTGTGGTTCCTCTCCTGTTTGCCTAATTTGGAGGTTGTAAAGGCTAGTTCAAGGTTGTGAGAGCAAAGGCGTGTTAGGACGATCTGGGAATTGATATTGCTTTTTAAAACGCCGCTTTCTAAGGCTCTTTTCCGCAGAGCTAATGGGCGAGCGTTTGATGCTACGCGTTTCTCACTGGTCCTCTTTGCCATGCGTACCCAGACAGGAATTTCTGAACACCGCTTGGCCAGGGCACCCACTAGGGGCTGAGTAGGTAAACCTGCTTGGTGAAAACTAAAACACGGTCTAATATTTACATCCCCAACAGGTTTGCACTGACCGAGCGTCCGTGTTTTCGTAACTCTGGTTTCAGACTCCCTGCACTCCACAACTCTGAGAAGCAGAGAATGGCTGTCAGGCAGAAAATGGCAGGGCTCTGGGAAACATAAAGGGGTGATCTGTAAACACACACACACACACACACACACACACACTCAAAGTTAACACTGGACACCAGCCTGAAGGAACGAGTGAAATGAGGAGACTGTCAGACTAGTTGTTGCTTCCCGTACCATGAGTTTTGTCTTCACAGGTGACTCAGAGCCGGTAGTTTGGTGAGTCCCATGGTCAGAGGTTTGCTGTCCAGTACCCCAGCCTTCCCACACCTCACTGGGTCCAGCCTCGCAGTCCACTGCTGAAACTGGAAATGCTGGCCATGCCCAGAACTCTGCTGGGACAATGCAAATTGTGGTGAAGCAGTGGGTGGAATGCCTTCTGAATATCAAAAACACCCATGGCCAAAAACTAAAGGAAATGTGTGCAATGAGGACTGTGCTGCAATTGATCACCACAGCTGGGTTCTTCTCCTTATACGCAGAGAAGCCCAAGGAGCCTGGTGGGGCAGGGTGGGGTGGTGGCAGGGGCGAGGCAGGGAGACTCCAAGCCCAGACCTCAACAGAACCAAAAATAATGGGTGTTTGCATTTGCCGTGATGCCGTCTTCCCGCAGTCCTGCTCGCCACACTGTTCAGGCATGGTTTGGCCAACAGCTCAGCCTTTTTTATTTGAAAATACAGTTTATTTTTCCCTGACACACACTTACTCTCTGGAGTGCTCAGGGTTGTTTCCACACCTGACCCAGTGACTCCCTTTTAAGGACCCGGGACATGCAATCTATTTGGAGACAGTCGGTGGCTATTTTTGAAGTGGGGGTGCCTGGCTAGTCAGGATGCATGCTAAATAAACAACTCCCAAGACTGACTGAGTTCTCAGCCCCTGGGACTTGGGAAGGGGCTGAGGAAGGGGCTGGGGGAGGCAGGGCCTGGGGAGGCAGGGGCAAGGTTCCCCTTCTACTGCTCAGCACCCTGCAGGCCACAGATGAAGTTCTGTTCCTTTAACCCTGTAAGAGGACCCTAGGTCTCAAGCCTGGCATACTCCTCTGCTGAGTTTATTATTATGTAAATAGAGTAACAGTGCCACCTTTTAAGAGTTTTTGGCAAGGGGTAACCCTTTGTCTGCCAAAAGTTAGGCCGAGCTTTGCCTGCCAGCCCTGTCTGTGCAGTAAACAGTGGGTGACCTATAAGCCAGCCAGTCAACTTGCACATTGCCTTATTAGGCAGGTGGAGAAGGCTAGTGTCTGGGGACAGCCCCGCAGAGCCGTGGCAGTGGGCTTGCATCTTATAAGGAGCCCAGGGGCCCGAACCCTGGAGACATGGCCTGGTACTGCTCAATTAATCCTAGTGCACTGTAGTGGCAGGTGTATGCACTCTCCACAGTGTGAATGGAAAATGGGAGGCGACTTCCCCAAGGACCAAGTGACATATCTCATGTTCTAGGGCTGTGCCTACTGGGTAGCTTGTTTGGTCACACCCTGTGTCAGGGCTTATTCTATGTAGTGTGGACTCCATCAGGAGATGGTTAATGGTTTTCCTTCTAATCCAAGCTATTTTGGAGACTCTTAAAATCTTGTTTGTGTTTCACTGTAAAATCTTTATGGTTCCGAGGCATGCGTGGGGCACAGAGGAAATAGCAGGCAGAGTCCTAGGAGCCAGGGACCCTGGTATGGCCCATGTGCTAAGTGACCTTGGGCAAGTCCCTTCCATTGCTCTCTATAAAATGTAGGGATAGACTGACTGAACTCTCTTAATTGGTCTCTCCATTGTAAATTTCTCATCCAAAAAAGGCATTCATTACATTCTCTTGCCAGCCTCTTTGTTCTCTTAAAATAATAGATCTAACGAGGAAAGATGGCACATGAGGTGGAGCAGCAACAGATTGCCCACACCACAAAAGAGCCCGGGATCTTAGCAGGCCCAGACTGGGTGAATGAATTTATGTGACAGTGAGAAATGACAGAGAGCTTCGAGGTAGATTACGTGCCCAGGACCAACCTTTAAACACGGGACTGGGAGATGTGGAAGGAACTGTGACTACTGTAGAAATTGATGAAGAAACATGTGAAGAGGTATATAAGTCAACAAAGCGGAATATTCTGATGCCCTTTGCCCAGGGAGATGGTGTTGTGCTGGTTGCCCTCCATCAGGAGTTGGCTGGAACAAAGAATTAGTCCTGTATGGAAATTAGGACAAATTTCCTAATTTGTCCTACTTGTATGGTTGTGTCTATAATGTAGAAAATATTCAAAAGAGAAAACTATGTATGTTTTGATGTTGAGCAACAACCAAGGATTCCTCTACACATGAAATTAGTTGATTTGCACATAACTCACAAATTCTTACGCTAAATGGCATTTTTATTTTTTCCAACCATTCCAATAAATGTGATCATCAAGATGCAAAAAAAAAAGAGATTTAATGTGTGTTGGTGGTTAATAGCCACAGTTAAATGTCCAAGGGAAAATCTGCATGCTTTTAGGCTGAACCCATCTTTACTCTTTGAGTTTGCCCCAGAACTTGAGACCTAGCTAGGGACTGGGAACGTCTCTATACTGAAGTTGTCCTTCCGATACGCTCCAGTTGCTGAAGTAAGTTGTGGCTCACAAACCAAACCTGGAGGTGAGACAGATCCACAAGGGAGGAGGGGCCGGAGTTGGTCATGTGGCAGGTGAGCGCACACTGGTTTCTTTTTCAGCTGAATATTCATGCACCTGGTGCGGTCATTGGACAGCCTCCCAGGCAGAAAGACATGCAAGGCAGCTCCTTCTCAGTGCCCGTCACCACATGTGATAGGTTCTCTTCTCCCTCCAGGAGCCCTGCCCTAGCAAACAAAGCCCCCCTGCTCTTTCTGTGAGCAGGGATGGCTCCCACTGCCATGTGTCCTGGACCTGCGGCCGTGGGAGAGGGCATCTGAGGGGCAGGGGGCTAGGTGTCTGTTTTGACCTTATTATCTATCTTCTTTTAATTGCCCTTTCTCTGCTTTTTTCATTGAAAGAAGGGATAAATTCACTTTTGGTTTTCTGGTAAAGAAATCCTTCCCACCCCACCCCACCCCCACATTTTAAAAATCTTTTGCCATCTCTTTGGGGCACTTCGCTCCCCAGGGTATGGACTATGCCTTTGACTTATTTGTTCTTATCACATGAACTTGCGACCTGGGAAAAGAACTTGTCACCTTGGGGCTGGGTGCCACTGGGACTTTGCAAGACCCCTGAAACTCAATGCAAAGCTTGTTCTGTTCAGGGGGAAAGTGACTGCATTTCAGATGTGAAAGAGAAAAGATTAGCTGTGTGTCCCGGACAAGAAGGAGCAGAGAGAAGCCTCTGTAGTGAGTACATGCTCTTTGTGCATCGCAGACGCCAGGAGCTGAGAGGGGCTTCTTGTTGGAGCAGAAACTGTGACTCCCTGAATTCGAAGCCACCAGAATCTACTGCATTGTAATTTCCGAGTCTCTTACTTGAATTTTTTCACATCCTCATTATCTTGAATGAGGAAGTTAGAATTCTAACAGATAGGCAATCAAATTTTCTGATTTAATTTTTAAATATGTCTGTAGCTTTAATGACAAAAGATTATTTGATTTTGAGGAACAGTCATAGTTTTTGGAAAGTTAAGATAACTTTTGCCTCTTCTGAGAGGAGGAAAATTCCTTAGTCACTGAGTCAAGTGGACAATACTGTTTTAATTGGTGGTGTTTGATTCTTTTTTTTAAGATTTTATTTACTTCTTTTCAGAGAGAGGGGAAGGGAGAAAGAGAGGGAGAGAAACATTGATGTGAGGGAGAAACAGCAGTTGGTTGCCTCTTGCACGCCCTCAACCAGCGACCAGGTGCAACCCAGGCCTGTGCTCTGACTGGGAATCGAACCAATGACCTTTCAGTTCCAAGTCTGGTGCTCAGTCCACTGAGCCACACCAGTGAGGGGGATTATTTCATTAATTACTTCAGTAAGCGAGTAGTTGCAATGAAGCAATAATAAATATTTCATTTCAAATCAATGGGAATTGATTTGAAAGTCATTCGATGATTCACATTTGTCTAGGACACAATAGTCCTCATACTCATTTGCATGCACTATCATGGTTAAAATGCCTCTGCTCTTAGCATCAGGTGTTTTGAAGGTCAGAGGAGGAAGGAAGAGTGAAATGTTCTCTCTTTTAGGAAGGAAGTTTTTGCAATGTGTGTTTCAGTCTGCTGTGCTCTTGCTTGGTCTGCAACGCAAGGGAACTGTATCTCATTTTACCCAGGAAGGATGTATGTTCTATGAGGAAGGTGAATACATGTGTTTGATAGGCAAAAAGGAAGAGTAAGGAAACCTCAAAAGAGCCAGTGACAACAAGATGGAAACAGGCCTCGGTACTATGCACAAAACTCCGTCCTTAATGCATTAGGTGATCTTCTTGCCTAGACTGTGGCATCACCGAGGGCAGAAACTCCTCCAGAATACTGACGTCTGGTGTCTCACCTGCAGTAGCTGCTCAGCGAATCCTGTGTGAGTGGCAGGGGTACGATCTGGAGATGGGGTGACTGTACACTGCAGGAGATGGGGCAGGTGGGGGCCAGGGGAGGGGAGGGGCAAGATCTATGACATTTGTCTTTTGCATAGTGGCTTTTAGTAGACAGCTGAGTATCTATGAACATTATGCCAATAACGAAAGACATCAGCCTCCAATTTACATCTCCTCCCAACACTGAATCCCCCGTACCTAACATCCTTGGCAGTCAGTCTGTTTCACTGCTTCAAGTGGCTGTGACATGAGCGCTGGCTCGTCCCATCTGATAATGGGGACCAAAGCCCACCAGCTCTGTGCCAGCCACGGACCAGGATAAGGGATCACAGTAATGAGTTTCTTTATTACAAAAAAAAAGTTGGCTTTTGTAAGCTTTTCGTTCCACTGTCTATAGTCCTGAGTAGGAGACATGCAGGCCACCTATTAGGAAATGCCTGGGCTAGTGCACCCACGTTCCCGAGGAAGTATTCTCTCCTGTCACAGGGCCGCAGAGCGACGCTGTATCACATCTTGGCCTCAGGGTGGGAAGAGAAGCTTTCTTTTTCCACTTGGGCTTCAGAGATGGCCTCAGTGTTTCTTTTAGGCAGGTGGATCCCCTCCTTTGGGGAGACTCCCCCTTGCCTTCTTCCTACCACGGAAAGGGCTGTCCGGGTTCCCTCCCAATTCCTTCTGACTGTGGCCCATCTCCTGTCTCCTTTAAGCACTGTCTTTATTCCAGCTCTCATGCCTATGGCACCTCTTCCTCCTGTCATGTCCGACCCTGTCCTCTCAGTCCAAAGCCAGGCTCTGCGGCCACCTTCGCCGAGAAAGCTCCCTTTACCAAGCTCATCTGCTTGATTCGGGCTTCCTGCGTCCTTGTGGACATAGTCCATGGATGGCTATACGAGTGGTTTTTGAACCGAAGAGCATTTCACAATCACCTTCATTTTTAACATGCACCCCATGGGACTTTGAGGGGCACAGAGTTTGATATCATTGACCTTATACCACATATTAAATTTGCATCTAAGTACTAACATACTTTTAATCATTTCAACAAGCAGAATAACTGCTTGACTTTGACTTCCTTGCTGTAACTTCCCCATGCCAGCCACTCCGTGAGCACACAAGCTGCTTTTTTGGTGATTATTGTCCGTTCTAAAAGCTGGCGTGAACACATCAGATCTCACTGGCCTTCCTCTGCCCTCTTTGATCAGTCAGCAAACCCATCGGGAGCCTGTTCGGAGACTCTAGGCAGGTCTTGGGCACCAGTTAACGTCGTGACCTCATGGAAACATCAGAGGCTTTGGGAATGGCGAGATGCTGAACTTTTCCTGGGTTTTCACATTGTTACTGTTGCTGAAGTTGCCATTGTTGTTTTTATTAAGATGCCCTTCTGAGGAGAAGGAAGCCCACAAATGATATTATTCAAAGCTCTTTCCTTCAAGTCATCCAAGTATAACTCTAGAACAGCTATCAGGTATCAACAGCCATTTCATATAGTTACTTGTCTGCCATCTGGATTTTTAGACTCATAAAAATCCTCGTATCTGATGATTCAGTATTTCCTAGCTTTCAGTTCATGTGGAAACCATCAAATAGCAAGTACAGAATGATTGCAGTTGGCAGGAGCCTTCTCAGCCCTCCCTGGATAGCTGTACTGCATCGGCCCTTCCCACTGATGGGGTCCCCTCGGAGGGGCCTTGGGGCCGGGCAGCTGAGAGGATGCAGCGCTCTGTACCTGGTGCCCGAGGATTCGGCTCCAGGGCTTATAAAGCCCCACCTGGGTGTACACTGACTTGTCAGGTCATTGTTGAAGGGCCCGGTGTATATTGGGCAGTTGCGTGTATCAGAATTTCATTCCTTTTAAAGGCTGAATAGTACTCCATGGTCTGTGTATTTCCATGTAGATTTTGAACAAAAAGTTAACCTTTGTCTTTTTTTTCTTGTTCTGATAAGCAGCTGACCAGCCTCTCTTCCTCTCAACTAGCTGGCTTATTCTCCCCAGGAAACATTAGGTGTAGATTCAAAATTGCCCAGAAGTTAAAATGATTAGAGGTCATTTTCAGTACAATCTTTGACATTGCTTGTTTGAACATGTATTTTAAAGATAATAAATAATAAGTCTTTAGGAGCTAGGATGAGCCTTTTCTTTAAAAATGATTTTGGACCGCGGTGGGCCTGGCTCTGTCAGCACATCTGATAAAGACCAAGATGTGAGCGTCATCTTCCTCACAGAAAGCAGCTTCGCCTTTTCGTCTCCACACACATGGCCTGTTTCAGATTACCTTACGTAGTGATGCAGCGCAAAACTTTACTTGCAGACTTGTCCTAGAGATTACCACTCCCCAGAACTCACAAAGCATTTCACAGTGCACACAGGAGAGAATTGCACTGAAAGCAGGAATTTGGACTGTCTAAGTAATGAGTTTGTGATAAAAGGAAAGTGAGAGAGGACTCAGTGGGATCCCCACTGGCGGGATTACCTCATGTCGGGCAACTCTGGCCCAGATTAAGAGTCTGCACAAGTAAAATCTGTCAAAGAAAATGAGAATACCACTTACAGCTGCTTCTAGCATACAAAATACTTCTTTACTGGGCCGTAAAACTATATCATTCACTTTGGAATTTCAGCCCAGACATCCATCATCTTTAGTAGCTTGCTGCAGATTTCATTAAAATCATTCCATGGCTCTTCTTAATTTTAGAAATGAACCAACAGCTTGGAGCAGTATTCAGACAAGTGTTAGTCATAATTTCACACCACCGGTATTTCCCACTTCCATGTCAGCCCATTCTCCTGTAGTCCGGGAGAGCCTCAGGGGACATTCAGGGAGGACAGTAAGGAGACACAAGCTGACACCACACAGGCCTCAGCAGGGCTGTGCTACGCACCCCGTCACTCACGTGTCCCCTCGTCGTGGAGATGCAGGTGTGGAGTAGATAATGCTCTCCACTCAGAATGCTTCCATGTCCTTTCCCTCGGTGAATGGCGGACTCCCCTGCACATTTGCATCTTTGATTTTCTTTGGGTTGTTCAGGGGAAGGTGGTGCTGCCTTTAGAAACGCATTTTAAGTGGTCACCCCAGGCTTGAGCGTTTACCCTGGCTCACACCGTAGCCCAGTCTTCTCAGCTGCATGTGGGGGTACTGTTAGGCTTTCCCGCAGGCTTTGTGAGGACTCAGTGAGTTCAGTGCCCAGAGCACTTCCCTGGTGCCCAGGCTGGAGGGTGAGTGAGGGTCTGGGCTGGCCCTGCTCTTTCCTCAGCACAGCGGCTGTGGCGGACAATGGCTACTTGCCAGTCGGGGCACCAGGCTGTTCCCCTGTTCCTACGCTTTGTTTCCACTGGCTCCGCCATGAGAGCGACCCTCAGAGCACACCTGCTCTTGTGCGGGAGATGCGCGTGTGTTGTCAGCCGGAGCCACTGGCAGGATTGGCTTCTCGGTGTCGCCTCTGTGTCCTCCTGAGCCCCAGCTGTGCAGCGAGTGCACTGCAAGTCCCTGGGGGTGTGACACCTTGATCCTGTGTCATCTAACCTCTTAGCTTTTGACGTTGGCAATTCAGGAGGTGACCCCTCTTACTCGGACTCCTATCGACGTTGTTCACGGTTGAACTGCAGGGTTATCCTCCCTCTTTCTCCCGCCCCATTGTGTTCCTGGCGAATCTAACGTTTTCTCTCCATTTCTCCCACACACCAGGATTTATGTTCCGTGTTATCGCTTCATATTTCAGGAAAGACTGGACTTTATTAAGAGTCTCAAGTTAAAGAAAGAATGGTAATACTTTTCCATTGTGCCTCCTATTGAAGAAATAGAATTGGCTTATTAAAAAAAAAAACTAAACTAAGCTAAAGGGATTGGCCGAGGATGAGGTGGGATCCCAGAATGAGGAAGAATAAAGGTGATTCCATTGCCTGTCCGCTTACTCGATTCGTTCATTCTCTCATTCACCCAGTCTTTACAGTCTGTGTTTTGAGCCAGGTACTGGAAATCAATTCAAGTGAACATGGTTTGAAAGTAGGGTACAAAATCCATGCAAATCATTTTGTATAATAGTATGATCTCTAGCATTCAGAGAAGATTATCCTGTTGTTTTATACGGTCATTCAGCACACACTGTTGGCCTGCTGTGCTCCAACTAGAGATACAAAGACGGACATACTCAGGGTCCCTGTTTCCTGGGGTGGGGGGAGCTGTGAGTCAGGGCAAATCATGTTTTGATCTCTCCTGCCCAGGATCCCACAATTGCATCACTAACCCAGTGACTTCCCATGAACTGGTTACTTCTCCAGTTCTGTGTTGCCTCATCTTGTTAGTGAGATGATTTTTCTAGTTTCTCTTAAACATTCCTTTTATTAGGAAAAGAGTCAGTGTCTGATTATTGCATATTTTTCTTAGGATTGCATTATCACTGCTTGGGCCCACCAGCTACAGATCACAGTTACAAATAAATGGGTCAGGGGCTCCAGGGTTCCTGGTTCTGTGTGGAAGGAGCTTGGAAGTCACTGCTCCCTCCTAACAACACGTAAAAAGCTGAACAGACTGAAAAATCAGCAATGCTTCTTGAG
Source organism: Sturnira hondurensis (assembly GCF_014824575.4). NCBI lineage: Eukaryota > Metazoa > Chordata > Mammalia > Chiroptera > Phyllostomidae > Sturnira > Sturnira hondurensis. Next base: position 11,632,738 of record NW_028095541.1, read on the forward strand.
TCCAGAGGGAGGAGAGGCCGCAGGGCAAACTCCTGCCCCCAGAGCGGAGAGACGTTCAAGCCCATAGAGGGAGCCATGCTCTCCAGGGCAGAAACCCCCGAGTAACAGAGTGGAGTCAAGGCAGTCTCTTCAGCAGATGGTGCTGGGATAACTGGACATCCATATGCAGAGAAATTAAACTAGACCAGGCCTCCGACCTTTCACAAAAATTAAACTCAAGTTGGAGCACATACCTAAACGTAAAACACAAAAATGCTAAAGTCCTAGCGATGACATAGAAGAAAACCCAGAGGACCTTGAATTTGGCTGTAACTTTTTAGGTACAACACCAAAGTCGTGACTCGTGAAAGAAGTAATTGATAAGCTGAACTTCATTAGTTGAACTATCAACTTCAATTGATAATTGAACTTCTTGATATCAATTTATCAAGAAGTAATTGATAAATTCTGTTCTGTGAAGGACAATGTCAAGAGAATTAGAAAAGCCACAGACTGGGGAAAACATTTGCAGAAAGACACGTCTGTTAGGGGGCCGTTATTTAGCATATACAAAAAACTCTTAAAACCCAACAGAAAGAAAACAAACATCCCAATACAAATGGGCCAAAGGCCTGAACAGACACCTCACCAAAGAAGATACACAGATGACAAATAAGCACATGAAAAGATGCTCCATATTATTTGTCATAGGGGGAATGCAAATTAAAACCAGAGTGAGATACTGCTACACACTTATAAGAATGGCAAAAATCCAGAACACTGATATCACCAAGTGTTGGCAAGGGTGTGGAGCAATAGAACTCTCACTCACTGCTGGTGGGGACACAAAATAGTACAGCTACTTTGGAAGACTGTTTGGCAGCTTCTTACAAAATTAAACATGCTCTCTTCTACCATCCGGCAGTCACGCTCCTTAATACCCAAATAAGTTGAAAACATATGGCTACAGAAACACCTGTGTATCAATATTTATAGCAGCTTTATTTATGATTGCCAAAACCTGGAAGCAACCGAGATGCCCGTCAGTTGGTGAGTGGATAAATAAAACTGTGGCGCATCCAGACAATGCACTATTATTCAGTGCCAAAAAGAAATGAGCTATCGAGCCATGAAAAGACATGGAGGAATCTTAAATATGCATTACTAAGTGAAAAAAAACAATCTGAAAAGGCTCCATACTGAACGATTCTGGCTGTATGGTATTCTGGGAAAGTCAAAACTACGGAGTCATAACAAGGTCAGTGGTTGCTGGCAGAGGGTAGTTAGCTGAAAGCAGAAAACACAGGATTCTTAGGGTAATGAAAATAGCCTGTATGATATTCTAAGGGTGGGTACATGTCATTATCCATTTGTCCAAACCCATAGAAAGTACAACACCAAGGGGGAGCTCTGAGGTCAGTTGGGCTATGGGTGTATCAAGGTGGGTTCATCCTTGGCAAACCATGTACCACTCTGGTGAGTGACGTTGATCGTGGGGGATGCTCTGCATGTGGGCATCGGGGGCTCATACGGGAGATCCCTATGCCTTCCCCTCCATTTCATAGTCAACCTGAACCTGCTCTAAGAAAATGAAGTATTTTTAAGAGATGATAATATAAACAGGGGGCAGTCAAGTACATAACGCTTAATGTAAGAGCTTCTGTCTTAAATTAAAATTGTTAAACCTCAAGCAATATCTGCTTTTTCTTTTCCCACAATTTCACTCGCATGTTGCTCATAAATCTTAGCTATGGGGTTTGGCTGGCTCCCTGTTAGGTAAAATATTTCATTTAACCTAGGAAAGTGGACTCAGAGCAGCCTGGGGATAGTTAGGCAGCCTCCGTTGCTCCCAGAACATCAAGAGGTTCTATATGTTGGGTTTTTTTGCCTGTTTATTTATTTTTAGGAAACGGAGGAGTTGTTTGACTCCTCCAGTGATGGCTAGGGCGCAGTGCTGTCTGCTGAGCTGAAGCCCGCACTGTGCTTCGGCCACCGCGGTGGCGTGGCAGCCCCATCGCCCCATCGCAGAGCCAGTCTGGCCCAGCATCCATAGGCCTAAGTCCACTTGCAGCCGGATTACAGGCTTCAAGCTCTTCCCGCCTGCAGCCTCTTGCTCGGCTTTTACTATATATACTCTGAAGGACACGAGTGCCTGATTGCTCCAGCCGTGCGCTGGGGGAAATCTCATCCCAGTGCTGCTTAGAGTGGCTGAGAGAGCTGTGGCTGGCTGTGAATTAGCTGCAGAACGGGCTCTGTTACTGAACTGCCTCTGTGTGTGTGTGTGTGTGTGTGTGTGTGTGTGTGTGTGTGTGTGAGATCATGATCAGAAGCTCAGGGTTCTCCAGCTACCTGGGGGCTTTCAAGTTCTCTGAGAAACAAGGTAAGGCAAGAGAAATCGAAACGCACTTCTGAGTATATTTTATACCGTAATGAACGGCTAGAGCCCTGTGTTACCTTGCATTCTTCTGCATCCAGTTAGTTATTAGGTTTTCTCAAAGGACATTTTAAATATCTAATTAAGTTTATAAATGAGCTTATCTTGGGATTGCTGAAAAATGTGATTTCTTTTTCTGTTATAACCGAAAGATATTACTAAACCACTGAAGCCTTTATGAAGAAGAAAAAATGCCAATTCAATTGGAACGCCCAAACTTTGGATCAAGTTCTGAACTTAAACTAAAATATTTTTCTAAACCAAATGCTATATATTAAATTATTTCCAGTAGGCATGGGTGAGTGTCTTTTTATTAAATCTTCATGTGAAACAGTTTGGAACTAAATGTTGTCTTTTTAGTGGCTTCCTTTCCAGCACAGAGGAAAATTTATGCTCTCAATTTAACCGCTGAAGTGGTATCACAGACTCAGCTCCCTGACTGAACAGCAGTGAAAGGCTGAGGTGATTCTGAGTGTCCCATTTGAAATCCAGCCACTGTGTGCAAGCCTATTTTCTAGCACAGATGCACTATTAGGAAGTGATTGGAACAGTTCAGGCCTCAGGTTCAGGAATTTTCTTCTATAAGATTTGATAGCTTTTGAGCTGAATTCTCTTTTCAAAAGCTACGTGAGAAGGCATTTGTGCAATTAGGAGGAAAGTCTGGATGTTTAGTTGGCAGTGCACTTTGCGTTTTACGATGTTCCTCTGGCCGGTCAGACTTTCCGGGTTCCAGGATCCCGGTGTTCGCTGATGGACAGTGACATGTCGGCATGTGGTATGCTTTTACCTCCTTTTCCTTGGGCTGCTGACCCCAAATAGTACCCAGGGAAAGGCATTTCCACAGGGGAAGGTTTCTGTAAGTGGTCACTTGTGGTTTCCTTGGTGGACAAGGGGTCGCTGTGCCAAAAGCTGTAAAACAGATGACTTGCCATTAGACTGGTTATAAATTTGTCTGCACCTGGTTTTGATCAACTGGTTCACTCGTATGTGTGTCTTCGCTGTATGGGATTGTTCCCAGCTGGCTTTACACGACATCTACTTTGTCTTCAGAAATAAATAAGTGGTTTATCTGATGTGTTGTTATTGTTGAGGTTTTAATGAAGGCAATAAAATCTCAGCTGAGGACTCCCCTGCTCTTCATCAGCTCCTTACTGGGCCCCCACCCCATGCAGCCTTTTAAAACCACCTCGAATAGGTCAGACAGGGTGACTCTCAGTATTTCTGGTTACCTTGGCCAAAACTTTTTTACTTTTTCCCCCTGAATATAAGTATATAACTATGTTATTTAATATTTAATTGTTTTAAGTTTTTCTTGTAATTATATGTATTTAAATCATAGCATTGAACTATGACAGATTTTTTTACCCACAGATTATGTTCACTTTCTTTCACTTGGAGAAAACCAAAAAATCTTGCCTATATAAATATGTAATGTCAAATTTGATTCGTAGATGGTGTCAATTTTTTATTCATTATTCTTGTCTGAAGACCATTCATTAATGGTTTTCT